>NC_064898.1:7315625-7940000 GCF_929443795.1 Astur gentilis
CTTATCACAAATAACTCCAATAATAAAAATGTAAAGTATAATTTTGTGAGTGAAATTACCAAAAGTCTGCCTCGTGCATTTGTGTTAGTCTGGGCTAATGATCAGAAACAATAGCCTTTTGTATAAACTATGTAAAAATCTCACTGTTTCACTTAATAAATTAAATAATAATTAAAAGAAGGAGGATATTGATTTTATAAGGAAGGAAGCTTATTAAGCCACTGAAAATTTACACTGAAAAATCTCAAAAAGAACGTTTTGCAAATTAGCATGCTTTGAAAAATTTACAGACTTCAAAGCAGTTAAAGCTAAAAATTTTCATAAATTACTCAAACTATAGTAATGCAGAGAATTTGGCTGCTATAGACCATTTGCCACATGTTTTTCATTTTCTTTATAGCACTTAGGAAATCAAGCTGAAAGCAGAAAAGGATTTTATGACTGTGAGGCAGTCATGGAATCTCACACCAACAGCCCTAAAGAAACAGAAAGGGCACAAACAGAGAAAACTGTGGATGTGCCAGGTGTTCTGCCTGGAAAGAGGAACTGCAATCAACATATAAAGTAGAAGCAGTAACTACAGAAGTCCCAGACAAGTTTAGGGCAAAAAAAATGAAGTCCTAGTGTACCACATCAATCCTCCTGCCAGAGTTCTTTCAGTGCCTATGCTGGTTTTGGCTGGGGTAGAGTTAATTTTCTTCATAGTAGCTGGTATGGGGCTATGTTTTGGATGTATGCTGAAAACAGTGTTGATAATGTTGGAGATGTTTTGGTTATTGCTGAGCAGTGCTTATACAGAGCCAAGGGTTTTGCTGCTTCTCACCCCACCCCACCAGCGAGCAGGCTGGAGGCAGGGCACAGGAATTTGGGAGAGGACACAGCTGGGACAGCTGACCCCAACTGACCCAAGGGATATTCCAGACCACGGGACGCCATGCTTAGCATATAAAGCTGGGGAGAAGAATGAGGAAGGGGGGATGTTCGGAGTGATGGCGTTTGTCTTCCCAAGTCCCCATTAGGCGTGATGGAGCCCTGCTGTCCTGGAGATGGCTGAACACCTGCCTGCCCATGGGAAGTGGGGAAGGAATTCCTTGTTTTGCTTTGCTTGTGTGCACAGCTTTTGCTTTACCTGTTAAACTTTCTTTATCTCAGCCCACGAGTTTTCTCACTTTTACCATTCTGATTCTCTCTCCCATCCCACTGTGAGGGAGGTGCATGAGCAGCTGCGTGGTGCCTAGTCGCCGGCTGGGGTTAAACCACGACACTGCCTTCATAGCTACTCAGCATGTGGTAAGAATCTAGGTCCCAATATAGGAACAATTAAAGAAACACCAGGATCCTACATAGCTACAATATGACATCACGCTTTGTGTCTTTTTTTTTTTTTTAATAACCAGAAAACAAGCAGTCTCCTTAGAAAGGTATTTAAATTCTTAGAAAAGCTTTTTGAAAAAGTGAGTTCATTGAAGTTTCCCAAATTGTAAAAAGTGTATTATCTTCCACTGCCTATAAACTAAATTTTGCTTTCCATATTAAAATCTGATTTGATGAGTAGCTATTGAACTCCATTTGAGATAAAATTTGCTCATGTCATACTTACTTTTCAACTGCTTCAACTAATTTACAAAATATGCAAAAAATGTAGCATAAAACCAAAATATTCACTATCTACCATGCATGTGTCGCTAAACTAGATGATTTTACAGCTTTTTACCATAGGACTTAAGACACAAAAATAAATTCTCTTTTCATCAAACTCCTGTCTGTGAAACTGTAATTCAGCATTACATATGGGAATTCTCCTATCAGCATTCATAAACACAGCACATTGTAGCTAGGCAAGGAAACAAAGCTTATCTCCAATGTTTTTTTACCCTCATCCAACATCTTCCATAGCTTCTCAACTGAAAGGGCTGTTTTATCTCCAGTCCCTTCTTTACCCTGATATTCTTGCTTAGTTGCATTTTTTAAGCTCACTCTTATAATTGTAGTTTTCAAAACCAAGAGGGAAAATTCTCCTTACCAGTATTGGTGTTCCTTCCTTGGATAATTCACAAGTGCATATTAACAAAGGGTGTATTTATCCTAATCACAAAAGACTTAAGTCTATCCTTGCAGGGTCTGCAGAAGAAATGCTCTAATCCCTGCCCCACTAATATTGCATAAGACAGAACGCACCCACTGCCATTTTTGTACCACTGCCACCTTCGATCAGTTCCTTCCAGATGCAAAGACGTATGTAGAAAAGACTTGCCTTTTCTATCTAATGTATGTATAGACTAGAAACCACTTTCTTCGAGAGGCTCACATAAGTACTCTAACAACAGCTGATGGCATGCACTATCCAACTATCATTTAAACAGTGGTGGTTTGAAAAGTTCCATTATAAAAGTGATTGTAGACTTTGGGAATGGCACAGTGCTCAATATGTGACTTTATAGAAAGATGTCTGAAGTGAGACGTTAAAGAACACAGCTACTGAGGTCACTCAAGTACAGGTAAAATGCTGGTATTGTAACAGGTCCGAACACGACAACACATATGTTACGACAAACTGCTGCACTGAAACAACAGAACACACTTCCCACAGTAGAAATGAAGAGTTGGGAAACTTTCTGTAAGGCTTACACGTGCAAAGGTAAAATAAGAACACCTTTTTGATGTTGAGTATTTAACAATACAGAGCTAGCTTGAGAAGCATAAGGCCAAAGAACACCAGGAGGTCAATCTCCTAGATTAATTTAATGGCATTTTGATGCAACAAAGAAAGCATCAAGGAAACATACTGAGGGACTTTCTGTCTTTCAAAAGGACAAGAAGGCAGTTGGACTAGATGATCATTGAAGGTCCCTTCCAACTGAATTATTCTGTTCTACTCTATGCTAACATACCTTACATTTCTGTAACCTGGATTTCATTTGCCACTCTACTGTCACATCAGTCAGCATCAGAAGGTCCTTCTGAAATTATTCAATTGATCCTAATTCTTACTTCTTTTGGAATACCAGACCTCCAAACCCCTACACAGTCCCTTTTCCAGGCCTTTTCTATGATAGTACAAGTCATGTGTGTCATGCAAGACCTGTGTTACATGAACAGGTTCAGATCTCCAAAGACAATGGTCCTCCACTGCAAAAATTTAGCATATATTCCTACTCTCTGTTTTTTAAGTTTTAGCAATCTGTTTATCCTTTCAGTACCCTTCTACTTGTGCCATGGCTGCTTAGTTTCTTAAACTTCTGGTTAGGGAATCTCTTGAAAGCCTTCTGGAAATCTGAGGAACCTATCATCAACAAGATCATTTTTACTGATGTAATTTTCCATCTGCAGGGACACATGATGTCACACATCTAGAATGAAACAAAACAGAATTGCTCAAAAGGCTGATATAAACTTTGAAAGCAAAAATATCTAGCTAGATTCCAAGTCAAGAGTATACAATATTTTGCTTTATCTGGTTCTTTTCATGGCTGCTTTGCCTTCATGACACATACTTCGGAAACTCAAGAATTTATCTCATTTTTTTACTTCTCAGGGTACAACAACAAAATCAAAGTCAAAAAGTTGCATCTAAAACTTGCTGATGCATCAAAGAACAGAAATTACACATGACAATGCTAAAGACGGACAGAAAGAAAAAAAGCTTTTATTTTAGCATCCAATTTTCCAAGAATTAAAGAACAAATATCAAACTGGTAGCAGTATTAAAATGAAGGTTGAAAACTGTCAACTTCTGATAGGAAGATTATTTTTAAAGTGTTAGAAACTAGTCAGACGTTCCTAAGTCAAATGAGAGCAAATGAACAGCTTAAATGTTCAGGTTTACATGGGATAGGTACACACTAAAATACAAAGAGAAGAGTCTTTAAAAAAGAGGCAGCTTACAGTTTACAGAAAGACAGAAGAGGCTACTATACCAAACAAAATTCCATAGAACTGAAATAGCTTCTGTTGTAATTAGAATTATTAATGTAAAGGATCATGCTACTTTATTCAGGTAGAATTACTTTACCTATTTCAGGAGTCAGCACAAGGAATTCTGAAATCAACTTTGGCAACCTATGCATAGTTATTTAAGCACTCATCATTCTTTTAGCAAACAACCTTGTGGATGACCTGCATGGCTTTAGACTCTGGAGATAAAAGACTACAACTATCCAAACATCTACATTATGTAACACAACTTGATTTCAAGGGAAAACAAAGGACAGACAAAAGAGAAAGAAAAACACAACTTCATGAGGGTTTTGGGTAGTTCTACTGAAAATGAAAGTAATCTCAGAATTATTTAGAAATCTTGATACAGAAAAATGGAAGGAAACTTCAAGATGTATTTCAAGATGTAAAACAGTCTCTAAACATTCCTGAAAAGAGACACTGTATGTTTTTATCATGGAAATGTATCAGGCAGTTAAAACTGCAGCCTCTTAATTTGTTGGCTATACCTTTTAACAAATCTTTCCTTCCTGTCTTTCAGAGTATGTATTTTTTTCTTATGAAGCTTTTTTACCTACTGTTCAGAATTTTCTTGTACAGATGATGAAAGAAATATTACCCACATATATTTCTTTGAAATGGGATGTATTACATTCACACTGTATGCACACTTTCTGTGTGTTGGTGTCTGCATACAGATGCAGGTAAAGTAGCATTTCATCTGGATGCCTTTTGCATCAGCAGAAATATGCATCACCTTACCTTATGTCATGAAATTTAAAAACCAAAACCAAAAACAAAGCAAGCAGTGATCGTCATTGTATTTTCTATTCTTTCTAACCCCATGTCTCCTAGTAGGAGGAGGAATTCTGAAAGAGATAAAGGAAGGCTAGTGAATGTGCATTTAAGCAACACATACGTATTGAGGAACTTTCTCCATTTCTTTCTTTTAGGTGCCATCCAGATGTACGTTCACAATGTATGCAAGCTCACAAAGCTCTGCCACACCCAATAAGTAAGTGGAAGTTGATTTTAAAACCCTCTGAGGAAATCTGCTCTGCCAAACAAATGCAGCATCAGCCCTACATGCCTTTGCAATAACAAACTGGTTACTAAAACTGTGAATGGAATTAACAATAGTCATTCTACAAATACTTAGGTTTAGTAACTTTTTTAACAGTTCTGCTAATGTGGTCTGAACACAGCATAGACTCAAACTGACAGAACCACTTGGGAACATTTTAACCATTTGGACAGCCTCTGAACAGACACGGTGATGCCCTTTTGATTTCCTGGTAACAGAAACTGCTGTGGAAAGTCATCAGAAGGGTCAAGTAATCCCATCTTCCTCTTTTTTTGTAAACCCCAGACAAATACTGCATGAGAAATTGTTTTCCCACCTCACCCCCCCAAAAAAACCCCAACCAAACCAACCCACAAAAAACCCAAACCCATGAAGGTTGAGTGAGAAAACAGATTATTAACATCCTGATTCCAATTCCATCCTGGAATTCCAATGCAGCTTTAGAACTTTGAACGGATCCTCAGAAAATCCTGGTCCAGGAAAAATACAAAGGATGAGGCATAAGAGAGCTTACATACCTCTAAACTCATCCTGACGCAGATGATAACTGCAGCTAAAACAGAAGCCTCTGACACCTAGAAACTTCAAGTGTTCTAATCAGAGTATAATTGTTATTAGTTTGCCTTAAACCCAAATGTGGACTAAAACTACTGTAAACAAAAGTGTAAAGTAAGTGTACTGCAAAAAGTGTACTAAGACAATGTAATCAAAACCAGTATGCAGGTATTTTGTAATACTGTGATGACACAGTCAGATACAATGCGTAAATTTTTTTATGTAAATATTTGAGCAACATGACCATCAAAGGGACAAATGAAGATATGTGTACATGCAGTAGGCCTCCAAGAAACAACAAATTGCCAAAGAACAAAATAAGCACAAGATATTAACACGATAGAAGATTGCAAGTAGGCAGAATATCCTGTCAAAAACACAAGCAGAACAACTGGAAAGACAAAAGAAAATAAGTTAAGCAATATCAGGAGATGGTGAGACACCCCTTTGGCCTTTTTTGGGGGGAGAAAGTCAGAGAGGATAAAAACATGAAGAGGAAATACAGAAGAAAAAACCAAGCCTGGTTCAGTTCTGCCTTCTCTCATCAAAGGGCTTTCGTATCTGATCACCTTGATCTCAATGACTGAAACGAAAGACCATAGTCATCAGTGCTAATTGTATGGCACCATTCCTGAGGTTTTATGTATTCACAGTTAACCTGGAATATGATTATTAAAGAGTCATATTTTCATATATGTAGTGATAATGATGTAGTACTAACAATTAGCACAAACTGTGTTGTTAATGAATGAATTTGGCAAAGTTTTGCTTTAAAATTTAAAATTGGGCTGATCTGTCAGTCTTCTAAACACTCCCTTGCATTACAGCAATTGACAATTCCCTGATTTTATATATGCATGCACATACATACATCTACAAATATACACACACACGTATGTTTATCCATGATTATACACAAACACCCATTCAGCTACAACAATAAAGATGACATATTCTCAGAGTGGTGGAATTAGTAAGTAAGAACCTGAAGTATTCTTAATTAAGTTTCAGTTCGACATGGGATTCCTGATAGCTGGAAAAATATAAGCAATTGTTTACACAACTGTATCTATAGTATCACTCTGTTGACTCATTTTCTGCTTTAAAAGCCTGTCAGAGCTCACGAGGGAGGTCCTGAATGCATGGTCTTGTAGACGAAGGGGTTACAGAAGAATATCAAACTAGATGTGCCATTCACCACAATTCCAGAAGCTATGTAATTCACAGCAAATAAAGCTCAGGTTTTGCAAAAACGGACATCTTCTTCTTCAAAAAAATGATGGAGAAAGAACAGAGAGAAAATGAAGCAACACAGAAAGGAGGCCAACAGCCTATCTTTTTGTCACAGACTGTGGTAGTCTATAGAAGAACTTCACAGGTGGAAAGAGATTAAGCTACCATCATGGAATAGCCAAAGACCTACACTGATAAAATGTTCATACACAAAGGTCAGGGTGGGTTGATGATAAGTGGATGTACTGGTTTTGCCTGGGATGGAGTTAATTTTCTTCATAGCAATTCATATGGTGCTATGCTTTGGATTTGAGACCAAACCAGTGGTTTGGTCTCCGTTTCAGCTATTGCTGAACAGTGTCATGGCCTTCTGCTTTTCACACTGCCTCACCAGTGAGCAGGCTGGGGGTGCACAAAAACTGGGAGAGGACACAGCCAGGACAGCTGACTCCAACTAACCAAAGGGATATTCCATACCGTATGATGTTGTGCTCAGGAATAACAGCTTGGGGAAAAAAGCAGGAAAGGAGAGGGCATTTGTCATCCCAAGCAACCATAACACATGATGAAACCCTGCTCTTCTAGAAATAACTAAGCATTCACCCACCAATGAGAAGTAGTAAATGGATTTCTTATTTTGCTTTGCTTGCACACACAGCTTTTGCTTTGCCTATTAAACTGTCTTTATCTCAACGCACAAGTTTTCCCACTTTCATCCTTCTGATCCTCTTCCTCATGCCACTGAGGAGAGGGAGTGAGCAGCTGTGTCATACTTAGCTGCTTACCAGGGCTAACCCACAATGGTGGAAAAAACAGTAACTGCTGAATAGTGATAGCCACTCTGGACTGTTTAAGGAGACATGGTTTTCTTTTTAGAAACCACGATACAACCCCTCTGTCCTGTACATGCTCTGCCTTGTGGCTAGCAGCACTGCTCTTCCAGTAGATACTGGGGTAGTTAAGCCCCCCATGAGCAACAGGTTGTGTGATCATGTGGCTTCCTCCAGCTGTTTAAACTCTGTAGAAATACAAAATAATACTCACATATCTTTCTAGATATTGTAATTATTTGTCTGATCTTCGGATTGCAAGAATACATTACTTATCTTTATGTCACTAATTGTCTACTATACTACAGCTGTTAATTCTGAATTGTCAGGCAAATGAGACAGTATTTTATATCTACAGATGTGAAAATACATAATAAGGCAGCAATGCCCAGAACTTCACAATACGAGAGTATTCAAGTGAAAAGAATGATGACGAAGAGGAAAAGGCATGTAAGCTGGCTGAAAGCCAGACACAAAACATCTACTCACATTCCTACACTCCGGTAACTTTCCCAGAGTCAGCCTCCTCTCCAGGCATGATCTAGTCCAGGGACTGACAAGTTCACACCGTCGGCACAACTGGCATTTTAGGACAGGGTGAAGGACTTTCCTGTTAAGCAAAGAGGAATGGCACTCTGCTGCTGATCTCAAGGGCCTAATTTGTTTTCCAGAAGACATCTAAAACAGCACAACTTTTTGATTTACTCAAGGTAGACTACCAAAATACAAATGGCTGTTAGATCAGTGCCTCCCAGGCAGCAGACACAAACTAGTTCTTTCCTCCTCTTTTCCTCCTTTGCCTGCAGAGTTTCAGGGAAAAAAACACCTAAAACTGACTTCTGCCATCACTCTCAGGATCATAGATGGTCATTTACCATCAGCTGGCATGCAGTCCTAGTCAAAGCAATGTCCAAGTTATCTTATTTATATATGTGATTTGCAATGGAATGACTCCAGCCTAGATATCCACATAGAAAACTGCAGGATTTGTTCTTTCACTGTATGTGCTTCAAGATGCCAAGCCTGGGAAACAGAGTCCAGCTACTCAGGACTGAAGTGTTTGATATCATTGCCTCCACTGACTCTTGACATTTCAGGCCACGGCTCAGCAATATCCAATCTCTGTCTGCTAGTCTATCTAACAAGAGGATACTTGGCAAATGACTTTAGACAGAATTACAGTTCAACTTCCAGGGGATGGTAGAAAATTCACTGACTAAAGGAGGATTCTTTGACCAAACTCCAGGCCCAGGGCAAGGAGGAAGAAAAGGACTGAGCCTGACTTCCTTCAGAGTTTTCCTAGGGACTTCCTGGAATATGGAACTAGTGAAAACATGCCACAGTACAGTATTATTTCAGAGCAAAAAGTAGGCACATCAAATGCAATGATGCCTGCAGACAGTACATATACTAAGAATTTAGCCAGATTGAAAAAAGAAGGTGGACAAATTCCTGGAAGAGAAAACCATCTAAAACTCACATACAAAGGCATGGCATCCATCTCTGTTATTTCTTGAAATATGCATTGCTAGAGTGCAGGAGAATATCCTGGGGAATATCACTAAAAGCTTGATATTTTCTGTCCTTATATTCTTTCCTAGCTGTTCCTCACTTGTTGCGAGCCACTGTCAAAGACAGACTACTGGGCAAGATGGAGCTGTGGTACTTCCAATATTTTATCATAAATACAACACTGGAGATACTGGCATCCCACACACCTCCCTAAGTCCTGTTTTATGTTAAGGTGAGCAAAGGCATAATTAATTTCTACCTGCAACAGTTCAAGACAGAGCTGTTGTCCCTGTACTGGCTTCAGTTATCAAGGAACAGCTGTCACCTCTAGCAGGGAACAGGGCATGACTGGCACCCATCAAAACACAGACTAGCATTCTGAGACTGATAAAGATGACGTCTCAGGAATGGCAAAGAATGCTATCCTGTCTATGCTGGAAGGTATCCAAGTCATTAAAAGTCCTACATATACAATATACCCTCAGCTGATAGAACCAGTCAGGGAATCCACAAGTCTTCCCCAGCAGTCCACAAACCTCCGTAGAGAGCTGTGCACTGCAATCGCCAGTTATAAACATTATGTAAAGAAAGCCATATAAACAGACACCATCTACTACCCCAAGACAGACGGGAACTCCCCTTGAACATATCCCCTGTAAGCTTAGTTGTTTTCAATACAGATGATTTGTAGAAAATATATCCACAATTGATTATGAAAAAAAATCATATTTGACTCAGGCTGAAGTCATTCCTCAAGTATGAGCTGGGGGTTGGCACAATCCAAAGAAAAGTATCATTCTTCTATTCAATAGGGACAGGTGCCCAGAAAATGGAAGAGCACGTGTCAGATATCCTAGGCTTCTGCAGAGAAAAATTCTAGACCCAATCCTGATCTCACCTCAATAGGACAATCTAGTTCAATTTTCTCAACCCACAATCTGCGTGGCGAGGGCTGACACTTGATGAAAGCAATCAGGCAAAGAGAATCACCCTTAGCAAGACAGCCATTTCCTCCAAACTTTGCAGTACAGCATGATCACAGATGCCAAATTACAACATTTCATGCTAGCTCATGCTGCTGCATCCCATAAAACAGAATAACCCTAAATAAACACTGGGATCACACCTTTACCAACGGTGACAGTTACAGCAACATCATGTCTAGGCAACTACTGCAAACCAATGGCTTGTATAAACACACTCATGCCATCACGAGATATTCACTAGGTAAGCAGTTCAAGAACAAAGAAGCCTATGTTGTTAAAGGCCAAAGCGTTCTGAAGTAGCTGCTACACCATGGCACACTCCTGCTTATATGAAGCAGGGATGCAACTTATCTCTCCAAAGAGTCTCAGGCTTGATAAGAATGGACATGAGCCAGTCACAACTGATCGTCTCAAGGAACAGGTATAGTCAGTGGACATATGTCTTTTTCTGATCATACTACAATGTATATATTCCCTGTTACTTATTCTCTGTTACATCTAAGTCTTTTATTCTTTGCTGCACAATGATCCAGCATGAACAGATCGGCTTTAGAGTGAACCTATCCAATATTAATCTACAGTCTGGCTGTTAGGGCATTCTCTTGGAAGATGAAGTAGTAAGCTCCAACAGCTAGTAACTTTCTGAATTTGGTTTCCCGCTTCCTTGTCCCTTTCTGTAGCCTGTGATAAAAAAGGTGGATAGCTCATCAACTATACCTTTTTCCAAGTTATATTAAATAAAATTCAGTACTCTCCAGTGGAAAATAACTCCTTTGCTTCTGTTCTGGAGAAAGAATTTTGGACTTCTAAAATTTATACCTGCTATATTATATATGTCTGTTTTACATTAACCATATGTGCATTATACACCAAGCCATAAATTATTTTAAAGACCTTTTGAACTATGCACAGTAGGTCATATTTAGCACAGGCAAATGCCTCCCAAAATATTCCCAATAAGAAGTACCCTTGAGAAAAGGGATACCTTGCTAGTTGTTGTGAAAAGGTAAGCCCTCATTATGAGACTGTATTTAGTTTTGTATATTTTGTAAGTTTGTATACAAAAAGTTCAACATTACACACAATAATTCCTTTCTTATAATCTAATAAATAGATTATATTTAGCTTGTTTTTACTTAGCTTGCAGCAGGTAAATTGCAATTCTTTATGCTATTCACACTTAAAGCTTTCAAGAACTTTAAGAAAAACAGCCCATAAATAGAACTTAAATTCTTAACATAAAATCCTGAAAACAGTCTGCCAAAACATATCAATATGAAGAAATTTACATTCATTTGGTTGTGACCCATAATTTTTCAGGATGACAGCTTGGGCATGTGACATATTTGCAAAGATCACATGTTCATAGACCATATATCATCACAGAATGATTTGTGTTGGAAGGGACCTCAAAGATCATCCAGTTCCAACTCCACCCCGCCATGGGCAGGGACACCTTCCACCAGACCAGGTTGCTCAAAGCCCCATCCAACCTGGCCTTGAACACTTCCAGGGATGGGGCATCCACCACCTCTCTGGGTAACCTCTTCAGTGCCTCACCACCCTCACAGGGAAGAACTGTTTCCTCATACCTAATCTAAATCTACCCTCTTTCAGTCTAAAACTGTTAACCCTCATCCTGTCACTACAATCCCTAATAAAGAGTCCCTCCCCACCTTTCCTGTAGGCCCCATTTAGGTACTGGAAGGCTGCTGTAAGGTCTCCCAGCAGCCTCCTCTTCTCCAGGATGAACAACCTCAACTCTCTCAGCCTGTCCTCACAGGGGAGGTGCTCCAGCCCCCTGATCACCTTTGTGGCCCTCCTCTGGACCTGCTCAAGCAGGTCCATGTCTTTCTTATGTTGGGGGCCCCAGAGCTGAACACAGTACTCCAGGTGTGGTCTCACGAGAGCAGAGTAGAGAGGAAGAATCACCTCCCCAGACCTGCCAGCCACACTTCTTTTGATGCAGCCCAGAATGCAATTGGCTTTCTGGGCTGCAAGCGCATATTGCTGGCTCATATTCAGTTTTTCATCCAATAAAACCCCCAAGTCCTCCTCTGCAGGGCTGCTCTCAATCCACTCATCACCCAGCCTGCATTTGTGCTTGGGATTGCCCCTACCCATGTGCAAGACCTTGCACTTGGCCTTGTTGAACCTCATGAGGTTCACAAGGGCCCACCTCTCAAGACTGTCAAGGTTCCCTCTAGATGGCATCCCTTCCCTCAGGCGTGTTGACTGTACCACACAGCTTGGTGTTGTTGGCAAACTTGCTGAGGGTGCACTCAATCCCCTCTCAGAAGGACAACTTCCATAGCATTTAACCTGTCCTTGACATCTTCTAATGTTTATTATGTCCATTATTACCTATGTGTGTATCCTGTACCAAATATTTCTCATAATACTTTAAACAGGTGTGATATATTTTGTCAATATTCTAAACATCTGCTATTTACAATTATATAAGATTTGTTATAAGACTGTGACTTCCAGTGAACTCAATAACAGAATTTGTCCTTTTACCTATGCAACGCATGCGAGATACCTGCTTTTAAAATTTCTTGTAAAGGGTGCTTGCTCATTAGCAGTGCATAAGTACAATTCACTTGATACTTAGTCTTCTCTCAGCTACCCTCTTTACCAGAGAACTTCCAGTGTCAGGCTATAGGATGAAGTAACTGTATTGTTGCCGAAAAACTCAGATTAAAGAACTTATCAACACCAATTTAGTGTAAATAAGCAGACACTTCTTTATTGACGGCCGGGTGCGCGGGTGAGTCCTCTCAAAAAACCCCGCACCCCTGAACACCAAAATCACACACCTTATATTGAACTTATTCAAATTCATTAGATTTCCAAAAAATGTTATGCATATTTATTAGATTTCTGGGAAGTTATTAGCATATGTTAATGTCCTTTACACATGCGCATTGAAGGTCTCTGATGGTCTTCTAGAGTCCTCTGGTGGTCTTTCATAGTCTTCCTCACTTGTCCGCTTCTTGACCTCCTTTAGGTGATTCTGCGCAGTTTGGCCCTTGGCAGGGAACTAACTGTTTCTTGGCAGATAACTACAAGTTGCTTCATAAAGAACTTATCAGTTTTCAGTAATTTAAAATTCTGACATCTTATACATTCTTCTAGGTTATAATATACTCCTACTAATAAACACTATATCCAAATTATCTTAAATCTTAAGCTTGTTATCTAAGTTCTGAATGTTCCTACTAGATGATTTTGGCCAATTCCTCCGGCCTTGGTACAGGGTTATACAGAGGGTTTCACAGCAGCTGTTGGTTGTTGGTTAAATGTGTAAAATGCAATAGAAATATATATACTTTTGCTAAAATATTTCTTACAATTCTATATTCCTATTGAATATGATTAATTCTAACTACTAACAAATCAATAACAAATCAGTAACAGTATCAGCAAGTGCAGGACAATCCACTTCTGGTGCTTTCTTTTCTCAGGATCCTTGGGACAGAAACCAAGGAACAAGCCCACTTCCTGTCACAGTGGCAAATGCAATCTCATGCCAAAGGAGAGGCTGTAAGTCTTCAGAAACAGATAGTGACTGGAACTGCACAACCATCACACAGTGATCCACAGCCTTTCCCTGTATTGTCCCACAGAGGTTTTTGGGAAGAGTTCAGGAGTAGGGCTGATCAATTGTTTTTGATGGCAGCAGCTCACTCCAAACTACTTGGAGTAGCACACATGGAAGTCTACAGTAAATATGGAATAAGCCTAATATTTCTGGAGTGGGGAAAAAAAAAATTTTTTTTTAAATGACTCTAACATTTTATCTTCAGCTTTGCGGCAATATAAGGGAAAATTCTAGGCCTGAGAAGTTTGGTAAATGCTGTCCCCTTGGCCAGTTATTGTGACCTTGTTTGTTACTTACAACAGAAAACAAAGATAAGGTATTTTTGTTCAGTTGAAATATTGGAACCACCTGCTAGGATTGTTTTTGATTAGTAATTACATGCAAGGTCAAGCTGCTTTGACACCATGCAGTTTTGATAAGGTGCTTCCATGCTTAAGCTACAAAACCACTGTGACCTTAATGTTACTATCAATTCAAGTTTGACATAAATGTGAAAAAGTGATTTGTGTAGCCAGGAACCATTACATACCAAATTGTATCAGCAAATCTAGCTGAGAATTAAACATGTAAACAAAATACAAAAAAGTGTATGTATGTGGTTTTATATATTTTTTTTAAATTTTTTTTTTATACATACACATAAAAAAAAGGGGATTGTTCCTTGAAGCCTCTTCTGAGGTAATGTTTACTATGTTACAGGATTCCATTCTGCCATACCTGGCTAAAAGTAAACAAGATAATAGGAAGGACTTCTGATAAAACACAACAGCTTTTATTCCAGTTATAAAAATGTTCATTCTGCCATCTATCTGCTGAAGTAAGCCTGTGAATTCTCATTACACTTTCAGCATGGCTGGTCATAAAAAAAAAGGGTAGGAAAAGTTAAAAAAAGATAATTGGATATTTAAGTGATTGCAACATAGCCTGACACTTCCAAGTAACACTATACCTTCTGCCAGCGAACAAAAGGCTACATGGCATGGGAAGAGTCTCCTGTCACTAAACAAGCTATGAGATTTATCCACTTGGAAAGCCGGGCCCTATTTAGTCTGTTATTTACAGAAGTTAGAACATTATGATTTTATTATAAAATGAGACACACAGCCAGAGTACAACTTCTCAGTAATGTATTACTAGGTATTCTCTGTACTTACATCAAATGTATGTTAGATTTGCTATTAAAACATAAGGCCAATATTCTGAGAGACACGAGGCACTCCTAATGGCATGAAATGGTGTCATGTCTTACTTAAGTATGTACTTCTATAGACAGAAGTGAACTATTCAAGAACAGTAAGTCATCAGAATGACAGCTTTAATTATATTGGTTTAATTCTGGGAAGAAGCACTAGTGAGTAGAATGCTCTCTTGCCTGTAAACAGACACTTCTGTAATGGAAAAAAGTCCAAAGATCTCTTAGTGGTACAGACCATCATTTAATAATGATGATGGAGAAGACTTACATAAAATTTACAGCTATCAAACTCATTAAAACAAACTTCATGGTTTCTTATAAACAGCTGTGATAAAAAAGACTATGTACTAATTTCCTACAGTACACTAACTACACTATAGACACTTCGGTAAGTCAAAGCTCAAGAAAACTCGTAACAAAATGTTTTAGCTGTATATTACTTAAAACTAATCTGTGATGACCTCCTGAAACTGCTTAATGAGAAATCTTCCTCTAGGCAAAGCAAAACTTCCTCTGTAGTTTCTCCTTCCAGTTATTTGAGCTCACTATGGAATTTTGCTATGAAATGAGGCCAGACAGCTTTTCACTGGGCTTTCAAAATTCAATTGGCTTATGCTCAGGCAATGAATATAAAGAAAGTTATCTATACTAAAGAGAATTTATAAGATTGCTTTATAAGAGGTAAGAGACATGAAGACAGGGGAACAACGTGTGAAAGAGAAAACAAGAAATAGGATGAGAGAAGCAAACCAAAGGAAGGGACTGAGAAAGGGTACAGAAGATGGAAGCTGCAGCAGTAAAGCACACTGGCGAGAAACAACTGCAGATAATGAAATAGGACAATACACGGAGCAATAGGCAGAAATACAAAAAAAGGAAGATGAAACAGCCAGGTAGAAAGGTACATTCCCACAGACAATCTGTAATTCAACTCAAAATTCTCAAATCTTTCAGTGTTTTGTAGAATAGCTGAATGCCAGAAAATCCATTGAAAATTACATTTCAATGGCCTAGTAATAACGTAACTAGTTGAGAGGACAACCTGCTAATGGCATCAGCATCTCCATTTCCTCAAGTGATACAAGGCTGTTGCATAGGTTCGTATGATGACTAATGATAACTCACATGAGGAGACAACATAACAACATTTACAATTTTTATTAATCAAGTTTTAAAATTACCCAGAAGACATAAAAATAACAGAGAAGTCATAAAGGCCATGACAGTCATTTTAGCATGACATAAGCAAAAGCTATTAAAATCTTATCCCTGAACAGAGAGTAACAGAAGTATCCCATCACAAAGGAGTCAGATGTCGAGTATTTCATAGTAGATGGAAAGTACTTGCTTCTACCCATTATTGGAAGCTTAGAGAAGTTTCCACTTTCCTTGAGAACTGAAGGGATTTGGAACAGAAGCTTGTTCATTTACATGATTTTATAATGAGTAGAGACAATTACTGAAATTTCAACACTACTTAAAAACTGGAAAGCTATAAAAATTGTCTTGCTTAGATAACAATTCAACACAGACCACCAGAACTACCACCTAAGTATTAACCTGCAGTATCACCAAAATAGCTTCATTTCAGTTCTTGACTGAATAGTGAATTTTATAAGACTTGACTACTGTGAAAATGAAGTTACTCTTTTGCTCAGTTTGTAGAGGTGAGCTCACCTGTGTCTACCTACAGAAAACAGAACTCTGCTTTTCCCTGGACACAAAAGCATTTCAACTACTTCCACGTCAATGTTTTCTGTTGAATTATCATTTGAGCACTTTGTAACATTTACATGTGTCACAAATGTCATTTTCATAGGGAGTGATCTTCATTCAATTAAAAATTTGATCCTCATAGATTTTCTTAAACATTACTTATAATGAAATCCTAAACATAATGCAGAAAAAAAATATTTAAACTTTTCCATTTTCAGCTGTTCTACTACCAGCTCAAACTTTAGTTTTAGAATCTCTAAGTTTGTCATAGTAACCCAAGCATTTCTCAGTAACAAGGCAGTTCTTGAATTTAAAGTAGTTATCAGCACAGATAGAGATATGTAACATGAAAGTTTAAAGTATATTGGTAAATACATATGTTCAGAAACACAGAATTTTATTTTAGTTATTTAATTAGTCTTTGTGATTTTATTAACTCTTTCAAGAGTCCTCTTTGAGTAATGTCATGTTTAACAGTGTCCTGGTGTAGCATGTTAAAACTATGCCAGTAAGTAAAATGCACACATCTTCCCATAGCATTGTGCTTGCTGTGTCTAACAGACTTATATTGTCAGCACAGTCACAGCAATTACTACAATAGTTGCTGAAACTCAAACACCTGCATACATCTGCACATACCTCTATGCAGATGGCTATCCCTAACTCCTAATATGATTATCTCCAGTGATATATAGGCTACCGTATGATCCCTAACTCTTTTGGGACATACTGTCCACTTAACAGAGATATAAGGACATTCCTTCCATGTTAAAAGAGACTTATTTCACCTACTGTAAGAGTATACCATTTCCCAAAACTGTTATCAGAAAATTATTATGATTTTAATACCCATTATGAGTAGATAAATGAAACTGCTTTGAGTATCTTTCAGATATTTTTATATACCAGCATTCTGTTCTGCCTATTATCAACACATAGTTTCAGTTTAAGATTCTCATTTGTTCCTGTCAACTGATTCTAGAGAATAATGATATAGTGTAGACTGTTTAACAAGAAAAAGAGATAATATTTTATTTCCATTCAAATCACCCTGTTTTCTTAATCTTCTGTGACTACTGAAGATATCGCCAGTTGTCCCTATTTCTCACGCGGTTCCAATTGTTTTCTTGTGACAAAAGCCTGGAGCATGTCAATTTTATCTCATGATTTTTTTTTCTCATTAAAGACCTAGATTGTGAAAAAGCGTAATTCATGTACTTAATGCTAAATGAGTTTATGTCTAAAACTAACAGGAGGAAAAGACACGGCAGCATCTCCTTTAGAATAACTTCTGCATTAATAAGCTATTCAAAAGGATGAACAAGAAGAATTAATTCATTTTCCAGAGTTACTCGGAGAAAGTCATGGCAGTCTCTCCAAATATTATCAGGATCAGGCAACTTCTATGTGATGTCTGTTACAGCTGATTGCAGAGATAGTTTGTTACTACAAGCAGCTTCACTCAATCCACTTACTGTCAGATATGCATTTTCATCCTTTTTCACATGACTGCTGATAAAATAATAAAAATATTTTCACTGATGGTTTTAGTTAACTTTTTTTTTTCATATAGTCATTGTCTTTGGAGAATACTGTAGAATGGAAGAGAATTAAGACAGAAATGGTTACCTATTGCTTGTGTACATTTTTTTTATTGCCATACATACCTATTTTCCATTTTTAGCACTCACATTTTTATATACCACAAAAAGACAACCTGGTAATTTTGAATCAGTGAGGTCAACTGGGGCAGCATAGGTATTTCATGCATTTCCAGAACCTGGATGACTTCACAGAGTAAAAACACTTTGAACCATTTCCTTTATCAATAAATTCCTGATGAACTCAGGTTCCAAACTTACAAGATTACAGGCAGAAAAAAGGGGAAGAGAGGCCAATATATGGAATATATTTGTGTTTATACACATAAATACCTTTTTACACTGCAGTCCCCAAAATCATGGCTCTTATTTATAGTAACAACAATTTCCTAGTCATCAAATTAATGTATACATGCATATTTTGCTGTTAAAAATTTTCAAGAAGTATGATTTTGGCTGTGGGAAATCGGAATGCAATTCACATCAAGACTGGGGAAAAAAATTATTAAAAAAATCGACATGGATGTGTCTACCTGTCAGCAAAGCTGTACTCTGTCAGTGGAGGATGTTCTCAGTTGCCTAAAAGAAATATATTTTAGGTGCCTTAGACTATCTGAGGCATCTACATGGAGTTACCAAATATGGGAGACTCCTGTCCTTCTACAGCAACTACTACTGGCCAGACAGGACACCATAGGGCCCAGTTGCCCATCTTCAGTCAACTGAATTGTGCCCTAATTGTCTACTTTAAAAGTAGCCTTGGAATTGTTCCTAAAGTTTTTATCAGCTACGAACACAAGCATAGCATTTAACAAATATGCATACTGAAAATTATGCTGTTCCACTAGAAAATAAGAAGAAAGCCGACAGGAAGATTATTTCTCAGAAAGAACACTATTGCAGATCAAGCCCAAAGACAGTGTGTGTGATAATCTTTGAATCTTTCCAAAGTTTTAGCAGGTATCAATAGGTTGAAATTGGATTTGAAATTCCTTTAGAGTAAGTTAACAATTCACAGGAAGGATCCTGTTTTGCAGACAGTTGTACTGGTTGAGAGATACCTTGATATTTGACATGAAGTTTAAGTAAGATCTTTATCCTTATGAAAAATATGCATATGGGAGACATGTCAAAAATATTTGTAGCTTCCTTAGCCCCTGTAAATAATATTAGTTCAGTTGCCGCAACTCATAAGTAAGAGACAGAAAAACCACAGAGTAGCTCAACCTGCCAAGAAAAATTCAGGTTCCAAGGAATAGTCTTGTGCTAACTACTAAATCTGTATTATCTTTTTAGAACTTTTTGCCACATGAATAAAAACATAATTGCCAGGAAAAAAGAATGAATCATAAACATAGCTGTGAGGTAAGCTTGTAGTGAACTTATCCAAAGCTATATTCCTACAGCTCCACTAGGTATTCCAAAGCCTCATAGAGCTGCAATTCAAATGGAAACAAGATTTTGTATGCAGCCATAAAAATTACTCTAGTCTAGTCACTTCTGCTGTTAACTAGGATTTTCTGCACACTGTGCAAAAAGACTCGTTGAGTTCATGCTTATCGTTTACACAGTGAGCTGGAAGCTGCAGTACTTATGATAAAGAGACTGACCCTGAGTCACAGATTATACCTGAAAATGACAGTACAATCAATAAACACTAATGATGGATAGATGAGAAGCAGATTTCACAGATGGCCTCAACTCTTGGATATTTGCGTGAGGAGCTGATTTCCGGATAGGCACGGACCTTGAAGTAAGCCTGTCAGCCAAGAGTGGATACAGCAAATGTCTGCTGGAAACACGGGCTGGAAAAAATGAGAAAAATTTTCTGCACTTGCTCACAAGCCTGATGATAGGACAAAAGAAAACATGAATCGGCATGCATGTCCAAAAATTATTATCTGGCAACATAAGGTCTTCAATCAGTTTCGCATTCATCACAGATTAAAGTCTGGCATGCTCAAAGACATATGTGCAGGTGCCAAGTATATAAGCAACCTGAGACAAGAATTTACTGGCATGCTTAGGGACACTTTTCATTTGTTGTTAGAATGCAGGACTGAATGGATTATTTATTAGCATATTTTTTGACTCAGCTGAGCAAACAATAACAATAGATGCTGGGTTTGGGTTATTGACTGAACTGGCTACAAGTTAACCTATCATACAGATACCAGAAAAAAAAACCCACAAAAACAAACCTAAATACAGATCTAGACAAAAACTGCAATAATTTACACATATTTTCAAAATATTCCAAAGAATTCATTAAGTGTTGTGTAAGAGACATTGTGTAATCATAGAATCATAGAATGATTTGCGTTGGAAGGGACCTCAAAGATCATCCAGTTCCAACTCCACCCCGCCATGGGCAGGGACACCTTCCACCAGACCAGGTTGCTCAAAGCCCCATCCAACCTGGCCTTGAACACTTCCAGGGATGGGGCATCCACCACCTCTCTGGGTAACCTCTTCCAGTGCCTCACCACCCTCACAGGGAAGAACTGTTTCCTCATACCTAATCTAAATCTACCCTCTTTCAGTCTAAAACTGTTAACCCTCATCCTGTCACTACAATCCCTAATAAAGAGTCCCTCCCCACCTTTTCTGTAGGCCCCATTTAGGTACTGGAAGGCTGCTGTAAGGTCTCCCAGCAGCCTCCTCTTCTCCAGGATGAACAACCTCAACTCTCTCAGCCTGTCCTCACAGGGGAGGTGCTCCAGCCCCCTGATCACCTTTGTGGCCCTCCTCTGGACCTGCTCAAGCAGGTCCATGTCTTTCTTATGTTGGGGGCCCCAGAGCTGAACACAGTACTCCAGGTGTGGTCTCACGAGAGCAGAGTAGAGAGGAAGAATCACCTCCCCAGACCTGCCAGCCACACTTCTTTTGATGCAGCCCAGAATGCAATTGGCTTTCTGGGCTGCAAGCGCACATTGCTGGCTCATATTCAGTTTTTCATCCAATAAAACCCCCAAGTCCTCCTCCGCAGGGCTGCTCTCAATCCACTCATCGCCCAGCCTGTGCCTCGGATTTATGCTTGGGATTGCCCTGACCCATGTGCACTTGGCCTTGTTGAACCTCATGAGGTTTGCAAGGGCCCACCTCTCAAGACTGTCAAGGCTCCCTCTGGATGGCATCCCTTCCCTCAGGCGTGTTGACTGTACCACACAGCTTGGTGTCATCAGCAAACTTGCTGAGGGTGCACTCTACCACACCAACCATGTCGCCAACAAAGATGTTAAACAGTGCCAGTCCCAGTACCAACCCTTGAGGAATGCCACTCATCACTGCTCTCCACTCAGACATCAAGTCGTTGATCTCAATTCTTTGAGTGCGACCATCCAGCCCGTTACTCATCCACTGAGTGGTCCATCCGTCAAGTCCGTGCCTGTTCAATTTAGAGACAGGGATGTTGTGGGAGATGGTGTCAAATGCTTTGCATAAGTCTATGTAGATGACGTCCATTGCTCTTACCTTATCCACCAACACTGTAACCCCATTGTAGAAGGCCACCAAATTTGTCAGGCACAATTTGCCCTTAGTGAAGCCACGTTGGCTGACACCAATCACCTCCTTATTTTCCATGTGCCCTAGGATAGTGTCCACGAGGATCTGCTCCATGAACTTGCCAGGCACAGAGGTGAGACTGACTGTCCTGTAGTTCTCCAGGGCTTCTTTTTCTCCCTTTCTAAAAATGAGGATTATGCTTCCCCTTTTCCAGTCAGTGGTATCTTCCCTGGACTGCCACAGCTTCTTGAAAATGATGGGTAGTGGCTTAGCCACTTCCTCTGCCAGTTCCCTTGGGACCTACAGAGGCATCTCATCAGGTCCCATGGTCTTGTGCACCTTCACGTTCCTTAGATGGTCTTGAACCTGACCTTCTCCTGCTGTAGG
The DNA here is from genome assembly GCF_929443795.1 of Astur gentilis. Classification (NCBI taxonomy): domain Eukaryota; kingdom Metazoa; phylum Chordata; class Aves; order Accipitriformes; family Accipitridae; genus Astur; species Astur gentilis. The sequence goes on from NC_064898.1 coordinate 7,337,772, forward strand.
CTTTTCTTCATTCTCCCAGTCACTGCCTTTGCCTTCTGTGTCTTGGGCAGTGTGGCTGGAGCACTTGCAGTGAAGACTGAGACAAAGAAGTCACTGAGTACCTCAGCCTTCTCCATGTCACAGGTAACCAGGTCTCCCATTTCCTTCCGGAGAGGGCCCACATTTTCCCTAGTCTTCCTTTTATCATCGACCTACCTATAGAAGCTTTTCTTGTTGCCCTTGACATCCCTGGCCAGATTTAATTCTATCAGGGCTTTAGCTTTCCTAACCTGATCCCTGGCTGCTCGGACAGTTTCTCTGTATTCCTCCCAGGCTACCTGTCCTTGCTTCCACCCTCTGTAGGCTTCCTTTCTGTGTTTGAGTTTGTCCAGGAGCTCCTTGTTCATCTGTGCAGGCCTCCTGGCATTTTGCCTGACTTCCTCTTTGTTGGGATGCATCGCTCCTGAGCTTGGAGGAGGTGACCCTTGAATATTAAACAGCTTTCTTGGGCCCCTCTTCCCTCCAGGGCTGTATCCCATGGTGCTCTCCCAAGGAGATCCCTGAAGGGGCCAAAGTCTGCTCTCCTGAAGTCCAGGATAGCCAGCTTGCTGCCCACCCTCCTCACTGCCCTAAGGGTCTTGAGCTCCACCACTTCGGAGTCACTGCAGCCAAGGCTGCCCTTGAGCTTCATTGATAACAGTAACAATTCCAAGAAAAAGTGTTAGATACCCCCTGTGTCTCAAGAAAAGATAATCCCCAAACTGAGAACAGTTTAGCAATCATTAGGTTTAACTAGAAGATAATAGAGACACACAGCACCATACTTAAGGACAAAGCGGGGTGTTTTCTTTTCGTCTAGATATTTCATTTGTCTCAGATATAAGATTAATCTTCACTTACGGGAATAAGAAAGCAATGACAGTGAAAACTCCCTTATCATCCATATATACTTCCTTTATTGCTCAAAGGCTAGTGTTTCAAAAAATACAGTCTATTCTATTCTCATAAAAAGGGTGTCTGAGTAGGGATTAGGCAGATGCAAGCTAGACAAAGAGCAGAATCATACATATATCATAATTATACAGTATTAAAAACCCAATAACCCATGTTGATGGGTTACTGCAGACACTTCAGAAGAAGTATAATGACTTCCCCTAAAAAGGCAGGTCTGATGAGACTGCTATTTTGCTCTCAGCCATCAGTCAAATTTGCTGTTAAGATGACAGCATATGCTAACAAAAGGGTATTATTAAAGAAGAGAAAAAAGACATTTTCCCATAAATATATATTTTCCTCGAAGCCCTGTTAGTTTAGCTGGGGGGCAGGGGAAGGGGGGAAGTTTCACTGCTGGTCTGAGTAAAGTTGACCTTGCCTTTCTTTTGAGAAGTTAGAAATCAAGATTTCAGCAGTCTCAAGTTTGCTATAATCCTAAACATGCAAAGTTCAATATTAACATGAAATCAACCATATGCCTTAATATGTAGTATCTTTAGTTGCATTTTCAATTTCTTAATGTATGCCCTTGCATTAGAACCAATAAAGACCTGTGCAATACTATAATATTGTCATATATTTCAAAGCAATGTTCAGTTGCATGAAGAACTGAAGCACATCTACAATGCTTAACCTGAAATAATCTTTTCAAACAGGGAAAGTCCTTACTGATATCTTGGGTAAATTCTTTGCAAAACTTGACTGAAATGTCCTGGTAATTCCACCCTTGAAAAAGCAATGATGAGGGAGTCTACTTATCCTCCAAACCACAGCTTTTTTTTGCCTTTTTTTAGTGGTATTTAAACCAGCTAGTACCATAACTTAATGTCATGACTATTAATGATGTTTTCATTCAAAGGACCATCGAAATTTTGTGCTGTAACTTTCTCTACACAGACTGAACAAGAAGAAAGCATTGAATGTTCTTCAATTAAACCACTACATTCGACAAGATAATTTAATTAGACTCCAGTAGAAAGCTATCTGAACACAGTCCTTTGAGACACTGTCCATTTGCAGCTGAAGACAGCATCCACAGCATACAGCTGAACATAACGGTGGCCAGATTTTGTATATCAAGTCACTATCTTGTTTCAGATAAAAAGGATGCTTACGAAAATAATGTAAGAAACACATCAAGGACTGACACTTCTATCATTGGCATGTTCTTCTACCTTTCTGCACTTGAGACTAAGAGACCTTCTAGCCCAGAAACTGCCTCTGGACCACCTCCACCTGATGGCTACCAGTGAACTCAAAATCCATCAATCTGAGTACTCTGCTTTGAGGTCCTTTATATATATACCTGCTAAAACATCCCTGGCAATGAGTTTGACAGCTTAATTACTTAATAATTTGTTTTATTTTGTTGCTGACTGATAATTTCACCGATATCACACAATGAGAAACGGTGAATAATGAGCCCATCTTCACCTTTTTCCATGCCACTCAATGTCACTGACTCCTGTCACATTACCTTTTAGCACCTCTTTTATAAGCTGAAGAGCTGTAACCTGTTTGATTATCTGTTGAAGAAGCTATAGCATCTCCTTGACATGTTTTCTGCCTTCCCCTGAATTTTTTAGAACCTTGTATCTTTGAGATAGATTAACTGCCTATGGTATTTAAAATTAACAGAAACATATACATTTTTTCCATATTTTTTTTTTATATTGCTCTTGGTTCCTATTCTACTAATTCATAACACTCCATTCACTTTTCTGATCATCACTGAGTTGTGAACTCATATTTTCAGAAAGTTATAGTCAATAATTCCATTACTCCTCTTCGAGGATCCAACAGTATTCAAAAACAGATGACTGAGGGCAAAGGCTAAAGCAAAGATCCTTTGAGAAGTTACTTAGCTGAGAATGGAAGTTACATGCCCAGGAAATAATGCTGCTGTTTCAGCACCAACTACCTTGATTAATTCACTATTATTCAGCTAAAGTGCTCTCCTTCCTACCAGCTTTATTCTTCAAATAATTTATGAGTTCATTGAACAGCATATGTTCCAGTATCTATTATCCCAACACCTCACTGGTATTCTGTCTCGTATAGGGTAAAAAATAACCATTTATTCCCACTCTCTCTTCCCAGGTTTTTAAGTAACTATTTGCCTTTGAGAGAATCTGCCCTCCTACAACTCAGGCTCTTTGAGAGTTTTTGGTAATAAGTATTTTAAAAACTTTGAGAAAATTCCCTGATAGTTCTCTTGCATGTGTTCTTTATTTATGTCAGGAGATAAAACCCAAACAATTATCTCCTACAACACTACTCCAGAACTGTTTATGTCATGTCATATATGTCAATGAATAGGTGGGTATGCTGAAGCTTTTGACAAATAGATTAGGAATATACGTAACTGCCCTTTCATTGCTAGCAAAGGAGACCTCAATCAGATTTGGTACAAGCAACTTGGAAAGCACACTCCTTTAAATTTTAAAGCAGCTCTTTAAAAGCATACACTCATTGTAGGTATGTGATAGAAGAGGAAGGAAACAACAGCAAGAAACAAAAACACCCTTCGTAGAATAGAACGTTAAACAGAGAAAGTGGAAGCAATAGATGACAACATGACAAAGGGCTACTGTACGGAATTTGTGTCTACAAATACTGCCTTGTTAGAATAAACTGATCCTCCAAAGTGATCAAACCCCAATGCAGAAAAAAAGTGCACAAAGTCCAGAACACCAAGAGATCTGAATTTTCACAGTCAGTAGAGGACCAGGTAGGAGCTGCTGGGATTCAAGAGGTTTTCAGAGTGTCTCCTGCTTTTTTTATTTTAAACATCCATTTTTTCCTGTCTATTATAGAATAACTGGAACAAAGATGCTCACCATCCTTCCTGCTGATGCTGGTGACAATGTAAAGCAGAAAGTGAGCTTCACGAAACCAGCAAATGATTCATAAATATGTATGACGTAGTTCTGCTCTGTCAGAAGTGGAGCCTCCCTTACAACAAGTATTTTTCACTTAAAAACATATCATTTATTAAAACCATAAAACAGTCTTGACAGAAAAGAAAAGAATCCTCCCTCCCCTGAAGAATGTCAGAATTGTTCTTCATGGATCTTCAACTGTTTAGGGAACTGGGTGCTGAAGCCAAAGCATCAAGTGCTGTGCTAAAACCATATATATTTTTTTTTACGATTGCAATGATATCTATGATATCACTATGAAGTGATTCATATAGCTAAAGAATAGAAGGCTTCAGAACCCAGTGTTCTGGTGATATAACATATCCAAAACATCATGTTTGCTTGACAAAGGAGACCCAGTTCCCCCTGCTTTTTGGTTTACATAGTACACAGTACTATCAAGAGTTGTCAGTTCTCATCAGCAATTCCTGAAGTTGATGCATTTTGGACTTCCTGAAACTCAAAACACTGCAACGAAGCAACTGCTTCTCTGAACACCATTGATCTTAATTCAGACAAAAGTCCAACCTATGCAGTAAGCATCCATATTTTCACTGACTGGGAAAAGTGAAGCAGCATACTGTCATGAGTTTGGTTAACCTGCCAGAAAAGGGAAGGCCTGATGTCTGAAGGAATAATCACTCAATGCTCAAGCAGCTGTCATCTGAGTGAATTTACTATAAAATGTTAGTTGGAGAATATGAAGCACCAGGAATACGTATGCTATGATACAGTACACATACCAGACACTATCATATATACCATACATACATAGATAAGTAATTCCCCAACCGTGATGTTTTTTCCCCACCAATGCCCACTGGTTTCAGGCAGCTACAATGAATCTGGTGGAATCACAATATGGGTGTCTACAATTGCCTCAAAGAATTTTATAGACTGATAGCAACAGAAGAGCATTCTTCACGCTGACAAGACCACAAAGGTTGTTCAGTTAAGACTTGTCTTGCACCAACCAAAGCAAATGAAAAACTTCCTGGGATGACCTTGTATTAGCCAGCCATTGAACTAAGGGAAGAAGGAGATCCCATTGTCTGCAAGGCTTAGTGAACTCATCACATGCCTGAAAAGATCCTGAGAAGGCCTCTTGACTTCATTCTGGGTCCGTGAAGAACACAGGTTATCCAATGATAAATGTCCCAAGAGAAGTAGTAGTATGACCTTGCACTTCAGACAAAGAGACGGCTCTGGCCAGTGCCAAGACACAGTAAATGGTTTTCTAAAAACAACCTTCTTTCTAAAGAATAGAAGGCTTCAGAACCCAGTGTCAGCTCAAATAACAAGGAGGAGGTGGCAGGCCATCTCTGGACTTCCACAACGGCTGCCACCATACTCTTTTCAAGACTGGTTACAACCTTCTTTTTAAATTATTTTGGGGAGTTTGTTTTTGAGAGTGGAGTGGGAGATTCCAGAAAAAATTATTTAATCAGCCAGATCTTTCAATTTTGATTCTCTTTTCCTGGTGTTTGATTCAAATACTTGCAGGTTTTGAAATCAACACCAGGAAAACACCAAGCACTTTTTATTTATGTGCATGTGCACCTCTGTGAAAAATTAATATACGAAATACAGGCATCTTCAAGTCTCCTAGCAAAAAGTCTTCATGCAAAACTTCATAGCCTGAAGAAGTGTTGTGTCTAAAGAAATCAAGCCAGGAAAACAGTATTACACTATGATTTTTCACATATTACATTTTTCACAAGTAATGTTGCAAATTAGTTTAGAATTCATCACCAAGAAAAAGACTTATTTGGGGAAAACTGACAGATAGTTATGTAAAGAATTTCCTTGTTTCTGAAATTAAATAAATTGTTGGGTCTAGCATAAACTTATATATATGCTATTTTGTGGGTTTTTTTAATTAATGCATGTTTTTGTTTTGTACACATTGTACAAATTCTTGAATCTTGAAACTTTTTCCTCAAAACTCCTATTCTAAAATCTACCTACTTTGCTACAACACAGAGAAACATGTTTTTACCAGTAATTTTTTATGATAATAAAGAGCAACGGTGTTTACTATACAAAATCCAAGTCCCGTAGATCAAATCTTAGAAAACAAACAGCAGCTGTCTGACCAGGTTTATACAGACATGGTATTATGAAGTTTTCAGAATTGTTTATCTTAAATGCTCATCTTCATAAGTAGCGAATGCTTAATGCACAACCACAAGTAATCAATTTATTTGGGTATTTTTGTATGATTTACATATGTTTCATTTTCCAAAACTAATTCTTCAATTTCAGAGGCTGATGCCTGTTATGTGACTTAAATCAACAGCAATACTGACAAACACATTAATTTGGAACATCATGGTGAGTCTCTCCACTGAAGTGGAAAAAAAATAATTAGAAGTTCAGTATCACTCAGTTAAATCTAAACCTCCACATATTAGCAGGAAGCAGGTAAATTTAACATCAAATTTAACGTAATGACAATTTGTTAAGAGACTGCAGATTGCTAAGATTTTCAGGGACATACAACCCTAACAGAGAATCAGTGTTTTTCTTCTAAAGCTTTCATAAATGTGTACAAATGTTGACCTTGCATGACCTTTAGAAATTATCTAAAACATAGTAGTTAATCGAACAGCTTGATAATTTGACATATTATTCCCCATTATTTGCTGGCCAAAGTCAGAAACTAAAAAGTAAAACTAGCACTTATTTAACCTTGGTAATTTTCATGAGGTTCGTGGACAGCATTTTAATTACAAATAGTATACATGATTATGATTGCAAGGTACACTGCCCAGGAGTATTTTGACCTGACATTCAGGAAAAGGTATTTGGTTGCTCAGTGAAAACTATTGTATTAAAAAGAATTTCTAAACTAGAAGCCTCAAGAGCACTTTCTTTCCTTGAAAGCTGTGATGTTTTATAACAAAACCTTCATAACAGACATACATACTACTACTGCTTTGGGCTTTATAATAGTTGATAAAAGACAATAATACCCATATTTACACACTCATATAGTACCTATGGACTGAAACCCATTGCATTAGTTTTATTTTAAATACAGGTTTCAATACCATATTCAGAGAATCATTATTACCAATTCATTGACAAACTGGAAGACTTTAAGAGGAGCTTCTTCAGTCTGTCCTGATAGATAATACTTATCACTTTATTAATAACTGAAATGAGAGAGTATACTTGTTAAATCTGAGCACAACATTAGCTCAAGGAGAGCTAGAAGCCAGAGCTAGAAGTCCTGGTATACAGGACTAAAATTCAGAACAATCATGCTAAACTGAAGACATGATCTAGTAGAAAATTAAGATGCAATTCAAGAAGGTAAATAGTCTAGCTAAGAATAATCAACTGAGAAAATACAGGATGAGGATGAATAACATGTAGCTATTCTTCAAAATGGTATTTTGGTGGTTAGAGTTACCAAGAGCTAAAAGTGATCAGCAATAGAATATTCTTGCATAAAAGACAACACGCTGCCTTGAAGTGTAAACTAATCTTTACAGTTTACTTGTTGGTATGGCTACAGCTTTTTTTTTTTTTTTTTTTTTTTTTTTTTTAATAGAGGGTACTCTACCTAAGGAATATGGAAGAACTGAAAGGAATTCAGCAGAAAATATGAACTACCAGAAGTCTAGAAAAGGTGACATAAAAGGTAAAATTAAATAATTAGGAGTCTTTCAGTTGACAGGAGACTGAGTGGAGATGTAACAGAAGACAGGCAAAACCAGCCAGAATGGGCGTGCAAAGTGAAAGCTCACTGTGCTCATTCTGCAGGAATACTACTTGTTTGTGGCCACCAGAAGGAATGCTTTCCCAAAACCTAGCCCTCACCTTCTACAGATTTACAGCATGTACTCCTCAGCATCTGGGTGTTGAACTTGTAACTAAGATGGAATTTTCTTTCATCAGCATTCCATTTTGTATTAGTCTCTTGCTTCTACAGAAACATTACACTCAGTTAACTAGTTTCACCATGATTTTACTTAGTCCAAGCACACCGGACACGTTTAACAATGAAGTAACAAATTTTCTATCATGGTTCAAGAGAAGTCTTCAAGAGAAGACTTTAAAGTATAGCAGTACAAGGTTTGCAAACAGAACTACAAGAAAAATGCTGTATATGCAACCATAGCTTTCAGGTAAAAGCAAATACCTCAACTGTTTCTCCAGGTATGTATTTACCCCAAATCTTCGAGGTGTGCATTATCTTCAAAAGCTGGTAACTTAGTTTTTACAGCAAAAATTCATGTCCAAAAAACCCCCATTTCCTAAATGACTTCTCTTGTTTTTTTCATTTACCAAATTTCCCACATTCCCGTACCTTAATGGCATTTTATCTGCCTCCCTTGCTTCACCCGGCCACTTTCATTGCTTAAGATTTCACATGCTGTAAAAGAACATTTGTTTGACACACAGTTACACTTAAGCTCCTGAGTTCTAACACCAGCTCAGCTTAGCTACATAAAATTTGGACATGTTATCAGAACAGAAAGCTCATTAGCAAACAAAGCATTTTGCTTCAGTATGTTATAAAAAGGCAAAATTCCATACTCCACCTCTGTGTAGCTGAAGCGCTGCTGCATCAACAGTACTTTTGTGAGTTTAACTGAGATGCCAATATGAAGAAAATTAACTGAAATACCTGTTTGCAGAACTGAGCACAGGCATCCAAATACTAAACCTGCACTCAAAATCTTAAATTAGACCCTACATCACTACATTCATTACCTCTTAGTTACATCCTAGCAGTCATCTTGCAAGCAATGTATTCACTTTCACAAAAAACACGTTGAAAAGTTAGTCAACGACAGTTTAGAATGACACCTTCTTTTAATGAACCACACATGCTTGCTCCTATGCAAACCAAGTTTTAGCTGTCATGCTGTCAAGAAAGAAAAACTTTAACTCCCTAGTCATATCTATCTTTTTAAGGAAGAACTTCAGAACATTTTATAATAGAAAATTGTTTCATATGTTTAATAAAATCTGCCACTTGCCTTAAAGCCCAGAGAGATGTTACACTTGAAGCTGACAATGAAAAAAAAACCCACCCACAAACCAAACCACAACCAAAGAACAAAACACACAAAAGTGGGAAGCATTTCAAGTTTTATACATGCCTATACTTCTCTTTCCTTGGCCCTCTCTCAGCTTAATGCAATATAAAAGTCCATTAATAAAAAACTGAGCATACATCAAGCAGTCTCAAAGCTTCATTGGGTCATTAACAGTGATAGACCTTCTTAGGGAATATAACTGTGTTTATTAAGAGAAGTCCCGGTCTCAAAATCACCTTAAGTACCTTATCAATGTCCAATGAACAATCATAGGCATTACCCGCAGTGACAAATGTTGCTCAATCTAGGCTGCATTTGAATGCTCCCCTAAATCTGGTTCCAAATCTATTATATTTAAAAAAAAAAACCAACAAAAAAAAAACAAATAAAACCAAACAAACAGGAAAAAAAACCCCAAACAAAAAGCTATACATACTTTTCTGATCTAATGACATTAAGCTTGTTGCATTTAAGTTTTTCTTTTGGCTTTTGCAACAAATTTTGTGGAATTACCTTGGTACTTGAAAATTTGGAAGTGAAACGGAACTGCAACTGGTAATTCTCAAGGTAGGATATCTCCGATTTAACAAAGGGATTTAGTGCAGAACATTCCCTATAAGGGGGACTTCACCTTATTTGAAATTACTTAAATCTTTTCACTCTCAAGGCAGTTTGCAATGTACACTTCTTTGGGCTGGTAAGGAAGGAGGCTTTTGAAGGTAGAGGGTTTTTTTGTTTTTCTTTAAGGTGGTTCAATGTTGTTTTTCACTTTGTAGGAAAGGTACTTAGAACCTCTATGGTGCACCCTGTTCACTTTTTATTCCTTAAATGATTTTAGAAGCACTAAGCAAAAAATAAGAATCTGACTTACTGTCTTTTATATAAGCTATGAGCAAAGGGTGATGAAAATAATCGTGAAGCATTTAAAGTGGGATTTAATCTCCAATAGTGTTAACGATAATCCACATATCTTATTAGAAGTTTATACTTAATCCACAAATGTTCAGTTAAAAAGCCCCAGCAAAGCGTGACTCAAAAAGAAAAGCAGTGAGTTTACAGTTATGTCGTACAACACAACAAACATACTGAAGTCTCAGGTACACTGCTATGCATTTCTTTGTAGGAAATCTGGTAGGATTTTGTTGTTTGCTGTCTTTTCCTAAACATATCTAAACTGACACAAGTAGGTAAGCCAATTTCACAGAAGGCTAAAACGTGGCCATTAAAGACGCCGACATTATACCTCTACGGATACTTAATCCTACCTCTCCGTGACAAATGGAAACTAAGCACGCAAGAGTGAAACAAGTTCGGTGAACTCCTGCCACGCGAAGAGAAGCTGCAGCACCCACTGCCCACCGGCAACAGCGTCCTATACCTCCCCAAAAAGGCAGCGCACACACACACACACACACACACCCCTACCCCATTCCGCCCGCCGCGACGCTCCTCTCCCGCTCCTCTCTGCCCCTCACCCGCGCTGGAAACTTTCAGCCGGCCGCCGGCGCTGAGGCAAGGGGCGGGGGGGGGGGGGGGGTGTCCCAGCGGCACGACCACCACCCCAAACGCCACACTTCCCCGCCCTTCCCCGCCTCACCCCCGGCGGGAGAAGCACAGCCTCAGGGATCCCGCTGACTTTCGGGTCTCGCCGAGCGAACCGATGTGCAACCCTACACCGAGGAACTGCCTCCTCTTGCCCTTCGCCCCTCAGGCGAGCGGCGGGAGGATAACTTTTCAGATGACACTCGCACTTGAGGCGGGACGGGACGGGGGCGAAGGCGCTTACCTGATATCCCCGCTCGGCTGCGGGGCAGGGCAGAGTCCCCGCCGTCCCCTTCATGCCCGAGGGGCTGGCGAACCCGCCCGGAGGCACGAGTCTTCATCCAGGTTCCTCCCCGCAGGCAGCGCCCTCCTTCCCTCGACCCGGCGGGGCGGCAGCCCCGGGCGCTGGGCGGGCGCAAGCTCCGGCAGCCTGGCCGGCGCGGCGGGGAGGGAGGAAGCGGGGGAGGGAGGAGAAGAAGCCGAGCAGGGGGCGGGAAACGGGCTGCGCCCTCCCTCCCTTCTCCTCACGCCGCCGAGCGGGCACACAGCGGCCGGGGAGAAGCTCCCTCTCCAGCGCCGCCGGCTGCCTCGCCGCCCGGCCGCCCTGAGGGAACGGCCGCGCGGCTGAGGGGGCGCGGGCGTCCCGCCGCAAGGTCGCTCCCTCCCTCCCCGCGGCAATCAGGCGCCCGGCGCGGCCCCAGCGCCGCGGTTCTGACAGGGCTCGGCCCTGGGGAGATAGAGGGGGCTCGCTCCGACCGCCGCTGCGCCACCGCCCCCATCGCTAATCGCAGCCCGGTCTCCCCGTCTTCTGCGGGTGGCGGGTCCCTGGGGCCCGTCGCCGCCATGAAGGGAGGGGAGAGGAGGGGAGGACAGAGAGCAGCCGGCGCCTCTGGAGGGCGCTGTCGTCCATCTTAGTGCGGGACCAGAGTGCGCCTGCGCGGGGGGCAACGGTCCGGCGGGCCTGGACCCGCCGCCTGGGGCTGTGGTGGGGCAGGGGATGTTCGGGGTCGGTCCGTGAGGTACGGGTTTGGGAGCGGTTTGCCTGGAAGGCCCTGAGATGGGCGGTAGGAGCCAGGGGAGGACAGAAATTGCGGAGCGGGGCGAAAGGAGCAGGGGGCGGGTGGCGGAGGAGGTTGGGGGAATGTGGGGTTGGGAGAAGAAAAAGGGATCTGGGAGGTAGGGAGGGAAATTGCCCACGACAGAGGAGAAGAATGACTTACAGGTTGGGAAGGTAAATGATAAATTACTTTTTTTTGACGGTTTTTACAACAAGTGTGTTCAGAAAGGCAGAGAGGAGTGAATACCAGTGGAATAACTGAAAAGGAGTAGGAGAAAGTGGTCAGGCAACAAAGGAGAAAATATTCTGTAAATGGACAAGGCAGGGCTTTAGAAGGTGAAGAGAATAACAAGAGAAGGGGGTTGGGGAAGCCAGAATTTTACGGGGCTTGGGAGGAAATGCACATGAAACTGAGGATGATGGGTATGGGGGAGAAGTTTGGCCACCTTAAGGAGATTAGAAAATGGGCCATTGAGGAAGAGATTTTGATTTAAGGAGGATTTTAATTAGGGGAGATACGCATGAGTGAAAGCATTGGAAAAGTAGGAAATAAGGGAGGCACTGCAGGAACTGTTGGACAAGAAGGGACTCGAAGATCAAAAGAACAAGTCAAAGCTTGAAAGAGCTAGGAAAGCTGAGCAGAACACATGGAAGTATTTGGTTGAAAGGAGTGGGAGTATTGGTTGTATACAGAATAGAAATTACACTGCCCATAAACTTTTTCTGTAAGAATTCGGCAGTGTATCTTGCCATTTTCCAGCAAATCATCCCATCCCACATGGGTAGTGGAGAGTTGGATTTCAGCTCTCCAAACTGAACTCACCTTTACAACTAGCATAGCAAAGTGGATCCTAAACATCCAGGAGTGGCAGTGAAAGCAGTATTGCCTACAGACTTGATGTCATCCTAGCCCTTGGAGAACTGAATTGAGTTTTAACTTTTAGCCAACCCAATCTGAAGCATGTATGGGCATGTAGATTCATTGCTGTTAATGTTTGCTGATGGGCAGGGGAGTTCATGCTGCTGAACTGAACTGCTGATGGCAGTTTGTGAACGGCTACTGTCCCTCAAGTGGAAAATGACTAATATATGAGATGGAATACACATTGGGATACCTGAAACTGGAGCAGGAATTACTGGGTTTACACTGATGTGTGTCATCGAAGTATTTACTGCAGCAATGGGAGGAGGAAATGCTGAATATCAAATTCATCTCGTCATTGAGATTATAATTTATGTGTGGAATAACCCCTTCCTCTGTTGACTTCCTGCAACTTTTTGGCATGACCTACAACACTTTAAAGTGTTTCTCTTAGTCAGTGTCTCATTGCAGTCTCTTCCAACTCCTTGTATCTCAGCTATTCTGGGACAACTGTAGTGAACTGTAGTGTGTCTGGTGCAAAACTTGTGTTGTATGAGTGATTTACAATAATCAAAGTATTGTAAGCACAGACTAGCCAGGGTATGGATTGGATTAAAAAAAAAAAAAAAACAAAAAAAACCCCAAAAAACAGCTAGCCTGCTTTAGTGTAGGACTATGTAATCCATATCTTTCCCTTTGGTTTTCTGTCTTCATTATTCTTCCTGCCCTCTATTGTGCAGAATCTTTTTCTTCTTGTAGCTCATCAATCCTACCACTGTACCAATGTCTAAAAATAAATTTAAATGTTTTGTATGTTGTTGCCAGAGATCTAGAGGATGATACTTTAGTAGCCATCTCATGGATAAAAATGGTATGCCAGTCTGGACTTCCAGGTGCTGTTGTAGTATTGGTGAAAATAATGGCTAATAAATGTTTAGCTGTTTGGTCACAGGAGTTGGAAGGTCCCTGGGAGTTAACCTGTGGAGCTGCTGCTCAGGACTGGTGAAAATTCTGTGCATATGAAAGAAGGAGAGGTCAGCATTTTCAAGTTATTTCTGAGCTTCATTGTCCCTGGTTTTTTGGTGGTCATTATGAAGATCTGTAGCTAATAGTGAAATCTTTTGTGAAAGGCCCCACTCAGAGGTGCTGTTTGCTACCAGTTTGTATTGTGTGTAACAAATCTCTTTTGTTCCTTTGAACTGCTACGTGTCTGAATTTGAGATAATGTACTGCAAATTATTTTCCTGCATACAGTAGCAAATTAAATCAAAATCAGTGGAAAGTTTAGTCATTTTCTTGAAGTATGTACTTGCTAACATACCATAATATATATGAATTTGTACATCCAAAGTATTATTTTAAAAATTATTGGTGTAAGTAAAATGCTCACAGTATGTTTTAATCACTGAGACAGCAGTAGAATTTGATATGTTGATCGCCTAGACTCAAAGGTAGTAATAACTTGTGCATAAGAATCTGTTCCATAGAAAATTAAATATCATATTATTGATAGCAACTGTAAAATCCCTGAAGAAAACTCATTTATTTTGAGTGACTCTGTATTCACTTGTTTTTGAAGACGGATTGCTTGTACAATGGAATAAGCAATGAGTGAGGTATGAATTTAAAGGCATTTGGTTTTGTAATGCACTGGCTAACAAGTTGATCAGTTAGGTTTTGTGGCATCATGGAAACAGTTGAGTTCACCTCCTTCCTCACCTGTCCCCCGTACCCCATCCAGCTCTCATTGGCCGTGTTGCTTATGTCTGGTTTTGGATTCCTACTTAGCTGTAACAGAAGCTAAATGACTTTCACAATAAAGAAACTCAAGGTTGGAGCTGGGAATAGCTCATACTGACAGCATGGATCCACCTTGACTCAGCTGGCTCATAGCAGCTTATTCATCGTTCTCCAAAGATGCAGCCTTTGGGTTATTATATGACTTTTCACTGTGCTGTCATGTGCCATGCTGCCATCAAGCTGCCAATATAGCCCCACCCTTCAAAAATATGTATGCTCGACTGTGAAATAGCCATGTTGTTTCTGGGAAATCTTTCTGGCTCATGCTATGTATCCAATACAGTTGTCTGAGCGCTAACAAAAAAAACATCAACAAAAAAAGCTGAGTTCTTAATGTTTTGAGTGACTATGCCTGAGTGATCAGCTTCCTTCTGAGAAGAAATCTTAGGTGGTTTTATGAGGCCATCTCCCTGGACACCATCCAAACTGTGTAAGTTCAAGGTCAAAAAATTCAAGGTGGTCTACCTCAGGACTAAAGCATGCAACAACTTTTCTGAGGCTATGTATCATCACCCGCTGCTTCTGTGAGGACCTATACAAAATATAAAGCAGTTGCCTTCTAGCACACCCTTGACAGCATATTATCCCCTTCAAGAAAGACAGAGCTTTCTCTGAGCTCCATGGTTATGTATCAGTAATAGCTCCCCTCTTGAAATCTGAGGATGGCATGAGAAGGTGTTTCTTCGCATTCAGATGCAGTGTCTGTGAAAAGGACCCAGACTAGGTATGAGCTCCAGAAAAGTGAAGCCCTTGGGCAACCTTTAGAAGTACACTGTACTTCTTATAACCCTGAACTCCTGAGGCATGTAAAAATTCAGACATGCTCTTCTTCAGTTTTTCTCTTGCCCATTATATTCCTCATGCAGCATCTGGAATCCATGATTGTCTCTCAAAGTTGTTTAAGCTCTTTATATAGCCTACAAAAAGCTAAGTGCATCACTTGAGCATTCTCAGAATGTTCTTGGACATTCCTATCTACCCCTATTAATTCTCCAGGAGCTTAGGCAATAATTTGAGGAGTCACTTGTAGGTAGCTGAGGTTACAGCTTTTTCTGGCACCTTCTCCACTGAGGGGCCCCAGTGTGTAGGTACTGGTTCAGTCCTAGGCTCCTTTCAGTGCAAACCTACTAAGTCCAACGAAGAGGAAACCCAGACAGGATAGTTACCTTGGTGTTCATTCACGGCAGGCACTATGGATGAGGACCATTCCAAATTGCATTCCCTCTGTCAAGGACAGTTCTTCCAAATTACCCTTCAGACTTTGCATGCCTTCCTTGCTCCCTTTTTTCCTTCGTTCCTCTTACTTTTTTTCCCCTCTTATTTTTGAATGTACACTTTCAAAGATTTCCTGCTTCAATGGAATTTTACTGTCATTAATTCAGACTACATATTTTGCTTGTCTTTTTATACCTTTTGAATCTGACCAATATGAATGCACTGTTGGCAGAGTGTACACAGTTCTCATTCCTTCCAGTTCTGTACCAGTTCATGTTGTATTATTTTCTTCTCAGTTGCTATTTTGTCTTTCCCTGCCCCCCCCCCCCCCCCCCTTTGTGGAGAAAGGGGTAAACTAATTGGTTTTTAAATGCCATATCGCAGTTCTAAATAAGGAATTATTCATTAGAAATAACCTTTTATTATGACACATCCTGTTACAGTAGGGCACACATTGACCATAAGTGGGTTTTTTTAAATGTTTTTTTTTTTTTAATTCTATCTGCTTAAACAAAACCAGTTATACAATGTAATTGGATAAGTGTTTTGGTAGTGTCATGGCAAAGGTGGTTCAGAAGCATGAAAGTTACTGTAAAGCAATTGTAGAAGGGTAGCAATTGCTTGAAAAAGTAATTGTTTCACAATGATATATATGTTAAATAGTGTATTATATTTAAACTGGTTAAATACAACAACTAAGACTTACTTGTCTTTTTTTGAAAAATGGATTTACACCCTGAACTTACTGGAATCTGTATTTCTATAGTTGTACAAAGAAGATAAATCTCTGTTATAGGTATTCTAGCAGTGATTGTAAACAAGCTCTTTAATGTCCTTCTGAAAACTGGGTTTACAATGTTGTTAACAAGGGGGCTTTTTTGTTTGTTTGTTTGTTTTTTTTCTATCTAAATTGTACTCTGTACAATCTAAATTGCTGTGGACATACATGTAGCATAACAATTTTATTTTCAAGTCTTTACTGTTAGCCTAACAATGTCCTTCCAGGACACTGTATAGGGAAATGTGAATTCCTTGGGGTCTTTATAGTGGTAATCAGTACTTTTGAAATTTCTTTTGCACCATTATTCAAACTTTAGCAAGAATGTCATCTAGTCCTGAAGAGGAATCATTTTGTTCTGTTAATTCACTAATTCTTGTGTTATCCAGAAGAATGCATGTCCACTGGATGTCTTTTAAATGTACCACATAATGGGTAAAAGTAATGGTAATAATAAATCTAGTGCCTCAGCTATGTTACTACATTGAAATGTTATTTTGCATCATTCTTTTACTGTGCAGTAGTTGTGCTGGAATTACTTCTGCTATCATGTGTTATATCTGTCATAAAATTTTAAGTTTAATTTATATTGTTATGTGCATCTTTGTTTCACTTTCTACTTTTAAGAATATAGATAACACATGTCCCTGTAAGGAGCACAAGGAAAGGAAATAAAAATAAAGAAACCAAATACTGGTCTTTACAACAATCAATACAGAGACAAATTAGTATATTGTAGTACTAGCACAAACATGTCATGAATTCTACCCTGTTTGTAGGCTCTCAGGAATATATACAACTCACTCCAGCTGTTGTACTAATACATTCAGTTATATACATGGTTAAATATTTACAGAGTGGACCATTACTTTCTGCACAGTAATGCACAGAGAACATCCTTGGTAGTCCCTAAAGATAAAACCATTTAGAATAGTTCACGAGAATCAGTATAGGATTCATTACAAGTGCATCAGGTCTTGTGCTACAGTCTCACATGTGGCATAGTGATGTGCCATCTGTCCTGTGCCATTGTTTCTATCCTGACTAAAACAAGAAAAATTTGGACTGTTATGAAATCCTCATATAATCTTCAGAATTGCTTATACCTAATTAAAGCAACTTTCACCTTTTAATCTAGATGCTACACTGATATTTAGAGGTGTATTCTTCCATGAGAGGGAAGTGATGCAGTACACTCCAAATTTTCCCTTGTGTGCTCATAGAAGAATTTCTATTGTATGTTCTTACAGAAGTTCAGAAAGATTCTGAAGATACATTCCTGTGTGACACATCACTTATGACTTGTAAGAAAATATACTAGCTTGTGAGAGCCCTCGCTCTTGTTTTTCTGCTGTTCTGAAAAAAAAAATAGATATATTTTCCCACTGAAAAAGAAGGGAGTTGTAGCAAATGGCAGCCAGAATAAAATACCTACTTTAGAATTGCAGCTACCTCTGCAAAATTAAAGCCCAGTTCCAGGAAAATGTAAGAATTTTCAGTAACAGTAATTGAGATTAAATAGTCATGAAGAAAGCCACTATTAAATCACAGAATTCTTTAACATATTTTCTCTTAAAAAAAAATAAAAATCTCAGCATTTATTTTAATATTAAACATAAATATTTTTTTCTTAAACAAAAACCGGTTATGACATCGAGATGGACAACCAAATAGCCTTTGCTTCTGTGTAACTAGTGCAGGATATAAAGTTTCCTTGCAAAATATGAATTAACTTAGGATGAGCGTAATAAAAAAAGGTAAGAGTTGCTTATATAGGCATGAAGTGGGAAAGGTGTTTTAAGATTTGGATTTACTTCTCATTATCCTATTCTGATTAGATTGTTAACAAATTAAATTGATTTTAGTTTTATTTTTTTCCCCAAGTTGAGTCTGTTTTGCCCATGATCATATAAACCCCCCCTATTCCCAATTCTGCTTCAATTTTTCAACCTTCAGTGCTATGAAAGGCATAAATGTAGTTCCTGATTAACTTGTTATTTCTAGGATCTGCATTTCCACTGCTGAGTCTGTGAGCACATTGGTTTCATTCTTTAGAACTGGTGAAGGAAAGACAGGTTAGATATTCTTCTGTGGGCAGCGTTTCTCAGCTCTCTGCTTAACCAATGTGTTATTTTGGGTTTCATTGTGGGAATGCCATCTTTGATTGTACATTGTGTATGACTAGGTACCTAACGCACTGTGTTGGCTTTTTGTGGCGGGGTTTTGGTAGCGGGTGGGCGGCTACAGGGGTGGCTCCTGTGAGAAGTTGCTAGAAGCTTCCCCGGCTCCAAGTCAGACCCACCTCTGGCCAAGGCTGACCCCATCAGCGACGGTGGTACCACCTCTGTGATAAGATATTTAAGAAGGGAAATCTGCGGCAGAGGAGAGGATTGGAACGTGAGAGGAACACCTATGCAGACAGCAAGGTCAGTGAAGAAGGAGGGGGAGGAGGTGTGCCAGGGCAGGTTGATGCCCCTGCAGCCCGTGGAGGTGAGCGGGGGAGCAGATGCCCACCTGCAGCTCGGGGAGGACCCCATGCCAAAGCAGAGGGATGCACCCAAAGGAGGCTGTGACTCCATGGGAAAGATCGTGCTGGAGCAGGCTTTTGGCAGGATCTGTGGAATGAGGAGCCCACGCTGGAGCAGGTTTTCTGGCAGGACTTGTGACCCCGCGAGGGACCCACACTGGAGCAGTCTGTGCCTGAAGGACTGCAGCCCGGGGAGGGGACCCACGCTGGAGCAGTTCGTGAAGAACTGCAGCCCGTGGGAAGGACTCTCATTGGAGAAGTTCACGGAGAACTGTCTCCCGTGGGAGGGACCCCACGCTGGAGCAGAGGACAAGTGTGAGGAGTCCTCCCCCTGAGGAGGAAGGAGCGGCAGAGACAAGGTGTGATGAGCTGACCCCAACTCCCATTCCTTGTCCCCCTGCACTGCTTGGCGGGGGGGGGGAGGGGGGGGAGGAAGAGGAAATTGGGAGTAGAGTTGAGCCTGGGAAGAAGGGACAGGTGGGGGGAAGGTGTTTTAAGATTTTGTTTTACTTCTCATTATCCTACTCTGATCAGATTGTTAACAAATTAAATTGATTTTAGTTTTATTTTTTTCCCCAAGTTGAGTCTGTTTTGTCCATGACCATAATTGGTGAGTGATCTTTCCCTGTCCTGGTGTCAACCCACGAGCCTTTCATTGTATTTTCTCCTCCCCATCCCACGGGGGTGGAGGAGTGAGTGAGCAGCCTCACGGTGCTTTGTTGCTGCCTGGGCTTAAACCATGACATGCAGGTTCCTGTATTTTGTACTGGCAGCTAGAGTCTCCACTAGCTGTGAGGATTAACTGAAATCCTATGCATTCTAGTGGGCATTAAGTATATTTATATCTGAAGCCGTATGCTTAAAATTGTCTTCATAGAACCATAGAGTAGTTCAGATCAAAAAGGAGCTCTGGAGGTCATCTTAGTCTGTTCCCTGCTCAAAACAGGTCTAATTAGGTCAAGTTGCTCTGGGCTGTGTCAGGCTGAGTCATGAACACCTCCAAGTCTGTAGACAACCTCTCTGGGCAACCTGTTCCAAGATTGGATAACCCTCAAGGTAATTTTTTTTCCCTAATATCTAATCAGAATTTCCTGTGTTCCAATCTGTGTCTGTTTCCTCTCCTACCCCAGTGCCTCAAACAAGTGTCTGGCTCCATCTTTCCAGTATCTGCTGATCAATTCAACTTTATTTGCATAAACACATTATTGGATATATTCCTAAGGGATGAAGGAGCCAACTGTCCATTTATTTCTGTAAGATACTGGGAGAAGCAGAGCCACCACTTTTCCTCTACGCCTTTAATAGAAGCACTCGGAGTGCTCTGTGCAGAGCTTCCATGTTGGGTCCTTTGGGATGTTGGATCTATTTCACTTCGGCTCAGGTGGGATCTTGGCACTGAGCTGTGGAAGCCAAGTTGTTCTGAGTACGTGTAGGTGCAGAACTGTTGGTGACTGGAGAGTTTTACATCAAATCAGGAACCCCATAAGATGAGGTGCACCAGAGAGAAGATTTTTTAGCCACAATTTCATCTTAGGCACCTAATACCCATGAAAATGTTTTTTTTGAGAGTCATGTCAGTTGGCTGTCTGTAGGGTCGAGTGCTCTTTGATATGCCCTAAGGGTATCTTACCTGGCACCCAGCTGCCACTCCAGCAGTGTGCAGCTTCCCTCTACGGCCTTTGTCATTTTTCCAGCCCCATATGGATTTCTTGGACAACCTGAGACATCTCAAATGTCATTAGACACTTGTATGTGGGCATATGCTTATACCCATTACATTTTATTTTTTGCTTTTGTTCTGAGGGTGGGATTCAGTTTGAGATTAAGAAACCTTCATGGAAGTGCCTATATATATCTAACTGTAAACTAAAGGTTTAAGCTTTCATTTTATCAGTGGGGATCTGGGACTTGATTAATTTGCTTACACAACTAAGTGAGCGTGGTGTGCTCTATCGTATCCAAGGCAGCCATGGGATCTAACATATGTGAGATAGATAGGATTTGTGGGAGACTACTGTCCTGGGGCAGCAGCTGGAGGCCAGTTAAAACACCCCACAGGATCTCAAATTGCAGTAAACTTTCCTGGCTAGCTGAAAACTTGTTACATGCTTTTTTCTTTCGTCACTTCAGTATATATCTTGGGAACTTTTTCCCCCTTCTGCTGCTTCTACTTCACTGTGCAGTAGTATGTCACCCTGCTGTCACCATTCAATTATCACTTAATTGAAAATTGGCTTGATTATGAATTGCATGCCTTATTAAAATCAATTTAAACATAAGTTGCAGTTCAATAACATACTTAGATGTCATTCAATGTTATTAGCAAAGATGCTATGCTTTTTCCATACTTCACTGATGCTTATTTCAAACCAATGAATAAATATTTCATTAAATATTTTATACAAACACAATAAAAAGTACAACTCCTTCCTTACACCCAGTTTTTGTAGTACATGAAATGTGCTTTGCAGACTTTTTCTCCAGTTTTGTTAGGTACAGTTGCTTCTTGTTTTCCTATCCTCCTTTTAGTGGTCTTTCTTTGAAGTGACAAATACCTATGTATAATGCATCTACGTATATATATAACCATATATTTCTCTTTCACAGTGTATACAACAATAAATCATCTCATTAAGTAATTTGAGGGATATATAATGAGCATCTTTGGGATATAAACTTTATTGTATATATGAGCTGAAGTCTTCCTAACTATCCTTGAAAATCTTTTTTTGACTAGTGGGATTAATTATATATCTCACAGATGCCTGTCATGCACTCTGTTTACACTATAGGGAAATGAAATAGGATAGTTAATTTTCTTTTATTTTGTTAAAATGCCAAGGTTTAATTAAACTGCTTCAGCTTAAGTATTGCACAGCTACTTTCAGCTGTCATGAAGCATACTAGGAATTGATTTGCCACTGCCTACATGCCCAAAAAGGCATTCAGCAGGCTTTGTAATTTCACTCAAAATTGTTTTTATTAATCATAGCTGCGTTCTGATTTCTAAAATTTGTATGAGAAACAGAGTGTATTAAAATAAGTTTCATCCATATGCTCAGGGAGTAAAAACAATGCAGGTGCCAAATATCTGAAATTTACATTCAGTTTTGAATTAACAGCTGGGTTTGCTTTTATATAAGATTTTTATAATACTGAAATTTCATGCATTTTTGAAGTTTTTACATAATTATTTCAGTTATACAATAACAATTAGGCAGTGTCATGAATTAGCAAGACAATTGCAAAGCAATAAAGCCATTATTTTTACAGTTATGAGAAACAAAAACGTAGCAACAGACAATGAAAACTAGCCACCTGCTTGAAGCAATACACATTTATATGTAACGTATAATAGCCATGATATAGAGGATTTTCAAAAATGTTGGCAAAAGTGACATTAAGGTTGCTCACTTCGAGCATTCCATACCCAACCTCCAGAGATCTGAGAAAAACAGCAACCATTCTGAACAAAAGAATGCAGCAACTACTGAATCTGCATTTCCATAAAAAAAAGCACAAAGCCGAAAGCTAGATATATGAGGCCCTTAGTGCTCTCTTTAAACACTCAGGGAAAACTGGTGTTAACAAAATCCTTTTTCCTTTACCACCCATATCGTGTAGGCTGTCTGAGTTTCTAGTGAAAGCTCTAGCTGAAGTCTGTACACAGCCTCCTTTCAGCATGCACAGAACTGCCTAGAGTTTGGCAATATTAAGTATCAGCTTCTGCACTAATGAAAATGTAATGATTTCACATATAATGTAATAATTTGCATAGGAATAATTGCGTAATAGGAATAATAATAAAACCAGTACTGTCTGTGTGGGGCTCATTGCCTAGGTTGGGATCCTGTATTCGGCCCATTATGGGGATTTCATTTTTGATACAACATTCCTGTTTTCCATTCCCCAAGGGCAGCTAAAAAATGTTTAGTTTCCATGGCTGTGATTAACATGGCATCATTTGGGAAGTTCTGTATCTCAGATGCCAGGAAAGCATAAAAATTCTGAAATTTCTGGTCAAGGTACTGATGGCTTTTGATCCTAACCTGTAATATAACTGTAGATGAAGTGTTTTCCTGAGTGGGAGAGTGAGGTTCAAACATCTGATTCAAATGAGATGGAAGGTGATCTGAAGTTGTTTCCCAGCCAGTTCCCTTCAGCCCAGTTAGAGACATCTAATTCTTTTTGAAAGGCTGAGCTTGGATTCGCTTTCCTACTTGTAGTTTGTGCTGCCTAACTTAGTTTGTCTCTTGCTTGTCATGCAAGCAGACCTTTCTTCTTGACTACCCCTTCCTTCCCCAAGTAATAAGCAACTAATCTGAGGATGTGGTTTACAACTAGCAACAACTTATTAATCGAGCATTGAGCTTTTAAGCACCCCTCGTCAGGGTATGCATGTGAGGTGAGAGTGCATACCGCGGAGAGTGATACAAACTACTGCAAATACAATAAAAAATTACATTGTGACAATCTTATCAAAACATGGCAACAGAACAAATTAATTTCAGGAAACTGAATGTAGGGTTCTAGGATATAGTTAATTATATAAACTATTCAAGGAAAGTAAACTGAATCTTCAGGGACTACAGTAATAGACAATTTTATAGTATTTTTATAAGGTAAAGGGAAGTAATCTAATATATTCCACGTGTGGCGTCCACAATTTTTTTTTTATATATAGACATTGAGATATGAAAAAAATCACAATTGCATAGAAATTGTTGTATAGTATTTTTATTTGGAGAACCAAGTGGAATAAGTGGTTCTAAATATCCAATATCTTTTTGGGAGGAGGAGTGGGAGGTAGATCATCATGTGGTGTAAACTGGCATGGATCCTTTCCTCTTATTGGATGTGGTGCTGATGAGGATCTGGGCTATAGACTTTAGACATAGAGAGTTAAATCAGAAAGAAAAACTTTCCTTTCATGCATGCCCATCAAGCACTACAGTGATATTTCATTTAAAATAAAAACTTTCGGCTGACATAAAACACCGTAAGACCTCCAAGTAAAATTCTCATCATAATTGTGTGGTTTCTGGAACAGTAGAGATCCTTGCATTTTAATTTGCCAAGGTTTGTCTACCACACTTGGTTTATTTTAAAAGCACAGACTGTGAAGCTGAAAATACTTTTCTGGGAGATTACCTTCACTTTTTCCCCTTGCTTCAACTGTCGTCTGCCTCAGATACAGTAAGTGACATTATTTCATACTCGTTCATGCAGGGATGCACTTAATAGGCTCACAGGAAAAGTGATCGTTAGTTGATTGACTGTAGCTTGATTGCCTGTGGGTAACTCTCACAGGTTTATTTCTTCATTTCAGCAAGGAATGGAAGCTGCTACGCCTCAGTCTGCAGATTTATGAGTACAACTTTTATTGGCATGGGGAAACACCCATGCAATAATAAAATGGCTAGTGCAAAATGTTCAGCTGATGACATCTTCAGTACCACATGGGTATTCATAGATCGACCCATACTTAAAATAAATAGAGAACAGAGCACCGAAGAAAGCATTGGACAGAGTCAGTTAGTAGTCAACTTAATCGATAAAGCTAGAGGTAGTTCCAAAGTTGTAAGCAAGTAGTGTTTGATATAAGAGGGGGGGAGATGATAAGGGGGGGGGGGGGGGGGATGTCCAAGTGCACTGACATAAATAAATAAAAATTACTCATCCAAATACAAGGTGGTTATTTTGGTGGACAAGTAAAAAACTTAAAAAAAAAATCTTTAGAGTGAAAATACCACCCCCTAATAAAATGCAAGTGATTTAATTAGAATTTACTTTCTGTATTTTAATAAGTAGTTCTTAAAATAATATGGTAATATAGTCAATAGATTATATCTACATTTTTTTCAGTTATCGGAAACATTAGTAATGTTTTGTTTATATGCCTGTTTTTTATAAATTGAAGGAATTGCACAAAACCACTAGGTTTATCTATTGTTGCTTTATATTGTGTACAGAAATCCTCCTGACATTAAAAATACTAACACATTTTTTCTACAATTAAGTTGGGAATGTTTCCTGAATTTTCCTAATAATAGTCTGTAAGATCTCTATTCTCTGTATCATTCCCATACCAAATGTCTCAAGAAAGTGGGTAGTTTTGGATGACTGTCCTAGGTGATATAAAAGAGTGAAAAAGGTCCTTTTATTTTGCTTGATGGTCAATATTTTAGGAGCACAGACAAATAGAACATGTAGCCTTTCTTGTAAGAAGGCTCTGCCCAGGGTGCCTGGTTTGGTGAAGAAGTAAAATGTACAAGTGGTAACTTAAGGTGCTCACAAGATAGAAACATCTATAAAATATGAAAAATTAAACAGCTAGATCCATCAACAATTTTTTGGGAGGCTGTTTTCTGAAGATATATTAGACAACTTGTTAGCAGGATTCAGTAATATTTCAGAACTTTGTTTTCAAAATTCCTTGGGAAATTTCTGATCTTTGGGAGAGGAAGGAAGGCCTCAGAAATGCTTATTTTCAATAAATGTTTAGCAAAAACTTGTTAAAACCTTTAACCAAGTATAAATTATTCTAGCTGGAACGAGTAGGTAGGAGGACACCATTTGTTTTTAGTGTTGTGACAAGCAAAGACGCCTTGCTTTCTCAGACTTCTTTCAACAGTAGTTGCCCAATGTCACACACACACAACTCTTGTTAATCAGTCTACCTGCCTGTCAGCACACCTACATGTTCACAGTGCTTCTCTGCATTAACAGGATTTGTGAGTGTATTTGTAAAAAAGAGCAAATAGATTTAGTCTCACATAATAGATGTTAGGAGCTATGTATTCCCCCTGTCACTCTTTTATGAATCAGTCCTGGAAGTTTCCTTGTGTGTATTTCAGTTTATCTTTAAATTTCAATATACATTTATTATTTCTTACTGCTTTGATAGATCTTTTCACAAGTTAAAAGGGTGTTTTTATCAGGTTACAGATAGAGTAATGGGAATCAAAATTAATTTGCATTGAGCAGAAAGATAACATTTGTATTTCCTTTATGACTCAGGTGGAATGCAGCAGCAATAAAAGGGGTGAAAGCAGAATACAAGGTAGTCTGTAGATGTGTGTAATGTCGTCAGTCATTTCAGAGTGAGTAGCAAACAGCCATCATTCAGAAATGTAATTTTTAACAGTTTTTTACTGTGTTGTTAGTTTGAAATTTTGCTGTGACATCTATTTGCTATGACAAGTGCTTGTGGAATTAAACCAGATAGTGTATTTTTCTTAAAGTGGCAGAATTTGTTGCTCCTTTGTGCAATTTATATCTCTCGCCATTGACTAGGAGAGGGCCTGGACTACACAGAGGTCTTGAATAAGGCTAGATGAATAAACGGGGATAAAATAAGGAAACATGAATCCTAAGCATATCAAAATTCTTTTAGAAATTATTTCTACTGAAAATATTTGAAAAAGCAAGGCCTTTTTATGCTGCATAAAGTTTGCACACATTACCATAACGTGTCCATGACATGATTCCAGTATGTTTACTTGCAGAGGTGCTGACAGTGATGCACTGATGTTACAAGGACTGCTTAGGTATCACAAAGAAGTAAACCAAATTACAGTATTTTGTGCTGTTCTGTCACGCCCATTCCCACCAAGACAAAGTCTGGGGGCAGTAGGTTTACTAGCATTATATATATAATGGTACAAACAGTGCCGCAGCATTACTAGCTCTAGGGACATGTTGCAACCCCACTAGTTTTATCTTGCCATGATTGAACAGGAGAGCTCTTGCGCAGATAAAATGTTCCACATATGGTTTGTTGGGAAATTTGGGCATTCTGCGTAATGGCTGAAGAGAATGGGGAGCGTACTCTGTTTCAGCTGGATACAGTTCTCCTGAAGAAGGTATATCATGAGGATTATCCTAACAGATGTTCCATCTCATTAGTTGTAAGAATCTAATTAAATGCATGCACTAAACATGCAGACTCACAGTCAAATGGTCCCACAGTAACTCTCTTGTCTGTACAGTCTCTCTTGGGAGTTGGCTCCAACTTTGAGAGTTGTGGAGCGTTGATGCTCAGTGCAGTGCAGTTGCATCCTGTTTTCTCAGACCACATTGTCTTTCTTTTAGTGTTAGTTTCAGTTGGATAGTATCATTGATGTGTCTCACCAAAGGTCATCACAGAAGCATGCTGCCACCTGGCTGTTGTTATGAGACTAGATTAATTTTAAGGTGCACTTTATTATGAAAAGTAGTATCTGACTGATTACTGAACTTCATGGCCTCAGAGATCCCTTTTTATGTGCAGCTCTCCTATCGCAAGTTTCCTAATCAAACATTGAACACTTTTCTGTATCACAGTGCCTTCAGAGATGTTGTAATGATGCCAATCAGTCCTGACATCTTAATTCCATTTAAATTTTTCTGTGATTAATGCATGTGTAATAATTATCTTATGGCAAAGGTCTCCACATAACAGACTTTATTTGCTTCCCTAGACTTAATGAAAATCATGTGCATGGTACATTTTGCTGATATCTTGTCCTTTATCATTTGGAATTTATACAGGTAATGGTGCATAATATAGCAGAACAGACTGACATATGGATCACAAAATAATATCGGCTTATTCCCAGAGGAATATAGAGGTCATCTGGTCATCCCGTCTATACTTCAAGTAATTGAGAAAATTACTTGAAGTATTGAGGATTTAGTATGTAGTGAATGAAAAATATAAAATAAGATTAGTGGGTCATACAAATTGAATACAACATACTTGCCTGATGAAGAGTAACATGTCTTCATGCTTTTCTCACACTCTTCAGCCTCTGGACTGTAAAACTCTTGTTTTCAATCTTGTTTTGCACTGTAGAGGGGCCAGTTAGGAGAACAAATTCACAATTGATATGGTATTTTTGTCAATGTTCATTAAATGTAAGTGGGAGTAATAGCACCTCGTATTACTTGGAAAGGGGGATATTAACTAATTCTGATGCACAGATCTGTCCTAGTTTTTAAAATTGTTCTGGATTTATACGGGGTAACTGAGTACAAAGTGTATAGATCACAGATTGAAGCCATAAGACGGGGAGCTTGCTGTTTGGCAGAGGTCTCTGCCTCCCAAATGACAGACACAATGATTAGGTAAAAGGAACAGGTTGAATCTTGTAAGAAAGGAGGAAATGTAAGTTATGCAAAGAGCAGCTGATTAATGTAAACACATTGTAAGTAAATGATTGATTAATAGGCATGACTAATACATGAATTAAGTAGTATTTTTCAGCTGCGAACACTATGGTCTCACATTTGAAAACTGTGCATAATTACAGTGATTATGCATGCAAGTCAGATAATGACACATACAAGTAGCCACTTAGATGCACAACTGGCCATTTGCATATAAATTTGCATGCAATCACATTATAGGCTCATTAAGTACAGAACTTTGATTAATTTTGTGGGCACTGTCATTCTCTGAATGAGGTAGATCCTCAGAGAAAAGTAATATATGACCATACAGTTAAATAAGGTGCCTAAGCACCCGAAAACAAATTTAAAGTTACAAAGGCAAACCTTAATTCTAACATTTTCTAATTTCTGCACAGTTAATTTTGCAGCCTTAATGTTTTTGGTTTTTTTAACATTGCTTTTAAATCACGTAATTAGCGTTCAGACTGAGCCATACATGTAAGCATTAATTTTTATATCTAAACAGATTTTTAAAGTGAGATCACTGTCCTTTTGATTTTGAAATCAAATGTTCTCCAGGCTACTGTGACCAGGCTGGGTAAATGTTAACTCATTTTCAAAAAGGGTGGCCTTTTCAAAAGCACATAAGTAACTTTGAAGCCTGTCCCATTTTCACAAGGTGACTTAGTCATTTAGAATCTACGGCCTGGAGACTGCCATTGGAGTTAAGACTCTTGAATCACTTGCATGTCTGTATATCCTATCCAAATCTCTTTGTTCCTAAATGTCTAAGGAGAATATATTAATAGTTGTATAATTACCTAAAAGAGGATCAATGAGAATTTAATTTTATGTTGTTATTTCACATATAAATTGCTTATGGCTACCTTGGTCTCTATCTAAATGTCTTTGCAAATCTGGCCTTAAATCACTTTTGAAAAAATTGTGGCTTAAGATTCTGATTAACATAGGTACTTTACAATGTTGACTCAGTATATTAACTCTCCAGATTTTAGTATTTTTCATCAATCATCCATCAAAAAAATAAATAACAAATTAATTTGAAATCTTGATCTTTAATCCTCACTGTAACCATTGTAGCATGAAGACCTTTGGGGGAAAATCTGGAGAACTGAGGTCTGAGTTTCTAATTGATTTTTCTTTAATCCATAAATATTCCCCATTGCCTGTGATTGTAAAACATTCTTTTAAAATGTGAAGTGTTATTGAAGAAGAGCACTCCCTAGGTTCTCAAAGATACCTGCAAGTCCCACAGACAATAATCTGTTGGTTAATCAAGTACCACTTTCATTTTTTAAGTAGTTCTATGACAGATTTTATTTTCTCCCATGCTAGTGATAAAATTTTTGAGTCTACGGTTAAAGTGGAAATCTGTGAGACTTTTACAGGTGCCTGGAACTATTAGTTTTAGTGTCATGTCAGTTTGGATATTCTTGCCACAACTAACAATTAGAAGGGGCTCTTGGATCAATAGTCTTTCAGGGTTCACAGCTGTGATATATAATGTCTGAAACTCAGTGAACCCTAAACTCTCTTTGCCAGCTGTTGCTCTTGAATAGCCTTCAAAAAGAACATCACCTTTTAAATCTGAAAAGACAGCCTTGATACCTTTTAATGATGGAATAAGACTGAGAAGAATAGAACAAATTGTTTGTGTGAACTTCTGTCTGTAAGTTCATGTCTGATGAACTTTACTCCTTTTCACAAAGGAGAAAAAACCCCTTTGTTTTAGCCCATGAAATACTCAGACTATATAGCTTAGCTTTCTTTCAAACTTGTGATTACATTTGAAAGGAGGCCCAGTGTTTGTAAATATCACTGAGTCACAGAACAGCTGAGTTTGGAAGGGACCTCTGGAGATCATCTAGTACAACAGGGGTCAGCTAGAGCAGGTTGCTCAGGACCATCTCCAGTCAGGTTTTCAGTGTTTCCAAGGATGGAGACTCCACAACCATTCTGGGCAACTTGACCACATTCATAACAAAAAAGCTTCTTCATAAGTTTGAGTGTCATTTCTTGAATTTAATTTGTGCCTATTGCCTCTTGTCCTGTCACTGAACACCACTGAGAAAAGTCTGGCTCTGTCTTGTTTACTACGCCCCATCAAGTCCTTATAAACATGGACGAGATTCCCCATGAACATCCTTTTCTCAAGGCTAAACGTCCCCTCTCAGTCACTTGTATGTCAGATGCTTCAATCCCTTAAATCCCTTCAATCATCTTTGTGGCTGTTCACTGGACTCACTCCAGTATGGCCATACCTTTCTCGTACTGGAGAGCCCAGCATTGGACACAGCACTCCAGAGGTGGCCTCACCAGTGCTAAACAGAGGGGAAGGACCACCTCCCTCAACTGGCTGGCAGCATTCTCCCTGATGGCAGCCAGGATGCTCCTGCTCTTCTTTGATGCAAGGATGCATCACTGGCCCATTTCTCCTGCTTGTTGAGGTCCCTCTGAATAGCAGCAGCACAACCATCTGGTGTATCAACCTTTCCTCCCAATTTTATATCTGAGGGTGCACTCTGTCCTGTTGTCCAGCTCATTAAAGAAGTTATTGAACGATATTGACTCAGTACCGGCCCCTGGGTTACACCACTAGTGGCTGGCCTCCAGCTGGATTTCCTGTCGCTGATCACAAGGCTTTCAGACTGGCAGTTTAGCCATTTTTCAGTCCACCTCATTGGCTAGTTACCTATCCTCTACTTCATCAATTTGTCCATGAGGATGTTGTAGGATATGGCATTAAAACACTTGCTAAAGTCAAGGTAAACGATACCCAATGCTCTCCCCTTGTCCACCAAGATAATAAATTTATGATAGAATGCTGTCAGACTGGTTAGGTATGGTTTTCCCTTTGTAAATCTACGCTGACTATTCCCAGTCACTGTCTTGCCCTTCATATGTTTGGAAATGGCTTCCAGCAGTATTTGATCCATCACTTTTCTAGGGATTTGAGGTAGGGCTGACTGGCCTGTATTTCCCACCCTTCTTGCCTTTCTCAAAGATAGGAGTGATATTTCCTTTCTTCCAGTCCTCGGGAGCCTCCTCCAAGCACCATGGCCTTTCAAGGATGACAAGTGGCCTTGCAATCACAGAATGGTTTGGGTTGGAAGGGACCTTTAAAGATGGTCTAGTTCAACCCCCTGCAATAAGCAGGGACATCTTCAGCTAGATCAGGTTGCTCAGAGCCCCATCCAACCCGGCCTTGAACGTTGCCAGGGATGGGGCATCCACCACCTTTCTGGGCAACCTGTTCCAGTGTTTAACCACCTTCATCCTAAAAAATTTCTTCCTTATATCTCGTCTGAATCTACCCATTTTTAGTTTAAAACAATTACCCCTTGTCCTATTGCTACTCCTCAGGTCCCATGGGCCATATATATGTCTAGTTTGTTCAAATGCTCCCTAACCTGATTCTCCTCTATCAAGGGTCTTTGTTGCTCCATACTTTCCCTCTGATCTCAGTGACATGGGATTCCTGAAGAAAAATCTTACCAGTAAACACCAAAGTGAAGAAGGGACTAAGTACCTCGGTCTTTTCCAAGACCTTTGTCATCAGGTCACCTGTCCCATTCAACAGCAGGATTACATTTTCCCTACTCTTCCTTTTACTGCTAATATACCTGTGGAAGCCTTTCTTGCCCTTCAAGTCCTTCCCCAGATAGGCTTTGACTTTCCTAACCCTGTCATTGTATGCTTGGACAGTGTCTCTAGAGATCCCTGGACATCTGTTCCTGCTTCCACCCCCTGTACGTGTCTTTCTGATGTTTGAGTTTAGTCAGGAGTTCCTTCTTCACCCATACAGGCCTCCTGCCACCATTGCGTGACTTCTTGTGTATGGGGATGGACCATTCTTGAGCATCAAGGAGGTGATCCTTCGAAGTCAATCAGCTCTCCATGACCCCTCATCTCTCCAGGATGGTTTCCCATAGGATGCTTCCAAGCAAATCCCTGAACAGACTAAAATCTGCTCTTCTGAAGTCCAGGATTGTGATCCTGTTATTTGCATTGTTTCCTCTTCTCAGGAGGAATCATCTCTTTTTTTTTTTTAATCCTCTTTTTGTTTGTTTGTTTTTAAAGAACTGTATTATATGGGTCGTAAAGTTCAGTTGCGCCTGTAATTATCTGTAAGTATTGGATAACTTAACTGTAACAGAAAGTGTCTTTTCTTGAAGACAGAAAATATAGTATACTTAGATTGTAGTTTGGCTGATTCTTGGAAGACTTGTGATGAAATCGTATAACAGGAATACTGAAAAAAAAAAAGAGTAATAAACTAGGAGAATAGACGCTGTGTCGGAATTAAACATTATTGTTGGCAATGACTTTTAATCTTATAATAATTCATATTATCCCCATGTGCAGTACAAGAAGAAAAGATCTGAGGCTTTTAAAGGAGACATAAAAGGTTATTTTACTTCTCATGGATATCAGTCCTTAACAGAAAACAAATGAGAATTACTTGGTACAAAAAAGCAACATTTAAAATGCATTTCATTTTGTGGTAAATAGAGCAAAGCACATATGATAAACAAGACCTCTTCTTTTGTGAACTTTTCAGAACAGGACTGTATCTATGTTTAAGGTGATATGAGACCTTTAATATTTTAATGGAAGAATAGAAACTAAAAATAATAGTAGTGATTAATATTAAACATCCATATTAAATAATGAACATAAGAAAATCTTGAAAAGTCTATAGTGATCTCCTCCAAGCCATTTCCCTGTGCTACACGTAGATACATATATGCAACCCACATTCAATATGTAAACTACATTTATGTATATCTTTCTGCTCAGTTCCAATGACAAACGAAGCCCATCTTTTCTTTCCTATGTGTAGGGTACTAATACATTCCTGAAGCGTTATGATAGTTCCTGAATTTATTTAAATTACAAGGTTTTATTTAAAAGTATCCATTGTATAATAAAAACTAATTTGCATTAATATAATGAGGTATTTAGTCTAAATTATTCTAGTGAGAGTAGCTATGAAAATTGTTTTGAAGGATTTATTTTCCACTTATGAGTTTCTTTCTTAATGAGGATTACATCCTCAAAGGAGAACAAGTAATTGATAAAAATAGTTTTTTGCCTTTCAATAATACTTTCATTCCCATTATCTTGTTCTAGAATAAGATGTTAAATCTTTACAGTTTGAGACAATGAAATAATAGCCATCCCTAAAGCCTTACTATAGTCAGAGAGTTTTAAAGTGTTGGCTACCCGCATTGTAAAACTCACCTAACATAGTTGTTCAAGGTCTCAGAATTTTCTTTTCTGCTTTGTTCAATTGTATGGAAGCAGTTCTCATTTGATTATATTATACAATGAAAACAAATCTCTGGATTTGCCACATGCTAGTGGCTTTATTAATATTGTAATAAAGTAATTTACAACCCAGTGATGAGGCTTGACTACTGCTGAAGAGTCATAAATCTGAAGCAAATACAAAAAGCAGACATTTTGTGAATGTATGTAATACTCCTTGGGTATATCCATGGTCAGTTTTGCCCACATCAGAGCTGGAGTACATACTCTAACTTATCTGCCATCCACCTTGCAGGTACCTCCCAGGAGGGCAGAGAAACACAATACTGGATGAGATCAGTGGTGCAGGCTAAAGAAGAGAAAGGAAATTATTTTCATATTTTGCTTTTTTTTCTTCTTTAACCATAAACTATAACACTGTTTCTTTTGCCTTAGTTCAGGAGAAGGTGAAAGATCATTTGTTCAAATCTGAAATTCAGAATAAAGGCCTCTAATGAATTTGGCTTAGTGCTACATTGTATCTGGTATTGTGAGCTAATTAATGTTAGTATTTAACGAAATAATTTATTTTGGGTCAAGCCTTCTAAAATAATATAGTTAATTAAAAGAGTACAAATAGGAAAGCTTCTTTGCCTAGATTTTGCTTTGCTTTAGTCTCCAAGACATCAAAGCAACATTTTTTTCATCAATTGCCGTCTAGTTAAAGAAAACAACAATTAAAAGATAATCACCACTAGAATAGATGAACTTGGCAAAACCATTTTTTTTTAAATTATAACAATGTTTTCTGTGTAGTTTATGAGCTACCTGTGGCTGTTTGGCCTCGGCCTATGATTTTGACAGGTGGAATCACACTTGATGGGTACATGATCTAGGAATGTATGTATCTGTCATGGAAAACTTGTATTCCCACATAGGGATGATATTAATGGCCCAATAGGCTGTACTCTTTTGTCTGAACTCATATCATTAGAAAGCACGGTGATGGCTGGGTTTTCAACCTTCTGATTAGTTTGGATGTGGAAGACCACCTTTAGGTAAAAAAACCAGTTCATATATTGCAAGAATTCAGGTTCTAAACAGCATAGTCTAGAAAAACATAAATTAACTTAGTAATGTATACTTCAGCTTTGCATTCCTACATTGATTATTCAGAATACTGTTATGTTGCTATGTTTTTTGAACTACTGCCTCATATCTGAATGCTTTTTAACAGGAAGTAAAGAGAGTGCCTCACGCTTCAAAACACGTGCTTCCAAAGTGTTGAGCTTTCCATTTAAAACTCAGGAAAGTTCAGCAAAAAACTTCCAAATACTTGTGGTCTTTTCAGATAATTGATATTTGTATATACACACATATATACAATATTTACTGGATTTTTTTTCAGGAAAACTACTTGCAAGTAAGTATTTTATTAGTATGCATCTAAGTAGGGTTAAATAGGTTATTTAGTTATTGTAATGCAGAAGATTCTTGGATAATTCAGATTTAACCTTATTGCTGAGAATTCTTTTCTTTGTATCCTTGGAAAAATTGCAATACTTCCTCTGGAATCTAGGTTATACTTTATCTCAATTTTGAGAGGGAGCAATAGATACAGTTCTGGGAAGGGGCAAACAGAGCGAAGAGTTAAATGAACATTTTAAAGACATCTAGAACATCCATTTTGGAGAAAGGGATTTCTGAACTTCGGAAGAAGTCCAATGCAAGCAATTTATTAAGTGTCCCAGGGATATGTAGCAGGAAATTACAAACTGCTTAGTTTATCATCAGTTGTAAGAAAGGATTAAATATGACTCTAACAGATAAAAAGATTAGGATAGAGGATCTTGTTTAAAAATAGTTTCACCGCCATTAAATGGCCAACGTTCCAAAGAAAACAGTCACAGCTTTTCCATTTATAAGAAGATTTTACATGGATAGAGCCCAGAACAGAAAAGTTGGTGATTAAAAATAAATGCTTGTTTTCTTCAGAAATTATTCTGTATAATTTTAATATTACAATTAATATTTGAGTAAAAAGTGCTAACTTGACCATGGAAAAGAAACACATAAAAATAGAGGCTGTTGTAGTTTGAATCTCATGTGAGCAGAGCTGTACTGGGAGTCTGAGGGAGATTTCTGACTTTGTTGATGATGCCCTACCAGAGCCATAGTTCTGCTGCCAGAAGATCAGGTAGGGCCATCATCCAGATCTCTTCAGAATTATTGGTAAGCAATTCTCTTTTCCTCAGTGGAACAGTTCCCAAGTCTGTACAAGGAACAGAATGAAGAAAAAGTCCTGCTTCTTTCTTCCTGACCCTGTCTACATGTTTCTTCAGGCCCCAAATTTTTACAGGATTTCCTTGTCAGTTGGAAATCTGTTTATCTATAATTGACTTTAAAATACTCCAATAAATCCTTATGTCTTCTCAATAATTTACTCAATCATTTCCTGATTATCTGACCACCAGTTTTATTCAAAGGCTTTGCCTGCAGCGTTCAGGATCATCAGGATTGTGTCATGGCTCTTCCTTTTTCCAGAAGACTTATTTCTCTTGGTGCGGGGTACTGTAATCGTACACAATGTCTTCACTATAGTCTGTATAATTTCAAATGGGAAAAAAAGGCCTTTATCTGAAAATACTCTCCAAAGAGAAAATTAACTTCATTGTGGAGCTTTGGGCCCATTTTGCACCCAACTTCAAGTGCAGCTTTTACCTTAAGAGATATACAGTTATGAATATATATGCATGCAGTCCACACATCAAAAAGAAGCTGATTCTTTGTAATAGGTCTGTTGCTCAGAGGCTTTAGGTACAATGGTCTAGGTGACTAAAACCGGGGGAAAAAATAATTGTGATATTATCATGTAACAAAACAGTTGTAAAAGTAGTCTTTTATCTTTGAGCGTGTCAGAAAAGATTATTTGAGTGCCTGATCTGTAGTCCCAAGCAGCAACGCAGCAACGTTTTACAGTATCATTATAAAACTACAGCGGGGGAGGTTGTTGCCAGGAGGGATTCTCCGAGGACCTGACTGACAAACTGGAAAAGTCCTTGTTTGTTAGTACATTGCCGAGTTCGGAGCTGGGAGAGACCGACTGAAAGTGAGGCCAGGCCAATGTTATTCCAGGCAATCATGCCTGACAGGTCTATTTAGAAACTTAACAGTGTTGATTTTAGCTAATGAGAGGCTCATCCCACACCAAAGAAATCTCTAGCATAGTTCCAATGCAATTACTTTTACTCCCGTTTATGGTCTGATTTATTGAATTACGAACACATTTCTGACAGAACCGGCCTTTTGCTTCCATGCTGTATGTCTGTAGATCGCTTAATGTATGTGACTGTGGAGAAATAACATATTATCTTTAGGATATCTTTGGAAGCTGAGTTTGGTTGAACTTACATTCCTCTAGGCAACAGAACCAGCCTAAGTACTCTTGGTAGTTTTATTTTCAGTGTGATTAAGTTTTGCCTGTGGTTGTACTAGCATTTGTTCCTTCACAACAGTAAGACAGTTAAGTGTGGCTGTGGGCAGAGTAATACTGTTCAACAAGTCTAAACTGGTGGTAGCAGCCCCACAGAGACATGTCTAGCCAGAGCCTAAACTGGGAGTTAGGGCATTCAAAAGACTGGGCAAAGCGAGTGGGAGACGGCAAGATCTTTACCTAGATATGGCTTCTGGGGCTGGCTTTTCTGTGAATAAACCAATTGCAGCAGATGCTCCTTTTCAGGACTTAAGTACTAGCTTGTTTTCTATATTCACATTACAGTATGTGGGATGTCAATACTCTGGCTGTAAACTGTCGCACGATATTTCCAAACAATCCAGGCTCAAGAACTGGACTTGCTTTCAGCAAGCTAGAGGACTTTCAGGTAGGAGCAGCTATTTTTAAAGCAATTTTTTGAGTTCCAGAGTAGGGGTAGGCTGTCCACATAAACATGGATTATTTGAACCCTACTCCCTTCTCATTTGTGTAAGGAATTTTGTTGATAACTTTCTTCTGAAAGTATTCCGAAGAAAAAAAAAAAAATAGTAGGAGGTGGTGGTGGTGCTATTTAAAACATGACTGCCCTTTTGAAAAACTAATTTGTCTCTTAAGCACAATACTCCACTTTGTGCGTTGTTCTGTGACTAAGCCTACCTATTTGGTAACAGAAGTTAGGTACTGATGAACCACTCAAGAAGAAAGGGAGTGAGTACACACAAAAAAAGGAGAAGGCATGATTGTGCTGCAGGGATGAACTCTATCCTCCTATTTTGAGGATTTTAATGTGGTGCGTAGGCGTTAGCTGGCCTTAAAAAGAAAAGACGTGCATTTAGAATGTGTATTTTACACATGAGTAAACTACCAATATATCCTAGCACCAAATATATCAATAGGTGTGAAATCTGTGGTCAGCTAAAACCAATTAGATTTTGCAATTTCAATGGAGATAAACACGAGGAATTCAAACTAAGTATCTGTGATTTAGTAGCATAAGAGCTATTAACTTTCTGTGGGATTTAGACTTGTAAGCTACAAATGTACTTGAGAAATCCGCCGAGACCTCTATGAAATATACTGTGGCTAGATATAATAAAGTAACTAATTATCATGTGTACCTTTTTTTCTGGAATATGAAGTATTTGATAATAAACTACTAATCCAATTGAAAACTGTAATTACTAAAAACTGTTTGCTTCTTCCATCAAATTGCAAATTTCAAAGCCCATCTTTGACCTTATACTTTGCTGTCTGATGCTTTATTTTTGTCACAGAATGATGGTACAGGCTTATGAAAAGATGACTCATTTAACAAAAGGAAAATTAAATTAAAAAGTAGGACTTCATACAGTCTTGCTTCCTTAGGCTTCAAAGATGAAGTGAAACTGTTTCAAAGCTTTCAAATAGCTAAATTATTCTTGCTGCAGTTTTTACTGATTCTTTATCATCTCATCTGTGAGGTTTACATTAATCATTGCTAGACACCTATGTTCCAAGATGTAGCCGTGTTTAGGACCATGGAGCTCTGAGGCCGGTTCTTTAAACATTCAATTCTACCCTAAAATAGTTCTTTAGCCTCTCTCTGTGGAGTTGAGGGGCTGCAGTGGGAATCCATTGCACCTATTTTAGGCAGCTGTCATGGGTGGAATGCCCCGTGTAGTGCCTGTCCCTTCCTAGTGACCTGGAGGGAGTCCAGGAAGCTTGTTTAGATGGGACATATAGTTACTGCAGGTTTAGCACGAGACATTAATCCCCCACAGCTGAAATACCGTGCACCTTAACATCTCCAGGAGGTCTCTGGCTATGCTTCTGCAGAGGAAACACATTTTCTCACTTACATTTGTCTCCTGTTCTGCTTGCTATTAGTGGTAAAACCTCTATTGATACCAGCTGTACTGCCTCAAGTCCACACAAAGCGATGCGGCGCTTTTGTCTGCTAAAGGATCAGACGAATTCATGTACAAGAGAATAGCACGTTTCCCTGAACCTGGCCCGTCACCTCTCTTCCTCCCTGGTTTTGTTGAGTCGAAGTGACACTTTAGTCATCATGCTGCTTACATAGGGGTTAGAAGAATAAATAGTGATTGTTATTCCTTAAGAAACAGAGCATGGATACAGACCGGATAAATAAAACGCTGTGTGTCCTTGTTCTCAAGGAGAAAGCGATCATTCTTTTTGCAGAAAGTAGTGGCTTAGATTGCTTGATATCATATGAAATATGTAACCTGAGTCACTACTGACTTTCATATGGCTGGTTGTGAAAATAATGCTAATTCAGTACAATTGCAGACCAAAGGAGAATGTGGCTAAGCTTGTCATTCATATCAAACATTCTGGTATTGATAGTACCACGTACTGAAAGCAGAGCAACTTGTGTAATCTTAAGGGATGTATAAGTAATAAAATGATTGATAGTATTTTTGTAGAGACTTTTCAAATATTTTAAACTGTCTGATTCAGTGAGCTAAGCACATAGTATACAACTCTGAATATTGCAATTGTTAATAATGTTTGGATTTTTCAATGGCAAACGAGACAATTTTTATCACTGATCTGACTCGCTGCCCAACCCGGATCACGCAGTTCTACAGCTGTACCTCGAGTCCCGCTTCAAACTGATAACTTCTCTTTGGAAACACATCCTTCCAGAAGGATCACCAACCTTGATCCCCAAAATTCAAGTCACAGAGAACCACCCAAACATCGTAGCAGATCTTTCTAAGCTTGTTCATTATCTTCAGCTTTGATAACATGAATATGGAACTGAGTCAGTACCCAGTATTTGAGGCTTTGGTTAGCTATGAAGAACAAAACCCAAAACAAGTCAAAATTATGTTTCTGCTCCACTTCAGCAACTTTCTACATTCTGTAAGACTGCAGATATTGGAAATGTGTTCTGGAGTTCAAAATATGGAAAAATAGTCTCCACAGAGTATTGCCAGCTCATAATATCATAACATATAGTCAGATATTATGTGAATTTATAATTACATTTACCAGATGACAGTTTCATGTAATAAGTTGTTGGGGTTTTGGTTTTGTATTTTTGTTTTTTAAAGCTGGCGGGTTGTTTAGTAATAAACAGAAGACTTCCAGCTGCACAAAGAAAACATTTCCAGAAATATGAAACTATTTGTAAACAAAATAGGACTAATTAATTATAAAAGACATACCATACAAAGTGCTAGCCTCATCTCCCTTTTCTCCCTGCACCTTTAATCATAGAATTTAATTTGTCTTCCTTTGCTAAAAAAATCTGTCATTTTCTGTCATAACTTTTGCAACAGGCATGGGCCCAAACTTACTGCCTTAATTAAACAAAAGAAAAGCCAAAGTTCTAAAAATTCCTTACATGAATCAAGAAAGTTCTTCAGATCTGTAGCATACAAACAAGTTAAAGTAAGCTAAATCTGTTTTGGTAACAAAAATTAATTTGCTGCTGGCTTCAAACCCTGTAATGACTAATAACTGCAGTAAAACCATAAAATCTGTTCCTTTTTTTCATATACCGTAACTTTTTCCACCACTACAAAACCCAGGGAGTTTTGATAACTTTCAAAGATTGTTAATCTTACCTCTTGCAAAACTGTGAGACTCTGGCAGTGGCTTCTCCATATTTGGAAGATTCCTGTGAATATATAAACATTCAGCATTCCATATTCCTAGTTTAGCCTCTTTCATGTTTAAGGCATTATTCACATTATGCTTTTTTTTCCTTCTAAAGTTTAAAGTAAAAAAACATAAATAAAAAAATCAAAACTGTTACACTATCCCTTCAAAATGGCAAATGAAATACAGCAACTGACCCAACCTCAGCATTTTTCAGGTTTTCAGTACACTTTTAAAAATATTCCATATTATCAAAATAGCATGGGTTGAGCTCCAGTTTAATCTTTTAGGGTCTTGATCTAACAGCATGCTGTTAGAATGATAAAGCATCAAGAAGTCCTGCAGACATCTGTGGAGCTCTGTAAGGATGCAACAGTCTGTTCACACATTATTAATTGCAGGGTTGGTCTCTAAATTAGTTTATCAGGCAGGTTAACTGGCAACAGCAACCACTACAAAACCTCAGTTATCACCTTCTTTCATGTAGAGATTAAGAACAGCTGAAAATCTGAAAATATTTTGCATCACAAGTAGGCAAATCAGTAACTAGAGAAAAACTTACAGATATCAGAAATGAAATTAAAAACTGCATATATTTTTAAATGGCAAAAGTTAATGTTAGCTAGGTTATCTATGCTACAGTCACAATCATTCTGCTGTGAGTGAAATTTCTTATAATGAACTCATTTGAAGGTAACAATGCTCTATATAAATCTTGTTCCTCTGGAAAGAAGACTCAGGATTGTCATCAGTTGTTCCCAGTTAAAATTCCACACCGTACTTTTTTGACATTAATACTGTTTCCCAAGACTCTGATGTTGAAGTGAATTTAAAACATCTTATTTTATTCCCATGTCACAAAGTGTCCCACATCTCCTGGGTTCTCATAATGAGGTCCAAAATTGAAGCAGAAAGATTATTTTTTTTTAATAGAAAATGAAAGGAAAAAGTATCAGTGCAATTATCAAAGATAACTAAAGAGGGGCTAAAATGAACCAGAGAACTTGACTGAACCAGAAGAACCAGCTGGGAAGTTGGGCTGGTTATATTTAACCTGGATTGCTCATCACTTTCTGTCAAAGAAACAAACAATATTATCGTGCTGATGTGGAAAAGATTAAAAAAAAAAAAAAAAAGAAAGAGGCAAAGCAAGCAAGCACAGCGTTATTCCTACCTCTGCGAGGGGAGATTTTTTCCTACTGCTTCTGTGCTTGGTTTCTTTCCGGGCTTACTGAGAAGAAGAACTGGTGCCAGTATAATTTTCCTTGAGTGCAGGGAAGTGACCTGGTGTCGGAGTCCTCTGCCCTGTGACTCAGTGCTCTTTCTGTTACATTGACTGGAATTTGAAACAGATAATTAGGATTTTTCTACAGTTTAACACTTTTATAAATGTAGACACACCATGGGAGTGTGCCCACATGATGACCTGCTACAGCATTGTGTTTTCCATTCTGTGTTTATAGTAGAGAAATAGTGCAGTCAGGTGTTAAACCTGAGTAGCCATAGGCAGTATATTAATTTTTCCATACATTCTGTGGAAATTCCACTGCAGCTGTGAACACCAGTTATACTACATCAGGAGCAGAGGAATGCTGCCCCACTTGCTGTTTCCTCTGCGGCAGAGGATAACATTTTAGGTATTGTGGTCTATCTGCTAAACAAGATGCCTCTTCTAAAAGATGCTTCTTTGTGTTTTGTTTCTGCTGTTTAGTTTTTCATGGACAGTATAGACAAATTTGGGGGGTGGGGGAAAGGTCTGTGGAGTTATGTCTGCATGCATTTGCTTCAATAATCATTCTGGCTTTCAAGAGCTGTGAGCAGGCTGCTGCCTGCTCCTGGAGACTGGATCAGTGACAAATCAGCTGTTTAATTTCACTGGACTGTTTAGTATTTCTCTAAGAAAATGCAAACTGAAATCTATAAAAAAATTTTAAAAAGGAAAAGATGTGTCATGCTAGTCATCAGACACTAATGCAGATCATAAAAAAAAAAGAAAATACAGGTATATATAATAATGAAATATTAAAATGGGACATAGAGACAAATGGCTTTTTTTAACCTATGCATACCACATATTCCTCATTGCATGGGGACCAGACTTGAAGTCTATGCTGGGTAAGCACGTATTTTCCCAGGAAACAAATTCTGACTCCATGTCACAGTTTGTTGCTCATTTTCACATCTCTGCTTAAAAGTTCTCTAGACAGTCACTGTCTTTACCAGTAGCTAAGCTGTTAATTCACCCCAATGGCTCTGCTCTGCTAACTGGAGATCTAGAGGCAAGGCAGAAATTTTGCCAGCAAGGAAACTTATACACCAGGAGACATCTGTCCTTCCTTTTCCTGCTGCAGGGATGAATAGAGCTTCTCTCCTAAAGGGAGGTGGCCTTCTCCCGATCCTTTCTAGCCCCCAGTCAGACCCCTTTTAGGTGACACAGAAGTGCAGAAATGCATCTGTTCCCTGGCAAAGACTGCGTTCATGTTCTTGGTTGCAGACCTAACAATCTTAACGTCAGCATCTGCACAGGTTTCCTACCAGGACCTATGGAGCACTATGCTGATTTCTCAAAAAACCCAAGTTTACTTGCCAAAGGATAGGACTCGGAGTTTTAAATGGATTTAAAACAAAGTAGGAGTGACACAGAGCAGGAGGGATTCATGTAATAAAATGCAGATGGCTACAGCTGAGCTAGCCATGGTGGTCCTTTGTCAGAGAAGAGACGTGGACCTGTCTGATCTGGGGTGATCTAAAAGCCTTTAGTTCTTCCTCATTACTTTAAACGATCTGAAAGCAAGCAGCTTGGAAATAAGTGCATATGTTGTAGTCATCCAAAGTTAGGCAACATGAATTTCACCCATTGTGTCCCACCTATATCAACTTCCAGTCTGCTCGCCACAAACTTGGGCATCTCAGCCTTTCTGAGGTGATGGCTATTGCTGTGACAGAGAAATCCCTCAAAATCCTTCCCTTTCGTACTTGTCATCTGGGAGTTAACAGTCTCCTTTGAAGCAACTTAAATCATCAAAACAACCTATGTCCATCTGGATAGACGAGGCATTTTATAATTAACAGATTCTCAATTTTTTTCTCTGAGAACTTTTATCTGCGTCATAGTTTTGTCTCCTCATTAGTCTCTTCTACAAATCCTCTAAATGCAACTCCATTGTAAATTTGCTAGTTTACTACTATAAAAATACATGGATGGGTAATACAACTTTAATGCAAGACAATACTGAGATTTCCCACGTGGATACCCATGAGCCAGAAAAAATTTCATACTCATTAGCAAATATATTTTCTATTTTTGAGTGAGTAGTCTATGGCATAATTAATTTTAAGCAATTTACATTCAAAATATACCATTCTGCATAACATACTTTGCTTTCTTGTCACCTTTCCAATTATCTTTTTATACTTCAGTACTAAGGAAAAATTTTTAGTGTACCTGCCTTACTGGTTAACCTCATGCATTCTCAAGCACAGGGAGCAATTACTGATATTAAAATTATTAGGGAGTGTGTACAATATGTGTTATAATTATTTCAACAGTTTTTACTACTTCTAAAATAAAAAAGCCAACATCATAAACCTGTTAAATTTGCTTCTCTTTTATATTTCTTTACAAACTATTGCAAGCAGTTGCTTTAAAACCTCTGTAGTCCTATAGTTTTTGGCCTACTTGTCATCCACCGTTTTTAATATTATGTCAATTTATTTCACATTATTTATCTCCATTATTGAAAATAACTCTGACAGCACTAAATAATAATTGGTAACTAGGAAAATCTTTCTCATGACTTAGGACAGAGAGGTCCCTTTTTAATATCTCTGCTTAGGTAATAAAAGAAGACTCTTAATTTGTTTTCTCTGGTGTCCATTTGTTTGGAATTTTTCTTTATAAGTACTCCCATAAGCAGCAGTAATGTCTCAGTGTACATAGGTCTTGTCACCATCTTTCCTTTTTACAAGCTTTATTTGGAGAGGCTTGTTGGAGCTGGTTACTCAAACCTGATGTAATGCCACTTCTCAGGGTTGTGCATCTCTCTTTATATCTATCTATCTGAGCTCCATCACCTTCAAGACCCTGCGACTCAAGCCCTGTTTCATCCTAGCAAATACCTCTGTGGTTTCTCCCAACCAGAGCAATGCAGAAAACATCTGAAAACATGTGCCTCTGAAGATAATAATTTTAGAGGATGTAGTGATGGGAGAACAGTATCTACCTTCCTCCCAGCAGAGCTCCCTTTTCAGCATGTGAAGCTGGCCATTTGGCATAGAAATTGCTCATTATTTTAATCCTATATATTATTTCCACAGCACTTAGGACCTGTAACCATAAACAGACACCTGCATACACCAAGACCTGTACAAACACAGACTGAAAAAAAAAAATAATCTCTGCCTCCACCCCCAAATTCCTATGTCAGCATAAAAGGAAGGGCAACAGATAGGTACAAACAAAGGGATAGTACAGAAACACCGAGGGTCTCTTGCTCAACGTCCTAGACCTTAGTGGAGGTCTAAGGTCACCGGCAGCCTAAATCATGCCAGGCACTTTTAGTGTATAAACATCACAGTAAAGGGAGGATTTGAAGGAGAATAAGGAGGTTGTTCTGTGGCTTTTTACATGGAGCTCCTTCCAAGTATGGTGGGTAGAGTAGGAGAAAGCAAGACCTTTTT
Source organism: Astur gentilis (assembly GCF_929443795.1). NCBI lineage: Eukaryota > Metazoa > Chordata > Aves > Accipitriformes > Accipitridae > Astur > Astur gentilis. The sequence goes on from NC_064898.1 coordinate 7,382,706, forward strand.
TTGACTTGAAAAAGGCTGCAGTCAGTTTAAAACATGTTGGCTGGCACAAGGCTCATCTGCCTCTGACATTGGGTCAGTAGGGGTAGGATTTTTTCCACCTACCTCCCTAACACATAGACATGCGGTCTATCCTAGTCACTCAGGCTCCATCAATAATCAGGAGAGAAGCAGGCAACCTTTGGAGGAGACAAAGGCAGCTTTATTTCTTTCCTTTTATTTCAAATTAATTTCAAGCGAGTTTTTTGCCTTTTTTTTGGAATGTACAGTCATGCAACCAAAACTCTCAATTCTCTGATATTTAACTGGTTACTAGATGAAATTAATATTTGAAATAAAGTCAGTCCCCTCCCAAATCAGCCGTCTGCGATGGGTGAGTGGTATCACTTGTTCTGCAGCGGTGCCTGCCTCCTGCCCTTGGTGCCCTTGACAGAGCTCAGCTAACAACCATACATATCTAACTCCTAGACAGATAGAGCTAGGGAGTTTGGCCTATGGATGGGATTTCTTTTGTCTTGGTTTAGCAATTTACCAATTGGGCAGTTCGACTTGCTTTTGAATACTTTAACTGTAAAATTACTTGAATGGTCAGGTCGTTGCTCTTTATACTGAGGCTTTTAGCATGCGTGTCTGTGAAGGTGTACAAAAAGAAGACAAGGTTTTCAGAGGGTTACCTGAAAGGTCTGCAAGTTTCCGTAACATATATTTGAACCTGAAATTCAAAGCATATTGTACAGATATTTTGGACAGGTTAGAGCATATCGTTCCTGTTGGTATTATAACAACAATGAACTATTCAGTGAATTTATGCTCTAGATTTGAAATATTTAATGCCAGGTAATAAGGGTAATTTAGAATGAAATATCTTTCAAAACAGACCAGACAGGTTTTCACATTTGAGAATATTATATGGCTAGAGCTTTTCTCATACAGGAGTGATGTAAATATATCAGTCTGTACAATGAAATATTTTAGGTATGGTCAAAGATACATAAATAGTGGCAGAGTTTGCAAAACCATGTGTAAATCAGATGGTTCAGGATAAAAGCACATTGAGGGTTTAACAGGAATTTTTCTGTTCTTGATTGGAAGGCCAAATCTTTTTGAAGGGAGGTGTTTAACTGATCTGTCCTTATTTAAGTACCGATAGGGAGAAAGATCCCACTTGCTTTGATCCATCTGCTGAACAACAGAAACCAAATTTTGTATTGTTATTTGAGAAAATGCGTATATATTTAACTGGACATCTTGAAAGAAGAGATGAACAACATTTATCACATTATGTTGAGCTGACCTAGATTTTCCTCTGGGCTTGGCCCACTCTGGTGTAGCAGTCCTGCTGTCTGCCGTTTGTCCCTGGTTCTTCGCAAGGCGGTCGCACAGCAGCACACAGCTTCTGGGAGACAGCAACGCTCTTCTTTCTCCAGCAGCGGCGGGGGACTGGGGGAAGCAGGACCTTTCTCCAGGATGTCTCTGTCCTTCTTCTCATGTCCCTGGTGATGTGTCACGTTTCTTTCAGCACAGACAAAATGCACTTGGGAATCCAGACAGAACTTGTGAGGGAGATGCGTTATTTGAACTGTGTTCTTGTGCTGCGCTCATACCTCGTTTCATTTGTACTGGTTAATTTAAGATAGCATACCTGGAAAAGGGAGAAAGCCACTGAATTTCCATGCCGAGCAAGACAAAGACAGTCTTTGGCAGAGGGTAATTCTTCAGCTGCATTTTCCGCTAAATAGTGCTTCCTATGCTGCAATTTTATATTTATGGTCTCCTCTATAATCTTTCTTAAATAACACAAAATTTGGAGAAATTTAATGATGTTCCTGGACTGCCTGAAGCTACTGATGAGGAAAGATAAAATGAATGTATTTGTATGTTTCAAAATATCTTCATTAAATCAACTCTGCAAAGGTTTTGCTTCTCAGGTGCACAGCACTCCAACAGAACAACTGTTCCAGGGAGAAGAAAATAATTTTTCACATTTTATCCTTGTTGATGTTTCAATTCTATTACAGTGGCAGTTGCTAATTGCTAAATAATACAAGTCACTTGTCAGAAGTTTCTATTAGCATGTTATTATCTCTGCTGAAAAACGGAGATTAGCTTAGCACTTCAGTTACAGGACCTAGGCAGCATTTCATACAGAAACACATCAACATGCATAGCACAAGGTTTTCTCCTAAGGCCAGATAAGTATGTGAATTTTTGTTTTGCCTGTTAATATGAAGTAGCGTCAGAATTTCAGCGGCGCTGAAATGTTAGCTATAAAGTTATCAAATTTATGAATAACAGACATTTCTTTCCTTTTATTTCAAATTAATTTCAAGCGAGTTTTTTGCCTTTTTTTGGAATGTACAGTCATGCAACAAAAACTCTCCATTCTCTGATGTTAACTGGTTACTAGATGAAATTAATGTTTGAAATAAAATTTGTTGTCAGACTCATAGTACACATTATGTTAGAAGAAGCATGTAATTAAGGTGTTTCCCTTAACAGTAATGAAAGATTCCACCAGTCATGAAGTCATAACAAAAAACTGTTGTCCGTGCTATTTATTTGGCAAGTATGAAGTTTTCTACTCTTTTTTCCCATTTTGTAAACATCCAATTACTCTGATTGAAAAAAATCTGTCTGCGGCACTAGAAGGACACAGTCCTGCCCTGAAGAGTTCAAAAGGCAGAAGACTGCAAAAAGGATTAAAGCACACAGGTGTCTGTGTGATTAAGGCTGTGGTTCATGACTTTAATGATGGTGTCTTCTGTAGATTCCTAACTAGCTAGCCATTAGGTTCTCCCTATTTTTTTGTGTGTCCTGAATTTTTTGACCACATCTCTCATTTACCTGTTCGTTCTCTACTAACATAGACTTATTCTCCACAATGTATCCCCAGCTTTCCAGCTCCCTTAACATCCATATTCCCTACCTTGTCCTGGCTTTTGAACAAAAGAAAATAACAAAAAAATGCCATCAGAGAGAGACCACCACAGCAATCTTGACTCTGAATGTGGAAAATATTTTTTTATGGAACAATTCAAAGGAATTCTTTTTTTTTCTTCACATGATAGCCATATGCCGTGAAGAACACATGGCTTTGTTTTGGGGCAAAAGATATGGGAAGTAGAGAGGGGCTGGCCGTAACAATGGAGATTGTTCATAGTCCCCAGGTTATACAATTCATTTCCCAGAGGCTGAAGGATGTGAAGTTTCCTCCTGGTATGCACTTCTGCAAAAGCAGATCACAGGCTGGCCATCTGATAGTGAGATTACTGCAACGGCATGATAAACTGTTTGTGTTCCCAAGCATGAATCAGAGGCAGCCCTCAGAATGGCAAATCCAGCCAGAAATCATGAGCTTCATACACAGGAGGTTTTATACTTTTTACTGTCATTTTTGCCTGATCTTTTTTCAATATCCAAATACAGACAGACTTTTATTTTTAAATTACAGACTTCTTTTTTTTTTTTAATCAGCTCAGCAACCCAGCTGGAATAGATTTTCTAGATATTTCAGCAATCTGCAACTCTCATTCCTGTGTTCACTGACAGATATTCAGAAGAGCTTAGCACTGAAGATAAGATCTCCTTAGTCATTGCAGCCAGTTCTCTGCCCTTGCAGGCAAACAGGACACACAAATCCCCTTCATAAACTTATTTAATTTAATTCTAAACATGCGAAAATGTTTTGTTCCCATTACTCTTTCTGGAAGGTTGCTCCAGACAGGTCTGGGGGTAGATTTGTTTCAGTTGCTTCAGTGTTAAAAGATATTCATGTCTGGTTTATCACCCCCAGCTGTTCTTCTGCAAGCATTATTCTTTAGCATAAACAGTTTTACTTGCTCTTAGCATTTAACCCCGCATATATTTATAAGCAGCCATATATTTTCTTAGCCTGCATTTTGCCAGGCCAAACAAGCAAAGCCTTTCACACTCGTGTCTGATCCCAGTGGTGCTATTCTGCACTTTTTCCAAGTCAGAAGTCACTCTTCTTGAGCATTGGTGATAAGCGTTATATGTGCCACACCAAAGAGGAGATGTCACGAGCACTTTCTACAACAGCGCTGATGCTTCACTACCTGTACAGCTAATACTGCCTAATATTGTATTTTGTTGTTTCGTACTGATAGCTCGTTGTTATCTCCCATCACGATCATTTCCATTCATTACCTTCTAACTTGCAGCACAAGTTCCTCTTACCTGTCTCCGAATCCTGGATTCACCGCAGCCAACCACTTTTATTAGGGCTGTGTGCTCCTTGCGGTAGGCCATGAAGAGATGTAAGCACTTCCAACAACGGTTCAGAACAGAACTGCCTTCTGAAGACGCCTCTTCCTGTCTCTTTTTATTGGCTTCTGGGCACAGACTTCTTAAGTAGCTGAAGTGAGGTGTCTGAGTTAAAGGTAGCTGATACAGATCTGCGTATGTGGTACGTGGTCCATTCCCTGTGATCCTTGACCTTAGGGTCTTCAGGCTCCTCCTATAAGCAGTGAAGATCCTCCTTCGTATCAACTCTGTCTCTTTGTTTTGTGTCACCAGCAAATTTGTCAGCACAAGATGTGCCAGTTGCATTCATGGAAACATTAAAAATGGTAAGGCTGAGATCTAATCCACAGCGAAGTCTGCAAGAAATCTGTTTGCATACTCCTTTTCAACATGTACCTACTGCAGCCTCCTCTTAAATGTCCTCCAGTTTTTTGTCCTGCAGTGACCCAGATCACATTTGTCTGTCTTCTTAAGTATGGGTATTACTTTTAGTACTCTCCCAACATCTGGGACATCGCTCTCCAGACAATGGATGTGAAACACCAGGCTCCCAGGGTGGCACTATCCTGTAATTTTGAGCAACAGTGTATGAGGTGTTTATTTCAGAAGGACTTGCAGAACAGTCTTTCTGTGTGCCACCATGCTGGCTGCGCCAATCATCCACAGAATGATTCCTTATAAGGAAGTTAAGATCTGCAGTAGAAGACAGAAAGTCATCATTCTTTAAGTGCCACAAAACAAATCAGGGGAAACTACCAATGTCCTGCATTTTCCATTTTGTTAAACATGGTAGACATTTTTTAAACAAGGTAAACAATATAGTGTTAGAAAAACCTTGCTGCAGAATCTGCAAGTTGATATGGCAGCTTTTCCAAAGCTTTGGAAGATAGCTATCTTTGGTCAAAATGCGCTAATGTCTTGGGGTTTTGCTTCCTCTTAAGTTGAGATAATTTCCATTCCATTATCTGTCCTGCTTTTGCCCTCAAATTCATCATCATTGTCTGTATTGACAAGTGAAGTAAGTGCTCATTTAGTTTTGAGGACCTTTCAAGATTATCTTTAATCTTGACCTTCTCAACAAATTTATTTTTTCCTTGCTTTATTTTAATTAAAATGGTTGAGAAATGTTTGCTACTATTTCAAATAACCTTTGAAAGCTCTGCAGAGCTTGACTTGCTATCCTCTTGAACTCCTGAAATATGACTGTTTATTCTAGCATTTCAGTGGGAGGTGAATGCTAACCTCTTCTGAAAATCCAGCTCCAGGAGTGAGTTCCAAGCTCATAAAAATTCTAGCCTGAGTCCTTAAGTATTTTCAAAAGCATGCAAGAAATGAAGAAGGTTAATTACCAGTGACTTTCATGTAAGTCATTTAGATATTTTTGAAATTTTTATCCAGGGTGTAAAGAGTGTCAGTCATGTAATCTGAATCTGTAGCTCATTTTGTATACAATGAAGAACTACTCATTTATACCTTCTGTATTTTCAAGTATAAAAAGGCTAAATTCTTTCAGAAACAGCTTTCCATATGTACTTGTGATCTGTATCGTTTCACTGCACATGTTCTTTATTTACCATTTCACACATTTGTTTTGAGTTAATACAGAAATTACAACATATCAGCTTGTAACGTTTTCACTTGCTGCTTTGTCAAAAAATTGTCAACATTTGTTTATTACAAATCAGTAAAAATTACCGTATTTTAGAATCAAGAACTGAAAAGATCAAAGCCACCTACTACATCTTTTTAGGGTTTGCACTGACAATTACAAGACTGTTCCTTCAAACTAGTTTGAGACATTTTTTTTAAATGAGATACTGTTTCATGATTCTACATTCTGGATTATTACTAGGAAACCAGCTGCAAATGTCCTGTCACTTTTAATACAGGCAATATTTTTTACTTCTGTTTCATATATAACCACCAGCAGTAAACTGGAGATTTAAAATGCTTTTTAAAATGAGGTCTCTCAGCATTTCTCATTGACTATATACACTATGACAATTCTGACAGCTGGATAAACACTAAATAGACTTTTTCCTAAAATACAATGACTTTATAGAAATTAGAAAGTGAGAATCTGAGATAGTCTCAAGGTTATGTAAAGGCAAAGCAATTAAACACCAAGACTGTGTACACAAAGGAAAAACTTCCTTTCTCTATACTTCAGACACAACCTGCACGTTCTGGGATGGAGAGCACAGATGACTATTCTGCCAGTACCAATACACATGGAGGTGCTACCGATGCTAAAGTATTGCCCTTATGGCAGGAGCAACTCACTGCAGTTTGGGTGACTGAGCCTCTATCCATTGGCATAGAATAAGAGTGACACAGAAGAGAAGAAGATTAGTCCGACAGCTTCCACCTTGTCTTGGAGCCGAACACAGGAGTGGAATGGTTATTTTATTAAAAAGTAGAATTTCTGCACAAGCAGAGAAAAGAAGCTTCATGTGCAGATCTTTTTTTTATTTGGCATTATGTGAATATGACATATGGGAAAGCTGCCCTCTGCTGCCCCGTCATTCCGAAGCCATGGGACATGTTCTGTGTGCGTGTCCGTACTCCTGACACCTCAGTCTGCTTGGTGAAGATACAGCGTGAGTGGTTGTCTTGGCTGTCCTGTAGTCCTTCTGCCATGACAACATTGACTCCTTTTAATAGACCCTACCCTGAGCGGTCGGCATCATACCCTGTGTGGTGGCACTGGCACGCTCCTTGCCCGGGGAAGCGAGTCTGACACGACCAGTCCCTTGCCCCTTGCAGAGGTCCTTCTGCCTCCTGCTGCCAGTGCCTGGGTTTGCTTGGACTGGGGTTGTTTGGACGCTCTGCATCTCACAGCACGTGGCAGAGATGGGCACCAACCTGCTGCTGCACCGAGCCTGGAGTCAGGGATCTCGCCCCACTCCGGGCAGAAAGGTGGGGGTCCCTGCCTTTGTGCTCTTCTTTACCCTCCCCAAACTTCCAGATGTCAGTCAAGGCCAGGGCCCAACCCTATTTATACCCACGCAGAGATGCAGCTTTGGCAGAGGGCTGCGAGTGACTCTTCTGTAGGTATAGGGCAACCAGGCATATCCTCTTATCCAAACCTACCCTCTTTAGTGCAAAGAGGCCACATTCCTAGATCCATGCAAGTATCTGGCGATTGCCCAGCAGCACCAGAACAACTCCCTCTGAAGCCCTGTGGCTTCATCGCCATTATGGCTTTGGGTTGGAACAACAGTGTTAGGGTGGTGCCACCATGTGCACACCATAGCTGCTCTATGACTCCCCTCCTCAACTGGACAGGGAAGAGAAAATATAAAGAAAGGCTCGTGGGTTGAGGTAAGGATAGGGAGAGATCACTCAGCAATTCATTTTACTAGAAAAACAGACTTGACTTGGGGAAAAATTAATTTAATTTATTACCAATCACATCAGAGTAGGATAATGAGAAATAAACCCAAATCTTCAAACTCCTTCCCCCCACCCCTCCCTTGCTCCTGGGCTTAACTTCACTCCAGATTTTCTCTACCTCTACCCCCTGAGCAACACAGGGGGACAGGGAATGGGGATTGGGGTCAGTTCATCACACCTTGTCTCTGCTGCTCTGTCCTGGTTTCAGTTAACTGTCCTCATAGAAGCTGGTACAGTGCTATGTTTTGAGTTCAGCATGCGAAGAATGTTGATAACACTGATGTTTTCAGTTGTTGCTCAGTAGTGTTTAGACTAAGGTCAAGGATTTTTCAGCTTCTCATGCCCAGCCAGCGAGAAAGCTGGAGGGGTACAAGAAGTTGGCACAGGACACAGCCAGGGCACCTGACCCAAAGTGGCCAAAGGAATATTCCATACCATGTGATGTCATGTCCAGTATATAAACTGGGGGGATCGCTGCTCGGGGACTAACTGGACGTCAATCAGCGGGTGGTGAGCAATTGCCCTGCGCATCATTTGTACATTCCAATCCTTTTATTATTGCTGTTGTCATTTTATTAGTGTTATCATTATCATTATTAGTTTCTTCTTTTCTGTTCTATTGAACCATTCTTATCTCAACCCAGGAGTTTTACTTCTTTTCCTGATTTTCTCCCCCATCCCACTGTGGGGGGGGGGTAGTGAGTGAGCGGCTGCGTGGTGCTTAGTTGCTGGCTGGGGTTAAACCATGACACACTTCTTCCTCCTCAGGGGCAGGACTCATCACACTCTTCCCCTGCTCCAGCGTGGGGTCCCTCCCACGGGAGACAGTCCTCCACGAACTTCTCCAACGTGGGTCCTTCCCACAGGCTGCAGTTCTTCATGAACTGCTCCAGCGTGGGTCCTTTCCACAGGCTGCAGTCCTTCAGGAGCAGACTGCTCCAGTGTGGGTCCCTCGTGGGGTCACAAGTCCTGGCAGAAAACCTGCTCCAGCGTGGGCTCCTCTCTCCACAGGGCCACAGGTCCTGCCAGGAGGCTGCTCCAGCACGGGCTTCCCATGGGGTCCCAGCCTCCTTCGGGCATCCACCTGCTCCAGCATGGACCTCCCCAGGCTGCAGGTGGAGATCTGCTCCCCTGTGGACCTCCCTGGGCTGCAGGGGGACAGCCTGCCTCACCAGGGTCTTCCTCACGGGCTCCGGCGCCTGGAGCATCTCCTCCCCATCCTTCTGCACTGACCTTGGTGTCTGCAGGGTTGTTTCTCTCACATATTCTCACTCATCTCTCTTCAGCTGCTGTTCTGAAGCAGGTTTTTCCCCTTCTTAAACCTGTTCTCCCAGAGGTGCTACCACCGTCGCTGATGGGCTCGGCCTCGGCCAGCGGCAGGTCCATCTCGGAGCCGGCTGGTATTGGCTCTGCTGGACACAGGGGAAGCTTCCAGCAGCTTCTCACAGAAGCCACCCCTCTAGCCTCCCTGCTAACAAAACCTTGCCACACAAACCCAATATATATATAAAAAGCATTCACAAAGTGACAGGTTGTGCCTGACTGGTTTTGAACATCTGCCTGATAAGCAAATCCTTATTAAACTTAAGCATCTCTTTTCTGAGTGTCCTGCTGTTTTAAATCCAAATCACAAAGAGATATTTCCTCAGAACAAGCATTTTAAGTAACTATTATGTCACATAGTATGTGACAACTAAAATCTCTTTTGCCCCAGAACAAGAACTAAATATTTTCTTGTTACTCCAAATGGTCTCTAGCAATTGCTGTAATTTAAAACTATACTACATTGTCTCTTTGAAACAGATTATTTAATGTTAGCTCTTATGTTGACATTTTGTTTTCAATCACTCTTGAAGTTTGCCATGCATATTCTTAAGGAGAATTCTTAGCAATAGAACAGTTTTCACAATTCAAGATACACTCTGTAAATGACACTGTCACTTAGAAATTCTGCTATAGACCAACCAAAATTAAGAAGAATATGGTAATCCAAGCTGTGCCAAAAAAACTACACAGGTTTCAGACTAGCCATCGCCTAAGGGATCTTTCAGACACTACAGTGGAGTGTTCCTAAACAGCCATGAATGTATGCAGTTTTATCAGTTTCAGCTAAAACTAGTTAATCATCTGAGAGCCGATCCTCTCAGGAAGACGAAAAAAATAGAAACAGATTTTATTTTCCCACAAGCCTCTCCCTCTTGGGCTTGCCGTGGAGGAACTGCAGAGATCCCTCTAGCTCCGAAGTGAGAGAGGGATCAATAAAGCTGCTTTACCAGGAAATCTTCGCACCTGGTGTGAAGGGCCATGCATCCACAAAGGGCCTTTGTCATTCACACTGGTGCTCCAGCTGCTGAAGGTCTGGGCTGGTTTCAGCTCATCTGCCCTGTTGCTGCATTCAGAACTGTTCTGCGTGGACAAAGAGCAGATTCAGATGCCTCAGAGAAAAGCGAAAGTGAGGAGGCCAAGAATTTTAGATGCTGTCTGGGAATATTGTGCTAGTCATCTGCAGTCTAACCAGTCCAAAAGCCAGCCTGCCTGGTGCACTGTGTGCTTTGCTGCAACGGGGGACCTAGATCTATAGCAGGATGTCTTATAGTGGTTACTGGAGCCTTTGTTTCCTCCCATGTAAATAGATAAACTAAACCCTGATCCTGTCAGGGAAGTAGAGATAATTTATTCATTAATATAGCTAATAAATAGGAATAAGTCCATGCAGAGAGGTATTAATGAGAGCCTCACCCCCTAAAAAATATTTCAGTAGAGAAAAAGAAAAGTAGCCTGTCATGTGTGTGGATGCAACAATCCCTCAAAAACAAGCAGATCAAAACTGCCAACCAGAAGCAGAAAGTCTGTTTGAAGTTACTTTTTTTCACTGGAGAACTACAGTACTGCTCTTGCGTCATGGTTAAAAGACTAGTAGCCTTATAAATCTGGGGTCAATCAGATCATTTACCAAACACCTAGTTATTAGGTACAGCCTAATGGGATGCTTATAAGTACACCTGAAAGTGCGTTATTGTTAATGCAGTAGATGATGTTCAAAAAGAGTTTAAATGAACCAACTTGCTTGAAAAAGACATTTTCAGATTCTGAAATCTTTCCAGAGCTTTGTTCGTTCAAAGACAATAGCTGGCAGGCTGCCTAAGAAAGTGAATGTGATAAAGAGAAAACTATTATATCTGGTACTTCTTTTGCAGGAAACTGTAACTCCTATGTCTCATTTTTCTGCTCTGCTTGATAATGTAATAATTCTCATGAAAGGAATACACAGAAATATAATGAAAAATGATATGATTGTGCAGTGAAAGATAAAGCTATTTGAAACTCCGTGGTTTCAAAGTACTGCACAGCGCTTTAGCTGTGTGGCTGTCCGCTGAAGTCAACACAACTCATTTGCCTCCAGATATTCACATTACCTTGAAAATTGAGTTGAGTTCAGTTGAGTCTTAGTCTCTGTCTACCTGGACATATCTCTAGGTAAGTCATTGCAGGCTCTGTGCATGCAGGGGGCAAGTGCCACAGAACTGCATCTAAATTTTATTTATAATCACAGGCAAAGTCCATTCAGAGAGGGGGAGTGATACTCTGGTGTTAACAGTTCAACTCCTCTTTCCTGTTCCACAATAAATTTCTGCTGCACCTGATTCTCTTTTAAAAATATGAAATATGAATATACACAAAATGTTGCTAAATAATAAAAAAGTACAATCTGCAACTGATATTGGGATATTATTATTGATGCTGTTGCTATCAATCAATCAACTACCGGCAAACTGCAGGATTATTTGGAGGCATTCCTGGGAAAGAATTAATTCAGAACTTAATACAAACCGTACCAAGTTCATCACCAGTTTTTTGATTGACTACAGTAGCCAGCTTTTGAACAAGCCCTTAACATCTCCCATTAGATGAGTACATTGAGAATTTGATCCACCTGATTTATTAAAAGAAGCACTGAGCAGTTTTTTTTCTTATGCGATATCAGCAAGTAGCATTCAAATCTGGAAAATAACATCAAGTGTCAGAATATTTCTCAAAACATGGAAGCATTTGGAAACACTTGAAAGCCTCCATACTAATGAGGGCAGAGTGCTCTTTGCTGGCAAAGCGTCACCGCTGGGGAACTCAGCCTCCTGCGTGCCCTGCAGTGGGATATGCTGCCCAGTCTCCTCCTGTGGGTAAATAAAATTCTCCCACTGGGTTGCCGGGCTGTGTGATGAATAATGTGCTGCAGAGTCAGGGAGAAACAGAAGGAAATCGAAGAGCTGCGGAGTACTCCTGCCATAATGGAGCAGAAGACCCAAGTTCAGGTGTCAAAGATGGATTTCGTTTAGACACGTCCTCAGAGCACTCAGAATACAGAGCAGCCTCAGGGCAAAGCCCTTCAAAACAAGTGCTGTCTGCCACTGAACCCAAACATTGCTCTTCAGGAGATAAACCAAGCGTCTGTATGTTTGTGACATTATAGCTACTAGATTCATTTTAAGCTAATCTGGCAAGTTCTGAAATCAACAACAAGAGGAAAAGATCAAAGTCATTTAAAGGTATTCCTGAGCCCATAAATAACAGTTTCTTGTACAGATAGATGACATCTGGGGACTGAGTTAAAAAGATCAAATCAGCATCACTAATATATGACCCCAAGGAGCAACAACTCAAGAACTTATGCTTGAGGGACTGCTTCAAGGCTATAAGCAGCTTCAGATCACTGGTCTTTACAAAGTAGTTATTTTATGTGGACCTGATGAATAACACTTCAGCCAGGCTAAGGCCAGCTCTAGTACATGCTTATCCTATTACTTTCAGCTACGCTGGCAAAAAAAGATGCTTAAATATCAAATAAATAAATCTATTTCTCTATGAACATCTGTTGTCTTAGGATGAAAAAATTTCAGTCGTGTGAAGAGTGGCAGAAGTAATGCAATGTGAAGACGTAAGTCAAAATATTGGAACATTAAAATCACATTAGTAATTGTATTAGCAGTATAATAAGTTATACTATGGAAGCACTTTACAGCTACCAGTAGAAAAGAGAGAGAGAAATCACTGCAACAGAGACAACAGCCTGACCTGGGACAGCACATCAATCAGCATCAGCTGGACAAGTAAATAGGACAACTGGGAAATGACAGTTATATGAGCAATTTTATTTTTAAGTCTTAAAGAATTTTTCTCTTTTGTAAAATTAGAGATTTTTAAAAAACCTCCTTACTTCAGAGAAAGGGTAAATTGACTATATGTTAATGACTAGGAGTTAGAAAAAAATTCTCATCGAATAAGGAGCTCTTACTCACAAAATGAGTAAGAGTTGTGGAATCTGGCTTCATGTAACACAGTGGTATCAGCCTGAAAAATTATAATTCACAGTTTCATTGTAAGTATAATGAAATGTAAGCTTGCAGATCAAACAAACTCATCATTAAAAGCCATGAATCAAAGCAGCATTAAAGCACAGACGTATTTGACAGTCTGATGCAGATATTGAAATTGGTATTGGGCTAATTAAAATGTTCATTAGAATACAGAATCTTTTAGATTTAATAATGTTATCATAAGCCACCAAAAATAAAGATTTAAAAGGCTGATAAAGCAATTCCCTAAGTGACTTAAATCCCTCACTCTTTCCTTGTAGGGTTTTGGGGTTTACTTCAAACCCAGCTTAGTGTAGAGAACAGTATAAGGAGAAGTTGCATGGAAGAAGATGCTTATTCCAAAGACTGGTTTCGGAGAATCACGAAGTGGTAGAGATTGGAAGGCACCTCCTGAGATCATCTAGTCCATTCCCCCCTGCTCAAGCAGAGTCAGCTAGACTAGGTTGCCCAGAACTGTGTCCTGTTGGGTTTTGAATATCTCCACAGATGGAGACTGCACAACCTCTCTGGGCAACCTGTTCCAGTGTTTAATCACCCTCATAGTAAAAAAAAAAGTGTTTTCTTGTACTCAGATGGAATGTAATGTGTTGTAATTTGTGTCCCTTGGCTCTTGTCCTGTCACTGGGGATTACTGAGCAGATTCTGGTGCTCTCATCTTAATTCCCTCCCAACAGGTATCAGTAGACATTGATAAGATCCCCCCCCCAGCCTTCTCTTCCTCAGGCTTCCTTTTAAATTCGGCACAAAACCCCCCACTTCTTGTAATTCGGCAGGGCATCGGGTAAATATCTCAAAATAATCTGGAGTTAAAATACTTGGAAATTGTGCCCCCTGCTCTAGCCTTTTAATCAAAGTAGGATTCCCAGAATTTGTTCCGTCCCAGATTTTATGGGGCATTTTGGGAAATCTTGGAGATGCTTTCTGCTCTTGGCTCTTTAATTGTAATAGGTTGCTAATGGAAAGCTGTGAGCATAGTTACCTTCAAAAAGTTTGTTTTCCTTTGCTGAAGAGAGGATCCTAAATAGTGTCTCTTTGTAGTGCTGTGTCTGTTGGCAAAGAAACATTCTACCCTGAAATCCTTACATAGATTTAAATGCATAAGGCTATAAATAAATGAGTTTATAAGCTAATTTACCAGAGGGGCCATAGCTTGGCCTTTAATTATACTTTGACAAAAAAATTCTAGTATCAGTCAATTGAAGGAAGAAATGGATGCTTCCCTGTATAATATGAAGGCACAATTTACCTTTTGTTCTGTAGATCACCGATGGCCATTTCCCTCGTGCAGCCCTGAGCCGAACCAGCTCATCGTTCACAGGAGAACTGACGTAGGGAATGGTGTCCACGGGGCCCCAGCGCCTCTCCAGAGGACCCCATATCCCAAGGATCCCCCTTGCAGTTGACCCCGCTCAAAGACAAAGTATGTAGACAAGGGTCCTCTACTGCAAAAAGTTGTGTGTGGGGTCATGTCCAAAAAAGGTGACACAATGCCCCTGAGCCCTTATATAATTTTGGAGGTGCCTTGGACACCAACAGAAGACACCCCTTCAAGGTCCTTTTAGTAAGTAGTCGTTCACTGTCACTTGAAATTAGTCTTGATTTGCAGATGGAAAAAACTAGGAAAAAATGAAGTATACTGGCCCTCTTTAGTGATCAGAAAGCAATTAATATTCTGGAGCTCTCAGTGCTGGATACATACTGTGTTTCCTCTGTTTTCAGAAGAAGGAAAAAAAAAGTGAACATCCTGATAAAAATATTAAGCAGTATGTGTTACATTGCCAGACATGCTGGAAATACCCTTTTGTTGGAGAGGTTACCTGGCAGTTTATTCAGCTACTTTGCTGGCAGGAAGAATGCAATGGTGATATTTCAAAGTGGCTGAAAAACAGTCAGAGCAGTTTCACATAGCTGAATATTCAAAATGAGGTAATAGAAGTCTTGGCATTTAAATCTGTGAGCATATTGGTTGTTTTTAATTTTAAATGAATTATTAGTTGCTCATTGTAATTTTGATATCTATGTTTTGTTGAAGTAAACAGTGACATTAAGATACCTCCAACAAATTCTCAATGAATAGTTTAATTCCTTTAAAATCAAACTTCATGCTTCTGTACCTGATTTGTCTATATGAGCCGCATTTTAAAAGTAGCTATCAGAGCATCTGAGTGAAAGTGCTCTTGGTTTAGCTAAAAGTGATAGTTATAATGAAGGTAAGACACCCAAAGCTAATAATTCTCAGGAACAAAGAAGGAGATCTATTGTGGACAAAATTAAAGACTTAGGAACACTGAATACATTCTTCTGTACACCTACACACTCGCTGGTTTATAAAAGGCAGCAAACAGTTTAATAAGTATTAGAAATAGTACACATTATATATATACATTAACTATAATGTCTACTCAGTATGAATATAGTTTGCATCAACTGCAGACATGCCAGGCAAGATTATTCATGGAATAGAAATCATATTAATTAAATGTGAGATGATACCAAACTCAGAGCTTTTCTTAATTTTAGGGAAGAGAGGAAAAATGACATGAGAATACAGAAATACTGATATGTTCAGTTAATGAGAATTCAGAATTCCTATTAAAGACAGGCAAGCTAACAGATCTGCTTGAAAATCATCTGCGATAGTCAATATGAGAGAAACATGAAAAGCAGAGGAAATAGTGGGCATCAAATGATATGTTAATTTGTAACACGACACAGCAAGAAAATAGATGAAGACTGCCTTTGCAGCTGCATTAAATCTGCATTAAGCTGGTGATGGTCTCATGCTACACAGCTCTGTCAGAGCAGTTTCTGAAATACTGCCTTTATTGCAGAGGCTCTCTTTAAATGAATGAAGTAAACAAAATGAAAAGGAGTGCAGAAACAACTGTGAAGAAGGACTGCTCCAACAGGAGCTGCTGAAATACCTCCCTGTGCTTGTTCTGGCCAGGTGATTACTGAAAAAGGGTCTGCAGTGCTGTGTTAGGTCATGGCTCAGCAGAGTAAAGCGACGCGTGATCATTGTTAAGATGTGTATCTGTGCACAAAGTTTTATGAGGGATACAGAAGGCTGCAGCTGGAAAATACACCTTTTTGGTTCTTGCACAATATTAATTCCTTTTCCAGTTCCATGTGCCTGACACGGCTAGTAGTGTCACCAAGCTGGATAGCTGGATGTGGCACGTGGTGCTGCAGAACTGGAAAGAGGGTAGGACCCGGCACCTCTGGTGGGAGAGTGTAAGGAAGGCGTCAAAGACTGTGTGAGATTTAACGGGTCTGTCCTCACTACAGACTGCTTAACTTAGTGAAACTGGACTTCATCTGATGGGGGGCACAGCTCCCGCGCTGATTTATAAAAACTAAGCTGGGGTTGAGGCAGGATCTCAGGTTTTCTACCCTGGCAAACCCTCAACAACTCTGAGCGCTGGGAAGCACCCTGAGCTCTCTAAAGAAGGTGAAGATTTTTTCCAAATGGACATCCGAGGACAAAGGAAAGTAATAAATATGAAATGGCAAATACATGTTGGAAAGCCAAAACTGGGATCTAATACACTGTAGATGTGACTAAAAACTATAGTTTGAGATTTCCAAACCATCTGAAGAGAGGAGAGGCAAAGCTGCAAATGGACCATATGGAACCATTTTGAAATGACATTTTTGAATGCTTTTGATAATCTTTGATGTCCACATTTAATGTCAATACCTAGTGTTTGTAAAATGATCATCCTGCATCATCACTGTTACCATTATTGTTGGTATTGTTATAGTAAGATTCTGATTCAACATGATAGTTAAATGCACATGGGATAGTGAGCCCGAAGTCCAATCTTTATACTCAGAGTACTTAAGTATGTACCATTAAAGTCAATGCCATGTTTTATCGTCAAGTATTTTGGACCTTATGTATTGGGTCTGGCTGAGATGGAGTTATTTTTTGCCACAGCAGCCTTCATAGTGCTGTGCTTTGTATTGGTAGCTGTAAAGGTGTTGGTAACACACTAGTGTTTTGACTACTGTTGAGCAGTGCTCGCACAGCGTCAAGGCTGTCTCTCCGAGATCCCCCCCTCACCAGTAGGCTGGGGGTGGACAAGACCTTGGAAGGGGACAGAGCCAAGACAGCTGACCCAAACTGACCGAAGGGATATCCCATACCATATGACATCTGCTCAGCAATAAAAGGTAAGAGAAAGGAGGATGGGGGAATTCATTATTACGACATTTGTCTTCCAGAGTAACTGCTACACATACTGAAGCCCTGCTTCTCGAGAAGTGGCTGGACATCACCTGCTGATGGGAAGTAGACTATAAATCTTTTGCTTTCCTTTGCTTTCGCACGCGGTCTTTGCTTTTGCTTTATTAAGCTGCCTTTATCTTGACCCACGAGTATTTTTCCATCTTATTTTCTCCCCCCACTGACCTGCTGAGGAGGGGAGTGATAGAGCAGCTTGGTGGGCACCAGGTGTCCAGCCAAGGACAACCCACCACACCTTGATACAGTTCAAGGGCAATTCCAAACGATTTCAAAGTCAATTCTTAATGATCCCTAAAATTAGGTTTCAGTCCCTAATTCTACTGCACTGGTTCCATAAGACTCTCTTGATATTTATCAGAAGAAAGAGTACTTGGAAAATCTGGTTGTCTTGGGAATAAAAGACAGGAGACACAGCTGTGTTCTGTTAAAAGAGAGGAATGCATACAGAAAGGAAAGTTCCTTTTATGTAGGTCAAAATATAATTACAAAACTTCATGTAATAATTTAATCTGTTTTAGGATAGAAAGCCACACTGCAAATGAGCTGTCTGGATCTCTTTAGTCTTCTTCCTCTGTAGCAAGAGGAGAATTCTGTACTCCAGCCTCCCCATCTTCTGTACACTGGAGAGGGAAGACTACAAGGTTACAAATTTTACAATCCTCCCTGATATGTTGAGTGAGAATAGAAAATGCCAGCCACATCTGCCCAGGACATGTGGCTGCTGAAAGGAAACCTCAGAAAAGCCGTGAAAAGGTCTGCTTCGGAAAATTGCACCCACTGTTAGAAGTGGCTATTCAGATTACTTTTCTCATTACTCTTTCTAACCTTGTTCTAACAAAAAGCTCAGCGTGAGTCAGCAGTGCACCAGTGCAGCAACAAAGGCAAGTCAGATCTTGGGCTGTATCTGCAGGTGCATGACTAGCAGAGATAGAGACATGATCATCCCACCCTACTTGGTGCTTGCCAGGCAGCACCTGGAGCCCTGTGTCCAGTTCTGGTCCCCAAAATTCAAGAAAGAAGTGGGCAGACTGGAGACGGTCCAAAGAAGGGCCACAGAGATGATCAAGGGGCTGAAGAACCTGCCCTATCAGGTCTTTTCTGCCTGGAGAAGAGAAGGCTCAGTTGGCTACAGAGAAGGTGGAGGCTGTCTCTTCACAAAGAGCCACATGGAGAAGACAAGAGACAGATGGTACAAGTTGTACCGGGGGAGGTTTCATCTCGATTTCGGAGCAAAATTTTCTACATTGAGAATAATTGCTCATTGGAAATACCTCCCCAGGCATGTGGTAGAGTCCCTGTCACTGGAGGTTTTCAAGATGCATTTGGACAGGGTGCTTGATAATCTCATCTAGGCTCCCTTTCCCACAAAAGGGTGGACCAGATGGTCTTTTGAGGTCCCTTCCAACCTGGGCCATTCTGTGATTCTAACCTAGTTTAGAAGAACTGGGCTGGGTAACAGCCAATGCTGTTTTGGGGCAACCTCTTGAATGTGATTAAATGCCATCTTAGGAAATCACTGTGAAAAATACTTTTGACAAGTGTCCATCAAATTAACTAACATAATTAGTTTTCACTGAATCCAGGTGGGTAGTTTGTGTAGTTAACATGAAGTACATTTTCTTGACTGGGACCTTTCCACAGAAATAAATGACACTATTTATTCATCTCAGTTTTCCTGTAACAGAAAGAGCAAAATAGACAAAAGGTGAAATCTTTAGCCCAGCCTCAGACAGTTGTTATGGTCATGGTATTTGAAGTGACCTAGGCACTTAGAAGACCAAGTATCATTGCAGAAGACCTAGGTATGAACTTGCAAATCAGAACTGAGAGGAAGGAGTTGCATTTCATTTAAGGACTTCAGCTTAAAGTTCTGGGGTTTTTCTCATTGTTCAGGAAGAATGCTGCCTACTTTGGACTTTCGGGGATATAAATAATGCAGGCAATTACATTTACTGGCCATAAGCAATGGAAATAAAATCTAAAGATCGATCATGGTGGACAGAAGTGCTTCTAAATGTATAGTTTTGATCGGTTTAAAGTAATTTTGAAACACTATGAAATATATCATAGTGATGGGGTTTTTTTACAATTCTAGAAGGAATTACACACTAAAGTAAAGCATGTGAATAAAGACTAGACATATTACTAGAGATGCAGGTTTTGAATGAGGAATATTCAAAGTTGCGCTGTGTTATTTGTTTAAAATTGGTTAATTGCTTTCTGCATAAATAGCTAATTAAACAGCAAAATGAAGAGGCATGGATATGTGTTACAACAGACTGATTCTCTGTACTAACTTTTCAAAAGGATAGTCCTAAAAAAAAAAAAATCTATTGAAAGAAAATGTGGATGGTTTCTCTAGTAGGCTGCCCTTTGGTAACCATGGAAACCACAGACTTGCCCAGGACATAAAAGAGAACAATATTGCATTGGACACATTTATTTGTTTAGATTCGAAGTTTTACAGCAATGAAAGTCGTATAACATTGTACGGTGGTTCTTTGTCAGGACCGTGACCTCTACAGTGCAGCAATACTCCTTGGAAATAAGGAACTCTGTAAATCTCTTGTGATCTGGTACAACAGCAGCTGTTATTGCTGTCAGGTCTGTGTTCCTGTGAAGCAGAAAATCATTACTGATCAATAAATCAGACTTCTAAGGAAATACTGGAAGATGATGGCATCATCTCTCACTCTTCCATGCTTGCAGTGAAGAGAGATGCAGTGAACACAGGGGCTACCCCAGCAGCATCTCGTCCCTGCAGAGATGCACAAGAGAGGTAGCCTTCAAGCACTCACCCCCTCTTTATGAAAATTATATGTCACACTCAAGAATTATTAGCTCATAGAGATGGCCCAGATCCCTGCTGTCTGGAGACAGAGCGTCACGTCAATGCAATAGGTTCTACTATGATACCCAACGTTTCTGCTTTGCTTCAAGGTAAAGATGATAGAAAGTGCAAGGTAGTGAAGAACTGGCCAGCTGAAACTCGAAATGCTAAGAAGGTAGTTCCTAAAAAAGGGGAGAAAAATTTAAAAGGAAAGGAATTTTAATACAGTTTTGTCTGAGAATTGTTCACTGCAGCATTCAGTGAAGAGGCAGTTGTGCAAATGTTTTTCCCAAATAACTCCATAGCAAGAAGAAATACTATTTTAATTGCCAATTTTGTCCAAAGTCATTTGGAAAAGATACTTAAAAGATCAATTCATGACACATTTTAATTAGAAGGTCTCTTAATAGTTTTGGGTTAACTGTTGTTTATACATATACAGCCCAAAATTAGAATATTGGCTATAATGAACATTCATGCCAAAATCCTGAATGTACTAAGGATTATTGAAATGAATTGAGGGTTACCTTCTGGAACGAAAGTTTTATTTTTCTCCTTAATTTAACTTAAACATTTTTTGAATGCATTCTGGAGAGAATTAGATTTATAACCTGGTGGCTAAATATGACTAACTGCTGCTGTGCAGGTTTTTAATCAAATATGTGCCCCATGCATTACAGATCAAACCAAAGGTACTCTGAATTGGAGACACTGCTGGGTTTATTTGAAGCATTCCCTAGTGCTTTAGGCAACAGGTACATAGCTGAGCTGTGTACAGAACAGAATTTGCATATGTGACCAAACAAAACAAAACAAAACAAAAAAATATTTTGAGTTTATGAACTGAATTAAAGTAAAACTCTTTGGCCTAAAATTCTTGTCTTTAAAAACAATTTCTAAGCCAGGTTGATTTCAAAACTAAAAACATTATACAAAACAAAATAGTTAAGATTTTTAAAGTATCTATTTTACCTTTTTTTTTTTTTTACCTGAAAATATTCAACAAATACTATTTGTAGCATGAGCAGTTTGCGTTATTCTTTGCAGCTAATTGTTGGCTGTGTACTTCATAACAAATATTTTCCAAAGGTCTGGTAAGCACTTGGTAATATCACAAAAATCTTTATTCAGAGCACAGGATTGTAAGGAATTGGATCCAAAGAAGCAAACTTTGAAATACTTGAAAATAGATTTGTTTCCTTGGTATGATTCTGCACTGAAAGGTGGTTTGGGTTTTTTTGTTTGTTTGTTTTCATTAATTGTCAAGAGCGTTAATTTGGAAAATAAAATGCTACCCTTTTCATCAGCAAAACTGCTTTTCTCCCTTTTAAATTCCAGCTTTTCAGAATTCAGTGTTCCACAATGGTGCAGGAAACACTTCTACGTAGTGTTGTGACTTCATTTTCCTTTTAAGCCATTTTAACTTTTTTTCACCTTTTTCATATTTTAAGTGAAAAGATATTTCGTAGCATTACTTATGAAATACATGCATAGACAGAGAAACAATATTGGCGCAGTTAATTTATGCCTTGAAGAGTTTTGATCTAATCTTTAAAATCTTATTCCAGCAACTCTTTCTCAGCTTTAATGTGAGTTTGGCTTCAATATGAATTTGGGCAAGGGTCCAAGGAGGAGGAAAGAAAGGATGAACTTTCTGCTATTATGGACTGTAAGAATGAAAATTAATAAGATGATGTGGAAAGCTGCCAAGGCTGTAAGAGATGTGTTTATTAATCTTGAATAACTTTGAAAGAAAACAAAATAAATACAAAATAAATAACATGATTGTCAAAGAACAAACTCACATGGAATCTCAACATGAAAAATAAATTAAAACTGTATTTAAATTTCAGAGATGACAGATAAATGGAATCTTTCATCACACTGGACAAACACAATTCTTTTTTTATTTATGGTCTTCCAGGTAATTTGAGAAAAAGAATAAATGTGTATTCTAAAAAGCTAAGACAAAAGAGAAATATTGTATGGAGATCGTAGAAAGTAATTAAATGCTGACTCCCTTGGCAATTAGTAATATGAAAATCCTGTAAACATGCTCTTAGGATTATGGGATTATTATAATTTACTAGCTCAATGCATTCCTTTGTCTTTATATGCAGGAAAAGCATTTGACAAGGTTGAGTGGTCAGTTTTTAATCAAGTAAACATTTTAAAATTGTTTCAAGGATACAGACGTGCAAAATGAGTTTTAAAAAGCAGCGGCCTTGACATGTTTTCCAAAGAAATTTACTTCCAAAGAGAAAGTAAAAGATTTCAGAAGTTCACAGCTGTTTTGAGAGTTATATTTCATTCCATTTCCCATATCTGCTGGTGTCCTCCCAAGTAATCACAGCGAAAATAAAGCATTTTGTTAGGAAGCTCTTGATGTCTGTATGTGCCATTTGCATTGTAAATTCTATTGCGTTGATGACATGCATTATAAATGGGCATTTCAATACTGATATGTGAGTTGAAACCATATTATAACTACCAAACGTATGGACCGTACTTGTCAGAGGACAGGAACATACCTGTAACGCAGCCACTAAGGAGTTGAGCATCAGTAAGTGTCACCAGACCAGGCAATCGAGTCTTTGCTGGGGTGGGCTGTAGGTTGGGAACTGTGTCGCTTCTGACCTTCATTCAGAGTGTAACTTGTACAATTATTGATATTAGTGGAAAGTGGGGAAAATCCTGGTTGCCTTTTCTCACCAGGCATTAGCGAGCAAAGAAACATTGAATTAAATTCTCTGCTGCTTCTCACAAGAGGAAGAGCACAGGATGTACAGCCTGGGAAAGGAGGTGGGTGTTTAAGGAAAGGGCATGTTTAAGGAAACCCCCTAGAGCAGATTAAGTGAATCCTGTGGGAACACAAAGCTGCATACATCAACACGATGCAGCCCAGCTGTTGAAAGGACTCCTGATACAGCCTGATACACTGATAGGGTTGTGTAAAGAGCTGGATTAGAAGCCAGTATCTGGCCCATTTATTTTAAGTTGTTAACTATGGACTTTACCCCTTTTTATTTTTTAGGTTTTCAAGGAAATTTATGGTAGTAAGTATTTAGTATAGTTTTATTTTAAATGCCCCATTAAGTTCTATTATAACTGAGGATATTGGCAAAGGCATATTTTTTCCTAGGTTATTATGTTTTTATTCTCCACTTATTTAAATTTTGCAGCACTTGTTACAAATTAAATAATTTCTTTTCAGTAAACTGGAAGCTGAAGTAGTGTGTGATTCCCCTGAGATTTGGGACTGCTGCTAGCTTGTGTATGTCATTCACTTTGCAAGTGAATGAGAGCATCACATCCTGTTGCTCATAAATATGCCATTTTAATATACAGTAGACTTCAAGTCTCTGAATGCAGCAACCCATCCACATCTTTTTCTTAATCATAAACTGGAATTAAACTTGTTCAGCTCATCTCTTAGCATAACAGGGATATCCTCCCCTCTAATTGCAGCAAAGGTTTCATACCATCTTCCTTGCTTAAAAGACTTTATTAGGTTTTTCAAGCTGTATTAAATTGAGTAAGGGTTATGTCAAGTGATTTGTCACTCTCAGCAAGCCAGCATGAGCGGAACAGTAGATTTATTCAGGGTATTTTTCCAGTCAATGTATTTACAGCCTCCACATTTATTTTAGATAAAGCTAAGCCAATTCCTAGAGGTGGGGTTTTTTGTTGTTGTTTTTTGGTTTTTGTTTTTTGTTTTTTTTTTGTTTTTGTTTTTTTTTTTTTTTTTAAATAATTTACAGCAGAGTCCTCCTACATATTTTCTCTCTTGATTTCTATTTCTCCATCTCTTCTGATCATTGAAAAATCTTTCCCAGGTGGATGGAACTGATTCCTCTGAGAACATCTCTGTTTTTTCATGTCACTTTGAGGGCACAGGTGCTATGTTTGGGGTAGTAAATTAAACTGCTTTTGACTTGCATTTGCCTTTTGCTTGCTAGAAATCTCCCAGATACTTTCATGGCTTAGAAGGGGTCATGGACAATAATTTACCTCTCAAGTATTTTCTGTTCTTTATTCTAGAAGAACAGAAATTTAGGAAAAAGCTTAGTATACAAAATTAGATTGGAAATTATTAGTGAGTTTTTAAAATAATTAATTTTATCTTTATTTTCCACACCTTCCTTTTATCTCTTATTCCAGCATAGCAATTTTGCCAGGCCAGTAGGTATATTTTTTTCTCTATATGAAGAGCGGTTCTGTGAATTTTTTTCTAGTGCCACAGCTGAGCACTTCTGCACTTCTGTGGGTGTTCAGAAATGCCGTGACTGACTGATGGGAGGTGGTAGGAAGGTCTGTGAGTGTACAGTGTAGTGGCTCAAGTACAAAACTAGATCAAATACCATTCTAGGCTCTGATGCCAGGGGCCATAGGCAGACCTGGGTTGGAGTCGTGCCCGCAATGCTGGAAAAACAACAGAGGTGATGCTGGTACATTGGCTGTGAAAGCCAAAGGACAGAGAGTAAGAAGCAGAGAAGTGCAGGTGCTGCTCCACCTATTCCCTTGATCTACGGCTTTACTATTACTCTTTCAACAACTAGAGGTGAGGAGTATTTGGTTGTTAGTGACTTCAAAAAAAACAACAGAAAAAAATGGCCATTACCTTGTAAAGGACCTTGTAGCTCCGCTATTTGCTGCTTTTTACAATTAACTGGCATTGCTATTCCAAGTTACAATGTGTAACAGGTTTCCATTGGTACCTCTTCTCAGTGGGGCTTATGTGCACTGCAAACTTATCATCGCAGTGGCTGATCCCTGCAATACTTCCCGAGCGGATTTTGCTGCCATGGACAGGTTTGCAGAGCAAGTACTGGCTTAGGTTGAGCACCAAAAGAGGCATGGAGGAGAAATTACATTATCTAGAGTGCATCTAACAACAGCATTGTTTAAATTTTGGAGCGGGGGGCTGGGGGTGTGGGGTGGGTGAGGGAGGCTCCCTGAATGGGGGCAGCAGGGCAGGTTGGCATGCACCCATGGATAGTCCAGTCATTCCTTTTTGCCTATATACCTATTTTTCTTCTTTGGCATGGGAGAGGTTCAGAACAGACATAGGGAGAATCTTTTTCCCCATGAGGACAGTCACACCCTGGCAGAGGTTGCCCAGAGAAGTTGTGCAGTCCACACCTTCGGGGCATTTTCCAAACCTGCCTGGTCCAGCCTGGATTGTCCTGTGATCCTACAAAGACAAGAGTTGCCTTTTGCCTGTCAGAATGCTGCAGGAGCTTTAGGTCAAGATTATTCTCCTTGTACATATGGCTACACAGGTAATATAAACACCATTCCTCGAAGATTTGATTTATAGTGTAAATACAGAGGCAACATACAGTAAAAATCAAATACTGAATATATTTATGGTGAACCATTAACACAGCTAAGAATACTTGAAGAAAAAGCTGTTCCAGCATTTCCCTTTCTCAGCAGAATAGGTTGGTAGTACCATGTAATTTCACAGTAAATCTCAGTAACAGTCTTGCTAGCTAGCAGATGAAGGTCTAGAAAATTTCAGGCTCCAGGTGATGTGTATATTTCTATATTCACAGCTGTAATAATACAAAGTTCACATTTGCACTAAGATTAATGACCAGCCAAAGTTGTCAGCTTTTGTGCAGCAGAAAGATGTAAAACTGAGAGTGACTGTAGTTAAAAAAGAAAGCCCAATTAGGCGATGTGGTCTTGTCTTAGTACAGCACTGCTACTTACATCAGTAGACCAGGTGGCTAAGAAAGAGTAGAAAGACAGTTTCACCTGGAGGTAAGTCCTTCTCCAGGATTTTCTCAGAGTCCAAAGTCCAGGGCACTTATAAGACCAGAAAAAAAATCACTCCACCCATGGTCCTAAACCTTAAGGATAAGAACATGCTTAGATGTTCTGCTGGATCAGGACTGAATTTGCTGTAACAATTTCAGTCTGATCTCGCTGAAATCTGAGTGAATGTTATCTCCATCATTTCAGGATTTGATTTTATAAGCCCATTGTGAGTCTTTACCAACATGGCTATACCAGGGAATAAAGCACAATAAACTGAACGCTCAATAAAGTGAAAACAAGCAAGGAGGTTCTTCTTCATCCATGGACCTTGAAATGTCAGGCACACTAAAGCTCACAAGTGCAATAGATTTTAATTATGTGAACACTTCGTGTTCTGCATCACATGAACCATACAAAATCTTTGTGAAATCTAGCTGAATTCCAATGTATTATTCATCAGGTTTTCTTTTTGTCTGGAAATGTTGCAATAACCTTGGCTGAAACAGCTGGACATTACAGCCTCACAATGCAAGTGGAGAATACTGGCACCGCTCTGTTACAAGAGAAGCATTACCCATTGTCCTGCGTATAATCCTATTGAAATACTTTGGAAACTTGATGATGAGGGGATTGTATTGCAGACTTGTTCCTCCAGCTCTCCTTTGGGAAAATTAAATGGTCAATAGAGCTTTTTCATCTTAAATTTGCTCAAGGCAAGCCAAAAAAAAAGTTATTTGCATACATGTATGTATCTGGTACGAACTATAGCACTATTAATAGTTGTTCCCACATATTGCATTTCCAAAACAGAGATTAAACTCCTTACAGTTTAATTTATATTTAATGTACTGGCATATTACTGATTTGCATACTAGCCACTATAGCACAATCCTAATTCTGTGAGAGTTGTGAATGTCCTACAAGATTCCTATTGAAGTGAATGGTAATTTAGAACCCTCAACACAGTAGAGGATCAGGCCACACAGAGGGTACAGTATAATGATGTGACTCCTCTATACTAATTTCTTTGTTGTTCTGGTAATAGAAAGCCTTTTCTTTTCATTCCTTACCAGTTATTTGCTCGATCCAGCTTTCTCTCTCAAGACCGTCAGCAAAATTCTTTGCTGACATAGGTGGGTACATCTGTTTTCGTTGATGTTGCGCTTACCTGCACCAGCAAATCATTGACCCCAACCTCAAGAACAACAGTGATTCCATTACATGAATAGGCCATATTATTTTGCCCCCAAATATTTCAATAATGAACTGAGAAACACTTGTATTATTTCTGTGACCGTGGCACAGGGTTTCTGTTCCTGCTGAACTGGTTGCTGTGGCGTTACACAAAATGGACTGCCAAAAGGAGCAAGCAGGCAGGGTGAAACAGGGACCTCGGTATGGGGCAGCCCACCAAGAGCAGCCAGGTACAGACCTGGCACCGGCGCATCCCAGCCCCAACCCGGGTGATGGTGGAACACTAAAAAGAAGCAGACGTGAAATGAAAGGGCAGAGTTTCCCCACAGCCCTAGCAAGTGCCGTCAGGCCGCGGTGGCTCCGGGAGAGCGTGTTGCGGCCAGGATACTCACGGACTCAGCAAGCGGCTGGGTAGAGGCGCATTAGTGGCACAATTAAGGCGAAATTAAGACTCATTTCTGTGCAGCTTGTTTGCTGTCTTGAGAGTCCAACGTGTAAGACACCTTGTAACCACAAAACAAACACAAATGTTAGCTTGTGAGTAGATGCCTGGTCTTACAGGGTGAGACAGAAGGGGAACGCCTGCCAGGGTGTCCTGGATCTGTCTCTCACACAGCAAGGCAAGGAGGTGTTCCTCTTTCTCTTATTTTGGCCATGCCCAGAGGAATGTGACTAGTCAGATGGACCTCAGAAACTCAGACAAGGCCAGGGAATAGCAATGGACATCTAATAACAGCAAAATGACTCCTCTGTAGCACTGTTGAATTAGTTGTTTTGCTCCCAATATTCCTCTTGGAACTGCTTGCAAACCCATGCTATTCAAAGGCCTGCTCTCATTTTTAAATACTGGGATTATAGCTTGTGGTAAAACACTTGCAATAGTAACTGATATCTCTACTCCTTGTTGGCATCGAAAAGACAGCATTGTCTAGTAATGTGTTGATACATTCGAAGAATCCGTTTTTAAAAAAACAAAATTCATATTACTGGTTTTACATAACCTTTATTTTCTTGGAAATTTAAGAGGTGGATTAAAGCACCTTCAATTCCCTATTGCTTTGAAATGGTTGATTTGATAATGTCAGATAATATTTAATTCCCCTTGTCTATTCAGTCAGTGTCAGTCTTCTCTTATTTCAAGCAGCCCAATGGCATCCTCTGCTTTATCTGGAATGATTATGGAGGGACTGTAAATGCAAAAAATGTCCTTGATAAAATATTCCTTTTTATTATTGCCTCTTTGTTCATTGAATAAAAAATGATTGCTTTTTGCTCTGTCAGTCTGCAAGTTTCTAATAATCATTCAACGTGATCTCATCTTTGCTTATCCTCAATGAATCTGTTTCAATCATGGTTCCTATAATCTGAGAATGTGATTTAAATCAGGTTAGAGAAATTCCAGCTTAACCAATTGTTTTGCATAAGCCCTTTCTTTTGCAATCCAACGATAGCATGGCCAGGTGACATGGCTGTATATCAGGTTGTTCATACGAAAGTCTCCTATCCCAGCATAGGTTGCCTTGTCTTTGGACAAAGAGTTTAATTAAATAAGCTTTCAAGATATCTTTCAGGCTTTTCCCAGTAGTTTGAGGAGCCTGAAACAGTCGGTGCTGTCAATAAATTGTTCATTTTTTTCCCCGGTATAACATCATTAAAACCATTTAAGGACCAAGTGTTACTTAGAATACCTTAAAATGCACTTGGAAAACAAATGGGTTTCTAGAAATCTGCCAGGCTTTGTACTGAATACTGCCTCAAGGTTTTCTTGGTTAGCAACAGTGAAAACAGGAAGTGGTAGGGTCATAATTAGTGGTAGTGAAAGCATAGAGGAGGAAACAAGGATGATCAGAGTTATGGAGAAGCTTCTATAGAGAAAACAACACAGACAAGGACTCTGCAGCTTGGAAAAAGGTGGGCCAAGGCAGAATACAATATAGTTCTATAAAATCATAAGTGGCAAAGATGACATAAATAGAGAAAAAATATTTGCTGTCTTTTTGAAGAAAAGTGCAATGAAATCAGAAGCTGAATATTTCAAGATAGATAGAAAAAGTGGTTGTTCACACAGCAATGGCAAAGCTGTGAAACTCCTCTGTGCAAGAGAGAGGGGAACACAACTTGCAGAGGTTTAGACTGAGTAAAAAAAAGATAGGACAAATGCACAGAAGTAAACATTACACAGGTTTATTAAATAAAAACAACAATAAAAAAATGCTGAACCTCTGGCTCAGGAAATCTCCAATCCATTATTTTTGGATGTGGAAAGAATAGATACACGAGGTATCACTATTTGCTTGTCCTCTTTTTTGCTCTTTCCTAGGCACTGACCATTAGTCATTGCCAGAGACAAGAAACTGGGCTAGAGGAATTTTTAGTCTTACTCAGTAGAGCTTCTTTTGTGTTACTCCTTTATAAGTTTGTTGTGGTTTAACTCCAGCCAGCAACTAAGCACCATGCAGCTGCTTGCTCAATCCCCCCCCCGACCCAGTGGGATGGGGGACAGAATAGAAAAAAAGTTAAAACTCATGGGTTGAGACAGTTTAATAGGACAGAAAGGAATAATAATAATAACAATGACAACAATAATAATAAAAGAAATGGAATATACAAAACAAGCGATGCACAATGCAATTGCTCACCACTTGCTGACGAATGCCCAGTTAGTTCCCAAGCAGCAATCCGTCCCCCCAGCCCTACTCCCCCCAGTTTATATACTGGGCATGATGTCAAATGGTCTGGAATATTCCTTTGGCCAGTTTGGGTCAGCTGCCCTGGTTGTGTCCCCTCCCAACTTCTTGTGCCCCTCCAGTCTTCTTGCTGGCTGGGCATGGGAAGCTGAAAAATCCTTGGCTTAGTCTAAACACTACTTGGCAACAACTGAAAACAGTGTGTTATCAACATTCTTCTCATACTAAATTGAAAACATAACACTCTACCAGCTACTAGAAAGGAAATTAACTCTATCCCAGCCAAAACCAGGACAAAGTTTCACATTGCTTTAGCAAGCTTGCTATTTCTAGAATTTTCTTCCCATTTCTTAGAGGGCTTATGTATAGAGTTTTTCTTCATAAAAAGCTGCAAAAGTAGCATATACTGCATTAGAGATTGTAAATAACCCTTGACAGTTGGTTTTGTATGTAAAATAAGAGATAGTTCCTGAGTCATTTTAAGCTTTAGCACCAATAAGTTACAAATTTAATTTCCTTTTTCAGAAAATGTTTTTTATGCCTAAGGGTTTTTCTAATGGTTTCTGTCATCATATGCTGTTTCCCTCTAGTATTAGCGACTTCTCAATATATTATTTTGCATTGGCATTCTTGTGAACCACTTAGACATTTTTATCTTTTGTCCTAGTTTCAACTTTTCTTCAGCTCTGTTTATCAGCTGACTGTCAAAGGCTGTTTTACGACATCCTTTAGAAGATCTTTCTTTATGCCGTCCTTCTGATTTATTTGAAAGCAATGTCCTCTAAGATTTGCAAGTGAATCTCAATCCTGGAGAAGATTTAGTTTCTTAAACATGTGATCTCACTTCTACTGGGATGTGATCCAGCCATGCTAAAGTAGTAGAACCTTTACCACTTTATTAACAAATTTGAAAGTTAGTCTGGAATAAACGTATAGCGCAAATAAATTACACAGTCTTATTCCTCTAGTACAAACTATTGATCAAACTGTGAAAATTAAAAGGTTAAATACTTCATTATCTTTTATTTTTATTTCCTTTCTTTTTATAGTGAAATTATATACAACTGAAGTCCTTCTAGACATAATTTTCTTTCCCATGGTATTGCAATAATTAAAGGAAACACCTAATGTAAGAGTTTCTTTTTAATTGGGAGTGTACTTTATTGTTACTAATGATGAAAAAATGTCCCTATTAATAAGACCAATTATCTCTTCTTCTTCTTAAACAGGTATTTGCTTTCAGAAATATACATTGGACAGATGTTTCTTATTATTTTTTCTAAAGCAGTAAATGTCTGCTGAAAGAGACTCTCTTCACACCCCTTGAAAAATGGTAAAATAATTTAAGTAAGATATGTTAGTGTTTCCAGTATTTTCTTCCCTTTAAGAGTGGTAATTAGAAGCTGCTTCTTTAAAAGAAAGAGATACATTCAATTTATCAAAAAGCCTGGAAAGTTTAGTGGTTCTTTGGATGTTTGATAGGATTAGGCCTTATCGGCAAAGGGGTTTTTTTTGTATGTACATATGGAGTATGCCTGAATATGGCTTGATTGTAAAATTTGTGTACTGATTGCTCACTGTGTGCCAGTCCCTGCCTCTCCTGCAGCCACTTCAAGTATAAAAAAAAAAAAAAAAAAGAAGAAAGAAAAGATCTAAATCAGCTCTAAATGTCTGCAGACTGCTGAACTATAACCTTCCAGACAGTGTGCCTGGATGTGTGAACTATTTCTTTTGCAGTCTAGAAGAGGTACGTTTCCCACCTGTGGTGTTATCTGTGTTACGGATGAACTACCTCCAGGTTCTGGAGTTACCCACCCAGCAAGAGCTGGGCACGTTGTCCTCTCTCTCTTTTCTCTGCTCTCATCCCAGAGGGCACTCTGGTTCTTTCTTTTTAGCCTTTATTTTCTCTGTTTTAACATACAGAGACTCGTTCTGCCCAAGTTTAAACAGGCTGTAAGGATGTACGAAGTCACAGCTAGTATGCAATTGGTAGTGTTTGACAGTCACTCAAAACCTGTAACGTTTCGGGAAGAGCAAACGCTGTTATTGCAGCACTACCGTGCCAGTATTAAATCAAACTTCCTACAGCTTTACCCTAATTTTGATTCAAGTGTTTGACATGTGACATGACAGTCATCATGCCTATCTCTTGCTGTCTAGACACTGGGGGCTCAATATAAGCTGGTTGTCTAGGTCCTGTTCGCAGGAGATATCTCCTTAGCAGGATTCAGCCCAACTGTGTTACGTATTATCTTAAAGGAGGGTGAAATTCCTCTGTCATTTCTCTGTCTTTGCCTTTATCGAAAAGTGCAGCAAGAAGTTCTCACGTGAACATCGTTTGACTGTAGAAATGATAAACAGAGTTGTTTACTTGCAAGAAAATCCTACAATAGCTTGAATGACAGAGGGGGGAGAATCTCTGCTATGGAGAGGGTCTGCACGGTGTGCTGCGCATGGGTTGGGGTCCTCTTTGATGCTACACCACCTGGGGTCCCCAGCACCTAAAGGGTTGTAAGATTATCTATGTTGTTCTCTTCTTATAGCGCTAGTTCTAATAAATAGCACTGTGAATGATACCTTATGGAGTCTGAGCGCATTTCTTACTTGTATCATAAGGGACCAGCACCTGCTGGTGCGAAACACCTGTGTTAGGCAATATCAATACCAGAAGGCAATAGCTACTTCTCCTGCAGCTTAAAGAACACAGAATACCTGGTTCCCATAAGATTCCTTTAACAAATCTTATTTTCAGACTGTTGTTACATATGAAGACAAAAGCTTTTAGAATTTTGGCATTTGTACTTTTATTCTTCCTTTTAAATAACAAATTCTGAGCAAATGTAAGAAGATTAAGTCCATGGCGAAACAGAGTTGTGTATGTTCATATGCAGATGATAGCTTTCCATTACCAAAGTATAAATATAGCATCTGAAAAAAAAGTTCTTAAAACATGAAAGAGATTTTTTTTTTTTTTTTTTTACTTCTATATCTCAAGCAGCCAAATGGAATTGACTGATATTTCCAAACCCATTCTTTGGGCCAAGAAAAAACAATGAGAAACTTCAGCCTAAAAGTATTTTTATTCAGGAAGGAATTTTTAGCTTGAAATAGTGGTACTGCAAGAAAGACATTTCCAGAACCTCAAGGCTACCCTATGTTTGATGGGATCAGGAAATTAATTCAGCAATGAAAAGCTATAGCACAGATTGACACAGCTAAGGCATTTACCAAAATTGGCCACATGGGTTTTTTTGAACCACTGAAGATATACGTCTTCCATTTAAACCCAGTGAACAAAACACTGATATGGTGGGAAGCAGATGACCTAATTTACTGGTAGTGGATCCTTTAGATACTAATTTAAGAGCTATAAGTTCTAGAACAACAGAAGAGGTTCGTTCTCTAGTCCCTCAGTTCGATCCTTTGTAATTTAATATGAATTAGATTTAGCAGTGTTTGTGCTCAGAGCCAGCTATTTCTCCAGAATTGAAAGCTGAAAGAGATACAGATGGTTAGATTAGTCCTGCTGAAATTATTAAAAATTCAACTCTTGCCAAACTGACAAGGGAAGTAATTAGCTTCATATTTCTGAAACATCATTCTAGATAGTGCAGAATAAAATGAGGCAAGGTCTTAATACTGCTGAATACGCAGCAACATGATCACGTTACCTATTACATAGGTTTCTCCTAGACACACTATGACACATCCCAGGACGTGTGGTGACTGTGGGTGTCCAGCCACCACGACTCCACAAGGCAGTGCTCGTCCTGTACGGCGGTCTTGTCCTATTACGCACCTCCGAGTGGCATGTTTAGGCAATCATGTTGAGTTTAAAAAGCTGCCTTGAACAGGTGTTGGCCTCCGAAAGACAGATGGTTTTACTCCACCATGCCTTAGGAGTGAGTTTTGGCTTTGAACCAAGCTCATAACACCTCAATCTGGAAACATCTGTGATAACTGCTAACTGAGCTGAGTTGCTCAGTTTTGCTACAGTAATTGAAAATAAGTATGAAATAAATATAGATATGCTAGCACTAATATGAAATGTGGGCCTGACCCACCTTGATCTATGTTAAGATTTTTTTTTTAATTTAAATTTGCTTGACCTGCAAACACTTAGGAATCTTTAGGTGAGACTCCAAGGTCAGGAAATAATTATCCATCAAAAGCAAAACTCAGTAGGAGAAAGGACTGGGCTTTTAAGCCTTCTTGTGTGGTACTGACATGGTTGAAACATGCCCTTTCAACTTTTAAAATAAAAATTTCAATACACTTCCAAATTTTATCTAATGTTTTCCTTAAGATGTGAAGTCTTTTTTAGCAAAGGGAAAAAGAAAAAGAATTTTTCTGATATATTAAGACAGACTTTTCTGTAGCTGAGCTTTATTGTTCTTTTAATACAGTTGAGTCATGTAAAATGTCAACATTTCAACTTTTTGTTCTATTTAGTTAGAGATAAAATTTTCAAAACCTCAGAAGCTCTCAGAAAAGCTTGGAAAGCTCAACCTTCTAGACCCAGGTCTGGTTTTGAAGATCTTTTGCATAGATCTACTTTGAACAAATTTGAACAATCTGTTCCAGGACTCCTAGTCTTGTTACTTTGGAAATAAAGGTTAGAAACATGAGAAAAACAAGGTCACTGGTGGCAGTAAGAACTTGATTAGATGCAAAAGGTAGGATTTAGCTGAGCAAGAAATAGACACTTCTAAGGCATGGGACACTTCATCCTGAAATAGACACTTAAAATAGGTCAGATAAAGGCTACCCTGACAGTGCCTGTTTCCTTTGGCTGGCTATAAAAAGATGACTAGTTTGAATCTAGACAGCTACACTTTAGACACAAAGATGAGATGAATCCTACCCCCCACAGAGACTAAAGAGCATTAAAATAGCTGGTGGCATCTGCACTGTCACCAAGTGAGGACATCTGAAGTGTCCGAAATATCCTTATTGTCCATTCATGACAGGCAGCATGGGACGTGGGATGCAAATGCAACTGTTCGCTAGTAGGATGGACAGAGAAATCTGGGAGACTTATGGGGACGTGAGACCAGACATACTGACTGGTTTATGGGCAACATTTTCATGAATGGAGACATAAGGGGAAGGCTTGAATTTGATAGAATCATAGAATGGTTTGGGTTGGAAGGGACATTTAAAGATGATCTAGTCCACCCCCCTGCCATGGGGAGGGACATCTTTCACTAGCACAGGTTGCTGAAATCTGTCCAATGTGATTTTGAACACTTGGAATGATGGGGCATCTGCAACTTCTCTGGGCAACCTGTTCCAGTGTCTCACCATCCCCATCACAAAAAATTTCTTCCTTATGTCCAATCTAAATTTTCCCTCTTTCAGTTTAAAACCATTGCCCCTTGTCCTGTCACTACATATTTATATTTAGGAGCTGATGTGATCAGATCAGGAAGGGATGTGGCAAGATTTCTTAGCAACAGTAAGGAAAAACACTGGCCCCAGTTAGGAAGAGGTGATGTTATGGGATACAAAAGGCCGAAGTTCTTGACACCATGGGGTGCCCAGCTTCAGAGAAACCTGGTAGCTAACCCATTGAGGAGCAGGATAATTAGCGTGGTAGGAAAAGGCGTTGCCTCTGTTCTGCCAGCATCCCTGAAATCGAAGCGTTTTGATCTTCAAAATTGGGAGGATCGAATGGAAAGCATGTGTCACCAGAATTTTTTCATACAGCTCGAAGCAAGAGCTTATTTTTCAACAGTTTTGATTTTAAAATGATGTTTTTCCTTTCCAAAGAAGATAGGGCAGAGGCAGTGAGAAGTGACACCACCATTAGCTTTACAAGCTCTTATGGAGCAGTGATCTGATTTGGCATTTCTCTTGAGAATAATTAGAACTAGGTTCACATAAGAAAATGGCAAGGCTTATTTAGCCAGGCATTTTAGATAGTTGCCTTCAGACTTGCCACACGTCTGTTTGGATTCTGTATCTTGCTAAACAATAACAGTACATTTAAAAAAAAAAGGTTCTGTTGCTCCATTTCAGCATCTACAGCTTAGAAGAATTTATTGTGCAGTCACCTTTTTGTATTTACAATTCAACACCCTCACTGTAAGTGATTTTATCCATGGACAGTATCCTAGACAGTAAAGCAACAATTGTTTTCTTTGCAATGCAGTGCACTGAGCATAATTAGAGAGTTTTAAACATATCTAAAAATAATTTGTAGGACAACAGAGTCTAATTAGGTTGGATGCAGAAGTCTGGCGAGCAGCACTAACTACTGTCAATTGTAGCACTGAAAGAACTTTAAATGAATAAGAAATATAAATTAAATGGCAGCATCAAGATGATGAAACTGGTTAATGTAACTGAAGGAAAACACGAACTAATTAAATATATTGTGGACTGTGCAGAAAGTGCCTCTATAACTTAACATTAGAAAAGTTAATTCTCAGTATTGTTGTGGATGTTGATGTGTTTTGTTTTTTGAAACAAGACTAATCAGTCCATGTAGATTTCTGTGTTTAAATAAAAATTAATGTTCTTTGTGGTCCTTTGATTTTCCAGCATGATATGTTTTGTAGAACTAATCCTTTCCACATCCCGTCACATAATTAGTGTTGGTGCACATCTGCATTGACATTTTGAGATACTGGTTGTATATCATTTTATCTGGAAACTTCTCTTGGGACAAACAAGTTACACAGTGATTACCTACTAGTCTTTTTTGTTGTATTTCCCATTTGCAAAATAGTTCATAAGCCCTGAGAAGACGCTTTTCCCCCCCCCCCCCCGACAGAGATTTTTCCAATATTTCCGAGTTACTTTTGAACTCATAGCAAGCACTCTTCTAAGAGTAAGAACAGGTGGCTGCCTGGGGCAGCCAAATTCCAGGGGCAGCAAAACTGTTTGCACAGGTAACTTCAAGCTGGCAAGGTTGATTGGGCATTCAGCGACAGACTGGTTGGGCTGGGAAGTTTGCCTAGGGCAGCAGACCCCTCTGGAGCTTACCCTGTTTGATTTGACCAGGCAAATAAGGACTAATGTTCATTGAACATATGGCTGTACTGCTTAATGTGTAGGCCGTCCTCTGATAAGAAGTAATTTTGAGCAGCTGGGTAGCCTTGGACTTAGTAAGTGGCTGGTTTCTTAGACAAGAAAAATGAGCAGGTACTGAGTAAATAAATTATCCCAATTAGGTTTTATTTTTAGTATAGCATTGGGTAAACACGGGTATTAAGGCAAAATTTCAAGTATAAGCTCAAGATTATATAGGAGGGTTCAGTAGGGTACAGAAAGAAAAATCTTTGACTCTGTGAAGTGGAGTAGACACAGGGCCACCCTGTAGTTACTGCTGCTACCTGATACCTGTGGGGTCCTGGTAGTTGCCCAGGTCCTGTCATCTGTCAAGAAAAGCAGCTTATGAAATTAGCATAGCAATCTCCCTCCCCACCCAAGGATTTCTGGCTTCTTGCACAGTCTTTATGGTTGTGAAGAAAAATCTTGGGCTTGATTGACCCCACTCCTTTCTCATGACTTTCCTGGGAGGAGTTGATTGGTTGTTCATGTCACAAGTTATTGTGACCTAAGACACCAAGAAACTTTTAACAATACAAGATCCACTATATCATTAACTTAGTCACTCACCAGACAAGGTATCTTTGCTCATGATTATACTTTCAGGGTTGTGGGGTTTTTTGGTGGAAGATAAAACAGAACTCGTCATTGCTCCGTACAACAGATACATCCTCCAGGGAAAGAATAGAGAAAATTCATGACAAGACAGAAAGCGAAATTAACTGGACGATTGGTTCCACCAAAGAATGGAGATAAAAGAGGAATGTGAGGCCACTTGCCTGGTGTTGAGGTAGCAGCACTATGTTATCTGAAATACAGTGTTTGGTAAGCACAGCGTTAGTGGGAGGCAGAAAACTCTGCAACCTCTGCCTTGTAGGCAATGCTAAACTGATAATTCAACAGCACCGAAATAAGCAGGAATGACAGCAACATTTAGACAGCTTGGCTATTGAGGTGGACACAATATAACAGAAGGAAAATTTGATACTAAGAATTTAAGAACACAAGTGACAAAACTGGAGGGATGAACTGCTTCAGCATAGTGTTAGGAAAGAAAGGGTATGTGAAAAAGAAGTAGGAAGTGGAATTTTCCCTTGTGGTATTAGGAGTTACTAAGCTTGAAAAGATCTGGAGAAGTAGGATTTGTTCAAAGGCAAGCAAGATACAAATGCCTTAGAATGGCGGTGTTTTCAATAGTGGCTTTGTGGATATAAAACCAGAACTTTTACAGAAGCAAGAGAACTATGGTACCATATACAGTGCATGGGCCGAACACTTTGCCAGATATAAATAACTCAGCATCATTATATTATCAGTAACTGATCCTCAGGAGTAAATGTCCTGATTGTAAACTGAATGTCAGCAGTAAAAGTATAGTGGACATGAGAAGATGCAAAGCTCTTCAGGACACCATCAACCAGAGAAGGTCTAGAAGCTGCATAGAAATAGCTTGGTATGAAACCACCAACAACTTCTACTAAAAAAGAAGTTCTGCAAAATGATGTTCTCATATTAAAATTGGCTGTGCAAGAACAGCAGAAGCATCATCTTGGAGAGCTGACACGAGGGCAGAAAAGGAATTCCTTCCTCTTAAAAACACCCTATAGTTAAAGGGAAGGAGAAAGATACTATTGAAATACTCAAATGCCTTATAATTCACATTTATAACTATTTCCTCCTCTTTTCACTGCATCTTTAACAAAATTAACATGTATTAGCCATGGTATTTAGAAAGAGAAGATTTTTTTTTTGAAACCTCAAAAAGTGTAGTGATGTAGAGAGGCAGGGACATATATCCATGACTCTCATTTATTCCAAAGAGATCAGCATGACCTGTTGAATACATGGTTGCATTAACTGCCAAACTCATGCCAAGACATGTTACTTAAAAATGAAAACAGGAACTTTCCCCTTTTCTTTCTGGTAATATTATGGGACAAAAAAAATAATCTTTTAAACATACTTTTAATGAAAAAATGTCATTAGCTACAGCACCTCTACTAGTAAGGCTGCGCTTGTTTTAGCAAAATGTGTATCATAAAGACGACTTTTTATTAGACTTCAATTAGATGCTGGAATTTCATAGATATTCTCATAGGAAATTTTCAGATAACTTCAAGGTCAGCTTTTGTATCTTGGACTGTAGCTTCAAAAAAACATAAAGTGAATGTTTGTGCATTTTATTTCCACGAAGTTAGACAGCTGGGAAATGAATGTTATATTTTGTAGGATTTTTGAGTAAATGTCTGGGGATCTGTAAACAGGGTAAAATAAACCACTACTGAGGTAATATAAATTAGCAACCAGGATTGTTGACAATGTAAATACTTTTAATGTGCTTTTAACAGAGGGACTGTTTAACTAATGAGGTACAACATCAATAGTGTATTTTAAAGTATTAATATATAATGCTCACATATTTGTTAAACCATAATAAAGCCAATAAATATTCTCTTGCTGTTTAATTAGGCATTTAGCTATATTACAGTAAATGGGCTATTTAATCTAGCAGTTTATATTTAATCAAATAGCTACATTCTTGTAAACATGTGCCACCAACATTAAAATAATATAATTACCATCTTGTAAATACCAAGTTAGGTGCCCCATAAAATTACAGATGGATAAGGTCACAGTCCTGTGCTTCTATAAATTTTCCTTCTTTTGTTTGGGACTTAAAGCCAAAGGCACCATGTGCCGATGCCTGCTCTGGAGCAGGAGGCACCTGCCCAGTGCTCTATGTGAAAAAGGTCAGTGTCCTCCAAAAACGATGGGTCACTGCCTGTCCAGCACCTAAACAGAAATCCGCTGGCCAAAACAGTAGTCGCTGGAGCTGCTATCTCCCCAGGTGGAGAAGCCTTCAGTAGGTTTGGTGTCTGTCCTGGTTTCAGCGGGGATAGAGGTATTTTCTGGGATTTTTCTGGGGTCTGAAAAGCCCCTTGGCTTCCCAGTGATGTCCACAAAGCTGAGAACCTGCCTGGGGGGCCAGAGCTGAGAGCATCATCCCAGCCCACGGCTGGCTGGAGGCAGCGTGGTGGGAAGCTGTCCCTGGGCGAAGGGAGCAGGAGCCAAGCCCAGGATGCTGCCCAACACAGGACTTGCAAGAGAGAAAAAAGGTCCTCCAAGGAGGTTCTGTGTGGTCTACATGATGGTACAGCCTACAGGGCAACAGCTGGTTCACATGAGAGGGTAGCTTCACCTGGGGGTGTGCTGAGGAGAGGGGTCCCTAGGCAGGTATTGAACCTAGGCAGGTGTCTGCATGAACACTCGTCTCTGATGTCTTTCTCTTACACAGGGTCTAAACATTTTCATGTCCTTCCCCACCCCAGTAAGGCACGCTGGTAAGGGGAGGAGTAGGATGCTCAGGAAACCAGAAGGTTCTAAGAAAGTAACAGAAAATGAAAGCAAATTGGACTCCAGTATTATGGAGAATTTTAATCAAAAAGAAAAAAAAAACCCATAACATCGTAAAAAAAAATAAAGGACGAAATTGCATCTTATCAGGGGGAGGGGATGGAAGAAGAATATGAATTGCCAAATAAGAGGGAACAATTAAATGTCCTTCAGGAAGTGATATGGAGAATGTGATATCAGTATACAAGAAATAAGAAAAATGCAAATAAAAACTGTTGGGTGTGTGTATTAGTATTGCTAATGTAGAAGCAATGCTTCTTAAATTACTTGGAAGCATAGTTTGAAAATGGAATTAAAAAATGAAAGACATAGTTCACCACCAAAGTTGAAAAATTAAATATTGCCTATCAAAATGTGGTAGACCACACACACACAAAAAGGAAGTAAATTAAATAAATTAACTTCTTCAATTTAACACAGAAAATATTTGAGAAAGAATGCAGCAAAGATTGGATTACATAGCCTTTTCTCCTCATCTGCTGACTTCTTTGTCATTTCCCCTACTTACTTTCATTTGACTAGTTTAAAAGAAAATAATTTTTACTGCAGATAATTTTATTTAACCTTTTATTGAAGTCCGTAGTTTAAAACAACGTAAAGATTGCCTCTGGAACATTCATAAAATTTAAAATGTATAAAAGTCTTCTGAATGCAAGAAATGTTTTCAATATATTTTATATTTATTTTTTCCATGCATTCAATAGCTCTGAGATTTGCATTTAGGATCAAAACTTTGGGTACAATTTGAGTGAGAGAGGTGCACATTTCTCATAGTATTTCCCTGAATTGTCTTTTGTCCTTCAACCAGCTACAGCTTTGTTCTCTGAAAATTCTTCCTCTCCCTAACAACAGTTGATGGAAACCCCTATCTCAAACTTTACAAAAGAATAATGGCATTTTTTGGTTATCCAGTGCAGTTTAACAACAGCAATGGATAATTTCATTGCATGTTCTGTTCTCCCTCCCTTTGCAAGAATTCCCAGTGATAGCCATAGGAATTCCACAAACAAAATAAATGTCTTATCTAACAGATGCCTTCTGAGGCAGACTATAGCTTGAATAGAAAGCGTAGTATCATCTAGGCACTTTCTTTGTTTAGGCTGTGATAATGTCTGGACATATATTGCCTAGAAATTGCCTAGAAGATTCACTTGAATTCCAAAATTTGTTTTGGCTGGGTCCATGCTCATATTGTATTCACTTTCTATTTGAGTCAAGAGCAAATTTAAACCTTGTGCCCAATTGAAAAGCTTTAATTCTGATTCACAAACAGCAGACATTGAATGTTTCGCAAACAAGACACAGGACAATGTTTAATCAGAGATTTTGTGACTATATTAGAAAAATTAATATAATTTTATCAAATGTAATTCTTTTGGGGGAGGGATAAATTATTTGCAGAAAACAAGATGATTTACCAAATATATTATTTGATATTAATTATTCACCTGGTGTTAACTTTAAGAATGAGAAAGAAAGCACAGCCCTTTGCCTTGTTTGTACATCATGTTCCCTCTGCAAGGTCAGGCCTTGCCAGAGCTCGGATGAGAAACTTTCAGAACAAGTAGTATGATCAATATGAGAACTAAGGATGCCTGGTTCCCCACAGATTTCTTTTGAGGTTGGTTGACTTTGATGTCTAAGCAGGCGAGATCTATGAATGAAGCTTTTCACTTCTTGACAATATTAATAATGGCTCGCTCCACGTGGATCCTCTGATGTCTAATCAAGGTTAAACCTCCACTGCAGCCTTTTCATCAGCGGAGGCCCTGAACAGGCTGCCTCCGCTGCCTTTTTTTCTTGGCACTTGTAAGAAGCAGGTTGCTTTAGGAACCAGACAACTTTCACCAGTTTGGGTGCCACTGGCCAGTGTTTGCTGGGGAGCTGGTAAGTTTTCTGGGAGGCGAGGCAGGCAAGCAGAGCTAGGATAGGATCACAGCAGTTTTCCCTGGAAAACGAAGCAAAAACCCACAGTGCTTAGGAACTGGTGCTGAAGCTGAGACCTTCCCCTCTCAGTCTGCGTTAAATCTAAGGCTTCTTGCTGTTACAAGGAGGCAATACGTTCCCGGGTGCCTCATGAGAGACAAACCGAAGCGCCGACCTCTATGGCTTTCTCTACTTAGGTAAGGGGAGCTGTTAGGGGTTTCTCATTCAAAGTGGAGAGGTCTCTGCCCATGATTAACCTATGTGGTTTCCGACACAGAGACACTGGTATCCAGTAATGACTTTAGCTATTTTGTTCCAGATGACTGAATCTTTCTCGGTAGGATGTAGGTAAGTCACTCAGAGAAAGATTTGAAAACACAATTACAGAAACGTTCCCAATGTCAACCCATATTTCCAAGGGTAGTGACATCTTTGCAGAGTCACAAAGTAAACAAACACAGAATCAGTGTTAATACAGCTTATGAAAAGTCAGGTTATTGCTGGCAGGTGTTGAGGGTATCCTTATCAGTCATGAGCAGGAGCTGAGAAACCGCTCCCATTTATGACAGCCCTTATCGATATACTGAACAGATCAAGCTCTTCCATCCTTCTGATTTTTTGCTGGGAAACTTTTGAACCGCTCACTTAAAATCATGGGGTTTGTTCAACTTCAGACAGGTGAAGCCTTTTTAAAAACACATCAACATTTCAGTGACAAAAATAAACTTTCTTTTGTGCTGCAAAATTGAACTGAGAGATTAAAAGAAGCTGTTTCTTTATTTTTATCGCATTTGCACTACCTTGCCAATCTGTCTTTTTCTCTCTTACTTTCCAAGCTTGACCAGCCTTCACAGGGAGCAAAAGGAGCTGCTGGAGTGCTTTATTTTGTTTTGGCTTGCAGAGTCAGACCATGACTTCCTGATGTCATTCAAAGTAAGCTGAAGACAATGAGAGTCTTTCCATTGACTTCAGGGAGCACCAGATCAAGCTCTAAATTCTTACGGCTAATGAAGATCGTGATATATTGAGATCTGATCCTCCAGGTTGCAAAAGATCATAAATTCTCATTTGGATCAATAGAAATGAGGCTTTCTGCATATGTAGAATCCAGTCTTGTTTTGGGTTACTTTTTCAGCTGTTCAAGTGGAAACAGATCCTGTGCTCCAGAAGCTGAAATAGATATTGATTTAAGATGTTACCACTGTTTTTTGTGTTCCTGTGAGGGTAAAGGCAAGAGGGAAATTAATTTGTACCAGTGATCCCAGGAGTCAGACAAACACAAAAGTCTGGCTGAGTTCTTCCTGCTAATTGGAAAATTAGATACCACATAAATTCAAATTTCTAACAATACTAATTGATTGTTTACTGTTTATTAAATGAGGCAGTTTAAAACAAGCTAGTTCTCTTGTATTTTTCGAAAAAGCTTCTCTGACTTGTCAGCAAAGGGAAAAGGACAGTACACAGACTCATGATTCTGCTGTAGTCAGCAACATCTAAAAGAAGAAAGCAGTTTGGCTAAAAAAATTGCACTTGTTATATTTATACAGCAGCATGTGGGGCAGTGTGTTTTACTTGACTTTCCATTGCAGCTGTAGCAATTGGTCTTTGTGAATCCTATAGGCATGTATAAAAATAATATTTGACTTTAATTTGCAGGTTCCTCATGCACTGAGG
Organism: Astur gentilis; assembly: GCF_929443795.1. Classification (NCBI taxonomy): domain Eukaryota; kingdom Metazoa; phylum Chordata; class Aves; order Accipitriformes; family Accipitridae; genus Astur; species Astur gentilis. Next base: position 7,426,530 of record NC_064898.1, read on the forward strand.
AAAATCCACCAGAGCTCCATTTCTCGTTTTTTTTAAGCATAATATCTCACCTGCACTTTTTCAACAAAGAAAAGCTTTATAAGGCACCTGCCAGTTGTCATGGAATCACACACTATCTTTTTAAATAGCATATCCCTCCTGAGCACAAGCAGCAATGATCATAAATCACATATAGGTTAGAAAAAATGATACTGCCATTGGTGAGAAAAGTATGATCTACATTTTTAGGAGTACATGCTTTTCCTGCTCAGACTGAAGCATTTGAGTCTTTGCTTGTTCCCTTATAAAGAAAAGAAAGAGGTACTCTAATTACAATTTGCTTCTTTTTTTCCTCACAGAAAAAATAAAAACAGAAGACATTTTTGTGAGAATGTGTTCCAGTGTATTGACATCATAAACATCTTTCAGTATCACATACATTTATAAATCTTGTTTTTAAGATTCCACAGAATCCCAGCAAGCATAAAACATATTTTAAGCTTCCCACATGAAAAATCTTTCAAAACGAGCCTATGGGAAATGGTAGCAAAATGTTTAGGTTCTAAAAACTGGAAATGTCATGTGAAAGAACACAGTCTTAGGAGTATTTAATACTCAGCTGAGTATCTCAGTGCTTTGGTAGAATGCATGAAATGCCGTAACAAGTTCATAAGGAAAAATAGGTTATTACAAAATTCATAGTGCTACTAATAAGGTAAAAATTGATAAAAGTAATGTATATGGATTTAAGGAATACTGTCATCCATATTGTTGTCTCTCCCTTGCTCTACCTGAGCAATAAGCAGTCAGAGATAAGAAGGGTGTGCGAGCAAGTTGAAAGGTATGTTTTTCATGTATTGAGCATGAGAAGTGAATGTATCTTGCAAAATTGAAGTTTTTTGTTATATATGTATTATGTATAATAGATATAGTGTTTAAACATATAATTTTGATTCTAAAAAAAATGTAACCAATGCCAAAGAGTAAATCAGCCGAGGCATCTCTAAAAAACCTAAAATCCTCCAAAATAAATTAGGTATTTTACTTCTTACCTTACACTTCCTCATAGATAGAGATACTTTGGAAACTTCCATAGAAACATTTTTACATGCAATGGAGTAACCCTTAATACTTGTTGGTAGCATAAGAATGTGTTAGCTATACCCAGAGCCATCCATATTTGGCAAAAACTTTAAAACAGACGGTAAAGGAGGTAATTTCTTCTGCCTGGAAGACTCAGAAATTCATGATGCAATTTTTCACACACAACAACCACTAAAGTCAAACGCTTGTTTCCTTCAGGTCTTGATAACAAGCAAAAGCAGTATCTGCATTCTGATAGATGGGAACAGAATATTATTCAGTTCACTGGATCTATTTGAGCTTCAAAGATGTATTACTGCTAGCGTATTGAAATAACTGAGGCCTGATTCTGCTGTAAATCTCTATCAATAGGACTTGCTTTTATTTACACTGGCCTCATTTTTGACTAAATGATGCCATTTACTCAAGTAGTGTTATTCATGATTCACAGCAAAGTAGCTTAGAGTAGAAATATACCTCCCTGAGATTCTCCCTGCCCGAGTTCTAGTCAACTTTCTTTGTCAACTGTATTTCTGAAAATGTAGTAGGTAGAAAATGAACACTTCCGTCAGGTACTTTGATTTGACCACAGGACAAACCAGTTGCTTCTTTCTGCTTGGCTCTTTTGGAGGTGCAATGAACAGGTACATTTGGCCAGCTAACGCAGTATTATTTGACTCGCAGTATTGACCCACAGTGTCTCTGTTAGCTGAACAACAGAGGGAATCTGTGAAAATATGTGTCATTTAGGAGTCTTAAGGAAACAGGACAACTCAGAAATGGCTTAAGTCTTGATTCCTTGCAGGGCTGCTCGTTTTCTCCCCACTCTGTTCATGGATGGCTGGGCACCCCAGAAAAAAATGAGAGAATGGCGGACAAATGAAAAGGACTTCTGCTAGACATAAAACATGTTCAATATACTGGTTTGTTACCTGAGAGACATTTCTGTTAAAGGAAATGTTCTGTTAAACAGACACTTCTGTTAAAACAACTGCAGAAAAGTTCCTTATTGCAATAGTACATGGAAATTCACATCAGCGACCTTTGCTTAAATCAATCTGCCATAAGTGATGACAGCCGCCAGCACTTGGGTCCAAAAACTATAACCTGCAACTAAAACCAAGGGTCATCTGTCATCTTTAAAGCAGGTGGAGCTGTTTAAGAGTCTTCTTTATGCAAGACCTGCACAAGTCCTCAGTGATATAAGCGCGCTTGCCAAGCACTGAAATCACAGGAACAGTCAATCCAGCTGCAGTGTTTAGACACCAAGAAAAGGCTCACAGGAACAGAGGAAGGAGAAATGAGCCTTGCTACACGGCCGGGTGCAGCTGTCCCAAGCTGGCCTTTGGGTGTGATTGCAGAGTGGAGGCATCCAACCTGCCTGGGAGTCGAGGGCACGACTATGCAATGCTTACAGCTCTATCTTGGGCAATGATTAATGGGATGAAATGTAACAAGTCGAAATGCCAGATTCTGCACCTGGGATGGAGTAACACCGGGCGCAAGTATAAATTGGGAGAGGAGTGGCTGGTGAGCAGCCCTGCAGAAAGGGCTCTGGGGGTGCTGGTCGACAGCAGGCTCAATGTGAGGCAGCAGTGTGTGCCCTGGAACCAAGAGGGCAAACTGCATCCTGGGGTGCATTAAATACAGCATAACCAGCCGGTCAAAAGAGGGGATTATCCCGCTGTATTCAGCGTTGGTGTGGCCTCACCTTGAGCACTGTGTGCAGTTCTAGGCCCCACAACTTAAGAAGGATGTTAGGGTACTCGCACGTGTCCGGAGGAGGGCAACAAAGCTGGTGAAAGGGCTGGAAGGAATGTCCTATGAGGAGCGGCTAAGGACTTTGGGCTTGTCTAGTTTGGAGAAGAGGAGCCTGAGGGGTGACCTCGTTGCTCTCCACAGCTTCCTGAGGAGGGCAAGTGGAGAGGGAGGTGCTGGTCTCTTCTCCCTGGTACCCAGGGACAGGACTGTTCAAAGCTGTGCTACAGGAGGTTTAGACTGGACTTTAGGAAGCATCGCTTTACCGAGAGGGTGGTCGAACACTGGAACAGGCTTCCTAGAGAGGTGGTCAATGCCCCAAGCCTGTCAGTGTTTGAGAGGCATTTGGACAACGTCATTAATAACATGCTTTAACTTTTGGTCAGCCCTGAAGCGGTCAGGCAGTTGGACTAGATATCACTGTAGGTCCCGTCCAACTGAAATTTATTCTATTCTATTCTATTCTATCTTTAAAATTAACTATTAAGGTTGCTCTATTTTTGTAACTTCATGCATGAAATACTACTAGTAAAGCCAGTTGATTCATGTTTGAGAAAGGGAAAAATTATTCTAGTTAGTTTAATTTACACAACCTTCCAGAGGGAGGCTACACCTGCCATGTTATTAGCAATCCCCTTCAATCTGACCCTGACCTTGCTGATGCCAGTTATGTCCTGGAAGAAAAGTTACATGTATATTTATTTTACTTTACCACCATTGCTTTTACAAGAGTAGCCTAATCAAGTGATTAATTATGTTTAGGAAAGCCGGAACAAGACTTCTTTTCAGTGGAGTTCACCTTAAATAAGTGAGTTTCTAAAAGCTGCTCAAAACAGGCTGTGATTTGAGTAGTATGGGTGAGATTTCATGGTCAAAGGCACTTGCCAAAAACAAGACTTCTGCTACGGAGGGGGAACTTAGTCTTTATAACACACTTTGCTCTTGCTTTAGAAACAGACGTCCCTGGTAGGCAGGGCCATGGTCAGCAGCATGCATAACTAGCCTAAACTTGGGCAAAGGGTAATATATCCTCCCTTCGCTGTAAATTCTTGCTCCCCCTTCTGTTGTCTTCAGAACCAAGGGCATGGAGCTGCTCTGCCCCAGGACAGCAGTGTCACCTTTCCATCCGTGACCACCTCTGGCTCCCGTACCTCTTCACAGTCTCTCTCCTGGGAGGTCTCTCAGCTTCTTTCTCAGTGCTGCTGCCTCTCTGATTCAGCATTCTCTTGCCTCTGCCAGGGTTGTCAGGAGGTTGGTGGGAGATAGCGTTAAGACCGTCTTCACCAAGGTCGCACCTAGAAGAACTGTCCTGTACTTTCACCTTCTTTTAGTAAAGTTTTAGTCGGCAAGGCTCTGAGACACAGAAATGATTAAAATTGACTTAATTTTCATGCTATGCATTCCATGAAGTGCTTTAGGTATCATTTGTTTCAGAATATCTGGCAATTATAATCATGATTATCAGTTTAATTGTATTATGGTGCAGACAGGGGACCATGAGGGGAGATTTTGTTAGGTGCACTGAAGCTTGTCAGAAAAAGACATCCTGTATCAGTATTGTTAACTCAAATGTTCAAAACCTTGAGTATGTCCTTCCATCACAGCCTAAAGTTATAAGATAAAAAAAAAACCAGGCAATTTGTTTCATTGTATGATTCTGACTTTTCAGTTTTAGACTACTTAGAGATTTCAAATTTTTCTTCATTCAAGAATGCCTCTTAAAAAAACCCCAACACTGAAATCCAATATTGTCATGAATCTTTATGTCTTCTAAGGACCAAATGCTGTTCTTGATAGAGCACATAATAGCGAATGAAGAGTTTCTTAGTTTTCTACTTACATTAAATTTTTATATTGGTAATTTAGTCCCATGTCTGAAAGCCTTTGCTGTGCTTTAAAGCACTGTAGGATTCCTTTTCCTGCTGGACCCTGAGTCCCACTGGGATCCCACGCTGTTCACAGAATGGCTGAAATTGGAAGGGACCTCTGGAGGTCATCTTGACGTTGTCATCTTGAAGATGTTGATCCTGGGGTACAACTTAGCTACCGGCCTCCAACCAGACTTCGTGCCACAGGTCCCAGCCTCTGGGCCTGCCTGTTCAGCCCCTTTTCAATCCGCCTGTCTGCTCATCCAGCTTCTCTATGAGGATCTTACTGGCTTCTTTTCAGTAAACACTGAAGTCCAGATAGACAATGTCCACTGCTCTCCTCTCATCTACCAAGCCAGTCATTTCATCACAGCAGGTTACCAGGCTGGTTGGGCATGACTTCGCCCCTGTTCATGCCAGTCTGTTGCTGGCTGTTATGGGATTGCCTCGGCTGTGGTGAAGCTGACTGGAGGGACATACTAGGAAGCCTCTGCAATCCCTGTCATCTGCTCGTTCTGGTCAGGGACCAATCTGAAGCTTGCACAGCTCCCTTTGCCCTCTGAGCATCCAGTTTTATTCCCTGAGAAGTGACACCAGAGGTGATGCAGCCAGTGGTACATGCTGGAGCTTTTACTCAATGAGGAGTTTGGATGTGGCCTGATGAACGTAGACCTGCAAAATCAGAAACCCGATTAAACATAGCTCCTTTGAAGAAAGGGTGAGTAAGCAGTCTCAGATGTTAACCCAAAAGGGCCAAAATGTCTTGGAAATGCACCCTTTTCTGTATTAAATAGCTGAAGAGGCACAATAGTGCATTATATTAAAAAACATTCATTTTGCACATTTGTGGCAATTTCTTTTGTTCGCACAAGACTTTTGAGTAACTGTATTGTCTACATTGCTTCCATTGGAAAAAAATAATCTGAAACAGAGGGAGAAAGAAATAGATGATCTTTCCCATGCTTTCTTTTGTGTTTTCAATATCTCATCTTCTTGTGGTTCTAATGACCAGAGAAGAGGAGAGAGATGAGGTGGTAAGAAAGCTTCTTATTTGCACACCTATTTGGGAGAATCAGGAAAAACACATTTACTATGTGATGAGAGCAAAAAACATGCATGTGGTCTGATTAATATATCGCTAACCGTACAAGTGGGACAAGGATTTTTTTGTTGTTGTTCTCAAAAAGAAAACAAAACCATAAACCAAAATATTTTCAATAAGGAAATAAAATAATGGATGATTTTATGTGTCCCAAGGAAAGCTTTTGGGCCAGCACATTATCACATGAAAAAGCAAATCTCTCTTGGCAAAATCAGGACAGGAAATTGTATCTCCAGTGCGAAGACACACAGTCCTCGGGAAAATAAACTTCCCATACTCTTACAGTCTGCAGGAACAGTCCCGCCTGAGAGATATACTTACTGATGAAGAAAACCATGAAAAAGATGCTGCAAAATGCAGTCTCAGGCCACCCAGATTCTAACACTTTGCAGTAACGGTGTTGCTTTGAAATAGAGGAGATGTATTCTGTTGAGTCAAGTCTCACGAAAAGGAAAGGAATAAAACAAATCCATTTTAAAAAATGCCTCTAATTTTCAACAAATGTCAAAAAGAAAGAACATGCAAAGTGTAGCTGTTTGTCATGAGAAGGACAATCATTCAGGAAAGCTCAGAGGATGCTGGAGAATGCTGAAAAATGCTGAAACTGTGTTTGGGCGAGCCCAGGGGTCTACTTATTGCTCTGGTTCTGGCTCTGGCTCTGGTTGAAACTGAGTCACAGTTTTGCTGCACTAACCAGCAACAGGCCTTGGAGATGGCTCTGTGCAGCTTTCACAAATGAAGAGCATTTGATCGTGGTTTTGGTTTTCTCCTACCACAAAAGCACAACATTCTGGGGAATTTTCCAGGTCTTTCTGTCAAACTGAGGAGGCAGATGGTCAGCGTTGGCATGGTGGCCAGTCAGTGCCTTGCAGAACTGGGCCTTCCCAGCACTAATTTTAATGGAGGCTCCACCTGTGGTCAAATCTATAGAGAGCCATTTTTATTTACCAAATGTTGAGTGATTGGGTCATTGTCCTGAAAAATGATTGCATTTCTGTAATACTTCCATTAAAAAAAAGCAAATGAACTCTTCAGAACCATAGCTTTAATGACAGTCATGCAATTCATACATTTTAAATAAAGTCCCTAATTGGCTGTCTGTGAAGTAGAAAGAGAACTGGTGCAGTGAATGGCTTAAATGCAGCAATTAGAATATTTCTTATTCTTTGCCAATCTAAAATTAATGAAAAACCTTTCTTGCTGTGACCTTGACAAATGGTGGTGTAACCTTTTTAAATTCTCAGAGGGTGCTGAATTCTACCCTGTGAGAAAGTGATGTAAAGGAATTGCAGCTGAACATTTCTAATTAGTAAACTGAAACTCTGTGACAGGGAAGAAAGCTAAAAGGCACTGATTGGATTTAACATATATTAGACGCCATCCCCAGGGAACAGAATTTGAAGATAGCTCTGAGTATTTTAATCTTTGCATACCTGATTATCTCTGGGCATTACTGAATCGTCTGCAGAATTTGTGTAAACCTACTAGTTTTCACTCAAAGTAAAATCTGATCCTGTAAAATGTTGGGTATGTTCAGTTCCTACTGCTTTCAGGAGGTGCTCATCTCCTCAGAGAACTGGATGCAGAGTGCAGCTTCTCAATGAAAGGTGTAACTCTCATTTGCACTGGAGCCATTTCACCCATTACTGGCATTACTAAGGGGTTTTAACATGGAGGTACAGCACAGTTAAACCAACTTTAAACCCTTTTACACTTCCAAGGTGGTATGAGGGAATCTTCACATTCAAATCTAATTTGTGTGAGTACCATTTCTATATAGATATACCTTAGTGCTGGATTACTAAAAGTGATTTGTTGATTTGACACCACGAAAACTCCCAGGAGACTTAAAATCAAGAACATCCTTTTCTTTCCTTGCTAGGTTGCAACTCTGATGCATAATTATTCAACTTATGTTGTGTTTCATCAGTTCTATTTTTATTCCTTCTAAGAGGCAAAGAATCTTTGGGTGATAGATAAAGGAGTATGAGTTTTGGCTCTGTCATACTAATTTGAACAAAAGGAGATTTCTGACCTCCACCATGCTAGAGTCATCTGTTACTAAAGAAGAAACTAACTATATTCGTTTTGCGTATAACATTAGGTTTCAGATATTCTAGGATTTTCCATGGGCCAGATCATGTGTCCCCTTCTGGTAACAGCAAACCATTTCTGTGGTTGGAGGAGTTACGCAAAGCTGACATGAGTCAGACTGCTGACGGGCACAATCCACTACTAGTGTGAAGAAAAGGTTCACAACATGAGTGGTCTTAAAGACCACCAGCTGTGGTCTTTAAGATCGGGGATGAAAAAAATAACATCTAAAAAAATTGCTTTTTACATTCTGCTTTCCCTGACATTTGTAACAGGCACAGAAGGGAAAAAAATCTCAGAAGTCATTGGACCATATGAACAAGAGAAACCAGTACAAAGATGAACTTGTCCCTTCATCTTTTTGTGTTGCTAAATCCTATTTTCAACTACCAGACTGCCTAAGATCTCCAGGGTGTGTTACGAGTGCTGGTGTGATTACTATGATTATTCCTAATTTCTTGGATAATTCAGAAAAGTTCTCAATCACTTTTGAGAAGCTGAACATCTTGTGTTTTATTCAGTAATTCATATCCTGATAACCCTTCCTTATTATGAGTCCCACCTCCTTGATTCCTTTGCTAAGCAAACTGAGTGCAAATGTAGGTCAGGAGAACTAATACCCAAATTCCCTTCCTCTCCTGTGAATGGAGCATATTAAAATTTTCCAGTGTAATTAAAGAGACTCTGCAAGGTTAGTGGAACAGGTCTGTCTGACATTCATTTTTATTATATGCTAACTATTTTGCAAGTTCATTTCATTTTTTAATTTTAAATTCATAATAGGCCCTTTTTCTTCCTAACAGCAACTGGTTGTGTTGGTCCTTAGTTCTGCCAGTAGAAATCAGCTCTGTAACAACAAATGATTATGTTTGTGTGAGAAAGAATTGAGATTGAAAGTAAATAAGAAAATTTAAGTGCTTTTTGAGAAGTTATCAGTGAAAAGATATATCATATGGAATGATCTGTACTGTAACATATTCCTCAAGACCTCTCCAGGTGACTTTTTTATTTTATTATTTATTTTCCTTAATTCTTAGTACATGGATTGATTTTGTTTGTACCATTCAAGGTAGTAGTGATTTCAGACAGGGCTTTTAATGATGTTAGCAATCCTTCACTGCAAGTGAAGATGGCAGAAATGGCTTCTGCTTCAACTTTATTACCTTCTTTCCATCTTTTTTTCCTTCTCTCTGCTCCCTTCTTCCCTCCAGTTTTCCTTAGTTTTGGTAATGTCTGATTTTTTAGCAAGGTAACTGTAACAGTGGTTTATGGAATAATTATAGGTACTTGCTTTTAAACTTCTTTGTACATGCAAAATAATAGGTAACATAATTGCACCTTAAAAGTAGAACAACAATAAAAATAATCACTCTGCTACATGAGAATATTTTAACCTGTGTGGACTGAATTTTTCTACTGAGTGTCTTTAATACTAATAGAAAAAGTTTAAGAAAATCCCAGTACAATGAGTAAAATGAATAGAGACTAAATTATTGAATCATAGTAACTGCAATCCCAGATTACGTTAAAACTGATGGAACTATCTTCTGCATGAAGAAATCTTTCAGGTTGTATTTTTAATATACATATTTCCCATCTAATATTGCATAAAGGTCCAATTAAGTGTCAGTAGTACTACAAAAAGGTTGTATAAAAGGGGAAATTGGCTACATTTGTATTCTTGTGTTTGTTATCATTAGCTTTATTCCATAGGGCATTAAGTAATTTAAACATATTTAGAGTCTTTCTATAGTTTTTGTAATAGTATTTCATAATACTTATTAAAATGACTAGAATAGTGAAACTGAGACAGAAGCAGTCCCTGAAGATCAAACTGTTCTGCAGTCTGTTGTGCTGCCTTCAGTATTCTTTTTGTTAGGAGCTTCTCCTGTATCTCATAATTCACCTTTCTTTTTTTTTTTTTTTCCAAACTGTTCCAACTTTTCCTATGCATAAATACATTAAATTGCGCCTCGGAGGGCTCTCGGATAACTTCCCATGAGATTATGTTCCCCTAAGTGATGGTTTGGTATTCTTTTCATTGTGGTTAAGCTGATGAGCTTGCAGTCAGATATAATTGGCTCAAGGCCAGTATACTACAGCTCCTTTTAAAAATGGAAAGTAAGACAAAGTTTCCTTTCATATCACTTACATTGTCACTGAAGCAAGGGGCAGATTTCAAGGTTGCAGAATCACAGAATAGAAATCTCCAGCTGCGGCCGATTGAAACCCATTTGAACTGAAGTCAGACGTGGCCGTGAGACATTGACATTATAGCTGGTGCTGGTGCCTCTGCGAGCACCTCAAAACAGCTTTGCACCCTAGCTAAGGTTCTTCAAAACAGCTTTGCACCCTAGCTAAGGTTCTTCAACTTCCCTGTAGTTTCGATGGGAGTAGAGCAGAGCTATCATGTGGTACTAACTGCTCATTCACACCTGTGTTTTTCAACATTTACACTGTCAGTAATAAATTCCACCGGTATTTCCATTCAGACCTAGTCTAAAATTCATTATTGTCAATGAAAATCACCCCAGCTGACAAGGGCCCTCCCAAATCTTGAGGCAATCTAAATGTTTTCAAATCCTTCATAGTTTATTAATAGTTCCTACAAATGTTGACATTCTGAAGGAAAAAAAAGAAAAGAGATCTTGAATTCTTAAATTGAAACAGAGTCCTTTTTTTAAGTCAGTACAAATTTGTACAAGATCTTTGTAAAGAACTCAGCCATTAGCCCACAAAAACTTAATGTACTGGACTCAGGGAATCAGTACTGGAATCCAGGCTCGGTTCCCAATTACAGATTCCGGAGGAGGGGAAGTGGAGAGGGAGGTGCTGGTCTCTTCTCCCTGGTATCCAGGGACAGGACATGTGGGAACTGTTCAAAGCTGCACCAGGAGAGGTTTAGACTGGATATTAGGAAGCATTGCTTTACCGAGAGGGTGGTCAAACACTGGAACAGGCTTCCTAGTTTGGTCAGCCCTGAAGTGGTCAGGCAGTTGGACTAGATGATCACTGTAGGTCCCTTCCAACTGAAATAGTCTATTCTAGTCTAGTCTAGTCTAGTCTAGTCTATGCTATGCTATTCTATGCTATGTTATGCTATTCTACTCTGGTGTAAATCTAGAAAAGTTCCACTGAAGTGGATTGTTTTCTTTGGCTTTACATGTGTTACAGAGATCAGGAGTTGGACCCAACTTTTCCCCTCTGCTTTCCCTTTCTTTGAGGTGGGATGGTGTGTCCACGAAGGGATTGGCTAAAATTCATTGCTCCTTATTGTACCTAAAAGCTTAGGGAAATTATCAGACATGTCTAAAGCTCAGCAGTTTTCAGCCCCATTGAATGGTAGGTAATGCCACTTATTCTTTCTATTGTAAAATTACTTTTTCCACTTCATTTCTCCACTGAAACTATTTACATAATGTCTGTGTTCTTTTATGACTTGTACAAAAAACAGTGCCGTGCTCCCAAATTCACATTGGCTTAAGGAGAAGGCTGAAATAGGAAAAAAAATTAATAAACAAGTATGCCAATCATTGATCTTATTTTTATCCATCACGTACATTATAAACTTCATAGAAGTTTCAAAGTAATCATTTCTAATAACTGAAGGATGCCTATCTCCTTATGAACCTTCAATATGCTTCTATTTAACGTTTACTGGCCCAATTTTCTTTGTATAGGTCAAGAGGATTTTTTCACATCTTGTTACAGGGAAAAGGGTACTTGAGTGGAAAAGGTGCGCTGTCTTTTATCACCACAGAATTTCAAGTAGCTGAGCGTATTCATTAGAAGCTGGAGGACTTTAGCACTAATATGAAATACTAGACCAAAACTTGCACACTCCTATTAGAATAAGAACTGGTTATAGTTGAACAGATATAAAGGGCACAGCTCACATGCCAAGTAGGTCTGAGTTTTAGTTGAGGTTTGCATATCCCACTTTCAGAGCATTCGCTAGTCTTTTAGACAATTAAATTACTTGCCTTTAAGAAAACGTATATCACAAAAGTTCCAGTGACACTACTGAGGCTCTGTTTCCAGCTCCAGGCACACATTACTGTGTGATGTCATGAATTAGCTCATTCGTGCTGGCATTGTAAAACTAGGGAGGCCTCTGTTCTTGCATATTAGAGTGCTGGGGAGAAATCCAGGGATGGAAGGAAGACGGAAAACTGAGGCAAAAGGTAAATGAGCAAGATATCTACAAGGAATGTGGTAAAATATTATGTTCCTTTCTTGAATTTTGTATTCTTTGAATAGTTGCAGAAGTAGGCAAAATAGTTTCTTTCAAACCTTTGGGTAAAACTCAGCTTTTTTGCCATCTGCCTAATCATTTTTTATGTATTTTAATATAATAAATAATTGATTTTAATAAAATTCAGATCTTACAGCCCAGAGAGACACTATTTCCTTAGGTTTTGTTTAAGTTGGCCTTGAACAATTGAATTTCTCATTAGTTTTCCAAAGGATAGTTGACGTTTAGGAATTAGTTAGAAATTATAGTTTTATTGCCCATGTTATTGCAATGTAATGTTCATTTGGAGAGAAACACAATGTCCTATTTAAGCAGACTGCATTTAAATTATCCATTTTGTTTTATCCTGAAAAGTATTTGCATGATGATAAATGGATAAAGAATAATGATTTCCAAGGAGACACTGTCTGTATCCTTGAGTTAGAGAAATGAAGGCCAAATTTAGAACAAATGGTCTGGGAAGATGCTGTTTCTATAGTAAAAGAAAGCACTGTTATCTGAAGGATGTCTCCTAAGATAACAAATCACTGTCTGAGGAGGGATGAAGTACAACATGACTTAAAAGGACTTAAATTATAAAATAAATATGTTTTTTTCTCAGCAGAATTATTACAGATGCCACAGCTTTCCAATTTGATTGCTTAAGTCTTCATACGTATCACTGACATTTTAATTTTCTGTCATTTATCTTGATTTCCTTGTGTCAATTCAAGCAAGCAAGAGAACATCTTTTAAAATCTTCAGACAGGATACTGCTTGATTGACAGAACAGCTAAATAGCATCAACACTGGATGTATTCAGCAGGAATTCAGCTGGACAAACACTTACAGAAGTACCATTCCCTTCATCATTATGGTATGTGCGCATCCATCCCCGTGCACAGGTTTTTCCAACAACCCTAACAGACAATTCTTCCAGCTTGATCACACCACCTGATCTGAGCTCTCTAGAAGGAAGCACTAAGCCACCACATATAGACAAGGGCTGACCAACAAAGTTTCTTTGATAAGGAAATCACTTTTCTAGAGAAGAAACACTGGGAAATTTCATATTTTTCATGTTCTAATGTCTAGATTCTAGTAAAATATCCACTATGTTGCTGCCTGGGAAATTATAAATTTGGAGAAGGAAAGAATTAATAGGAGAAATGTAAAAGTGTAAGAACCTGACCAAAGGCAGATAGCAGATGATGGTGTCAGAAAAGGAGATTCCAGATTGAAGGGAAGCCACTAATGGACTTTCTCAAGGATTAATCTTTGGACAAATCTTTTAAATATTTTTCATTAATGATCATAGGCTTAAAACCAAGAAGTGTGTACATGAAATTTGCAGTATCATAAACACAAAAGGAAGACTGAGATATCAAATGACTAAAGGAGTAAACAACTCATATGACTGCAGGAATGACAGAAGGGGGATCCCAGAAAAATAAAATTCAAGGACACATATCTGATGTTTAATAACAAGAAAATCAACAATTAGGTCATTGTTTGGAAGTGACTGAGGAAGGTAAAGACTTGGTATACTATTTGACTGTGGGGTAATTGCAAACCAACATCTGGAGAGTAAAAGTAATCTGGGGAAGACTCAATGCCATAGGTGAGACTGCATCTGGAATACCAGGTAAATTCTTCTCAGCAACTTCCCTGAAAGCTGAATTCACATTTCAACAAGTGCAGAAAAAGTACACCGTGACAAAGGGTGGAGTTGAAAACTTCAAGATGCAAAGAGAGAGAAAGAACATGGATTAAGCAGCTTGGCAAAATAGAATATGGTCTTTAAATACATTGGGAAGTATTCATAGAAAAGAAGGAGGAGACTTCCTTAAGTTCAAGACCAGGACTGGCATAAAAAATAACTGGTCATAAATATGCTCAGGATGGAAATGAGAGGGAGATTTCTAATCAGCAGTACAGTGAAATTCTGGAATTACCTTCAAGCAGAACAGTAGGAGTACCTATACAGTTGCTTTCAAGCTAGCATTTGACTAGCTTGAGAGAGGCCATTTTAAGAGATGTAAGGGATAACTGGGACTGCTCCACAAGATCTTTTTGAGCCCCATCCTCCATTTCACAGTATAGTTTTGTTTATAAAGGGACAGGTCTTTTAAAACCACAAATCATAAAAAGTGCCTTCCTCATTGTTGGGAGGGGGCCTGGTGGATTTACATTTTAAAGGAAAAAAAAAAAAGAATAGGTAAACCAGTTCCCAAAAGGCATTCATCTGCTGTGGTTTCAGCTGATTGCCTTTTTCAGAGTTATTGACATTCTTTAAAGAGAGATGATAGACAGGAATACAGATGTGGTCCTTTCAACCTACATCACATACTACAGAGTTGCCTGAGGCTACAAAGAGCAGAAACATAATATAGAAACAGTGGAGATCTGTATTTATTACAGCTTCCTATGTTATTTCATTCAGTTACATATCTGTCTAATGATAGATAACTCTCCAAAATAATTTTAGGTTTGTTTTAATTTTGATTGTGGTATGGACACTTATCTGAATTATCCAAGTTACTTAGATATGCATTACTGGACTGGAAAATTCATGTAAACATAGTCTAATAAGATTTCAGATGCTTTTTGTTTCCAGGAACAAGAGATTCCATGTAGAAAAGTGCATCTGGGAGCAAGGGTGACCAGAGGTAGACAGAAGAGTGAAGAGAAAAACAAATAAGAGACCGCTGTTCCCTGAAATCATAGTGAGCTTTGTAAAGGTTGAAGTACTCATTGTTTATCTAACAAACTTCTTAGGTGGCTGCAGTCAAAATTTTAAAATGGAGGTATGTCTACCCTTTTAATAGCATTTTCTGATCCTCATCTCTCATTCCATCAGCCAACAGAATGACTAGGCTGTTTAACATAGATGATACTCCTCTCTTAGCACCTTTAATCAACAGGCAAACCAATGCCAGGCAATTCCCTATTTCCAAAGAAAAGCTGCTGCCCAAGGAAGGGAAGTCAGGATAACTCTCACCACTCACCTGGAAATGAAGCTTCAGACATCTAATGCATAGATGCCTACACCGCCATGAGTGACTGTGAGCTCCCTATACATTCAGTGGAGAGAAACAGGCACTTTTTCAGATTCCTGCTTCATGAGGAGAGAGGTGTCCCTTTCGAAGTGCGGATTTCTCTCCACTGTGGACAGATGAATTCTCATACCGTGAATGACCAGGTGCACCCAGGAGGACAATGGCAGAAGTTCTCCAGCTTTGAACTTGTTGCCCAGCTAAGTGACGAGCTGTGTTTCATGCAGTCAGGCTTGAGAGGTACAGCTGGTCAGATGTTAGGAATCGAGGAGTGACTGCTTTAAGCTAAATACAATAAACAGTTTTTATTTCTGTTGCACCCTTTAACATTTGCAAAGCATTTGATGCAATGAGAAAAGCACTTCAGAATTTAAATTAGAAAAAATAAATCTGGTGTTCAGACTAATTTTAATGAATATGATTTTCCCCTTCTGTAACAGAGTCCCCTAAAATCGCTGGCAGGTAAAGGTGAGGGAATGAAATACAAGAGTTCCAGGCTCCAGAATACCTTATTAAGCCTGTGTCTCAAGGTTGGTGTCTTGCCAATGTGGTCATGGACTAAAATTACATTAAGTACTTTTCAAACTATTTGGTTTACATAGGATTTTAACAGCCTTTAGAATCTTGTATTCTTAATTAATGCATCCCTTCCAGCCTGGTGGTCTTTTCTATTTACAACAAAAGATTAAATTCACTGAAACTCCCAAGGAGTGGCAGATGGAGGGAGTTCAGCTCCAGAGGTTACAGGGAAAAGAAATAGAAATATCCATTGCTAGTATTTTAATAATTGTTTCTCTAGGTGTTAGTTGATTAGAAATTCTTTAACAAAGGATTTATCTTGCTAAATACATATTCCTCCTAGATAACTGAGCCAGGAAATGAGTGAATCCAAGAGACAACAAGGTAATCCACCTTGGATGGAGGAACAGCAATAACAAACTGTTATAAGTGGCCCTAGGGAGTAGATTAAAGGGAAAAGAGAACAGCTAAGACACAGGACTGATGGGTTGATGACTGAGAAACAGTAAACCATAAAAGAACTGGTTCTGTGAAGTGATGCTAAGATATTGCTTGGACTCTCAGTACAAGCTGCTGTGTCTCCTGGTTTCAGCTGGGATAGAGTTAATTTTCTTCTTGGTAGCTGGTACAGTGTGTTTTGGATTTAAGATGAGAATAATGTTGATAACACACTGATGTTTTAGTTGTTGCTACGTAGTGCTTATCCTAAATCAAGGATTTTTCAGTTTCCCATGCTCTGCCTGTAAGGAGGTGCACAAGAAGCTGGGAGGGAGCATAGCCAGGACAGCTGACCCAAGCCAACCAAAGGGATGTTCCATATCATAGGATGTCATCCTCAGTATATAAACTGGGGGGAGCTCGCCAGGAGGTGCGGATTGGTGCTCGGGGACTGGCTGGGCATCAGTCAGTGGGTGGTGAGCAATGCATTGTGCACCACACGTCTTTCTTGGGTTATATTTCACTCTCTTTTTGTTATCTTACATCATTGTTATTGTTATTATTATTATTTTATTTTATTTTATTTCCGCTATTAAACTGGTCTTACCTCAACGCATGAGTTCCCCCCCAATTCTCTTCCCCATCCCACTGGGGGTGGAGCAGCAGGAGGAGTGAGCAAGCAGCTGCATGGTACTTAGTTGCTTGCCAGGGTTAAACCACGACACTGTGACACATGCTGGAACACAAGCTTGGATAAAAGAAGGACTAGGGACAAGCTTTAGCGAGGACCTGATAAAGCATTTTAATATTTTTCCCTTTTGTAACTTTGATTCCAGTTTTGGGATTAAGCACAAACACTCAGTTTTTCTACAAAAACCTTCATTTGTTGTTTTCTGCAACCTCATCAATCTACTTATAGTCCCAAGGTGAAAGGATAAGCACTGAGTACACCACCCTTGAGGAACAGCAAAACTAAGAGCATTCTTTTGGTGCTTCATTCCTGTGAAGGGTTTGGGGCTTCACAGAAGCTGGGGTGTACTGTTTCTACCAAGCTGCAAGGACCAGTTTAGGACCTGTTGATCCCAGAGGTTAGGACAGCGGAATAGGCGCCCCCAAATCAGAAGCACATTTATGTCTTATGTGGTGGACAAACAGCCTGTGACTTCAGAGACTGCACACGTGACATCAGCTGTTCCTCACTTTTTAAACACAGTAGCAAGATGCATCAGGGTAATGGACTCTTTTGAATTTGTCGTTTCATCTCAGAAGCAATGATAGGAGCACTGCAAACCTGTGTGGTTCCTTTGTGGTATCCACTAGGTGAAACTGTACTAGGACTTTTGCTTGGCATCTAAGATGGAAGCTGCTATAAAATTCCTCCTCTGAGCAATATATAAGTTTGGCAGAACATTATATTGAGATGCTTTTATATTGAATCTTCCTATACTAAGATCTATGTTTCTCAGTGATGAAATATTTGTCATTTTAATGATTGAATATGAACAGATGTGTTTAACTTTCATGGTTAATGATCTCTTTGTTTCTGCTTTTAATCCCTGCCTATTACACTAATGGACTCAAATTACTAGAGTGTTCAAGAGGCCATTAGGCTCTTTTAGAGGACATAGAATGCTAATGGCAATTCAATATGAAAATTCAAGCATTTTGCTCTTTTACTGAAATATTTGTAGTCTTCACTTGTGAAAAAAAGAAAAGTTTTCTGTTTTTAGAAGAGTTCACAGATTACATGATGCTTTTTAAAAATTGTCACTCAGCTAATTCTTTCATGTATGCAAGTACCGATTTATAAAGTGTTCTCCTCTGTATGCTTTCTGAAATATGTTACTAATCCTTAAGTGGAAATTAAAGACTCTGGGCCTCTTGCCTAAAGAAACCAAACAGTTCCCTCAGACCTGGGCAATAGCATTATTGCTATCATAAATAATCATTGCAGGCCAAAACAATCCTAAACAGGGAAAGTAAATTCTGAAAATAAAAAGAATAATCTTTGCTCTCAGCTTCAAAGGGGTAAATCAACTTGCAAATTATTTTAAGGAAACACAAGATGATGAGGAATCACATCTCTTGACTAGCAGCTATATGTCCACCAGTTCTTTGGTTACCCATTTGGTGTCAGCCTGTTTGATACTTGAAACGGTTATCTGTATCTCTTTACAACTGGCCAATTATCTAGGGTGAATCTATATATATTTACCAACAGATGGTCTCATAATAATTACTAGAGTTGCCAGGCAATTCATGCATATCTCCTTTCCTAAGTCACTGACCAGAACAAACATTTTAAATTTTATCTTGTATGTTTTACTAGGAAAATGTAAAAAGGGAGTTAGAGAATGAGAGTGAACCTATCTTTGGAGGAAAATAGAAGAAAAAATAAAATCCAAATTAATTACAGGGGACAGGCACTGCTGAAGTGCAAGAAGGAGTGAAGGAGGAGACCCATTGTGGGCAAGTGAAGATTCATGAAATGATCTGTTCCCCATAGGAGATAGGTTCTTTCTGGTCCTGCATCATATGTGATACATTTATCCAGATTTCATGCATCCTAATGTCCCTAAGTGATAAGAGAAAGTGCTGGATTTGGCCCGATACAATAAAAAAATATGCAATAGCTTCTATAGGAGAACAGTGAGTCCACTTCAGCTTGGAGATCTATAAAATCTTTTATGGTATGGAAAAGGTGAATAGGCAATGTTTACTCATCATGGCACAGGAATTCAGTGACAGACAGTGACATTATGAGGCCAAACCCAAAAATGTTTTCATGGAACATATTGCTAAATTATGGAGTTGACTGTCAAAGGACAACGGGCAGTCCAAAATTTAAACAGATTCGTAAGGAGAGCAGACAAATTTATGGAGAATGTGTCTGTCAGTGGGTATGAAACACAATCAGGTAGAGGAAATCACTGTCTGCAGCACTGTCTAGACTTCTGACTGATAAAAGCTACAAAGGTTTCTAATGGTAAGCTTTGTGCTCTATAGACCTGTTGGATATGTCTCTTCTCTAAGCTAGACATTGTCATTGCTGATTTCCTCAGAGAGAGGATAGCTTGAAACAAAAGGCTCTCCTTGAGTTTGGGAGCTGAGGGGGGGATCTAGAACATAGCCCATAATGATGAATCAAAATGGTTCTAAAAAGGAACTAGTAAAAAATGAAAAAGATTGAAAGAACAGATTAAAAATGAGGAAATCAGGAAAGGGTTATTTAGCACTCAAGCTGCTTATAGACAAAACACTAGTGGAATGACCTTGAAGATGTCCAGAGACACAAATCAGTATTCCTGAACCACACAAGAAGAGCCGAGAGAAGCAAGGAAGAGGAAAGATGTACTCACAACCGTGGTATAAGGTCTGGAGGAGCCTGATAGCTAGTAGAAGGACCTCTAGCTGAACAAGAGGTCTAATGTCCTACACAGGCTTAGGCATGGCCTGGCTGAACCTGGCTGGGCTTTCTGCATCGGCAACCATGACCTGAAGGAATTCCTCAAAGGAGGGAGGGCTGAGGTCAGAAATATGTTATACAAGAGTTAGCCACAATTCATGCCATCAAACATCTCCTCCTGGTGCAGGGGCTGGAGGGAATACAACAGATGCCTCCTTACCCACCAGGCAGAAAAGCCGCCTGCTCTGAAAACCAGTGGTTGGTGACACTGTGGGTATAGAGCAGGACTTGACTCATCAAGGCTGATAAGGTTTGCCCCAGTGAGGTGACCTTTATCATGCACTTACGGTCTGTGCTGAGAAGAGATACCGAATGCCACTTCCTCAGGCTGTGTTCATCTGCCTCCTCAGGCAGCTGTAAAAGGAACTCACCCGCAGGAGAGCTTGGTCTGCAGGCTGTGTAAGGGCAGGAGGCCACCAAGCGTGGCTAAACTCTGCTGTTGGGCTGTCAGTGACAGGAGACAGGTTGGTAGGTGCCCCATGGGCCCCTTCCGAGAATTCGCCCAAGTCAGAAGGAACTCCAGCTGAACCTGCTCTCCTGCTCCTACCTGTCAAAGCCCATCCCACATGACCCAGCAGAACTGACTGGATTTAGGGGGCAAGATGCCCCCAAACACTATGGACCCATAGGAAGGGTTCTGAAGACTCTGTAGAGTGGCTAGTGATGTTAGTTTCACAGCTCACTGAAGGAGATACACAGTGGGACACAGGTTTCCCAGGCCCTGTGGTCATTCCAGGGCTAGAGCTCACCTAAGTATTTGCAGAGGAAGACATCACCATCAGAAGTCTCTCTCTCAAACCTTTCGCTGCTCAGCATCCTTTCTCACTTAGTGGCACTGGCAGAGATACGGTTTTTGGAATAAGGGGCTGGTGCAGTGGAGTCCTTCAGGCGTGAAGTGAACTGATTCCCTCTTTTGCCTCCAGCAGTGAAACAAACAGGTTGCTTTCTAGTTTAGGGAACCCATCCAGTACAGCCTGCAACCCGCAGTCACCACTGAGAGGACAAACAGATCAGTCCTTCCTCCACTGGTCCTTGCTCTAGCCCACCAGTCCCACATGTTTCTTAAACACTTTCCAAGATAAAGCTGTAAGATGATGTACCCTTCATACGATCATGTGTATTGGCAGCAGTAGTCCTTGTCGTGTAAATCAGGACACATAGCATCAATGCCCTGCAAAGGTACAGGGAGTTGGGTGGATGATAGGCACGTATCTTGCTGGAATATATACAGAAGAGGTTTGTCTTCATCTTCCCAGGGAAATCTAAGGAAGGGAGTCAATAGCAGCATTGTTGAGAAGTTGTTATTTCCTCCTATCTTATGTGTCTGCCCAAGCTCTTGCTTTCAGGCAGGCTATGAGAATTTTACAATGAAAATATCTTCTAATACCTAAAAATATGCTTTGCTTAAAAATGAAGCATTTTATCCATGGACGCTGCATTATTTAAGTTTTTAAATATGTGCCATATTCCAGTGAGTTGAACATTAGACACTTTCATATTTGAAGATGTTCAGACAGCTGATATTTAAATTTGTGATCCTCTGGAAATTTTTATCAAGGTGTCACTGGGATAACAGATGTAAATGCTGAGCTGGGCACTGCAGCACCAACTAATGTTGTACAGAGCTCAGAAAATGATCTCCAGAGCATTTCACTTATCTTCTTACTATTACAGATCTAGCTGTGGTGTAGTACAACATACATGGGATTTGAAAATTTTAAGGCTGGAGATGCCTATGTAACACAGAATCATAGAATGGTTTGGGTTGGAAGGGACCTTTAAAGATCATCTAAAGCAACCCCTCTGCCATGGGCAGGGACATCTTTCACTAGACCAGGTTGCTCAAAGCCCCATCCAACCAGGCCTTGAACACTTCCATGGAAGGGGCATCCAGAACTTCTCTGGGCAACCTGTTCCAGTGCCTCACCACCCTCACAGTAAAGAATTTTTTCCTAATATCTAATCTAAATCTACCCTCTTTCAGTTTAAAACCATTACCCTTCATCCTGTCACTATGCTCCCTGTTAAAGAGTCCCTCCCCATCTTTCCTGTAGGCCCCCTTTTGGTACTGGAAGGCTCCTATAAGGTCTCCCTGGAGCCTTTTCTTCTCCAGGCTGAATAATCCCAACTGTCTCAGCCTTTCTTCATAGGAGAGGTGTTCCAGCCCTCAGATCATTTTTGTGGCCCTGCTCTGGACCTGCTCCAACAGGTCTGTGTGTTTCTTGTACTGTGGACCCCAGAGCTGGATGGAGCACTCCAGGTGAGGTCTCAGGAGAACAGAATGCTTCCCTTGTCTACTGATGCAGTCACTCTATCATAGAAGGCCACTAGGTTGGTCAGGAACGATTTGTCCTTGGTGAAGCCGTGTTGGTTGTTTCTAATCACCTCCCTGTCTTCCATATGTTTTGATGTATCCTCCAGGAGGATCTGTTCCATGATCTTACTGGGCATGGAGGTGAGGCTGACTGGTTGGTAGTTCCCAGGATCCTCCTTTTTACCCTTTTTAAAAATTGGTGTGATGTTTCCCTTTTTCCAACGACATTATATAAACATAATGTTTATAAACAAGTGATCCAATGAAACACAATGTAATACCAGGGGACATAAATTCAGTCAATGGCTTAAATCAGTGTACTTTAAATCAGTCTATAGAATTCTTCAGTTATATTCACAATTCTTTAGATCTGGACTAAAACTCCTAAACGCTGAAGTACCATTTTGCATAAAACTGTCAAAGTAAAATGAAAGGTACAATATATGTATTAAAACCCCAATGTCGATATTTTTTCAACAGACTTCCTTACTTAGATCTTTGCTGGTGAGACAACTAAAGAGGTGATAAAAACTAATAGGGTGCTACTCAAAGTGGACAATCTGAGCTGTTCCGGGTAAGGGCTCATTTTCCCAGCAGGGTTTTGGGGTTGTATTTACTGCTTGAGTGCATCACCTGCTGTGTCCTGTGACTAGTGCAATAACAGATCCTGCTGGACTCTACTATAAACACTTCCAATCAATCAACACTGGCATCTTCCTGTAGCTTTGCTATTAAAAAGTAGAGGGAATTTTTTAAGCAAAGGCCATTCATGTAATTAAAATAATACTAATAATTGGTAAATGAGCACAGTTTAAGGCAAGTCACTAAAAAGCTGATTTTCTTTCAAAAGTTTAGGATAATAGGATACTACTAACTGATACTTTTTTTATGCTTCCCTGGTTCATTTGCAGAAGCTGGCCTTGTTTATTGGTGTGTATTACCAGTACATTGGCAATGCATGCAAGGCAGGAGAACACATGTATTAAATGGGTTCTTGTTGTTTTGCATCTGCATGTAGGAAAAAATGTTCTAAGTATCAGCATCAGTGGTTCATACTAGGGACTAGGGATAACTACTGTAAAAAGTAACTTGTTCAAAATGTAACATCAACTTAATTGTAAGAACATCCTCTCGAGTTCATAAACTATGGTGCGACAGATTATTTCTGGCACAAAACACTTATGGAAGATTAGGTTTGAAAGTTATAAATAAACCTGAGAATATTCATATGTTTTTAATTTTTTTTAACTGTAAGAATTTGTGCTGAAAGTCCTGTAGCACTCATTCTTTTGGTAGAACAAAAGTGCTTTTGTGTGACCAGTCTGATCAATCATGAAATAAGCAGTGCTGCTGAAATGTATCTGCATAATTATATATATTACGTTTGCAAAATGTGAACAATGAAGGATGTCACTGTCAGCTTGTGCTTTTGAATGTGCTGCAAGAGCTGAATTAATCTAATGAATTATTGTGTGTGAATTATCTGCTTGGTTACAAATTCCAATCTAAACCCCATGTTCCTTTTGCTTTACATTTTGCCCTAAGTACAGATGATGACACAAATAGATTTTTCTCGCTCTTCTGGCCGCTCTTAGCTGCCAGTTCTAACCATCATTAAAAGGTGTGGCAAAAGGCGGCAGCAGCAGCTGAGGATGTCTAAGGGTGAATTATCTGAGTATTTGAACTGACTGCTAAATGACTCATTGCTGAAGTTTCTCATGCTGATAGACTTGACATTTTTCTATGCAATTCTTTTTAGGCCCTGACTCATAGTAGGAAGGAGATGGCATAATCAAAGAGGTGAACTCCAATTAAAGGAGGGAACACCCCAAATGTGGAGTTTGTTTCTCATGGAGAGAAAAAAAAATAAAAATATTGAAGCACGGACCGGGAACTACATGAATGCAATATGGTAATCATTTATTGCAGGGGAAACTGTAACCCAAGAATTTTGGATTACAAGGAAAGCAACTAATAAACAATAGAATAAAAAAGTTCAGAAAATGACACAGCCAAAAGCCAGTTAAGATATATAATAGTAGTAAGAAACTGCAGAAAGATCATCAGGGAAAGGGGACATCCCAAAGGTGGTTGCTTAAAAACTACAATGAGAAAAGGGGCAAGCAAGACTATTCTGAATAAAAAAAATCATTAATGTTTATTGCCTTAAAAGAATTGCGACTCTGGAAGGTTAATGTCTTCACATTGTCCTAGCACTGAACTTGAACCTGCAAGAGTACAGGACAGCTCCACAACATGTCAAGACAAGCTAGATTATGTAACCCTTCTGCTCTGGTAGCAAAAATTTCAAAATGAGGTTCTAATTTCAAAAAGTGGGGTTTTTTTCCATCTGGTTCTATTTTTAAAATACCTTATCTTGTATATGCCTGGTTCATAGATCTTCCCACTACCCTTTTTATGTAAGAAAAGACTGAGAAAATTCTGGAGGAATGATCCTGTTTGGATTGAGTAAAAAAGCATGTGCATCATTGAGAGATGGGTGGAAAACTGAGCTTACAAAATGAAGACAAGTGAAAGTTTACCACTGTAAAAGTAACAACCTCAGTAACAGCTAGGAGTGTGTCTATATTCAGCCTTAATTCAAAGGCAAACTTGAAGCAAAAGTTTATTTTCTGCTCTTAAGATTGAAACTAGTGTGCAAATACTATGTACAAGCCTGACCTTTCACAAAGCAAAAAAACCTAGTTTAGGTTTTGGGAAATGCAGGCAGGCTTTGGAGCACTGGTTCACCAAATCTTTAGGTGTGACAGCATAAATGCCCAAAACCTCATATGTAGTTGCAAGAGAAAAAAATATTTTCTTGTTTTGCTAGCTATTTTATGTGTGACTTCTCCACTGACCAATGAAATAATTAGCAATGTTTCTGTTAACTTCAATTAGCTTTGGGAGTGCTGGTGTATATCAATTAGCTCTGGTAGGATACTGTGTAATAAAACTGCATGTTTTCCTTTTGATTTGCTAAGTGGTGATATCATCCCACTGGGGTTAAATAACTAGATTTTTCAAATAATAAAATAATAGCCATACTTATAATTAAGAAACTCACCCCTAGTGATTTCTAGTGCTTAAAAGACAAAGACTAATGCAACCATCCCAGAAAACAGTGCAAGATAATAACATAGAATCAACCTCTAGCAAATCTTTACAGAAAAAAACACAATTTCTTTATTAAATATCTATTTCTTGCTGCCCTTTCAGTTCCATTTTGTAAATTAATCTGCTCAGCAGAAAGCCTAGAATTTGAAGGTATAATTTACACAGGAGAAAACCCAGATTTTGCCTGCAAGTTTTCTCCCCTTGTACTCTCCTGAGTCTCTCTCAAAAGTAATTCATCTGGTTTGCTTTCTAGAGCTGGAAACACAAGTTTCCCCTCACTTCAACCTACTTTTTATCCTCATTTTGACTTCTTATTTAGCCTAGGTTCTTTAGGTGGAGTGTTTCTGCTAACCCAACAGCTAAAGTTGTATTGGTAGCTGATACGTATCAGAAGCTTCTCTTACACTATATGTATTGTAGAGGTGTTAATTAAATATTGATTTTCCTGACACTTTTCTGCATTTTAACCTCTACAATTTCAGGGTTGTTATTTATTCATTTGTGTAGACAATCTTCTCGTATCTTCAGTAAATACTATTGCAGAATGAGAAGTGCAACTGTGGTAAAGGAGAGGATAAAGGGAACATTTACCATAGCTAGCAACTTGGCTAGAGAAGACTTTAAACAATTTGTGCCATCTTTCCCAATGTCTACCTGTACCTCCTGTATCTATAAAACTCTGCATCTGTGAATGCAAGTTGGTAAATATACTGTTACTCTTCTTTAAATGCATATATTACACATATATTGAGACGCTCTTCACTACAGCTCAGCAGACTTGATAGTTGCCTTTGAAAATTTGTCCATGTGTATTTAATCACCTTAGGAGGACAACATAAAGACTGGAGTGACAGTGAACATGTGAGTCACCTAGTAAACATACTCAGCAATGTGCTGAAAACAATAATTTCAACCAATTTTTCATTGGTCAACCAATATATGTTGCCTGAGAAAATGCACATCCATGCAGTGAAGTCAGCCTTACTGACAACAGGCTTTCTTTTTTTAGCTACATTTTGCAAACCTTTCAGAAGTAGTCCATGGCTCCCAAGATTTGGTGGTTTACAGATTGAAAATCTCTCATAAAATCCATTTCTGCAGACTCAGTGTACAAATGCCAATTTTTTCTTCAATAATAGAAAGGCAAAGTAATAAAGTACTCTGGAATAATTGACTAGTTAACCCCCCCCCCCCTTTTTTTTTTTTAGACTAGGCTTTTTCTAGAAGGAGCTGCTCCTACCTTTTGATTAGGTTGCTTGAAATCACTCTGATTGGAAAAGCTAATTGAACATGACTCAGTGATGAGTCAGACCCAATAGGAGTCAACGATGACATACACTTGCCAGAAAAAAAATCAAATTCTGGGAAGTATTAATAGCAGTGTCATATGCGAGACATTGGAGGTAATTATTCTGCTCTATTTGGTTGTGGCGAGGATGCAGGTGATGGTAGTCTGTCTGGTTTGGGTACCTTACTTAATGGATGATAAATTGAAGAAAGTCTGGGAAAAACAGACAAAAGCAATAAGAGGTTTAAGAAGTATTATCTATTAGAAAAAGTGACTGTAAGATTATCTTAGTTACGTAAGGCACTTCTATTGTCACTTGTTCACTGATGAGAGGAGAAGTAAGCAGCTTACATCACAGCAGTGGCTGTGCCTACTGTCCCGAAGGGTGTTTGTCCCAGGGAGACATCCCTGGCTTCCAGCTGCGGGGCACAGGCTCACTGGTGCCGTCCAGGGCCCCACTGCAGCGCTCAGCCCTTGAAGCAGATCCTGGCTCAGCTCCTATCCCTCTGCATGTTGCACCTACTCACTCCCACATCTTTGTAGCATGGCCTTCAGCTCCGTTCCTACTTGCTATGGTTCCAGCCCTCAGTGTGGGTTCCTGCCATGGCCTGGCAGCAATGGATCCTCTTCAGGTGCCTGTGTGAAAGAAAAAATCTGGCATGTCAGACCCTAGCATTGATGGGAGACACACAGCACAGTCACTGCTCTGTTGTCCCCTTCCAGGCACACCTGCATCCTTAAGAAAAATGTACAGGTGCGTTTGAAAGAATCTGGACTAGACTCATTCTCAAGAGTCTAATCAAAGAACTCCAGACAGGATGACCTCCTATGTGTTCATGAGACTCCCACAGGCTGGGGGAGAGAGCCATGTCCCAGGACTGCCCCTGTGCCTCCTTGCACAAAAATACAAGCAAAGGCAAGTCACACAAAGGGCTGGAACAGATGATTATCTAGTGTGTGCATGGTAGGTGTCATAGACTTGTGTTCTTTGCCATGCCTTGCTTGGAAAAAGTGGACTGAAAATGTTTAGGTGCTCTGTTGAAAATGGAAAACACCTTTAAGAAGATTGGTAGAGACCTGTACACCACATCACCAGGGCACACCATGCTCCTACCCATTGAGATACAGCAGTGGGCAAGCACAATGCATTTGCAATCCACCTCTGCTCATTACAGGCATCCCCCAACGCATCCTCCTTGGAGTACTGTTTGAGGATGATGAAAGCCAACCTTGCCAATGCTGAGTGAGTACACATCCATGGAAATATTGCTTCAGTGTGTATTGGGTTTGTGTGGCAAGGTTTTGGTAGCAGGAGGTAGCAACGGTGGTAGCTCCTCTGTGATAACATATTTAAGAAGGAAAAAACTGCTGCTCAACAGCAGCCAGAGAGAGGAGTGAGAATATGTGAAACAATTCTGCAGACACCAAGATCAGTGAAGAATGAAGGGGAGGAGGTGCTCCAGGCACCAGAGCAGTTATTCTCCTGCAGCCCGTGGGGAAGACCATGGTGAGGCAGGCTGTCCCCCTGCAGCCCAGGGAGATCCATGGTGGAGCAGATCTCCACCTGCAGCCCGGGGAGGACCCCACGCTGGAGCCCAAAGGAGGCTGTGACTCCATGGAGAGCCCACTCTGGAGCAGGCTCCTGGCAGGACCTGTGGCCCCATGGAGAGAGGAGGCCACGCTGGAGCAGGTTTGCTGGCAGGAGTTGTGACCCCATGGGGTACCTATGCTGGAGCAGTCTGTTCCTGAAGGAATGTGAAGGTCCCTGTTCAAAGGACATGTGACAAGGACCCACACTGGAGCAGTTCATGAAGAACTGCAGCCTGTGGGAAGGACCCACGTTGGAGAAGATCATGGAGGACTGTCTCACATGGGAGGGACCCCACGCTTGAGCTGGGGAAGAGATTGAGGAGGAAGGAGTGGAAGACACAACGTGTGATGAACTGACTGCAACCCCCATTCCTCGTTCCCCTGTGCTGCTCGGAGGGAGGAGGTAGAGGAAATTGGGAGTGAAGCTGAGCCTGGGAAGAAGGGATGGGAGGGGGAAAGGAGTTTTAAGATTTGGTTTGATTTCTCATTATCCTACTCTGATTTGATTGGTAATAGATTAAATTAATTTCCCCAAGTCAAATCTGTTTTGCCTGTGACAGTAATTGCTGAATGATGTCCCTGTCCTTATCTCAACCCATGAGCCTTTCATTATATTTTTCTCCCCCTGTCCAGTTGAGGAGGAGGAGTGATGGAGCAGCTTGGTGGACACCTGGCATCCAGCCAAGGTCAGCACACCACAAGTGAAACCCCAAGAAGCTCTGGAATATGACTACAACCATCCTCCTCAGAGACATGCTTTGCATGCAGCAACTCTGCTGAGCCTCAAGTGACCCAGTAATGAACACAAAACCATTAGTGGATTATGGAGGGCAGGACTGTAGATGGGTGGAAGGGCACAGATGCCTTAGCAAGGCCCTGGGTGACACCCCCAAGGATAGAGATGGGGAAAGAGGAAGAGGCTGTGTGATGATAGAGGAAGGGGTACTGGAAGGAGAAAAAGAGCATGTGCCACTTTAAGGGACGGAGCTTGTCAACTGAAGACAGGCAGAAATTTAGCACTGTAAAAGTCACAGCCCATTAAACCCCATTTCTGCTATCTGTGGCTCTTGTTTCCAAGAATGCCTGGGGTGGAGAAGCCTCAGCAGGAGGCCCACATCTGGTCCCAGACCCACAAAACAGATGCCCAGTATAACTATAATGTTTGTCCATCTCATACAGGAGTGTAGTTGGCGTATTTGCAGGCATGTCCAAACCACACACCCCGTGAGCCCCAGTGAGAGGAATTAGGTCTTCACTGGCCAGCGTCCTATGTGCCAGTTCCATGCGTGCTCACAAGGTATTTGTCTGGAAGACGGCTAAAGTGGCTCTAGGTAGGCACACGAAGCTCCTGCGTTGCTCCCCGGTGTTTAGGCATTACATTTATTTGCCTGCACCCTCATGCTGGCCTCCACCTCCCTCTCCCCAAGCCCTGCCAAGAAAGAGGAGACCGAGGGGTGGCGGGAAGGGATGGGACGGGGCGGTGAGGGGCTGCGAGGTGACCGCAGCCCCAGGAAAGAGGCCGACCGCGCACAGAGGGGAGCGACGGCAGGCTCTGTGTGTCGGCCCCCTGCCCCAGGGGCCTGAGCTATGGGGTCTGTGGGTGCCCCTGCGTTAGAGCACGCGTCAGGACCCCCCGTCAGCCCCGGGCACCAGGCCCGGTGACGTGATGGCAGCGTCACAGCGGGCGGCAGCAGGCAGTGGGGGGTGGCGATGGCATCACAGCGGTGTCACAGTGGGTCAGTGACGCAGCCCCCAGGCAGGTATAACAGGGGTGCAGGCACGGGCAGGCCCTAGGCTGGGAGGCAGCACCTCCCAGCACCCAGGTGAGGTGAGCTGAGGCCCGACCAGGCCAGGGCAAGGCAGGAGGAGCCGCTGCCTTTCAGGGGGCTGAGCCCCGGGGGTGGGCGAGGCAGACGTGGTACTGCCAGGCTTTGCTGGGGCTGGGACAGCCCTGAGCAGGGGACAAGGGGCTTGCTGGGGGTGCTGCGGGAGGAGGAGGTCCCCAGGCCTGGGGCTGCTTGGGTGCTGTGCTGGAAACTCATCTCATCCCGCTTCCCCCCCGGAGTAGGCAGAGGAGTGTCTGAAGAGGCCCCGGCGCTGCTGGGGAGGGTTTCACGAGCACTTGCTGCCCACTGTCGCTGTGTCTGCCATGAAGCGCAAGGCCCCTGACACAAGGGAGAATGGTGAGAGCAAAGTGACCCCCCACATCCCTGTGGTCCGCAGCCAAGCAAAGTGGGTGTCGGGGTGGTCTGTGTGTGGCTGCAGACACAGGGGAGGCTGGAGACCCCCAACCGCCTGGTGCGGGGGCCATGCTCAGCAAAGGGGCCTGGGGCGAGGGGAGGCTGTGTGGGGAGGGCAGGTGCTGCAGGGGCAGGCTGGGAGCAAGGGAGCCTGAGAGGATGGGATGGGATGGGTTGGGATGGGGTGGGAGCTCTGGCTCTGCCTGTCACCCAGCAAGGCAGGGACAGAGTGGGCCCGTGGAGGGAAATCCCTCTACAAGGACACTTTTGCACGCCCTAGAGAGGTGCTCAGCGCTTGTGGCCTTTGCTCTCCTCTCTGCAGTGTGTGTGCTGTGCGGCCGGGCAGATGCTGACCCAGATATTTATGGGGAGAAGAGCCAGGATAACGGTGTCTGCACCCATGAGAATTGCCTGGTGAGCTTCCCTGGGGCTGCCCCCAGCTTTCCCCTGGTACCCCAGCCAGCAGCCTGGGCTCTCCATGCCCAGCCACGCAGGATCGAGGGGTGTGGGACTGTCCTCACAGCCCACGGCCCACCCAGATCCTCTCTAAGCACCATGCAGCAGTAGCGGTCTCTGCGTCACCCATCTAATGAGCTCCTGGATTGTCCTGTTTTGCAGTATCTGGCCAACGGGCTTTCCTCGAGGCAGGCAAGGAACAACGAAGTCCACAACATCCGCCCTGAGGATGTCCGACGGGTGGTGAAGCAGGCCACTCAGAAGGTGAAGCCCTCATAGGGGTGGGCGGGAATTGTGCCAGAACGGGCTGAGCCTGCACCAGGGGAAGAAAGTCCCAGTGTTTCAGGCAGCCCCAGGCAACCCACGTGCCAGGAGTTCCAGAGGGGCTCCAGCATAAGCAGGGACCGCAGCCCACAAGGTGGATCTGCAGCATGTGACCCAGCAGCGCCCAGATCCCTGCACCCTTGCTAAAGGTCTGGGGCAGAGGCCTGGGGGGCCCAGGGCACATCTCTGACAGGAGGGCTGCTGCGCTTTTTGCAGATCTGCTATTTCTGTGGCAAGAGGGGGGCCACCATCACCTGCTACGGGAAGAAGTGCAAGAACAACTTCCATTTCCCCTGCGGACAGGAAAATGGATGCATCTCCCAATTCTTTGGGCAGTACAGGTAAGGGCTGACGGCCCTTGTGCTGGGCCTCCTCTGCCTCCATCCCCCTCCTGCCAGCCGTGGCCAAGCAGAGGAGGCACCTGCTTGTTGTGCCCCACGGTGACTCATCCACGTGCCCTCCTGAAGCCAGAGCCAGGATGTGGAGGGCTCGTTTATGCTCATTATTTATCCCCATGCTCTGGGCGCTGGTGCAGAGCTTGATGCTCCAACCTCGGCAATGCCCTGGGAATCCCTTGTTCCCAGCCCCTGGGAATCCCTTGTTCCCACCCCCCAGGAATCCTGGGAGGCATTCCTGGCTCAGGGCTGGGAAAAGACTGTCTTTGCAAGGCCTCCACACTCCTCCGTCTTTGTAAGGCCTCGTCCCTGCTCACAAGGTCTGTGCCTGGGCAGAAGCTCCCCTGGAGGACAGATGCCTGTGGCTCGGACAGAATGTGCCAGGGCCCTGGGATGGGGAATCCATGAGGAGGGTATGGAAACAGGACATGTGCGCACTGCCTGGGCAGCAGTTGGCTTCCACACTCCTTTGGGTAGCCTCGTCCAGAACCAGGGAAGGACTCAGCACTTCCTGACCTTGCCCACCTCTTTTGCCATCTCCCACCCAGGTCCTTCTGCCAGAAGCACAGACCAGCCCAAACAGTGCAAGCGCACCAGGACAGCCAGACCTCATGCATCATTTGCCTGGAGCATGTGGAGGAGAAGCTGTCCTACCAGACTATGGTGTGCCCCAACTGCAGGCAGGCATGGTTCCATCGGGGCTGCATCCAGGTATGAGGCCCTTCCCATGCCCCTTAGGCAGGGCAGGTGCCTGGCAGCAGTGCCCCGCTCATGCTGCTTGTCTCTCTCTCTTGCAGCAACAGGCTTTCCACGCTGGGCTGCTTTGCTTCCGGTGTCCCCAGTGTAATGACAGGGAGAAATTCCTGCCAGAAATGTCTTCCCTGGGGATCCAAGTCCCTGCCAGGTTGGTTCTCTTCTGCCCTTCCGCTGTGCCCAGGAGACAGACGAGGTGTGCTGGGCCAGCCCAGAGTCTCTCTGCCCAAGCTCTGTCTCCCACGAGAGACGAGAGAGGCTGCTGAGAGGAGAGGAGGGTAGGGGCCGCCAGGCAGCGATACACCAGACCCAGCAACTCAGCCTTCAGAGCAAGAAGCGGGGTGCTCGTGGATAGGTGTTCTGGAGGAATTTGCTCTTCCCAGAACTTGTCCGGTTGTTTTTCTCAGACCTCAACTCAACTTCTTGTCTCCATGCTCCTCTGGGGCCAAGGCAGCCCCTGCTTTCCTCCTCCTTTTCTCGCCAACCCCCTCACAACCCCACCGTCAACAGGGAGGTCAAGGTCATCTGGGGCTCAGAGAGACAAGCCAACTGGCTGCATGGGGCTCCCCGGTGCTCAGGTGTCT
This sequence comes from Astur gentilis, assembly GCF_929443795.1. Lineage (NCBI taxonomy): Eukaryota > Metazoa > Chordata > Aves > Accipitriformes > Accipitridae > Astur > Astur gentilis. The sequence goes on from NC_064898.1 coordinate 7,459,188, forward strand.
GGCTATCCTAGACGCCTGACTCGATCCTGGGTCTGCCTTGTGCTTGCGGCAGGAGAGGCTCATGACCTTCTTCTTCTTTCACATGCAGACAACCAGCATGGGAGGCTGGCGCTGGCTTTACAGATATGTACCAGAGGCACAGCCAATGCGATGCCAGCCTGTGCCTCTATGCCCAAGGCAGGGAGCAGGCAGAAGAAGAGGGGTAAGTCACCAAAACAGCAATTGCTCTGCTGGAATTGCGGGCAGCAGATGCCTTAGTCTCTCCAGATCCCCCCAGTTAGGCTAGGCAAGAAAAGCTCATCTGCTCACCCAGAACGCGTAAGGAGCGTCTGGTCCTTACGCTTGTCTGGCCATGCCCAGTGCCTGACCAGTGCAGCCTGTCCTGCTGCCTGCCTAAATCATGCACTAGAAGCCCACCTGCGCACCCACAGAGGAGCACAGAGAGCCAGTGGCACCAGTGGCAGGTGGGGGGAGCCCAAAGAATACCTTGCCCCAGCTGCTCTTGGGACGCCCATCCCAGGAGCCATCAGCACATCAGAGGCCCAGCTGCTCGAGCCCAGCTCAGCAGAGAATCCCAAAGACAGGCAGGAACCCAAAGAAGGGGCTCAGAAGAAGGAACACCCTGTCCAGGCCCCTCCCAGGGCTGTCCCAGGAGAGCCATCAGTCCCATCATCCAGGCGTAAAACCCACCAGATGAGTCAACACGGTGTTCCTGTGACTGCTCTGCGTGTCTGTCCGTGATCTCTGTGGTCAACCCCATATATGTGTATATGTTTGGTGTATAGGGGTGTGTGCCTACCAGGAATACATCTTCAGCCTCTCTACTGGTTGGACAGGCTGCGATACATTTTCCCCCTAGGCTCTGAGGGCCTCGTGAAGGGGTGGAGAGGGGTCCCCCCAGGGCTTGGGGAAGAGGGAAGGGCACAGCCCTTTCTCAAGGCCACGCTGAGCTGCCAGGCCAGAGGACATGCCCTGGTACCACTGACCCAAGTGGTCATCCAGGCCACGGAAGGAGGGTTTGCCTGGGCTCCGAGCTCACCCAGGGCTCTGGGAGCAAGGACTCTTGGCACTCAGTTGGGGCCATCTCAGGGAGCTCCGCTGGGCAATCCTTCACTCAGGTCACTCTGTTCTCCCTGGCTGCCTCCCCGGGGTGACTGCCAGCCCCAGCAGCCGCAGCCACCAGCTTGTTTTCTTCCCCAGGCCGTGGTACCTGCTCCTGTGCTCCTCCTGTGCTGCCAAGGGCACCCACCGACGCTGCTCTGCCTTGCAGGACATCACAGCCACGTGGGAGTGTGAGGACTGTGCTGGTGTGAGCACTGGTAAGAGGCGAACCTCCCCCCAGCACCACCCTGCAGAGCCCCCTTGGTGCACAGGCTGCACTCTGGTGCACTCTGGGGTGGGGGGCCATGCCGCTGACCTCCTGCCTCCCCTTACAGCCTCCAGCACCAGTGGGCAGGCAGCATTGTCTCACAGCTCCCCGGCTCCCAAGAGACGCCGCCAGTCAGGCCAGACAGGGCCAGACCAAAGGGCAGGCTGCTCGCGGATGAAGACCCGGGCCAAAAAGCCTTACAGCCGGCAGTGAAGAGCCAGTGCTTCCACTGCCCAGTGGGCTCCTGCTGGGAAGCTCTGCAGGCCAGGCCTCGTGGCAGCTCCCATGGATGGCAGAGGCACCCAGCCCCTGCCAGAGGGAGCCCCACGGGTCCTGCTGCGTGCACCCACCCATGTGCGCAGTCCACCCAGCCTGTGAGCCCCTGTGAGAGGAGTTTGGCCTTCACTGTCTTCTGGGGAGTTTCCAAAAGATTTGTATGCTGCAATGAGCAATTCAGCATTCATTCATATAAACAGAGTTTGTGGAATAAAACGCTCAGTTTGTCAAAATAACGAGTCGTCTCTAGTGGTAAAGTACACAAGAACAGCAGCGTTCCTAGGACTGGGTGCCTCCCTTCCTGACACAGCAGTGAAACACTTCCAGTGAGCTGCAACCTCTAGGACACAATGCAATCCCTCCTGGTGTCTTTCCATACCAGACAGCACACCCTAAACGCAGAGGTCTGATTTTGGTAGGAAAGCAGTTAAAATGCCCAAACATACATACACAGAGCCATTTGAGATGCCCTCAAATAACGCCACCTGGAGTACTGTGTTCAGCTCTGGGGTTCCCAATAGGGGAAGGACATGGACCTGTTGGAGCAAGTCCAGAGGAAGGCCACGAAGATGATCAGAGGGCTGGAGGCTGCCAGTCTTTGCTGAGGCTGGGACAGCCCTAGGCAGAGGCGAGGGGATTGTGATTGGCTGCCAACTGCATTTAAGTCCATTTAGCACAACTCTTTGGGCCTGGCAATCCATCCAGTTTTTTACCAAGCAAAGAGTGCACCCATCTAAGCCATGAGCAGCCTGTTTCTCCAGGAGAACGCTGTGGGAAACAGTGTCAAAGGCTACTTTAGATGTCCTGGCTACTTCAGACCCTTTCTGCATTTTAGGCCAATGATCTAGCACTACTGGATTACAATTAGGAGGTACTTAACACCACTGTTGGGATTTGGATAACTGTTGCATGTTCATGAAGTCTGCCTGTCCTTTTTCCACAAACACCACTGTCTCTGCCCAGTCTCCATTCTTTGCTGACTGTGGGCCCTGATAGGGATGCAAATAGACCATGGCACACTTCAGTCCTCTCCCTCCCACCCCGAGCTCTTTAAAACTTTCTATAAAGACTAAGGATAAGGAAACACATATAGCACCAGGCGGCACCCACCTTATGGGTAGTTGCAGGCTTCCCTACAGCCATGGGCAAAGGGAGGTCCCTGCAATACTCCCCCATCTGTGTAATGATTATCTCAAAATATGGTTTCTGGCTCATGTTCCCATGAACCAGTTCCTTTGGTCCATGTGGTCCTGCCAGCCAGGCATAGGGCAGAATGAACCGATGTGGGTCATGGCTTTGTCAGGCATGTTGTCTCCCTGCCACAAAACGGCAGCCGAAACAACGCAGCGGGATTTTATGCTCTGCATCCCTTTCAGCATGACAAGGAAGGGGCAGCTGATCCTCAGAGCACATGGGGTGAAGGAGTATCAACAAATGGCCATCAGCAGACCACAGAGGAGTACAAAAACATATGCGTGGCAATGTTTTACAAAATGGAGGCTCCTTGCCATAAAATGGTGGGGGAAACAACTGACACTGCCAAGGTGGATAGCAGCACCGCTGCCACTGCCTTGTGCTGCAGCCTGGGGAAGGGGCTGGGAGTCATCTCCAATGTGGTGTTTTTGCCATCCTGTTGCACCTCCTCTTTCCGAGACATTTTGTATGAGTTGGCAGTGCCCCATGCTGTGATACAGCAGGGCCGAGCCACCTTGCTACCCGCTGGTGGTGGCGAAGCTGATCCCGGTGAAGCTGGATCCTGCCCCAAGGTTCTGCCATCTCCCAGCCTCCTTGGTCAGCATAGGTCCTGTTACGGGTTTGTGTGGCGGGGTTTTGGTAGCAAGGGAAGGGGGCCGCTGGCTCCTGTGAGAAACTGCTAGAAGCTTCCCCAGCTCCAAGTCGGACCCGCCTCTGGCCCAGGCTGACCCAAACAGTGATGGTGGTAGCGCTTCTGGGAGAACAGATTTTAGAAGGGGAACAGGTAGTGAGTGGGGGGATTGGAATGTGAGAGGAACCCCTGTGCAGATCCCGAGGTCAGTGAGGAAGGAGGGGAGGAGGTGTGCCGGAGGAGGTTGATGTCCTCACAGCCCATGGTGAGGCGGCAGGCTGTCCCCCCCAGCCCGTGGAGGGGAGCGGAGGCCTCCCAAGATGGCCGTGACTCCACGGGGAAGCCTGCGCTGGAGCAGTTTGTGACAGAAGATCGGCCTGTGGAAAGGACTCATGCTGGAGAAGTTCACGGAGAACTGTCTCCCGTGGGAGGGACCCCACGCTGGAGCAGAGGACAAGTGTGAGGAGTCCTCCCCCTGAGGAGGGAGGAGCGGCAGAGACAAGGTGTGGTGAGCTGACCCCAGCCGCCATTCCCCGTCCCCCTGCGCCGCCGGGGGTGAGGGAGAGAGAACTGGGAGCGGGGCTGAGGCGGGAAGGAGGGAGGGGTGAGGGGAAGGGGTTCTAAGGTTTGGGTTTACTTCCTAATATCCTTGTTTTGTTTTGATTTGTAGTAAATTAAATTGATTTTTTTTTCTTCCCCAAATTGATCCTGTCTTTTGCCCATGACCATAAGTGGGGAGTGATCCCTCCCAGTCCTTATCTCAACCCACGAGCCTGCCTTTGTATTTTCTCATCCCACCATGGCTGGGGCGGGGTGAGGAGAAGAGAAGCAATGAGCAAGCGAGCGGCTGCGTGGTGCTTTGTTACCAGCTGGGCTGAAACCACGACCCGTCCTTACAGGCCAGGCAGACATCTGCCACCACAGTACTGCCATCCTCATTCCTGCCTCAGGTTTGGAAGGTAGAAACACAAAACATGTCCTTGCTTAGGCAACAAAACACAGTGCATCAGTGCTTCACAGGGTGCAGTAGCTGACCCTGCATCAGAAAAGATCTGTCACTTGGGTTAGATGTCTAAAGCAACATAAGTCTTTGTCCTGGTTGCTTCATGGTATATGTCTCCTTTTCACAGCTGTATCTGTGATGTGATCGCTATATATGTAACTCAGCATTGGTTTTGGCCTTTTCTAAAGTCAAATAATGATGGAAGTTTACACTTCTGTCTGTTTTTTAGTCTTTTGACAAGCTTCTGCCTGCTTCTTTCCTACTAAGTGTCTATGTTTGAGATTATTTTCCTTACCTCAAGAATATTACCTTGCATTTCCTCACAGTTGAATCTGTTCTGTCTTTCTGCATGTTCAAGAAGTTTGACAGCCTGGCTATTGTATCCCTATTCACCCTTTTGTGATAACTTCCCAGACTTCCAAGGCTTAAACTGTTTTATAGACAATTACGGTATTTAAAGAATTTCCTTCCATTATAGCTCAGATGCATCTCAGTTCAATTTTCAGAGCAGTATTAGGCATATAATGTACACACCTCCCCTTTCTAGCAGCTCTGAATTACTTCCCCCCCTCCCCCCCCCCCCGAAAACTTATATCTGAAATAAAGTAATCTCTGACTTCCAGCATTGTTGCTCGGTATCCCAGGAGCTGAAATTGTTGTTGCTGAGGCTTTGAGGCAGGACAATGGACTGCCTTGACTGCTTGGGCTGCAGGCTCCTTAGGGTTAGGTCATGCAAAGAGGATGCAGGAGGCAGGGTTCAGATGCTGTCTTGAATGTACAATTATTCAGCTGATTCATTCCTTGGAGGAATAAGAAGCCCCTCTATTTTTGGTAAGATTTAAACAAGCAAGAGATTACCTGTATCAGCTACCCGACTGGCATACACATTTGTGACACAGACACAATGTAATATTTAAGATTTCAGCCTCCTTCTGCCTTGGACCAAAAAAAGGAAGGGGAAAGGGAAAACAAGGACAGTTTATTCAGGTTATGGAAAATGTAATTTTAAATAAAGGCTTGCATTTTAAACTTGAATTGAAAACTTGTTAACAGCAATGGAGTTTCAGTTATCAAGCTAAAGTTTAGGGATTAAACTCTTGAATAATTTGTGCTAAAAATTACCGACTGTCCTCTCACCTCCAGGCTTTTATCTCAGGTTAGGTACCTGAAGAACTTACTTTTTTTCTCGTAATAAAAGATGCTGGGCTACTGAAAAAGGATACAATTCTGTTACAGCAAGTTGGGAAGGTTGAATTGGTTTGGAAAATAATGATGAACATGGGGACCCTTACCCTTACCCTTCTCCAAGTGAATCAATGATGTAATGAAATGCACACACCAAAGAAATAAAAACATCTGAAGATAAAAGAGGCATAAGTACTAGCTGAGGACCAAAATCTTAAAGAATACAAAATGGTATCAGTTATCTCTGTTGAAGTAACTATGATTTATACTTGATGAGAATCCTAGGCACTACAAAAAGTGTGGAAAGAAGAGAGATCAGAGATTCTTAAGTCAAAACTTGATGTTGAATGCTTACTTTTTTCTTTGGGAAAATTTACAGGGAAGAAAAATATAGACAACATTTGATATGCTGACAGCTACTTGTAACTAAAATAGTTACTAAAATATTCCAGCCTCCTTTTGAAAGAATAAATATTGTTCATGAAGTCCCTTCTTCTGAGGACTCTCATAGCAATTTTTCACTTACGGTGAACTCTTCTTGAATAAGTACGTTTTAAAGTAATAAAACTGCTGTAGGAACCGATTTAATGTATACAGTACAGTACAATTAAAGATGCTTCACTGTATTCAAATTACTATTCTACTAACTTAGCCCTATCTAATAAAAACCTTTTCCCTTGACCCATCAAGCCGTCTTTTCTTAAGCAAATTAACTCCAAATGAATACACAGCTTAACAAAAGATATGGCTATAATTTTTTTCTCTTTATGTAAGTTATTAAGTTGAGCGCTTTTTTTTTTTTTCTCTTAACTACTTCAGTTTTCTCTTAGTCAATTTGCAGTCTGAACGAGACTAATTTGTGTAGGAAGTAAGAAGGAAGTATATAGTATAAGATATAACTTTTTATAACCAACTATGAGCTTTATACATTGTCTTCTAGGGAATAATACTTGCTTTCCTATTTCTTTTTGTTTCTACCTAACTTTCTCTATCATATATACTGCCTTTAGGAGTGTGACATTTAAAATATTTTGATAAAGTTTCAAAGATGAGTTTCAGAAAGAAAGAGCAGACAGTTTCCAGAACACATTCTGTTTTCCCAGTGTGCCTTTCCTAGCAGCTGTACTGAGGTCATTCTGCTAATTCATATGCTGGTTGGTTTGGGATCAGATTTGTATTTATGTATGAATACAAACTGAACAGATTTGTTTCCTGAAATCTCTGAGAGTGATAGAGGGAACATAGTTGCATATTTGCTGCCAGCTCTAAAAGCTCTTGAAGCTTGATAAGAAAAGAATGAAGTTTTCCCTGATATTGCTTGGGCTGTTCAGGTCAGATACTGTAGATTAGTTGTATTGAAAACAGTCTTTGTGAAAATCCATGGAGAGGCAGTAATTTTGCAACCACTTGAATAAAAATTGTCTCTAGGAACATTATATTTTCTAAATCCTTGGCAGTACCAAGGGGATCCTTTGAATCTTAAATGGGAGCTGGAAGAAATAGTATGGAATGAAAATGGCTTCAAAGGAAAATAAAAAGCATGTCTAGTTTAATGCCTTTCCCACTGGATATCACAAAATAAATGACTGAGATAAATCAAGTTAAAAAACTCTGTTTCACCTTCCAGTATGTTGCCAAAAGATATTTATGTTTTTATATTTTTAATAAAGAAGCTTCCTTTTTTGCCCTTTAAATGTTTGCAAAATGTAGACATACCAAGGCTTTTAACTGTATGTGCCAACAGTTAATGATTATGGTCTCTGTTCTAAAGATCTAAATCTTTGAATTTTGCTTGTGCAGACTGTTACCCATAAACTGTGGCTGATAGAAATACGTTTCCATGGAGAGATTAGGGCTTGTCTGCTTGTAGTGACTTTTTCACTGAGGAAAGCTATTCCTGTGAGCTAACATTTTAGCTTTAGTATTGGAGACCTGGGCTGTGATGTAGAACATCCTAGGTTCAAATCTTGCTGAAGATCCAGACAAGACATCAGTTTCCCCATCTTATACTGCCTAGTGAATAGATCAACTCTGGAGAATATTTACAGAGAATACTCACTTTCCAGTGATTGACTTAACTTCATCTACTGTTTCATTATTCTGTCTGCCTGGGATTCTCTTTGAGCGATTCCTCACTAACTGAAATTCAGATGATAACACATAGTTTAGGACCTCTCAAAGTGGTCCTGGCCTCCAAAGAGCCAGTCTCATCTGGGACCTCAGATTAGACAGCCCTATTTTTGGCAGATGAGGCTTAGAGATAGTAAAGGAGCGTTACCCAGTCAAAAGCCTGACCTCAAGGACTATCTTTACACCAAACTTCCAGAAAACTTTTCCTAGTTTAGGGAAATTCTGGTTTAGCTCTGTAGTTTTAAAAAGCATTATCTGTGATTTATATAGTTCTTAACCTTCTCCATCATTGGCCTTAAAATTTACTAAAATTGCTGTATGTCCTCAGCATTCTGTATTTTGGCCTCTATTTTCTTTACTCTTTGGATTTAGAGGTTGCGTGTTGTTGTTGTTTGTTTGAGTTGGGTTTTTTTTTGCTTGTTAATTTAGGAGAACTGAGTTTTGCTCTGTGCAGTACACACATGCTTGATACACTGTGGAATCAATCATATTTGACTTCATTATTTTTACCAGAAGAAGGAGTCCAAGGAATCTAATGAACAGTTGAACAGTTATATGCAATATAACCCACTTTAGAACCCCTTCATTAATCCTCTCCCCTGAAAAAAGAAAAGCTATTTGGGAAAGGTGGAAAACTGAAAGTATTATACAATGGCTCTTTAAATCATGGAAAAGCCTGTTAAAAGGCTTTTTGCAGGTCTAGTGCATCAACATGTCCCTGCCATCCTGATCTTCATCTCAAGAGTTTGACCTTAAATTGGATTTCATTTTTTCAATAGCTGAAAGTCCATCTGCAATCAAAAAATGCGTTTCCACTTCCAGCTACTAATGATCAATAGTCTGGCTGAGCCAGTCTTTCATTTAATTGTACCTTCAAGGTTTGCAAGGTTATCATTTCCATTTTCAGGTCACCTACCTTTATTTTGAAGATACTTGCAGTCTTGATTAGCTATTTCCCTTGCATCACTAACAGAACACAGTAATGAAAGTTGCCACTGGTTAATTTTCATCACGTCTAAGCTTCTAAACTGCTTATGGATCACACAGTTACCTACTTTGCCAGTGTTGCGGGCAAAAGAATTCAGCAGCAGCTACTATTGAGTTATGGTGAAGCTTTCATACAGCATGTTTTGGGTGCAAGTCACCCAGACTTCAGCCATCTAGCAGTTACACTGCCAGTCTAAGTTAACCATGTAGGTTTTCTGTGGTGGGTTAGCCCCAGCTAGCAACCCAGCTACCAACCAAGTTTATGTATGCAACAACTCACAGGTTTCCTCAGGGAGAAGTTTCTCTGTCCCATAGTAACCTTCCCTGATTGGTGAAGACTTCCACATCTCATAGAATAGCAAGGCCTAATTCAGGCTGATCAGTTGGTTTGATCTTTTCCCTTTAGTTACTCCTCACCTTTCTGACTGTGCCTGGTAGCCTCACTCTGCCAGGTGCTCCTAAGCCCTGCTTTCTCCACTAGCTGTTCTAGCAGCTTTTGTCACTTCAGCTCTGAAGTAAGCGCATGTAGCATGGGAAAGTAAACCAGCTGTTAGCTAACAAGAGACTCTTAAGCAGCTTTATTGCTTCCCACACCTTTGCTTGAAACTTAACACACAAAGCCTTCTTGCTCCTCTTTAGTCTTCACATATATTTCTGTACACTTTTTTCATTACAAACTTTCTCCTACTTTATGATATAGCTTCCTTTTTGGCAGAGATGCCTCTAAAGTGTGGCAGCATACAACAAGCTAAACAACTATGTTCAGACCTGAACACAAGCTAAACAGCTATGCTTCAGACCTGTTCATTTATCTTTCCTCCTCTCTGCCGAAGGGACCTGAGCACATATCTCTCTCAGACTCCTCTCTTCTTTGGAGCTCTTGGAGAAGAAAGGGCATATAGGAATTTTCCCCTTCAGCTCTATCAGGGTCACATAAAGGTATGTGAGATGAACCCCACCATTTAGGATTTGTAAATTGGTTTATAATCAGTGCCTTGCTACAGAGCAAATGAATGTTGAGCAGGTGCCCACAAGTCGTCACAAACTGCTCTGTGAGCCAGGAATTAGCTTCTTTCTGCTCCAGAGACCATCAAACTGCAGAGCACAGCCACACACAGAGCACCTGATGCTACACTTTTCTCTCCTGAGGAATGCTGAATCTGACAGACAGGTGTTAAAAAAAATCTCCCATAGCAATTGGAAAACCCTTGTGTACCTTTTGAAAATTATTCCATTTTTGTTGTTTGGCAAAACAGTTCTGGCTAAGGTAGCAGTGGCTTGTAAGATTTGGAATCAGCCAGAAAAACTAAATGTTAATTGGTTACACCTGAAATTTAAATTCACAGCAAGACAGAAAGTTGACCTTTAAGTCTCATTACCCTTGGGTAACTCTCAGCCTTGGGAAAATGTACCACTGTCAAAATGTTACTGTATTCTTAGAAGTTGTGCTAGAATTAGAAAGCAGTTGTTCAAAATGAGGCTAAAAGTATACCGTAATCACAGAATAATCTTATCGTAGGCTGGCTGAATACAAGATCAGATACAATTGTGATTTACTTTCAGGAATGTTAGGTGATCATTGTGGGGAAGCTGCTAATGGCTTTAAGTGGTCAAATAGCAACCTCTGCTACTCAAATACTGTGCTTGTCTCATTAAAACTGCATCTGGAAGAATCATGATACTCACTTTTTCATGATTTAAGGAAGGGACCATTTTGACTTCTTAGTGCATTGTCCATTAGTTGAGAGTCTCTGTTATCGGTAGTGTCTCTGCCACATAAAATATATTATTCGTAAAACCAATTCCCAAAAAGTTCAAAGCACTATATTTATGTCTCTCACATTACTGTAACTGCAAGGCTTTATCTAACACATATATACATTTCCACATGACCACAATAAAGATATTGATTCTAGGTTTATTCTAACTGTCAAGTAAATAGGCTTGATCACAGCAAAGCAGAGATCCTATTGACTTTGCTGGGGAGAGACAAATAAAGCTCCTAAGCTTTACCTCGCCCAAAATAACCCTTTGAAGTTCTGATCTGCAGTTAGAAGAAAAATAACCCACAAACCCACACCAAATTTCACTTTAAATTTGCATTGAGTGTTTTTTTTCTAGTGATACCAACCAAGTATAAAGAGGGAAAGTTATCTACAAGGATACTGGAAAACAAGGGACACCTCTTTGGTCTATCTTGCCTTGCAGTGGTAGCACCTCAGTTTCCCTGCAGTCCTATTCAATAATCATGACTGCAGTGCAAGGGACTATTTAAAACGGTTAAGAGAGGCTGAACCTGGCCAAAGTGCATAGTGATGCACAGGCAGTATAAGCTGATCCAGTGACAAGACCAAAAAATTGCTACAGCTACTGTCACCCTTCCCCCCAGCGGCATCTTCTGATTATTCACACACCTGCTACGTACATTTTATATTGGGATGATGGCCCATGTCTTATACATCACCCAGCATGTTGGATTTAAGTCCTGCTTGCTGCCTAAGGCTAAAAGCCCAGGAGCAGAAAAAAGTTGAAGGCAGAAACCTGGAGCAAATTGAACAGAGGTAGTCATATACTAAGTAAGCTAGCTGCACACTGCAGGACAGGTATTTGAAAGCTTGACAAATGTAGCTCTGCCTCACCTAAGGGTAAATTTTTCACCTTTGAGCTGGGGCTCAATAATTTTTAGATCTTGAGGCATGAGTCTGCAACTTTTTAATGACCAGACAAAATGTTTTTTTGCCAAACATTAACCCATTGACATGGCCACACCATAAATGCTACAAAAATAAGAGCAGCAGGAGATGCAGTCAATCATATTCTTACAATTGGATTTAAAATAATTGATTGCTTTATGTAAATCTTATTTCTTCTTCCTTTCTCCATGCCCTCATCCTTACAGAGAAAGTCAAGTGTATTCTCTTCCATCAACTCCATAGGATCAGGATGAGGTTGAAAGAGTTTTAAAAAGGGTTGTTAGGTGGTCTTTGCACCAGAAAATTCAGATGCAGATGTCAAACTGAGAAGCATTAAAATGAAGGTTTGCTTGAAGAGGTGTCTGGGCTTACAGGCTCAGTGGACAAGCCCTGCTGATGTGGCATTTGTATGTGGATTGTATGGCATTTGGTCAGGAGCTGGGCAAGGACATGACTTGGAAGACACTTGTGTGTCAGCATTTAGGGAAGGAAAAAGAGGCATTATTGGCTGCACACATGCACAAGGAAAACTTCACATTTACTTAACAGTCTGTGACAGCTTCTTCAGAGAAACCCTTCAGAAATGGCATTTTCTTCATGATATGGATGATGCAAAGTGAGCATCAGGTTACTATCAACACTAATGACTAAATTGTTAGTCGTTAATCCCCTGGAACAGGGGTCTTGTAACAGGCACAGAGCCTGGACCATCACTTGGGTGTGTTAAAAGGAGGTTTCTCATTCTACTTAAGTTCTTTGGGGAAGAAGTGAAGAATTAAAAATGCATGTTCTGCCTTACAGAAGAGTGTAATCATGACTGTTTGGAAAGCACAGCAAGCTGGAGCAGTGACTCTCTGCGCAGCAAAGCCTGAGGATTCCCACTTACAGATGAAGCGGAGGCTGTGAGGAGGAGCAGGCTGCCCTTCCCTGCCCTGTGTAACAGCTGCCCTTTGACTCCAGGAGCAAAGACTGCCTGGGCGTTCTTACTCTGCTGCTTTGCCTTTCACTGGGTGATAGGCACTGTCTCCTGCTCGTATAGTGCCAGGTTTGCCCTCTGAACTGGATGGATGGGATCATTTAACAGCTCTTTTTCTTTGACTCCTTTTATATGAATCTGCATGGTGAATACTTAAGAGGAAAAAACCACACGGCAAGTAAACTAAGAGTAGAAACAAATAAAAATGCCTAAAAACAGAAAAAAAAAACTTTGAAAGCATGTACTCTTTAAGAATGTACTCCTTTGTGTGTGTGTGTGTGTGTGTGAACCCCTTAAATTCTCTTGTCATCCAGATAAATTAGTAGAAGGTCTTTGATTCCAATTTCTCTGCCTGGCATCTGTTATTTAATTTCAAATTTAACTCCTGATCAGGGAGCTCAGATCAACTCTGTCTGAATTGGGGATTTCTCAAAAGGTGAAAAGAGCCCCTGATGAGGATTGTCTGCATAGGAGTAAACCTCACCACAGTTTAAACAGTGTCTGTATTGCAGTGCTCGATATTCTGTGCTGCAGTCCAGGAGGTAAAACATAGACCTTGCTGTCCTGTGGGAGAGAAGGCAAGATGTCCTCAGTCCTCCTCTGTGCTCTCACTACTCTGGTGGCTGATGAAGTCACCAGGGTAACTTGGGCAGCCCAAGGAACTAATTTACTGTAGCACAGACTGCTCAGACCCACTTACAGGCAGAAACACAGTGAAGAATTATATTAATAATGTACAACAAAAACTGAGGGTTATGTGGCAGGGCTTGCTGGAAGGATGGCACTCATAAAGCAGCAATTTTCTCTGAGAAATAAAGCAATAGAAAACTTGCAAATTTACATTAGGCACTCTGTGTTTTAACAGTATTAGGGAACATGCTGATAGAAAAAAAATCATCTACTTCAGCTTATCTAATATTTACTCAAATGACTATGAAGTTGAAATAAAGAGAGATCTTACTGCAGTAAAATGTGGCTATTCTATCACGGATATACATCCTTGTAGAGGATGTATATCTAAAGAGGTGTTGTCCAAACAACAGCAATTAATCATGACAAATCATTGGCACCCAAATATTAGTAACATATTCCAACTGTAATTAAGTACCATTTGTTTGTTTTAGTAACAAGCTGTAAAAATCAACACACTCAGAAAGAAGTACTTCAGAAAATTAATTAGTTATGGATATATTTGCCTCACAATCCACAGGATAGGTTGAATTCCAGTACCCAGTGTGCTCCTGTGGAATATGCTGAAGTGTACTTCATGCATTAAAGGTGCTTGAAGTGTAAAGTTCACTGGAAAAGAAAGAGCGAGCCTCAGGGCAGATGAGGCACGTGAGTTACTCTTACTTCCAGTATCTATCTACTGAGTTATGATTGTTTTCTTTACACTTGCAAGAAGCTTCCAACACCGATGATTGAAACATACTTGTTCAGCTTTAATAAACTTTCCTTGGTCCAAGTTTTTGGAATCTTTTAATGGCATGCAATAGGTGTGATGGCTACAAGCAGCTTTGTTCTTCATCAGCAGCATGACAAGGAAGACAGGTTTGCAGCCATGACATCCATAAAATATTCAGATGTTGTGAAATTCTCTGGAACTGTGGCCACAGGTGTCATATGCTCGGCCAACCGGTAGGATTGGAAAACAATAGACAAAATTCTAGGTAGAAAAGCTTTGCCTAATTTTTTACAGCTGCATATGTTACTCAGAGAAAAGATACCTCCTATCTGTACAAATTTTGCTGCATGTATTTCTCTTGTCATTTTTTGGCTGAAGTTATTGCCCAGATTCAACCTTAATTTAGAAAAGCTCCCAGACCTCCCAAGTGCTGCTGGTTGTAAGCTTCGTTTCCCCACTCCCCTTTCACACAAGGCTCTTCCTCACCTCCTGTAATCCTTCTCTAAAACCTGAGAAAAGATAATTTTCAGACTGGTTTGCAGATGACACTCTACCCAGCACTTGGGGTGAATGCCAGCACCCTACATCCCACAAGCCTTTGTGCCTACTCCCAGGACTCTCCAGCGCAAAACACACGGTCCATACACAGTACAACGTGTGCGTGCAGTGTGCCTTCAACAACTGTGCAGGCAAGGCTCCATCCCATGGTCCCTGGCGATTTCCCCTTACCAACAGTGACCATGCTGCCTGCCTTTGCTGGATGAAAGACATCACAGAGATAGAGCAGGAGGCCTCAAGGACTTCCAATGGGGCTGTCAGTCCTGCTCCCAGTCCAAACCCTCTTTATTCTGAAACCATCTTTGGACAACAGCAGGAATCATTCCTCAGCCTAGTATTACACCTGACAGTGACCCACCCTCCTTATGGCCACCAGTACTGGTTCAGCTCCTAACCAACCTCATCCAGTGTCTCAACTAGTCTCCTCTGCTTCTGTTCAGTTTTCTTGGCCTCATAAAGTGGCAGCTAGAAATGTGGCACTGAACAGAAATAAAGGGAGGCCTGCCAGTTATTGCCAGCTTTAGGTAGCAAACTATTTACTGCCCTTTAATCCGTTACTCCTCCTTTACAGATGTCTGCCTCACCAGGCCCACTTTGCACCTGTATTCATTCCTTAACAGAGCGCACCCCCAAAGTACAGCGTGGAGAGGATTTCTGGACTGCAAAGACCACTGAATAGTAATGAATGTTCCTGTGTCCTGTGGCTGGAGAACCAGCTCCTGGGTCCTGTGGCTGGTGACCTGTGCATCCTCAGAGCAGTCTGATGCTCCACGGCTCTGCATATCATGCTGTAGGATTTTCTATGAGATTTTAATCCTCAGGCTCTAATCCTTCTTAATTTCAGTTCCATTTTTCACAGGTCCCTATGGTTTGTGGGCATTCCTGTTTGGTGTTATTGGTTGTTGATACATAGCCTGATAAAGTAAAATTTTCAGTTTGTGGATGGGAGTCCTTCTTTAACTTCCCTTTTATCAAAGGATCAACAACCTACATTTTTTCTTTCTGTATGATTTAGTTTTATGTTTCTAGAAGACTGGAGTTAGTGGAGAGAATAAGGAAGTAACTTGGGCTTTTTTTCTGAAACGTTCAGTATAATTCCAGAGATGATGTGGATTTTGTGGAGATGGTCAGGGTCTGTTTGAAAGGACACTGTGTTGCTGGGAGACACTAATAACGAAGTACCATGAAAAATACCTGCTCTTTTTAAATTGCACTTGGGCTAGGAAATGAATGAGTAAAATGTAGATTAATGAACCAAGGTATCAAAAATATCAAAGATCGTAAGAATATTTCATTTCTACAGTGGAAAGCTAGTATTAAGTGTAAAACTTAATGCAGTTCCAACTGAAATGTGCCATAAAGAGCAGAATAGGCACTGCGGATCATTAACAGCTTGATTAGAGGTACACAGATAGCTTGAGTCAAGAACATAAAGAAAACAATAGAAAAAATTTCATGCAACTGCATGGCTGTTTCAACTTTCTGGTGTTAAACCAGGTTCAACAATATACATCAAAGATATCTTCATCCAGTGAATTGATTAAGCTTACTAAAAGAATTTATTCTCTTCTCTATAGAATCACAGAAAGTGCAGCCAGAAAGGACATGAAGAGACATCTAACCCATCTTGGTGGCCAAGGAGATCAGTTAAACATCAACCATCACTGGCAGGTATTTGATCAGGCCATTCAAAACCCCTCTATTAATAGGGGCTCCTCGTCCTCAGGCAATCTTGTCCATTGCTCCCCTTTCCCTGTTGTTAGGAAGCTTTTCCTAATGTTTAACCTAAATCTCTCCTGTAGAATTATAGAATAATTTAGGTTGGAAAAGACCTTTAAGATCATCAAGTCCAACTATTAACCTAGCACTGCCAAGTCTGCCACTAAACCACGCACCTAAGTGCAGTATCTACATGTCTTTTAAATACCTCCAGGAATGGTGGCTAAACCACTTCCCTGGGCAGCCTGTTCCAATGTTTGACAACCCTTTCAGTGAAGATATTTTTCCTAATATCCAAACTAAACCTCCCCTGGCACAATTTGAGGCCATTTCCTCTCAACCTGTCACTTGTGACTTGGGAGAAGAGACCAACATCCACCTCACTACAACCTCCTTTCAGGTAGTTGTAGAGAGCAGTAAGGTCTCCCCTCAGCCTCCTTTTCTCCAGGCTAAACAACTCCAGCTCCCTCAGCTGCTCCTCATAAGGCTTGTGCTCTAGATCCTTCACTAGCTTTGTTGCCCAAAAGAATCTTGTCAAAGTTTAAGCCCATTGCTCCTTGTCGTATCCTCAGTTGACATAAAGCATAGTTTATTTCATTCCTCTTTTTAGCAAGTGTTTACATACTTAAAGACTGTTATCATGTCTCCTTTCCATCTTTTCTTCTCTAGACTAAATAATCCTAATTCTTGCAAGGTGCCTGCATCCATCATGTTTTCAAAGGCTCTGATCACTTTTGGTATTTGCTCTGGAAACTGGCCAATGCAAAGGCACTTTGTGTAAAGATTGGATAACTTCTGCGCTTTGCAAACAAGTGAATGAGAAAGAACACAGGTTTATTAATTCACAGCCAAGGAGTCGGACTTCAGAATACAGTGCATATTTTGACAGCACAATCTTACATTTTCAGGTAAGCAGTAAGTATTCAGTCTCATCTGTGATTGCCCATCAGAAAAAAATAAGAGATGCCTGAAAATGTCAAACAGAAAATAAGAGATGCCTGAAAATGTCAAATGGCTTCTCACAAGGCAAAAAGTCCAGAGAAAACCAGTCCTTCTTCTGGAAATAACTAGGCTGTAAATGGAGATAAACATATTTCTGTTTTCCTATGTTCTCAGTTTCGTTGAGGATCTTTACCTGAAGAAGTCCTGTAAATGAATTTTTATTGTGGTTGTCATGTCTGGAAAATGGTGGTTACAGTTTTAAGATTTTAATTAAATAAGATGCAGATTCATAGTATCACAATAGAGTTTCACACATTTTGTGCTTAATGACACCACCAGACCTCAGCAGCTTTACTGATGTGATTATGAGCCTGAAACGGCCTCTGACACAGTGGTATGATAATAGCACAGCCCCATCTCCCTCATTTTCTTTTAAATTTTTCTGTTTAATGTGAAGTCAATTAAGAAACAGAAAAATGGTGTTTAAATAAAATCAAGTGACTGAGAAAGCCACAAAATGAAATTCAGAGTTCAAGCTGAAGCACAGTGGGCACCAACCAATTATGACTGTGTATGGCATGGTGTTTGTCCAGAGGGAAGGGTGAATTGTGTGTGTGGATGGCAGCATGTGATGGCCCTGCAAATCCATGGGTGTTCAAGATTCACAGAGCAGAACTGGAACTTGTATCTGCTGCCATATTTCGTGAATAGTGAATTAAGGTTCAAGTGGCAGCCTTACCTCAGAAATTATTTCCCTATTGGTGTTAGTAGCAGAGTCAGGCTCCGTAGTAACTAAACATATCTCACCTCACCCCGTATTTTAACTTCCTTTTTATTTCCGTAGTGATGGATCTTGAGAATCCAGACCCGCCAGAGCATTAGCAAGTGGCCCATGCTTTAAATGTCTTCACTTTTATAATGCAAGATGTGGTTGAAAAAGTTTAAAAATTATTCGACAGGCAGTTTTCTATCAAATCCAGTTACAAACAAAATTTTAACAAGACCCTGTTCTTTTGCTCTAAGTTGAAAATCTGCACTGAAAATATTTGAAAAATCAGTTAAAATTTTAATTGAATTTCTTAGCAATCAATGTCCTTTTCTGTGTTGGGTATTGTTAAGGGAGAAGCCACTGCACAAGCGTTCACACACCAATCAAGGTGTCGCACACCAATCAAGGTGTCACACACACACTACCTGAGACTTTAACTGCTAGGACCAGAGACTCTTTGCAGCAGGCAACTCCAGTGAGCTGATGGGTGCCCCTTTCGACTCCTCTCACACACACACTCACCCTCAGGCACTTCTTCTTCCCTCAGGCTTGACCCTAGGTTGCCTGAAGTGGAATCTCTAATCAAGGGCTTCAAACTAAAAAGCATAATTTATTCTATCTATAGCGCACAGCTTTAGACAGCTTGAGTTGGGTGCCCCAAACACTAAAATCCCTGGACAATTATACCCTTACAATCTAAGTTGCTGCCTGCTGCCCCTGACACCATAGTCTGGTCCAAGAGTAATATTCGGGTCTGGGGTTGTCTTCTCTCTTGTTAGGTCCTTTTCCTCGTCTCTAGGCGGATCCTTTCTCTTTACTGTTTTTTAGGCTAGTGGTTACTACATCTCCTTTTTCTGGCTCAATGGGATTCTGGGGCTTTCCAAATCTTCTTATTCCTCCAATCAGAGAATAGGTTAACGTTAAGCAAAAGCATTAAGCAAGCTAGGAGTTCTGCTTTACTATGAACGACTATTTTTAAGCAGCTAAATAAATTCCTTAAAGCCTTCCAAAATGTATTCACAGCCTCTATAATTTATATACATTCCTGTGCTATTATAGCCTCACAATCTTATCCCACTATTGCCATGCACTGTTCATGTCTTGTTCGGGTGTGGTCCGCATGCTCATGTAGCTCAGCTTTGCCACCTTCCACAACAGTATCACAAAGGCCTGGGAACTATACTAGAAACCAGCCAGTAGGTTATGGTGGCATCTATATTACTGGATGAAATAAGGCAGGAGAGAACTGGCGTGGTGCTGCAGAGCTGCTGGCTCTCTCTGTGGTGTTTTGGACCATACGTGCTGGATCTCCTAGACAGAAAGCCCAGGATTTGTTCAGAAGCTCTTTTATTGAGGGACTGCTTAATATGCTATCATATGCACCTTGCAGCATAGATGAAACTAAGCTAGGTTTGGCTAACCTACCTGTAAGTGTCCTTAGACACTGCCCCAGAAGGCCTTGCAGTTTAAGAAACACCCTCAGACCAACTACTCAGACACATCTCATACACTCTTGTTGTCCAAGTATTATGTCTGGGAGAAAAAAAAAAAAAGTTTGAGCACGAGGAGGCTGTCATCTGTGGGCCTGAAGAGACCTCACACTTTGCAGCCTCACTAGTGAGGTGCTGGCCCAGGAGCAAGGTGGATTTGGCATTGGCAGCATGCCCAGACACAGGACCTTGACTGGTGCAGAGATTTCTGTGTCAGTCCTTAACATAGGCTAAAACCTTACTCAGCAGCAAGGTCAGATTTTATTGTCTGGCCCATGACAATATATTGGGTTTGCATGGCAAGGTTTCGGTAGCGGAGGGGGGGAGGGCGGCAGGCTACAGGGGTGGCTTCTGTGAGAACCTGCTAGAAGCTTCCCCTGTGTCCACAGAGCCAATGCCAGCCGGCTCCAAGACAGACCCGCCGCTGGCCAAGGCCAAGCCCATCAGCGACTGTGGTAGCACTTCTGTGATAACATATTTAAGGAGGGAGGAAAAACTGCTGTGTAGCAGCAGTTGGAGGAGAGGAGTGAGAATATGTGCGAAAAAACAACCCTGCAGACCCCCAGGTCAGTGCAGAAGGAGGGGGAGGAGATGCTCCAGGCGCTGGAGCAGAGATTCCCCTGCAGCCCGTGGAGAAGACCATGGTGAGGCAGGCTGTCCCCCTGCAGCCCAGGGAGGTCCATGGGGGAGCAGATCTCCACCTGCAGCCCGAAGAGGACCCCACGCCGGAGCAGGTCAGTGTCTAAAGGAGGCTGTGACGCCGTGGGAAACCTGTGCTAGAGCAGGCTCCTGGCAGGACCTGTGGCTTTGTGGAAAGAGGAGCCCAAGCTGGAGCAGGTTTTCTGGCAGGACTTGTGACCCCACGGGGGACCCACACTGGAGCACTGTTCCTGAAGGACTGCAGCCTGTGGAAGGGACCCACGCTGGAGCAGTTCATGAAGAACTGCAGCCTGTGGGAGGGAGTCACATTGGAGAAGATCAAGGAGGACTGTCTCCCATGGGAGGGACCCCACGCTGGAGCAGGGGAAGAGAGCGAGGGGGAAGGAGCGGCAGAGACAATGTGTGATGAACTGACTGCAACCCCCTTCCCTGTGATAGAGTGGCTTGGTGGCCACTTGGCATCCAGCCAAGGTCAACCCACCACAGAGAGTCTCTGTGTCAGCCCCAAAATGAATACATGCTCCCTCTGCCCTAATGCAAGTGTTTGGGATGCTGCCACACTTCTCCGCAACTGTGCTTTGCCCTACAGTTCTGCCTGATCCCACTCCTCCATGAGTAAATGAGATGTTCAATGTCATTCAAAACCCATTTCTCTGGATGAAGACCTTGAGGATTACAGTGCTTTAGAGTCTCTCCTTGTGGAAGTAAAAGAATTAGGCAGATTCCCTGGAGCAGGTGAATTACAACCTCTTAAATTGCTACCTATTTTGGGAGAGACACATAGCCTAATCTGATATCTGCTTAGTGAAATTAAACATTCAAGAAACAGACAGCAGTTCTCTGCATGGTTCTTTAATATAAGTTAAAACCAGCAAAGTTACAAAAAGTTCCTGAGCAAATCTAATGTATTTACATTTTTTCTTAGATTAAAATCAAATTATATGTTGTTTGTATTATAATATTGATTATTTGCAACTCACCCATCTATTTTGCACTTTGTGCATCCTCCCATAGCATGAGCTAAACCAAAGGAAGTGTGTTTTTCAAGACATCAATGTGTAATGGCTTACATCACAGTTTCAGACTATAACTGCTCTCTTTACTTGGCAATCTGCCACTTTAATGTTGTGCTGCTAATAAAACACAAAATATTTCACAAATTAAGAACACTGATCACTTTGCACACAAATGTTACATCCAGGGTTTTTAATTTGTTTGCCTTTTTTTGGGGGGGGGCAGTCTGTTCCTTTTACAATTTTGGCATGGCACTCCTGAATCTGGAGATGAATAGCAGTTTTCTCACCACTTTTTACTGCGATGGAACCCTTGAAGTTTCACAAGAGTACAGATCAATTAAAAACCAAGTGTACTAATAATTCTTGTGAACAGCTCACTTCATACTGTCTTTTAGCTATGGTTCTCAAAGATGCAGATATATCAAACCGTACGTTGAACAAGACTTTAACCTGGCCTCATATTGCTTTATCCTTTCTTTTTTGCCATAATGTAGTTCCAAATATTCCCATCAGCTGTCACTTCATCACAACATTGAGTTTCTGGAAATGGTTTTCTTCTGCTACCCTCGTACATCATGTAATATTTCAAATAGTGGTATGGTAGTATGAAAAACTGACTAAGGGTGTAATTTTGCTGTGTGACTTGATTCATCCTTATAATCATGCTAAAAGTTACAGCTTCATTTTATCAGTATGTTAAGGTGATTTGCCTTGTAATAAACAAAGCCATCTCAACCTATTTCTTCGAGTTCATCCTGGCTTTGAAAATTAAATTTAAAATGCAATTGCAATAATTCTTTTCTGCAGTAATTATCACACAGCTAGGAGCAGGGAGAGTGGGGACACAACATTCTTGAGCTTTTTCTTCTGCTCAAATTTTAATACCTTTGAAATAGAGGGGGTTTTCTTCTCTGGGTTACCTCACCTGCAGTTTCACTAATTCATGGCTGGCTAGAGCCAGTGTGTGTGTCCTCCAGCACCATCTGCAGTTAAAACACAGATATCATTAGGTGCTATCACCAGGATTAAGCACCAGCGGACAAAGTTCAGGGATATGATGTAATCTGTAAAGCCGATGTTAAAGCTCTAGTCACTCTTCAAAGCAATGGAAGTGTAATTATTGTTGTTCACTCTCCTTCTCCCATGAAACAAAAAGAACAGCGTGACATAAGAAACAACCTTCTCTAAGCTGACTTTGTAAATGCAGCCTTTAATTATTAAAACTCCAAGAGTGGTCTTTCCAGATTCATCTTTAAACATAAAGGCTGCTCTCCACTGGAGATCTTAGGTGAAATGAAGAGGGAAGAGCAGCCAGCAGGGAGCTGATTGCAGGTCCTTGATCTCTGACAGGTAGCCCCCAGGGTACGTTAAAAAGTCATAAGGGCCACCTTTAAATGTTAGACTGTAGATGTAAGCCCAGCACGATGCCACAGCCCAGCCCTGACACTTCCCTGTAGCCTCCTGCCTGCCTTCCCTTGCACCAGCTAGCAGAAATGTGGCTGGAGAGCCAGCAAAGCTGAGGTGTGGCCATGAAGAATGGGCTCTTCTTTATATCCTTAATTTTACCCTTGTGCCAAGGAGGGCTTCAGGCAGAGTCTCCTGCTGCCCCAGAAAACCTAAACCTATCAGTTCTGTGAGATTAATTGCATCTGCAAGAGTTTTACAGCACCTAACTCTCTCCTCAGGAGGAGAGGCAAGGAAATAAAACTGATAGGTGTGGTCTGTGTTTGTAAGGCAAAGCCCACAACAGGAAATATTTTCAGTTTGCTACATTTATTCTTACACTTTGTTTTCAGAAGGAAGGATTTCCTCCTGACTTTGCACTAGGGAACTGTTCAAGCAAGGTGCTGCCATGCACTGGGGTGCTAGAGGTGCTAGAGGTTCCTAGCATGAAACATGAAATGAGGTTCCTGACAGCTGAAGGTCCAAAAACCCTTCACACAAGCTGCAGGATACGAGTTTTGCCATTTTCACCTGGCTACATGCCAGCTTAAAGACTCTTGTGCCTACGCATGCATCCCCCCACTTCTGATTCTTAAGAAAATAGGTAATTCTATTTTGTTTTTTACCTTCCTCAGAAAAGCAGGATATTAGCAGAAAAAACTTTTGAAATTAGTTTTCCAGTTTAAGTCAATATAGGAAAAAAAGTGACGAAAATAAGACTGAGAAGCAAATGTAAGAAAAAGACTTCCATTTACATGTGCACACATATATATTGATGTATTTATGAGAAAGGGAGGAGGTGTGCCACAAGGCGGTGGGCTGTGCTGTCTGCCTCTCTCCTCTGATTAATTGCCTTGGTGTCAGGGAAGTGGCCCATCCACATGTATCTGCCAGGTCAATTCTTCAAGTTTTCTGTCACCACTTAACCACTGCACCAGAGTGTCAAAAGCATTTAGCAGTCACACGTGCTTGCACAAGCATAGTTGGGAGGTTACCAGTAAATCCATCTGATTTTATTAATTATGTTAGTGACAGCTCTAGTCAGGGAGGTGGAGGAGAAAGACTTACTTAAGTGCCTATAACCAGCAGTTTATATGTACAAGGTGTATAGATATTCATGCTTCAGAGCACAAAGCAAGCTGTGACTAATGAAGCTTTGGAAGAACTTTCTTTTACCAGCACTTTATTTCATAATTGCTCAGTATAAAGTTTCTTTCCTTCTCTGAATCATCCTATTTGTGGGCTCCAACAGAGTATGACACTTGGTGCAGCTCTAGTCTGAACTGGTTGGAGATATACTGGGTACCTGAGTTCTGCCACCTTGGGGCTTCTACAAAATGTTTTGATGATTTACAAAAAAGGGGGAAAATATGGGTCAAGAATGGGAATGTAGTTTCTTCATCATTTCAAATATTAAAGTTTAAGCCAGTGGCAATTAGCAAACTGAGAAGCCCAATGTACACTATGGTCTTGGTGCTTTTTTATTTCCTTGATACTAGCTTAAGTAAATGAAACAGGATTGTACCATGCTGTGAGCATGGTCTCACCAATTAGTTAGCCAAAAGAAGATAGAAATGGCTGTATTGGATCAGACCAAAGATCTAACAGGTTTGTTTTTCTCTCAAATAGTAGCTAGTAGTGGGCACCTCGGAAATAATATAAAAGCATGCAAAGCATATAGTGAAATTTCCTGCATGTGTCATCCCAAACAAGCCCTTTTGTGCTTAATATCACAACAATGAAGTCCAGTTCCACTTTGAACTCATGTACATTACAGCATCCACAACAAATTCCAGAATTTAATTGTGAGCTGCAGGAAGAATTGCCCTTTTCTTGTTTTGAATCTCCTATTTGCTACATTCATTCATTGCCTCCTAATTTGTGTCCTGAAGGGGACAGTGAAGAGCCACTCCAGTTTTCCCTTTCTATGCCACTCAGGATTCAATAACCCTCTGTGACTTCCCTCTCCCAGGAGCCTCTTTCCCAGCCCCAGGAGTCTCCCATCTCCCCAGTGATTCTTCAAACAGAGGCTGTTTCCCACCTTTGAGCAGCCTCATTGTCCTTTCTACCTTTTTCCATTTTGCCACAGCCCTTTCCAAATGGGAGGAGGTGAGAACTGCAAGGAGTATTTAAGGAGCTGATGCATCCCAGCATATGCAATGGCACTGGGATGTCTCAGTTTTGCTCTCCAGCCCTTTTCAAGTAGTTCTTAATGTCCTGTTTACCTTTTGACCACTGCTAAGGTCCGAGCTGGTATTTTCATAGACCTGTTATGCTTCTAAGATCCCTTTGCAGGGCAGTAATTGAAGGGGAAATTCAAATTGCAACTGCTCAGCAATGGTAATTTGTGATGAAGGAATGATATGGCATGGAGGGCAAGAAGGCCCATCGGTAGAAGGGGTTAAACTGACTGGAAGCAGGGATGCCAGGTACAGAATGACTCCCTGCAAGGGAGTAAAGTTTGCAGATGAGATAAGAAATTCTGCAGTAGTGTCTTGTAACAATTGTGGAACATGAGTGCTCAGGGGCCAGTTTTGGTAAACAGACCTGGCATGGGGGGATGGACCCAAGGCTGGGCTGACGCACCCCATGCCAACGCTCAACAGGGCTGGTGTAAGTGTATATAAAGAATCAGTTCACGTCGTGTCTTTGCAGACTCCTTGCAGAACTGCTTATGGTGGTAGGACTCTGCCTAATGCACTGCTCATTAAATCTATATTTAAGCACAAATAAGTGTTTAATTTGCCTCAAGGGGTACAATAAAAATTTCCTGACAATCTACATTTCAGAGTCCACCGCTGTCTGTGGAAGATTTGTTTTTCCCACCTATACATGTCACTTTCTGTTTGTCTGCACTGAGATTGAGCTGCTAGCTCTTTGTTCAGTCAGTCAGCATCATTAAATCTTTTTGCAGCTCTTCTCCATAGGACTGGTGCAGTGTTTCCAGTCTATTTACTGGCATGCAAGGCTCCTTTGCTGTCTCTCTTGCTTACAGCAGACTTTGGCTTCCTCTTTGATTACAGCAACTCTGAATAAGGCACAAAAATTCTTATAGGTAAGGACTTGTGAAGTTTTGAAATAACGCAGTCACTGCTTCTCTGAACCCAGTTCTAATGGTATCTTTGAATATCTTGCATCCTACTTTAAAAAGTACCACACAGGTCTTTAATATATTTTCCAAATTTTCCAGAGGAAAGTTACATTACCTGGGAATGATTGACACACCTGTCTTAACAAACATTTGGTTTAAGCACAGTGCCTATAAAATAGATGTAAACGTAGCTAACATAGGTCAATTCAAATGATCATTAGGGATCACCCAAACTTGAAATTATAACTCAGATCATACAGGTTACCACACCTCCTTTAAAAAGTATTATTTCTATCATCAGCTCTGTCATAAATATGACTCAGTGAGTTGCAGATGAAGTCAAATCCATCATAGACATGGGCAAAACTGGGGGTGCCTTTTGTACTGAAAAACTCTGTCCTGACTTTGATGGTTGATTTTCATACTGATAGAAGGGTGCAGGGGATTACACAATCTGATTGCATTATTCAAAATACTGTAAGTGGATAAAATAGCCTGCATCTGTCTCTGATCTGAGGCTTTCACGTTCATTTAAAGTTGAAACATTGTGTGAATCAGGGATAAGTAAAAGCCCAGTGTAGAAATGCCAGCTGAATGAATTTGAATGCTGAGCTCCAACTGGGAGTATCCCATCTCTTGATTTATTAACGCTTAAGTCTTGCAGAAAGGTGAGCAGAAGAAGGAAACATAGCCTTCAGATTAACCTAGCTGTTAAAATGGAAATTCATTTACTTTTCTCCCCGTCTGTATGGCTGACAATGAACTGGCCTCTATGTTCAATCTGCTAAGTTGGGGCTACACATAATGTTTTCTCCAAGAACCAGATTGGCTTCCCTGTTTCTTCATTTTTCTGAGGAAAAGCAAGTTGGCAAATTGTAGTGTCCAAAAAAAGCTCTAAGTGACACACACCTAGGTGCTGGATACTCAGTTACCAGGGAAGCCTGTATGTTTTTGTCTCTCCCTCTTCCTAGTAGGACACATGAATGGAAAAATGAAAGAGAAAACAAACAAAAAAAACAAGCAGGCACAATTTTTTAAGATCTTCTTCATTCCTGGATCTGAGTTAAGACAATTTCCAGTACTGAGTTAAGGGCATAAAACCTGATAGGTTCTTCCCTTTTTTTCCTCACTAGAGGTTAGACCAGATTGAGTCCTGGGGAGGGTAAGAGCCCAAGTCTGCTGATTCATCTGTTATTCATCACACATTTAAATAACTACTGTCTTGTAAAGGCTCCTGAAATTTGAATTCACTTACACAAGTGCGAAAAAGAAAACCTGTATAAGTGAAAGCCCATTAAACCTTTCTTCTGCAATTTGAAATTCATTATGTTTAGTTCTTAGAAATGAGCTCTTTTTACTAGTTGATTTATGATGTGAAGCCATAGGTTTTCTATCTTTTTTCCTTGGTACTGCACAAGTAACCAAAGAACATATCTGGCACCCAGAAAACCTTCCTCTCTGCCTGTAATCAGTATGCCAGCTTTAATTGCTGCTTACTGACTGCCATGCAGTGTTCTTGTTACTTTTTGATAATTTACAAAATCACCATAGACATCTGGTACTTTGAGAAGCCTCATGCTGTACAGTGATTTCTTATTTGCCATCAAAACAACTTTCCTTATCAGGAAAAACAGTTTCCCCAGTGTTTCTCTTTGTATCCTCAAATGAACAGAAAAGACACCTGATGTGGCCATAAAGACCATGTGATGAATTTCTTTCCTTTTTTTCTCTTTATTTATGGTAGAATGCTTTTGCACTTGTACTTACAGGGAAGAAATAATGGTGGAAGCTAAATGAAAATAGTTTTATGAATTTTCCTGCCTTCTGATATATACGAACTTCTTAATAATTGATTTGAAATCCAATTTTATTATTTTATTATTTATTCGGAAGGGTAGATTGCAACTTACTGTAACAAGGTTTCCTGTCCAATATTTTCACCAGCTTGATAGTCAAAGAGGGTGGATAGGAAAAAAAGAGAAAACAAGGTATCTCCCAATTTTATGTGTGTAACAGCTTGGATTCACAGAAGTACACTCAAGACAGCACTATGTACTGATCAACTCAGTACTAGGTATTTTTATGGGAAATCTGTGTTTGTCTTCAAGAGAGCAAAGGAATAGCAACAGAACTACTAGGTTTCAAGAAACTGAATTATAGCAAATTGTCAAGTGTTTGTTTTATCCTTAGAGAAAAAGTGACTTTGTAGTTTCTCATGTAGAAGGAGAAACCTCCTGAGTGACTTGATAGAAGTTTTCTTTATCTCAATAGATATATGAGTTCGATGGAGGTTACATTTCTTCAATGTGTTACATGGACCAGTAGGAACCTAGAAACCAGGGGTAAATGAAGGATTCTGGAAGGATGCTGGATGCAAATGATAACCAGAATTTGAGTTTGGGGAAGGGTATATGCTTGAGGAGGAAGGGAAAATGCAGCTCCCCATAGGAACTCATAGAGAAGAAATTAACTAAATGTATCTGGAGACAAGAGGGAAAGTAGCTTTTATTCATTTCCTATCATTCAAGTCCTGATTGTATCAAACGTAACAAGCCACTTTATCAGAGCTAGCAATTGAAACAAAGAGTAAATGAGTAAATTAAATGTCTTCCTCATTGCCAGTAAGTTAGTGCAGATTTGTTATCATCTGTGAATATTCATAACAAATAGAACAAGGGACAAAACACTCCTGCGGTGAAAGGACCATTGAAATAGTCTGCACAAGGAAGGCAAGAAAATATCCCATGAAGTGTACTCCAAAGAGTAGACAGATCCTGCAGGTCAGGGGCTGGTGTCAACAACAGGAATTTGTTTTTTATGACCATGGGATGCTCTGAGGCCTGAAGAATGCTTGTAATAGATGGGATCCACCTGTCAAAGTGGGGCAAAAGCATCTTTGCCAACAGGCCGGTCAACCTTGTGAGGAGAGCTTTCAATTAGGAATGACAGGCAAGGGATACCAGCAGCAAGTAAGTGATGCATGGAATGACAAGCAATGGGGGCAGGAGAGATGTGGTGATCAGCTGTACAGGGTTGAAGGGGGATCATCTCAAGCGTATGCACATAAATAAAGTGTTGAAATAACAGCACGATGAGGACAGCTCTCACATTTTCTGTGAAATTAGCATGAGTGGGTAAAATTCTGAAGTGCCTGTATACTGCCACACATAGTACAGAGAATAAACAGTTAAGAGATCTGTGTGCAGCTGCAGGGTGACGATTTCATTGGGATCGCAGCAATGAGGTGGAATAGCTCACACAACTGGAATGCAGCAATGAATGGCTACAGGCTTTTTAGGAAGGGCAGACCAGCAAGGCAAAGAGAAGAGTCATCCTTTATGTGAGAGAGCATTTATGAGAGAATGCATGCAGCTCAGCCTTAGGATGGGTAATGAGCCAGCCGAGAGCTTATGGGTCAGGATTTGTGGGTGAACCGACGTGGGTGACATTTTCATGGGAATATGCTACAGACTACTTGAGCAGGAAGATGTAGATAAAGCCTTCTGCAGACAACTGAAGAAGCGTCACATTTGCAGGCCCATGGGATTTAATGGCATGCACCCACAGGTGCTGATGGAGCTGGCCAGTGTCACTGGAAGGCCACTTTCAATAGTATTTGAAAGGTCGTGGAGCTTAGAGGAGGTTCCTGAGGACTGGAAGAAAAGAATTGTCTCTCCTGTCTTCAGAAAGGGCAAGAAGGAGGGTCTGGGGAACTACAGACCAGCCAGCCTCCCCTCAGTCCTTCGGAAGGTGAAGGAGCAAATCTTCCTGAAAGGGCAAGAAGGTGACTGGGAGTAGTCAGCAGGATTTAAGAAGGGGAAATCCTGCTTGGCCTACCTGAAGCCTTCTGTGACAAAATGACTAGCTTGGTGGATGAGGGGAGAGTAATTTAGTCAGGCTTTCAATGCTGTCTGCCATAATATCCTCATTGCCAAACTGATGAAGTATGAGCTAGGTAAGTATACACTGAAGTGGACCAAAAACTAGTTGAACTGCCAGGCTCACAGGGTTGTGATTAGCAGTGCGATGTCCAGCTGCAGGCCAATCACTACTGGAGTATCCCAGGGGTTAGTGCTGTGGCCAACACTGTCTAATCTTCATTCATGACCTGGATGAGGGGACAGAGTGCACCCTCAGCAAGTTTACAGGTGAGACACAACTAGGAGGAGAGGCTGACACACCAGATGGTCCCATTCAGAGGGACCTCAACAGGCTGGAGAAATGGGCCAGCAGGAACCCCATCTTGCTAAACAGAGAGAAATGCCAAGTCCTACATGTGGAGAAGAATAATGCCATGCACCAGTACTGGCTGGAAAGCGACTGGCTTGAAAGCAGCTTTGCAGAGAAGGCCCTGGGGACCTTGGGGAACAACCAGCTGAACATGACCTAGCAACACACCCTTGCAGCAAAGGCGGCCAACAGCCTCCTTGTCTGCATTAGGAGGGCATTCCTCTCTACTCAGCTCTGAGGAGACACATCTAGAGTGTTGGGTCCAGGTCTGGGCTCCCGAGTACGGGACAGACATGGACTTCCCGCAGCAAGTCCAGAAGAGCCATGATGATGATTAAGGGATTGGGGCATCTAACATATGAGGAGAGGTTGAGAAAGCTGGGACTGTTCAGCCTGGAGAAGACAAGGCTCAGGGGCATGTCTTCAATGTGTATAAATATGTAAAGGGGAAGGGGAGTTAGAGAAGACAGAGCCAGACTCTTCTTAGTAATGCCCACTGACAGGACAAGAGGCAATGGGCACAAAATAAAACACATTAAATTCTATCTAAATGTAAGAAAAAAACTTTTCTACTGTTAGAGTGGTCAAACACTGGAACAGGCTGTCCAGAGAGGTTGTGGAGTCTCCATTCTCGGAGCTATTCAAAACCTCACTGGACATGGACCTCAGCAACGTGCTCTAGATGACCCTTCTTTCATCAGGGGATTGGACTATATGCTCTCCAGAGCTGTCTTCCATCACCAGTTATTCTGTGAGTCTGAATCCTGCATTGTTCCTTACACAACTGTTTTGTCTTGTGTCTTGATAGACTCAACTTGCAAGGATGGTAGAGAGTTATTTATCCAGCAAAGCTTCTGGCTTCCAGAAACTCTTCCCTAGGAACTACTCCATCTTAAAATTATCACACATTTTTTGAGTCCTGGGATGCTTTTAATGTCATTATCACAGATGGGAGCACAGGCACAGTGGACAGCATGGGGGATAGAGCAGAGATGATGTCTACTTAAAGGTTGGAAAGCATAGATTTCTTTCCTATAACGTTTGGTACATCTGTCACAAGTCAGGACTTGGAAGAACAAAATAATATGTTTCAAAAGATATGTGTTGGTAATCTGAGTTAAAATACTAGAACGGTTCAGACATTTTAGAGGAAGAAATGACAATGAAAGAAGTGTTGTTCAACTAAAATACTCGTGTTTCTTTCTCCTCCCCATGCTCCCCACCCCCACCCCACCCCACTCAATGTTTTTCTAGGCTAGAGATATATATCTGAGAAAGGAATTCGAGGCAAAAATCCCTAAGTATATTTTAGAAGAGTATGTATTAACCTTTTCCCCTTCACTTATATGTACATTTTCCATAGACAGTTTTATAACTCTGGTTTCAAGCACAGACTTGAAAGGATGTTCAGTCTGATTTGTTATTCTGAACTGACAGGAACGCATTGGATTTGGTTTCATCTTCTGGTTTTCAATTTGGTTTCAATTCTTTTTGCACCACCTGAGTTTTAAGTTCAAACAGAACAAAACCCTTAGAGTGAGATTCCCCTCAAAACACTTTTCCCTTCTTTAAGACAAAATCAACGATTTTTACAGGCTTGTAAAACATCCATGAAGCCATGTAGTTTCACCTCTTAGCAAGCAAGGCCTGAATGTTGAAAAGAAATCTGAAAATGGACAGTTACGGAGATCCTGACCTGACCCAGTGCTGCAGATTAATGTAGTTTTGTTCATTTTACCAAGTTATTTCTGTTGTCGACAAAGCTTCACTGCTTTCCTAGTCATGCTGACCCAAGCAGACAAAGTATTGTCCACGCTTTTTGTTATGTAAAACTGAAACACTGACTGAACTAGAAAACCGCATACGTTTGCTTCACACCTTCAGAACTACTAGTGGAAGCTAGTGTTCCTATAATTGTCAAATCCTAAATTCCTCACATTTAGAAAATAAGTCACTTGAGAGCAAGCTGTTCTGGGTACAGCTGGATAAATGCGGTCCTGAGCACAGAAAGCATTTCCCACATAGTCAGCTACCATGTACACTTCCACTGAGACAAATTATCAAGAAAAGAGGAAGAAAAAAAAAGTAGCAGTTGCTTTTACTTTGGTTCAGGGACTTTAAAGGTTGCTGAATAAGCAACTTTTATTAGCTTAAGGAATCTGCATGTGTCTCTTCCCCGTTGCTCAGGGAAGAGTTTTATTTGTGTTACCAATAACTACAATTACATCTTGAAATCTCCAAAGGCACTCAATGTTCTCCCCATGTGTTAACTATGAGCTTTTAAAACTATCTGAAGCCTGAACAGGAGTAGCCATGGACCACAAACCCCTATCCTGAGTGTTCAACCTGACCTGATATGGGTCATGAATGTGTACAGCACAGCATCAGTCAAAGTGTAATAGTCAGACTGGGAATATAAACGTGCTGGCTCATCATCATCATCGAAACACAGACAAGGAACCCTTAATGGCCAAAGTCGATCGAAGAGATATGTAAGTAAAAACCACAAAATTTTTGCAGTGGGAACAAAAAGAGGTTTATACCAATCTGGGCAATTTTTTTCTTTTGAAAACATGGCAGTCAGCTAAATCATCTCATTTGTTTTAGGGTGAAGAAACCTGACCTTCATAGAAAGGTTTCCGTGTAGTGCTCGTTTGTTTACAATTGGAAGCAACAGCCTTTTCTCATGGGCTCTTGGAGTCCTCTGTGAAAGTGTCAGCTGTTCTGCCCTATATCTTCTCCCTCATGTTCTCTTGCCAATGTGCATGACCTCCACTTTTGCAGCAGTGGAGGAAAAATACTGGCCTGAACAGTGGATCCCAGTCTTCAGGTTGGGGTAGTGAGGAGTTGGATGGGGAGGAGAAAGCCGGGGAGAGTGATAAGTCTGAACCTGAGGACCCAAGGTGCTTTTACAGACCTGCAAATCTCCTGCACTGAAGAAGACACTTGAGAAAGCTGAAGCCCTGCTGTGGCATTTGCTTCTGGGCTTCTGGCTGCAGAATGTGCTCAGCGCGTCCTCGCCTTGTCTGATGGAGCTGCTCGCACAGCAGGACCTTTTGGTGGGATGTTACTGAACAGGGACCTTAGCTCTTTTAGAGGGTTCTTCTGCCTATGGGAATGCTGTCTGCCTGCAAACCCTTCCCTCCAAGGGCAAGCTGCATTTCATTATGTTTTCCTAACTATTGAAACTGATGTATAAGGGCACGTAGATTGTGAAGAAAATACAAAACCAAAGGTACTGTGCTTCTTCCCTGGCCTGAGGATCTGATGCAGTTATGTTACTAGTCAGGTCACCCATGGTGAAAGCAGTGTAAGAAGCAGTGAGGAGCACAGTCTCACTTACAGAAACACTGAGGTCAGTGCTCAGTAGACCTAGTTGTCAACTGGGACGTAAAAACAAAAGTCAACAGGGAGGCTTGTGAAATGGTTGAAAAGATCTTCAAACATATTCAGCAGATGAGGTCTCACAAGAGGGCTGTATTAATATAAAAACTGTAAACTGAAGAATGCCTTTTTCCATTCGCTGTTGCCACTCAGTAGTAACAAGTCAGTGGAAGTTCAGTTTTACAGTAAGATAAAGCTGCAGATTAGCAATTAGAAAAGAGGGTCATTGCATTGTCTGGCTGGTTCTGCACCACGTAACTGAAGTGTCCTGTAAAATATCTATCTATAAATAACTAAACCCATACAAGCAAAACTGTAATAGCATATTTTACAAGCAAAGCTGAAGAATATTTCACATTTTAAATTTAATCTTCAAAGCTGAGTGGAAGGGAACAGGGAGATAGCAAGTAGCACGGTAGTGCTCTCTGGTGGAAGCAGAGCACTCTCTGCTTCACCAGGCAAAACAGAAGCGGTGGTTGTGAAGTGTTTTCAGTGCAAGGATGCTAAAAACAAGAAGGCAAGCTGCCAGAAATCGTATACTCTGCAGAACTATTGAATCTGCTGATCTGCAGATGATAATGGGAGCCGCAAAACAGTTTCAGAGGGGAAAGGAGCTTGTGGTTAGCCCAGCACTAGCATGCCTAGGAGGGGAGGGGATGGGGGCATGTTTCACAGATGATAAATTAAAGTTTAGGCCTATATCTGACAGGATTTTCAAAAGGCATTCTTTCTGGTCATACCACTGGGTTTGGAAGCTGCTCGGTGCAAATCAGAGAATGAGACATAAATATTCCTGTGCTTGTACCTTCTATTTTCTCTTCTACTATTAGGTAAATGAATGCAGAGCTAGCAACTGCTCTGAGCCTAAGAGAAGGCTTAACAGGCAACATATCACCTAATCATAAGCAGGGCTTACTGTTACTGTTTTAAAAGTATTCACAATTACCAACAAAATGCGGAAAGGTGTTAGTAAAGGTGATGTAAACTCTGTTTACTCTGATTCATTTATTGGCAAGCACATCTCTCAATGTTTGATTAAAAAGCACAACCTTGGCTTTATCAGTAGGAAATATCCCACAGAGATAAATGGATGGGATAAATATACAAATAAATAAATAAATAAATGTTAAATCAGATATACATGTACATCTATAAGTTCTTGGAATTTGTTTTAGAGTACTTCATAACATTAGTGCCTACAGGCAGTGAATAAGAGAGCTCAACGCCTCATTACTGCTCCAAAATACAAAGGAAGATCTTTCCTGTGCCAAAGGGCTTAAATATTAAGTAGAGAAAAGGATAACAAGCATAAAGTATTATTATCCCCTTTGACAGAGTTGAAATTTAGGTATAAAGAGCCTGAGTCAGCAAAACACATAAGCACATGCTTAAGCACATTCAGTTCTTCAAATATTTTTATGTATTTTGCTGAATGGAAGCAGCATTAAGCACATTCCTATTCTTTTCATTGGATGAGGGTTGTTTGACTTTTTTACACTCAGAAAGGACTTCTGAGGCAAAAATAAGAATTTGCCTGGGAGCAGCCCTTTCTAGACCTAGTATCCTAAACCCCTTAATTTGGAAGTTTTAGTCACCCAAAGCAACCTATGCAGCCTATGCAGAGTAAGTAACTGGATTTAGTAAAATTACCTACAAGGAAAAAAACCATCTTACGTTATCCTACCCCAAAATGTATGCTGCGAGCATGACAGGAAAATTATAGGGGAGGTGTTTAGGAGGGGCACATATCACAAAACTGCAACTGATGATTCCTTTGCCAGAATGCCATTGTTTGGGTCAATATTTGCTGTACAAGTTAATGTTGGCTGAGCATTAACATGAAACAAATATGTCTCATAGTGATATCTGCCAATATTTAACAGGGAACTCGTACAAACATTTCTCCTTTGGCCTTTCATTAACTCTGTTTCAAGGACCTGTGTCCCTGAGCACAGGAGACTCAGGGTAATGGAAATCTGGGCATTTCTTCTTCACTCTCTTGGAATCAAGCAAGAAAACAACAAGACAACACAAAGTGGAAAAGTTATCCTCTTGTTCCAGAGTACATTGATAGCCCAGAGAAAGTTTGCTGGTGTGACAGAGCACATCTATACTTAGAGGACAGAGAGAGACTTAGTATTTCTAGATACAGCTGGAA
Source organism: Astur gentilis (assembly GCF_929443795.1). NCBI lineage: Eukaryota > Metazoa > Chordata > Aves > Accipitriformes > Accipitridae > Astur > Astur gentilis. Next base: position 7,494,497 of record NC_064898.1, read on the forward strand.
TAATTCAGCTCTGGGTTAAATTTTTATATGATTTTTTTTTAAATTATCACTAAAGCTAAAGCATCTTTATGGAGGCTAATGCAATAACATTGGAGAAGTGTGAACCCTGAGCAGCAAGAAAATCATCCCAAGCTTGCATTTGACTTTGTGGTGATACTTCTAACTGTACATCCAGAGAAATTTTCTACTGCTTGTGGCCAGACCAATTTTCTTGCCTATATGTTTGGTGGTACTGGTGGCTTGGAGAACCAGGTCACGCACAGTCACTGCAGGGCCAACCTGCCTGCCTTCACCTTCCAACTCCTGGATCCTCACAGGAAGCTCACTTTCTTTCTTTCCCAGATTCCCAGTTGCTGAACAGTAAGGGTGACAGTATCACCAGAAATGAATATTAGATACTATTTATATGAAAAAATAGCACCAGGTGTAGCCTTAACATCATTATTTGTGTTCATCCAAAAATTTAGAAACTGGACTCTTCAATTTCTGCAGACAAGATAAATGAAGAAGTTGTTTCCTGGAGCTGAAGAAATTGTCTCTTCAGGGCCCGTCTGTTACTCCCGAGAGATGTCAAACAGCTCTCCATTAAACTATATGGTGATTCAAATTCAAATGTATGTTTTCCATATCTCTTCATTGTCATCATTTTCTGTCTATGAATTGAGGTACAGGTACTGGCTTTGTCTATTTACCCATCAGTGTTTTGGAATTTACACAGGAATTATTTTTTTTGCTAAAATACTTGCCTCCCAGGCAGACAGATGAAATCCCATTGCAAGAATCAGTCCTGTACTGTGATTCAGGCGCTGCAATGTAAATGATCTCATTTTTTACTGACTTGATTCTATAAATGAAGAGGAAATTATTCAAGGAATGTTCTTGAGAAAATGAACGTGTGCACGCACTTCTGGAAGTCATTCGCAGAAAAATTAGACACAGCAAATGAAAATTCAGTTTAGCTTTCCTCTGCATTACCACATGGTGGCCACATAACCCCAGCGATGCGGGCTGCTGCTGCAGTAACCCTGAGAAACCGTTGATAATTCCAATACCTGTTTTCTATGCACCCCACATGAAGAAATTTCATCTACGCTAAGGTCTTCTGTGCAAGTCCTACAAACTCACTAACATCTTCTAAAAACTCAGGTAATACAATTCCACAAACTATGCAGTCTGATTATTGGACTGGTTATTTAGACTGAAACTAGTTCTAATCAAAGTACTAGAAGTACAAACATAAATGGATGAGAATAGGAAAAAATCTTGTAGAAATCTTCAAACTCCATTTTTCAAGTTCTTCTGAAGATGTGAGAATTTACTGTAATAAACTATGATATTTAAACATTATTTACATTTTACTTTTAATAATGACAACACACCATAAAGATCATGAACATTGTAATGATGCATTCATTGCATCAGTTTCTGTACTAAAGTCGGTTTACTTTAAGAAAAAATATTATGTTTGATCTGTCAAAATATTTGTACAGGGAACTAAGCTCAACTCTGATGCAGGATTAGAGTGGGCACACTTTTATCACTACCACAGTGTTTTGCTGGTTCAGTCCCCAGTACAAAACCCAATGCCCCCTCGGCAGCTGGGGAAGGTATTTGGGTACTCCAAACATGGCCCGCAGGAATGGGACCAAACAGGATTGACGCACATCACCTGCTCCCCTGGGATGCCCTGGAAATGCTCGAGAGCCTGACTTCAATCAGTTGTCAAAACACATGTCAAAATTCAGAAAGAATTACATATGAAGGCCAAATACATAGAAAATAGGGGGAAAGCCACCTGTCAGACTTTTAACTAGAACCAACTGGAGATTGTTTTTATTTCCCCCAGGAACAGTTTAGCATTCTTGGGAACAAAAGCAAAACCTGAAAAAATCAAAACCTGAACACTTTTCAGTGAACACGCCAAATAGTGAATCAAAAACGCTGCCACAGGACCTTGTAAGAATTGTGACCACAATGCCACATGCATCCATTGTCTGCTGTGAGCAGTGTGTCCTGCAAAATAGGGCTGTAGGTGAGGGAAAAGAACTTACCAGTAGTAGCCCATGCTGCACCATGAAAGAGGTCCTTTGGCCAGGAGCCTGTCCCTTAAACTGGGTGGAGACATGAGGCAGCAGAACCACATCTCCTGTGAAGCACTGTGGCATCATCTCCAAAACAAAATACCATATTTTTTGACGAAAATCCAGAATATATTCAGGTTTAGGCCTTTTCCTTTTTAGGTCTAGGTAAGTATTGAAATTTTCTACGGAAAGCAAATACTTCTCTCAAAATACTTTCTGTCTTAGGTTTTTTCATTGGAAATAAGTTACAAATGGTGGGGTTTGATCTACTTGCAAAGTCTGAAGCACCATCTCAAAGAAAATTGGAGCATATGCTGTTTTAAAGCAGCCTTATTTAAACTTATTAAAACCCTTTGGCCTGCAACAGTTTTTCATAAACAACATGTAGGAAGAGCTTTCGGAAGGGCTGTCCAGCTTTGTCTTAAGCTGTGCAACGTGGTGGAGATGATCCAGCTTTTCAAGGGCTGCCTTTTACAGATTCCCAAAGCAAGCCATAGCAAAACCAACGCCTACCCCAGCCTAAGTTGTGGGAACAGGATGCAGATTCGACAAGCCAAGGCTTCTCCATGGCAAAGTCTCATCCCCACTGAGACATGATGCATTGCATGGTACCTCTGCCCAGGTCTGCTGGCAGGGCCCTTCCCACTGCTATTTTGTGCTACCGTTCTTTCCAGGTGATTACAGAAAAATCTGCAGAAAAATACCGGCTGACTATCAGCACTGACGTGGTACATTCTCCTTCCTCATTGCAAAGAGGTCAAATTCCAGCCTCGGTTAAAGTGGAACGTGGGGTGAGCCCAGGTCCCTAGACGGGTAAGCTAGCCCAAAATTCAAGTACCTAGAGAACTAGCTGGTAAGGGCACACTACTTTCTGTGAACATATTTTTCTGTGTAGAAGACCAGATCTAAGGCACCATGTTTAAAAACCTGCTGGTAGCTCCCCAGGGAAAAAAGACAGTGCACCGAAGAAATTCCCTGATGGACATAGTTATTCAGCCAAGAGAGAGAGTACAGTCAGCATGCAGCCAGGGTGGGGACACTGTGGACAATTTCTCCCATGTCACAGAGCCAAATTCATGATGCCGGAAAACATCTGAGGGACTATCACCCTGCAGCTTCCCACACCTTTTCCCCAGGATTTTTGCACCAGGCTATAAAGTCAGGGATTTAGAGCAATGAGAAATTCAAGTTCTTTCTGAAATGGCTTTGTTATAATGAGCATTGTCTCAGAAAACTGGAATCATGTCTTGCATATTCCTGAGAAAATGCCTTCATTGAGAAGAGATGCATTTCAGGGAAATACCATTATTGTTTCAGGTTGCCCCTTTGTGTGTTCTGTAAATCTTCAAAGTGGTTGTGACTATAATTCATCTGGGCCGTGGGCAGAAGGAGACATTTCTCCCAAGAGAGGGACAGACTACATGTGTGTGTGGTCCAAGAGAAAGCAGCTTTAATCATGCGCTGAGAGTAATAGGCATTGTACTGTGACTAAATTTACTGTGCTTTCTGGCAGACTCTTTCTGCAGGGAGAAGTGGTGCATTTCAAGCTCTAATCTTTGTTTTGTCTGTAGATTTTCACTCTTTCTATACTAACTTGATACTAAGGGCCTGATCTTCATAAAATGGGGCCCAAAGTCAGCATCTACTTTTGCAAACTCGAGTACCTAGCACATGTGCAAATCAGAAGTGACTCACAAAGAGCTCTGGACACGTGGCTCTGCAAAGCCCCTTCTTGCTTTCGTGTAAGTTAAGGATTTTACACAACTGTAGTTATGTTTCTGAGAATACGATGCTGGGTGTTTAGTTCAGAGATACATTTTATTCTCATCTCATTGCCAAAGGCAACTGACATATTGAAGTACAAGCACGGTGCCAACTGTGCGGTTAAATTGAAGTCCCCAGCTCAGCTTTTCTACAGATTTAATTGGCAAGGCTGCAGTCTTTTCAGATCTTTTCAGATTTAGTCACCCTCTTTGTACAAAATTAAGAGAATTAAGGCCAAACCCAAGCATAAAATAACATCATAAACCCCTTATTGTCCTCGTGAAATGGACAAACATGACATGTTTTCCTTCAGTTTGATTTACACCATCAGCATTTGAAAGCACAGTCATTGTTTAGCTGAACCTGCCAAATGATTTCTGTTTAATTACATGATGCAACCACAAACTCTCCTAGGAAAAGATTTCTTATTTATTTATTTATTTGAGTTGAGATAGTACCAAATAACTAGACATAACTCTCAGAAAAAAAGTACTCGAAGAAGCAGCATTTATAAGCAATGTAAGAAAAAAGTAGTTGTATGGTTTGTTGTTGTTTTTTCAAATTTATCTGAGAACAAGAAAGAAGGAGATGCAGAATATAGGACTGAGCTTTTTTCATTTTAATCACAGTAAGTGCAAAAATCTCCAGAAGAATAGGGAGATAACACTGTAGTGAAGATGTGTGTCATTTTATGCTGCAGAGAGCAAGTAAGGGGTGTGTAACACGCTTCCTTGGTCTTCCTTCTCTCCATTTGTCCTTCTGCCCTGCTCACTGTCTGTCACAGCCAGTCCATCCTGTCAATGTGGAGTTTGGCTTAGCTCTGAAGAGGTGTCTCATTGTCACAAGATGTAGCTAGAGCGAGTAGTTCAGATTCTTTCAAAGGTAGGTTGTACTTTTATGAGTAAAAATATCATCTGAAGTTGCATTATCTCAAGTCATAAGTATAATCCTTTAGGGCATAAACTGATCACCAACAGGCTTGACAAAAGAATGTCTTCAGGCAGTGTATTATTACCAGTGATGAGTGATAAGTTATGTTATTTTCCATACAGAAGTACTGACTTGCAGTCAAAATGGTCTTTTAATTTATTAGAACAACACAACAAGGAAGAAAAAACTGTAATGTCTTTCCAAGAAAGACAGGCTCTTGTACACAAAGCACCCACTCAGCATGGGCAAAGCAGTGGGCACAGTGCTGGAGTCACTTTTCAGATGGCAGACAGTTTTCAGATTTAAAGGAACATTATAAAGAAGCCTTAAATTTATCACTAAAGAAAGCAAACCTTCTGAGCAGAAAAATGAACTCTTTCCTCCTCCAGAAATACTCCCTTCAAACTCCCTAGTTTGTACCCTCTGAAGGTTTGGGATGTATCTTCTTTTGCTTACCATTGCTTTTGTGGTGAGAAATGCAGCTTGACCCTAGTAATCCCTTCTCTCAGAGGCTTTGGGGTGAGCAGTTCCACTCCTGACCATCACATCACCTCTTGTCAAATAAAACGTCTTCGCAGGGGACTGAGAGTGGTTGTCTCCCCTTGCAGCTCCTGGCAGGAGGAAAAGGGACTCACTGGCAGCCAGAGGCTGCTGAGTCCCAAAACTGCTCTGGGGCAGTTGGGTAACAAAAGAAAACTGGTATTTTCAAAGCAAAAATAGTGGGCTGTGACACACTGTGGCATGGCTACCATCCCAGAAGGATGGGCTTCTGGAGATCACCAGGGAGAGTGCAGTTGATATCAGTGACCAATCTTCAGCTTTTGGGGTGATGCACCAGTGGAGGCGGTGGTGGTGGTGAGAGACCTTGTGCCCTCAGCCCCCAGGAGCTCCCCCCGCTTGTAATGGTGACAGCACATGTAGGTGTGTCCTCCAGAAGCAAAAAGGGGACAAAGTCCCCAGCCAGGGGTGGAGCAGTGGGGGGTGGCAGAGCAGTTTCTGAGGACACCCCAAGACAGCACCATCTGCGGGGTGAGCTCAAAGCCTGCAGGGACAGAGCTGACCAGACCCCCAAAACGCAGACGCCAGTGTTCAACCTTCCCCCATTCCTCTCCTCCACATGCAATTTCCTGAAAAAGGGTGTATCATTCAAAGTGTTTTTAAATAGGTTACACATCCCTTGTCGTTATTTTAATTTTAAAATGTTCTGCAGAACTAATTATTTTTAATGTTACTTTAAAAAAAAAAAAAGGTGTGGTAAAATAATATTTTTAACTCTAGCAGTTTAAATTGAGAACTCTTATAAAATTACCAGCAGCCTTTTGAACTGCAGCTGAGAAAGAGATATTTCCTTTTATGACACTCACTCCCTTCTTTATGTAATATTTAACCCACGGAACTGTAAAGGTTATACGAGCTGCATACTTTGGAAGGTTTATTCCTCATTCTGCTGTTATGACATACAAATAAGTGACCGAGTAAGTAAGTAAAGCTAAATAAACGAAGCTGGAGAAACACAAGCCAAAGTGAAGTATTGCTTATTCTTAATCCTGCCTCATTTGGGGCACTTCTTTGTGAGAATCCCGAAGTAGCTGAAGATCCCTTCAAAGAAAAGCTAGTTATAGAAAACTTATCCCCAGTGCTCATGTGACCAGGTAATGTACTCGATTCACACAAACAGGTAATCCACGGGGCTGCACTCTAGACGGTTAAGTGGCTTTAACATAAACTCCTATTGCAGAGGGCTGGAAAGCAGATAAAAGCTTCATTTGTCTTCTGAGCCCTCGCCGAAAATCTGCCCATTATAGAGTGCAGACCTGTACGGGGGCTCCTGGTGCCTTTTTGATGTGGAGGACGGCGCGCTTTCGGCAACGTCAACGACCGGCGCGCTCCCGGCTCGACGTGCCCACTCCCCACAGCGGGATCGGACCGTGGGCAGGGGCTTCGCTCTGTCACCCGGCGTCAGCGGCCGCTCAGCAGGCCCAAAGGCATCGCCATGGGAGGACACGTCCCTCAGCTCACACACAGATAGGGAGAGTAACAAAGGTTTGCTTATGGCTCCCGTGAAAAATAGTTTTTTTGTGTAAGGGTATTTATCATCCGCTCATGTCATCGTTCCTGGGTTTCTGGTGACAGTTGTGGCATGGACAGCGTTCAGAGTCTTTTATCTGTGAATGTTAACATTTCTTTGAAGACTAAGCATGAAATATATTACAACAAGTTTACTGATAGAAGAGCTGGAATGACTTCATAAGAGGAGAGGATCACAGAAACAGACACATAACTGTTTGTGGCTTCTGTTTAGAAAATAAAGCTATGTTCAAAAGCACAGAACTAAACAAATTTTGCATTTGTTTCAGAGGTCTGAAGCTGGGACCCAATCCACCCCTCAGTGAAGCCAGCAGGAGTCTTCCCATTGACTTCAATAAGCTTTTCATCCAGCCTGTGCTTGGTCTTAAGGTCTTTGTGATTAAACTTCTTTCCTTCTTTTCTGATAATGCAGACAGGTTTCGATGAAGTTGGCATGCAGTACATGTCCATCACACCGTGAGACACGAGCTTCTAAAAGGGATGCAGCCGCCCTTCCTCCCAGGTGGCTGCGATGTGGAGTGGTGGGATACAATACTGTCAGCCTCTGCATCTCCACTGCCTCCTGTAGCACCTCATGTTCTCATCGTTCGGGAGAAATTTTATTTCAAAGCTCCAATTTTTGCAAGTGTTGTTGATACTTCCAGTTTTCTTTGAATGCCAGCTGTTCTAGGATTGAGTAAACCATCTGACTGACAAAGAACACTGGCCTCAAAACCAGAGTTTTGGGTGTATCTTTTAAGCAGCGTGCCACAAACCAATCTGCAATTAATGAATGCCCATGTCATCTAACAAAGCCAAATCTGGCAGTGTGATGGTAATATCTAAAAGCAGATACTGGTAGCTCACGGAGATCGGTAAATGCATGTTCAAAATCCATGTTCTGGAAAACCCCTTATTTTAAAAAATGTTTCCTTTCCACTAGGGATACTTCTTAAGTTTGGGGCAATTTGTGCTGCTGCTGCTGCCAATAAAATATTGAAAATGTGTTTCTGAAAGAAATTAATTCATTACTTTGCAATTCTGAGCTTCTGGAAGCAGAAGCCCATGTGGGCTGCATCCACTGAGATATGCTACGCCAGTTCTGCAGTCTTCAAACCCTTCATAATCTTTTTGTGTTTGCTGGTAGGGCAGCCCACCCAGCATAAAAAGGCATGCAAACGATTTTAACAGACAAGCATTGTGTTGACCAAGGTTTCCAGTGTTAAACTATCCAGAAAGATTTAGACAAATTTTTCCCTATGGTAAAATGCATATGTTAGTTTAAAGATGAAGAGAAATGAAATGTGTTATTTATAGCCTGAAATATCCTTAATATTACACACATGTGTATTTCACTTAATCATTGTTTTGATAAATGCCCACACTGCTAAACACCTAATGTACAACAGGATGTGGTTCCCACTTAAATTAGCAGATGCTATAGTTTCTGATTGTTAATGATGGACCTGTTTGCCAATAAAAACAACTGATGGATCAGCATGTGTGAGCTACTGAACCTCAGCAAAAGCCCAAACTAATGAGAGAGAGAGAGAAAAATGCTTCAGGTCACAGTCAGCAGATGGGAACTGGCCAGATGTCTGTCTGGGGCAGGGAAAGTGCAGCATGTATTTAAATATATATCTATGTTTTTATATAGCAGCAACCACTGGGAAGTTCAAATACTTGGACTAACCAAAGCAATGGTTTTGAAGTTTACTTTTGCAGTTGGGGGACAAAAATAAACGAAAAGGGTACATCTCTAAATCTGAAACTTCAGCTATCGGATGGCACTGAAATGGTCATTACATGCAATTTAGAACACAAGACACAAACTCAAAATGTTGCAAGTCAGATGAAAGCTGCATTAGGTGATTTTGGCAACATAAGATGTCATTTGTAAGCAGCTGAAAATAAAATTGCGTTTTAATTTTCTCTTATGTTTTTATTAAGCAGGACATGCTATAAAATGTAACACGTCTAAACAATATTTTTTGCAAAACCGTGTGACACATGCAAATGAATGGAGAATATTAGCTAAAAAAAGATGAAATCGTGCCATTTCTAGTAAAGAACCAAGTTATACAGTTACATATTAAAAACTAAGCTAGCTAATTTCCTAAACACGAAGGCAGTAAATGTATGATTGAAAATGTCAGGATTTTTTTAATCACATGCTACTGCGAGATTACACATATTGTATATCTCTGAGTAAAATAAATGAAAACTGCTTATTTTTCACTGAAAAAAACCTTGCACTGCTGCCCAGATTCAGCAACCTGGTCACACTGTCTCCGAGAGATTTATTCACCAGCTAAAAGATACGCAGCTGCTTAAGTGCCTGACTGGACTGGGGCCTATAAGACAAAATTCATTACAAGTAGAAATGCAATTTGTTCATGGATTGAAGCAATTTGAGCATTTCATTTGACTCCTCTATAAATGGAATTTCCCTGTACGCAGTTCACGGCAAGCATATTTTTCCACAGGGATCTGATCCAGACCTCACTGGAGTCAATGACCATCTTTCCACTCGCTTTGGTGGGTTCTGGATCCGTCCCCAGCTGCAAGCAGGGTACGCCTGTCTGCCAGCACCAGCCCTGCGCTTCCCCCTCATTCAGGGTGTTCTCAGCTGATGGGTGCTTTGCTGTTACGTTGAGACTGCCGTAGTACTCAAAAAAGGAAGTTGCCACGAGTAAAACAGTCGTGTTGTGCTTTTTGATGTCAACGTTAAGCAGGACGTACAGGAATTTTCCTTTGGAGAATCCCTCCTAACCGCTTGGGATATTTGGGTGCAGAAAGGCCCCAGCAAGGGCAAAATGCAGCAGGAGGCAAATGGGGGCATTTCTGCCAAAACCTTGCCTCCTGCTGTTGCGCCTGGAAAATGGGCTCGGGTCTATCATAGCAGTGGCAAGAAAATGCTCATAGCAAGAAGGGACAGTCCTGGAGGGCAAGGGGAAGGAGGAAAATGGGAGATACCTGACTGCCAAGATCTTCCTTGGCTGGTGCAAACACCACTGGATGCAGTATGACATGGAGACACCCCCACTGGGGGAAGGAGATTGCTGTCAGACAAACACCCATTGCTGTGGCTTTTCTCCCACCTTCACACCCTCTTTGCCCAAGCAACATCCTTGTTATTCAATAGCTACAGCTAGGACAGCTGTAGGACAGGCCTGTATACTGCCTTTCAAAAAGTTTCAGGAAAAAATCACCCCGTGAATCCCGTAGTGCATCTGTCATGGTGTGTGCTTTGTATCGTGCACGATATTGTGTCTAAAACATACACCGCTCACTCATTAAAACGTCGGAAAGAAAGGTAGAGGTTATTCAAGCACAAGAGAGCTCCTGTTCGATGGTTTGCCTGAACAACAATAGAAATCTGCACCTGCACAAGTTTCTGCCAAAACTGATGTCACACAACTGTTGATCTTGATTAAATTCATTAGCCTGGGAGAGATGGATTTCTATACATCTTATTGTGCGTGTTTTATGGGTTATGCTCCTGGGTGGAATATAAGGTAGTTTTTGTTCAAGAGACAGTAGGAAAATCATGCTGAGACCCAGGCCTGCTTTAGAATTCAACATATTCAGCAAAAAACTTTGGCCAGGACTTATTTTGGACTTCAGTAAAACTCTATTATAAGAGTTTCCGTAAGTTTAAAGGAACTGTCTGAGAGTTTGTATATATTATAAATCCTATTCTGTACAGATTTTGCCTGCAGTAGCAAAGCAGCAACATTTTTCAACGATTCTGGCTTAAGTTATAAAGCTCTATCCTGGAGCGATGAAATTAGAAAAATATTTTACAAAACCAGAACACAGGTCACATATTTGCAATATCTTTCTTTAGCATTAGCCCTCTTTGAAAAAAGTTTTATGTCACAGCTGCACAGCACACATTGACTGTTTGTATCCAAAATATGGAAAATAAATCACAGGTTTGTCTACACATTTGATAACATAAGGAAAACCAACAGGCTTTCCTTGATACTTATTCCTCTCTTCTACCTATGCTGTGGGGATGCATCTTTGTATATGTATATACAGACATTCAGAAACATACAAACCTAATTTCTGTCTTTTCACTTTGCTTTGATTTACTGTTGTGCAAACAAAAGGCTTGAGACCTGATTATAATCTTACTAAGTTAATCAGGCTGTTTATGTCAGTAATTAATCAATGTTGCCTGTAAAGGCTCACAGCCTGCCCCAAGGTACATAATTTACCCTTGCCTTTCACTTTGCATCATCATTTGCATCAGTACAAAGGAAGTGCAAACACATGTGCTGCTGTATTCTCTGCTCACCCTTCACTCATTTTGCAGAGAGGTATACGAAGACTGAAATCTGTCGTCGGTGAAATCACAAAACTGAAATAATGTAGCAGCATAAGGAATTTGGCATTGTCTGACGTGAAATGGGACAGTGGCTTTGCCCATGTCCTGCTGAACAGAATCCCCATCCCACCGAGCTCCCCTGCCAGCGGAGCGCCAGCCGGTGCTCCTGATTCATCGAAAGGAACGGGAATGGGTGACTCTGAAGCATGAGCTCCTCTCCTATCCGCATGGCCCATACAGCTGTGTACTACCAGAGATAAGTCTACAGCAGTGCATCTTTTGGGGAGCTCTGCCTTGTTGCAACTATACTGAGGGGTGCCTATGGAAAAACAAAACAACTCACCAGGGCTGATGTTCTGGCGCTGAGATTTATGGACGTGTTTTGTAAATGTGTGTGCCTAAGTGTGCATATGTTTGTGTACACATAGGCGTAGCCTTATAGAGCTAGAAACAACAAGATGTCACAACAGCGGATAAACAGAGTACATTGCTGAATGTATAGCTTAGAGCTGCCCTGAGCTCAGAGTAAAATGTTTATAAAGGAATCACTTTAATGTAAGGCAACCCTCTTTGAGATAGAACATGGGTATAGTTTGAGAAGAAGCAATGACATTGTTCAACACTCCATAGCAAGACAGTACCCTCCCTGCTATAACAATGTCTTTTAAAGCAGGATTAATATGTTCATTCAAACTGAAATTTGGGCAGGGTGGGTTATGCGAAAAGGAATAAGATCTGTAGTGAACCCACATTCCTTTAAAGAATGTGGCATCCGTACTAGTCTAAGTAGAGTTACTGGGTTCTTGGGTTTTGCAAAATTAAAGAAATTGGTGAATATTTGTTTTAAAAGAACTGTTTCCTGCTAGCGTTTTTATGGCAGACTCGGGAAGAGAGCACAAAATTAAAACAGTGTTTGCAAGCAAGAAAAAGTGTGCAAACATTTTAAGTCCTGACACATTGAGAGGGTCAGCTGCCCAGAGGACCTGAAATACCACGGGACCAGACAAAATTGGGGCACCTTTAAAAAACAAGTGGCAAAAGTGGCAAAAACATTTTCACATATACTGGCACTGAGGACTTCTGCCTGATTTTGAGAAGAACTTAAAGATCTATTATTTTTTTTAAGGAAAAAACCCCTACCAGCTCAACCCTTTAGTCCCTAGTATGTTGCCTAGGTTTTTTGTCCACATCAGAGCTGTCCTCTCCTCCTGTTGCTGCCTGTCACTGAATAAAAACATCTTTCAGGCTCTTGAATTGAGAATTATTATCCAGCTACCCAAACTCTGCTCTGCTAAGGGCCTTTTCTAAGGCAGGATCGGAAGTAATTTCTGAACTGAATAATTGTACATCCAGATGAAAATTTCTTTGCTACATTCTATTATTCTTAGCTAAGGAAGGGATGTATAACCCTGAGGTGGTGCTTATTTCTCCTCACTTATTACAGAGAAACTTACACAACTGACTCACACAAGGTGCTTAACTTTCAGAGAGCAAAAGTGAGGTGAGATAAATCCTTTATTGTTATGCACTGAGTTGTATTGCCTGGGCTGCACCTGATCAGGCATTCAAGAAAGGCTTCACCCCAAACCTTAATGTACTCGCTGGGAAAGATTGAGGACATTGGCGACAAGAGAAATGACTTGGCATTATTTGGGGATCCTTCCAGACGAGTGGGGAGAACCCTCCCGTGGGGACATCTGATCCCAGAAGAGACCACAGGACTGTGCACAACACCCTTGGTCAGAGGAATCGGAGGCAGCAGAGAGCAGCCCAAGGGGCAACGGGCATGAAAGCATCCTCTCATTCTATTCAGAGACAGAACTTCCACTGACTCCAGTAATGCAGTTTTATCCATTTGCAAGAAACCATCCAGCAGTGACACCCATGCTGCTGTTACGATGGGGGTATGGAAAATCAACATATTCTCAAAGCAATTTCCATATTCTTAGCATATGGCCCGTGCACTGAGCCCTTATTTGGGTCAATGAGAGTTTCTCATGCAGAACGAGCACAGAAAACATGTACAGCGTGTGCCTGAGAGGGGGCATATGCCTGCAATAACTAAATATTTTAACAGGAGAAACACACTTTAATGAAGGAGCTAACTGCATAAGCCTAGTCAGGTTTTATTGAGGGCATTAATTTACACAAGCTGCGTGATTGTGTTCTCATGAAATCTGCCATGCATAATTACTAAAGATGTTAATAAATAGTCAGCAAATCAGAACAGCTGGTTATGATGATATCCAGCTTTTCTAAGAAAAGCCAGACTTTAACCTCACCACCATTAATACTGTGAAACATACTCTGGCCAGTGCATGTGATGGGATACCCTAAATAGATGAATATCCATCGCACTCCCTGTCCTGGATAGTGCAAAAAGGCGTAAGGTTGGCATTTTCTTTGATGTGGACCTTCCAGCATAATTGCCTCTAGTTGAAAAAATAAAACCCAAAGCAAATCCCTATAAATGATGCAAAGAGACGAAGGGTTTATGTTTTCCTTTGAAGTCATGTGAGATGTTCAGATACAGAGATTGATGCTGCTTGAGAATGTGGCTAGTATGTAGCTGCAGTCAGTTTTCACCACTTCTTCGATAAGAGTGATCCGCTGAGGTTATATTAAAACCACAGTTGTGCACACAGAAATTATTCCTTTTTCTGTATATGACATCAAAATGTTTTCATACCTTAGGTAGCTAAAAGACATCTCTCTTCCGTTCACCTTTTGCCAGTTCCAGCTAGCAGTTTTGGAAGTCAGTCCAGCAAACCATCTGTTTTTTTTCTGTATTGCAAAGGCCAGCAGACCCACTCTCTGCATTTCTTCTTTTATTAATTACTGATGTATTTGTTCTGAATTTCCTCCCATCCAATCACAGTTCTGCAGTGCTCTCTGTGTCCATGCTTAGCATGCTAATGAATTTTGGCTACTCAGGTACTGTTCAGGAAGTTCTGCTTGTCAATATATATGATGTGTCAGAAACCTGCTAGTCTGGAGCAGAACCAAAACTAGGGGTAAAGTATTGTTATGGCTGGCTGGCAGCTTGGCACCTGGAGAGGACTTCAATTTCCTCAAAGCAAATAAGGACTGACATTAAGTTCATGGACTAACGTTCACATAAGCATCACACAGAGCTCTCCCTGGCTGGATGTATCACCAGCCTCCTTTGACAAGTTGTCTTTCCCAATAGCTGCCTTCCACCTTCAGCTCACAGAACTGAGAGACTCCACGTCCCTTAATGATATTGCTGCTATACGTTCATTTCCTCGACACCTAAAAATACGTCTGATGAATCTTCTGTGAAGCGTTTATTCCTCTCCACTAGCTAATACAGAAACGTTAGCTCTGATACAGATGTCCGTATTGTATAAAACAAATCCCACCTCCTTCAAATGAGGAATATTTAATTACATACACAAGGCAAAACACACCCAAGAGGATCATTTATTTGGTCCGTCGGAGATCCAGGTGAGAGACTTTGACCTGGTTCAGCCAGCTGGGGACTGTGGTGCCGGGCGTCCCAAATGCTAGGAGAAAGCCTGCCTTACCCATTGGGCATTGCCCACCCTGGCAAGCTCTCCCTGCAGTCCTACGTAACCATTCAGTCCTGAGAAAGGACCATCAAGGACATCACAAGAAAGTCCCCAAGCACTTCCACCCCCTGACTGACCCATGCCGTAATCTCTCTGTGCGATTCCCTCTATCCCACTCAAGCGAGCGACTGGCCGAACCGCCTCTCCCCTCGGGACTGTGCCCGTTGCTCCAGACCCTTCGCAGACGCTCAACTCGCCTCCATTCTCTCACCGACATCAGCTTCAGCAGAGGCTTTGTCCCGGTCAAGACCGAGCTGCTTATTTTTTTGGCAACTGCCTCTCCACGGCACAGAAGCCCCCGGCCCCACCAGCTGTGCCCGCGGCATTCCCACCCCAGGCACGACCCACAGGAGGTGGCTGCCAGCCCCACAGCCGGCCTTTCGGGAACACCGAGATCCCCTTGAAAAAAAAAACCACCCCAATCCCTAAATCTCAGAGATGACAGATTGCGGCAATTAGCTGTGAGAGTATCCAGCCTCCGTTGTAACCGACAATAGCAGCATCAGGTTTGGAGGTAACAGCAGGCTCCTTTGATAAAGGCCCCTTCCAAATGCCAGCCTGTCGCTTCCCGGCGGGAGAAGGACTAAAAGCATTTCAAGTGAAGAAAAGTGGCAGTGGGCAAGTTACATACCTCAGGAAGCTGATTGTAAGATCCTGCTTTTACAGCGTAGCATTTTATTGTTTGTGTTTATATATAAATCCTGAAAGGGAAACTTCGGCATTGTAGCGTTTGACCTTAAAAATGCCATTTTCTCTTTCCCTGTAGCAGCTCAGCTTGTACCTAACAATCCACTGAAAAAGCCACAGGAACGTTTTTTATTTGAAGGAGCACTTCACATTTTTCCCTGGATGACAATCAGAATTATGAGTTCCTTTGACTTAGACTTAGATAGGTTAAGTGACAGATACAAATGCAGACCTGTCTTTTCCCCAGATTGGTAGGTGTTTTCCCTTTTTGTCTCAGTTCCCTCTTTGTTTTGATACTCAGATTATCAATATTCTGAATCTGCTCTTCAATATATTGCAGCATGTCACAGCATTCCAGCACTGCAGATGCAATCACCTGTAAACAGTTAATAAAAAATAAAATCTGTGTTTCACATAAATCTCATCTGCAAAAATAAAATATTTTTTGTATGTTCTGTTTTGTCTCACTTTTTGGGTTTTCAAGGGCTCCAAAATATTTTCAGATGTCAGAATCTGCATTACATTTTCGTTTTAAAATCCGGAGAGAAATGATGAAAAATAAAATACATTTGTGACCATATTCCCACCTGCAATACTGCTTAAAACTTTCAAAATGTTGAAAAACAAGACAGGCAGTGTCTTTTTTTCTTCTTAAATCTGTGCTGACTGCTGAGAATTTTATCAAGGATAGATGTGAAGAATGATTAGACTGAAAAGCTTCATGGTTTCCACTCATGGACTGAAAAGAAATAAAGCAAAGAGACTCATTATTTCTCTTCCCACATCCCTCATAGTGATTACTGTACTCTGTAAATTGGACAGCCATGCCAAAGTACAAAGTTTCTTTTTTTTTAACCCCTCTCCATATTATATGAGATTTTATGTCATCCCAGAATAGGACTAAAAAGAACCAATGCAAATAAATTGTTCATTATAGAGACTATGCAAATAAATTTTACTGTGAAATCATTAATAATTTTTTATTTTATTTTATGAAAAAGTGGGCAGACAGAATATCAAAGGACATATAAAGCAATGTGGAAGCCTATGGGGAAGCTCAGAACAAAATATTAAATGGAAGTAATTTGAATTGAAAGCAAAAATCTCAAAATTAACACAGAACTTAGAATGAAATGACACTGCAGGAAAAAATAAGCCCCGTGATTTGATCTGGATCCACTAGAGACAATTTTTAGTTTAACTAGAATGATTTTGTGCTTTTCTCTAAATTGACAAGTTAGAATTATTAATTTTAAAAATGTCGATGCTTTGTGGCCACTTCTATCACTGAGTCTTATCTCCAGATGTGGAAGCACACCCACCTTCACTAATATGTATGTGCTTTCCTACTTCACCTCCCATGAGGCAAGCTCTCCTGCACTATCTTAAAGTAAATATTAGTTAAGTTTATGAGGCTGTTTATTTCATGGTAGCTTGTGAATAATTAGTCAATGAAAAATCACTGCCTAGAGAAAGCAAATGACTGTTGAATGAGTTGAAAAACTGCGGCCAGGAAAGTCTAATACATCTAGAAGTCATGAGAGTAATGATCAAACCCCCAGTGTTCTCCATAGTCCTGTAATTTACCCCACGTTCTGTGTGCCAGACACCCTGCCCTGCTTTTCTGTAGGCACAGGAGCATACAGATTTTTCTTGCTGAGATGTGAATTCAGGTATTTTCTGCCTTGTGTTAGATAAATCTAGAAACCCTAATCTTCCCTGCCTTCTCTGGTACACCCATGCTACTTAAAATACCAGCTCATACACTGTCTGAATTCTCTCATAAATGTTCTAGGGCCAGAAAATAGCTGGACATACTTCTTGTATCACAGTCTGAATAAATAAAGTTTGTTCTAAATTTTAAAAATTAATTAGAATGTACTTTCTGAGATTATATTAAAAATATAGAGCTATTTGTAAAAAATATGAAGCCACCAAACACTAGTACATAACTGTCCTTCAATTTTAAAATACTTTTTTAATAGTAAAGAATCCCATGCTTCATGAGCTAGAATAGTGCCAGGTGAACGCTCAAATCAAAAGCAGCTCTGCAGAAGCTTCTGTAATTAGCAAGCTAGGAGTCTGCAGCTACTGACGAATAATTTGACAGTTACTGTTGCTGCCATGAGAGATTTGCAAAGCAAAACTTTGAAAAAGCTGGTGAGTCAGCTCCAGCTTCTACTTACGATGATTATACCACTGCATTTTGAATCCATTTCATGACATGCTTTACGTACTAATTAGTGACTTGTCACAAAGTGGTGTTTCCAAATGAATTACATATAACCATTCCATAGGTATCGACACTGAGGAACACAGCAGCTAAGACTAGATTTTACGAATGTGAGTGCTGTAGCTGTGTGATTGCACAAACATTTTTTTTTTTTTTTTTCCATTTTTTAACTGAAAGGAAAAGAAAAAGTCTAGTTCACTCCTTTGTCCAGTAGTTGGACTTGGGCCAATCAAGAAAACTTGTATTCTGAATAAGGGATTTAATGCTTTAAATATTTTTTTCACAAGAGAGATCCATCTGCCTCGTCCACTAAGAGCCTCTGCTCTCGTGGAGGCAATGGGTATGGGCTGCGTGCACCTCGGAGGAGTGCAGAAGCACGTTTCCTTCATGGCGTGAAGTTTATCTCCAGTGAGAGTCATACGAGCGAGGCCGGGGTTGGAGTGTCTGCCCACTGCCTCGTACTCTTCTTCTCATTCCCAAATACAAGGACATGAGAAGTCCAAGGGCTGGTGGGCTCATGGCGCAGCAGGGGGGTAACCTTGTAGCACCACGGTTTCGTCATGGCCTTCCCTTTCTGATCCTGGAGCCAGGGAGTTCTCTGGCTTAATTAAGCATACTATGGTCATGTACAGGAGCTCCAAGCAGAAATCAATCTCTACTGCCCTGCACACATGTAAGAAAACGTGGTTTCCAACCCTGCAGAGAGATACAGCTTTTCATCTAAGTAGGATTCTGTGCTCCGGCAAGCCACGAGTTACCGTCTTACGAAGCCCCTTTTGACTTCGCATGTGGCTTTGTCACAGTTGCTCTCTGGGACCCCTCCACTGAAGAGGTGCCTGCTGAAGAAATTGAGGCAGACTAAGATTTTAGTTTTAAGTTCTCCTCCTCCTAGCGAGTGAACTGTAAATTACTGCTTTGCCATGTGGTGGAGCTGGTAGACAGCAGTTCCCAAGTTTATTTTTTTTCGCTGTGGAGGTTGTTGCTATGTTTGGAATCTTTCTTTTTTAACAGTTTTCACAACTATGTTTAGTCTGGTAAACTACCTATAAAACTTAATCTTTGCTTTTGTATTTATATCATAAACCCTGAACACCGAGGAAAACTTCAAAGCTTGAGTTTTGGAGTAAGAACTGCCAAGTCTGACGGCAACTTTCCACACCAATGCTTAATGACAACTCATCTATTATTCCATGAAGAGCAATGCCTCTGAAGGGATCTGTAGATCTCATTTTTCAATTTCTAGATGACAGAGGAACTTCTAGACCACTGCCAAGGATGGTCATCTAGAGTAACGCACGCACCATAGGTAGAGCTGGAAACACATCCCAGAAATAAAATATTGTACAGTGGTTTGTGTCTCAGCAAAATTCCTCATTTTCAGCACGTGAGAAAGTTTCGCGGATATCGAGTGGATCTAGAGTGGATCAATTGAACGCTGTGTTCTTAAAGTAGCCAGTACCTCAGGGATGTGCTGGTGTGGAGACACGTTCTGGGGTTCTGCTCAGCTTTGCAAGGCTCCCACCCAGGTGCTCACAGCGGTTTAGGACCCAAACTCCTGGATCTGCACAGTGCTTTGTAAAGTCCTTATAGGTTTCTGCCTGCAACTTTTCATATAAATCTTTTAAAATCTGGTTCTAAATGCATAAGAAGTACCTCAGAGAGAAAAAGGTCTTGTGATTAAAATACCACAGTATAATTCAGAATTACTAATTATATTCCCTGCATTCCCATTAACCATCTGTGTTGCCTAAAGCAAGTGGTGTAAATTCGCTATGCCTCAGTTTACTCTTCTGTAACAGCGACATAATATTTGCCTCTGTTATAGCACTACATGTGTAAAAATTCATTTGAAATTCTCAGATAAAAAGTACTTTGAAAGTATATGGTAGTATGGTCATTATTACTTTCAGTCTTCACCTCATGTTATTTTCTAGACTATTTATTATTTTACACTTCTCTCACCTCTCAATACAGTAGTCAACTGTTTCATTCCTGAGAAACTGCATTTTAGAGCATTTCATAGAGGTGTTGGTGGCATATGGTCAAATTCCAGTATGACCAGTTTGCCAGCTGAAATTGTCCCAATAGTTTAAAGTGGATTAAGTATTTTTCTCTTCCTCTAATGTGTTCGGCAAGGCTATCCACCATGAAATACCCTTTGCATTTCATTCCTATGTATGTAGTAGTGAACCAAGTTTATGTTTCTGACTGTTTTGACTACAAAGTAGGTTGAATTATTTGGGGAAATGCAAGACAAAATTAATAATACTGACACTGTGTATAAAATACCAGTGTTTGAAACCACATTTGTGAATAACTGTTTTATTTCAGATTTCTTATGGGCTGGTCCTTGCACATTAAAAGAAGACTTATATCCTGTCCAATCTCATGTGTGCATTATAAATTATGGAATGAAACAGAAATTCACCTATTTCTTTTCCTTTCCTGCATTCTCATAGGTTGAAAATAGTCCTGTTTGTTAAAAAAAGACATTATGCACAGTTTATAATGTGGATTGACTCAAACAATGAGAATCTGTTGGATGCTAGATTTGTTTGGGCTATTGCAGAATGCTCTTTCAAAGCTTATTAAGATGAGTACACACAGCTATGTTAACTTTTAATGGGTCACTTAAATTTTTGTGTCTGCAGAAGAACAGGGTACTTACATTTAAAACCCCCCAGACAAAACCATACCACAAAACCCAGCAACACTCCATGTCTACTTGTGGTCAGTTGTAAGATAAATGATGACAGCAAAATTCAGATTTAAAACTGAAGTCTGAGTTTAAACTATCAAGGAGTTCATCTGCGTCTGGACGTACTAGCTGATCTCATGTTTACATAAACTGCAATGACAAAGTATATCTGTGGATTAAAGAAGGAGGGCCAGATTTTTAGCTAGTGCAGATTGTGGTAGGTCCAGTGAACCCAACAGATATAAACTGATTTATGGCTCTTATAACAAAGAAATTATTTGCGTTATTTGTTTACAGAAAAGAAACCCCCAACTTTTTAAACTCTTCACATATACATTTTCATGGATTCAATTGTAATGAATGCTTAAAAACTGTGGATAGTAGCTTCAAGGTCACCTTTGGAAATGTGTTTATCGTATATGAATCAGCCATGTGTAAAATGAGGACATACTCATACTGTATAAGAACACATTGCAGTAAGCTGCACATTTCTCTACCCTTTTGATATATATTTAAATGGCTTCATCCCAACACGACCTTGAAAGGTTAATTTAAAACAAGGCTTTTTTTTTTTTTTTTTTTTTTTTTGCTATTTGCTTTAAAAAAAGATTTTATGTAGGACATGTTGTTCACTTGATGTTAAATCTCATCTTACAAGGGTGTTCTGGAATGTGTTGGAATAAATCTCAACAGTCATATTCCCTGAATAATAGCTAAATGTTTGTGAGTGCAATAGGAGGTATAGCTCAAAATCTTTCATGACTAGAAAAAGCAGTGTTATTTCAAGACCCAAATACTTAGCGCTTTCCTGTTTTCTCTCAGCATTGTATCAGTAGGTACATTCTTTAAAAGCAGTCACATCTTGGTTTCTTTAGTCTGCAGAAACCCCATCTGTGCATGCTTCTGATAGAAACCAGATTCTGCACGGTGGAATCCACTGGAGCAACGTATCTGCGGCTCATTTGTGCATATTCTCCACCTCATTTACATATAAATTACATAACGTACGGCATAGGGACTGCTTTGTCCCCTCAACGGGGAGGTCATTCTAGTAGGAGGGGGTGCGGCGGCAAAAGCTGCCCCTGGCCCGCGCTCTCCCCGGGGAGACGCGAGGTGCCCACCATCGGTCCCTGGAGCGGACAAGGTTTGTGGAGGTAGGCTTGGCACCAGCCCCATGAGCCGTGGTGCCCATCGGGGTTTTCCCCCAGGACCTGGGCACCGGCGGCTGGTGCAGGATGAGGACAGAGGTGCAGGACGTGGACAGAGGTGCTGGACGTGGACAGAGGTGCAGGATCAGGACAGAGGTGCAGGACGTGGACAGAGGTGCAGGATCAGGACAGAGGTGCAGGATGAGGACAGAGGTGCAGGACGAGGACAGAGGTGCAGGAGGTGGAGAGAGGTGCAGGAGGTGGACAGAGGTGCTGGACGTGGACAGAGGTGCAGGAGGTGGACAGATGTGCAGGAGATGGACAGAGGTGCAGCCCGGCTGGGAAGGCAGCAGCCACCGCCCGCCGTTGTTCAGGCACGAATTCCTCAGCTGGCACGGTTGCCCTAAAGCCCTTTATATCTGTTTGATCCCCATCTCTCTTCTTAGCTTTAAAAGTACTTCCTTGAGTGGTGTAATCACGGGGCAATTTTCCTCTCATGCCAAGTTTAGATATTGTATATACTACTTACATGTTGACTTGGGTGACATTGTTTCCCAGTTCCGAGATAGGGATCAGACCACCTCTGTGCAGCTCAAAGACCAAAGTGTTGCACCAGACAGCACGAGATTTCTTCAGAACATTTTTGGAAGTGGAAATTGAAGTCATTTGAGGATTAGCATTTTGTCAGATGGGGAGATGAACCCCAAAACACAACATCCTGAAATTGCTCAGCTGTTGTTCATCCGCCGAAGGTTTGAAGGCAGAGATTGCGATCTGTTCGCGCTCTATCTGCCTGCCATACGGTTTGCAGAACAACAAGCAAGACAGGTCAGCACTGGCCCCCCTTTTCTCTGTCTGTGTAACCTGGTATTAGTGAAAGAAAGCAAAAAGGTTTGAAATCCTACTTGAAGCGGATACTGGTTACTTAAGTCAGCATTATGTTCAGTAACAACAGACACAGCTGTCTTGACCACACACAGACCATTTTAGCAATTGCCAAAATGCAACGCTCGTTACGCAGCCAAGTCTTAAATTATGGTAAGCAATGAAATAACCAAAGATGTTTTAAAAGAAAGCACATCAGTTCCATTAATATGAAATTTACCTTTCAGATAATTTTTGACTTGTAACAAATGTACATTTGCCAGTTTTGTGAGCAACAAGGCTACAGAACGTTAAAATTACTTCATAAAAATAAGCTAGCCAGGATTTTATGTGAACAGGACTTAATGACTATGTAATTATGATTTCTAAGTGCATGTAATTATTAAAATAGAAACAGACACACAGTCTTCTGTTTTCTGTAGCTTTTCATAGCCTTTTTTTTTTTTTTTTTTTTTAAATCAGCTTCGCAATGAAAATGCATACCAATCACAAGGCTTGGAGGGATTACAAATTTAGGCTTCCATTCAGCAGAGAACTTGAGCATATGAGTATAATTGAGCACGGACTTAAGCTCTTTGCTGAGTTTGAATCCTAAGAAATGTCCACAGACCTTTTCAGGGAATTTTGGCATTTTCAAATATTTTGAGCTGGGCAAGAAAAGGATGAATTTGGATTTTCTCAAACTTCTTTAGTTGCATGTAGTTTTGCCATGTAGGCTTTGGGGGTGGGGGAAAGTTGTTTTCCAGGTTCCTTCTACTCAAACTCCTTCTACTTAAAACTGTAATTACAATTCCTTGTTGGCCTTCAAAATTCAGTCAGTCCTGGGGATAAAATGGAGACTAAAACATTGCACAAGGCCACATTGCTACCAAAGAAATTAATGAAAGAGACAATTATGATTCAATGATTTCACAGAAGCGTATGAAATCCGTGTGCTGTTTAACCTTGCCTAAGCTCCTGGAAGCACACAAGAGCCTAACTGCTTCTCTCAAATGTGACTTTGCTCTCCCTGCAGCCCTTACAATTCTCTCCTTCAAGGTAAATCCAGAAGCTACATAGCAGAAAAGGCATCAAATCTCAGTCTGCAGATGAAGGATATTGTAACTTCTGTACTGTCAACAGAAAGTCCATCCCCTGCTCCTACCTGCATATCTGCACTAGCCTTATCTGACAATGTTAAGCACAAAGCCCGGTCTAACAGCCCGCAGGGGAAGGCACACTTCACCGAGGTGGGCCAAGTTTGGGTTCTGCCTGTGGCCACTGGATGGAATGAAAATGCAGCAAAGGAATAGCTCACATTTTGAGGTCCCCCTCTCATTCTGGACTTCCCGTAGGTAGGAGCACAGTGCCAGGATTGAAGTAGATGGCAGCTGTAGACAGACTTCAGCTGCCTCTCAGCTGCTGCCTTGGGACTATCTAAGAAAAAAGGCGATGCTTTTGCAGTGGCATGAACTGGGTCATGGATGAACCCCTCCCTTTTGCCCAGAGAGGTGCACCCTGAATGGTGGGCAGTACCTCACCAGCATTGCTGGGGACCCGTAAAATCAAAGAATTTATTAAGCTTCTCTGTAGCCCTGCTCACCCTAAAAAGTGACAGGCACCCCTCACTGCCATCTCCCTCTTTCATTACCTTTTAAAGTCTGTATAATTAATTTTCATTATTGTTCCCCCCCCCCAAGTAGATCTACTTCTTTTCTAAATAAAATTATCTTTAATAAAAGGGGGTACCACAAAACACAGCATCCCATCAATACTGAAAAAGAGAAAAACATTAGATCCTTTGTATATTGCTTACAACTGTTGAAAAACTGCAAAAGAAAAAAACATAAGCCATCATGAAGTGTCTCTACCTGTAAAAGGTACAGCTTGTTTAAAAAAAAAATGCTCAATATTACTGTATTGTGACAGCTGCTATAGTAATAACTCTTTTTTCCCTTGTATAGCAATTGGTTATGAAAACCTATGGAAATTGTTAGTAGGTGGGTCCTTGCTGACACTTACGTGTTCAGGTTTTGTTTTTCCTAAGATATGCATATTTGTTGCACCAAGTACGGTCAGCCCTGAGCAATCTGAGATGTGATTAGCTCTGCTGAGAGAGACAGAGAGAAAGAGGAGATGGGGCAAGGTCCAGGAAATAACACATTCAAAAGACAAACACAGCCTTCTATTTTCCCATACTTTCCACCGAGCAATGATCATGGAGCAGATCCTGGCTGACAAAGCGCAATGAATCTCAGCAACAGGTTTCCAAATCGGAGATGTCTGGGGAAGGGTGTCCAGGGTTCAGTGCACGTGGCCTTCTAGTAGAGTTGTCTCAAGTGCATTCCTACCCTCAGCATTGCAGGCCATAAACCTAGAGCAAAACAGACCCAGAAACAAATTATTTCAGAATATGATTTTACCAGCACAGTGGGAACTTGCACTGTGGCTTTTCTATGATAACTGGACCTGAATGGATAAACAGGCTTAGGAGGAAACTTCTTAAGGCACATGGTCTGTACAGTTCCACCTTTGGGAGACACCATCCAAGCACATGTATTTGTGCTCCTGGGCACAGGAGGTACGGCAGCCCTGGGCCACCGTGCCGGTGCTGAGCCCAAGGACTCGCCGCTACCTTCGTTACACTTTCTTCTTAGCTCCAGTTATGTGGTGCTGTAGGTTTGCAGCTTGGATTTTCAAGGAATTTTTCAGTGGAGGTAAACCGAGAAAAAGATTGCAGTTTTCTTTAAGCAATAACTCGTGGCTTTATTTACTACAGGAAACTTTCAAGTGTAGACAGAATTGTACATTTAGGTACATTCGTTGCCTTATGTCTGGCAGTGTTAGAGGCCCCTGCATTGCCCAAGATCCTTCATGTCTCCCTGCCTTTTGCATGCTGCCTCCCTCTCCAGAACATGAGAGCCTAACTGATTCTCTGTCTCTTTTCTTCAGTTCACTCCCTAAAGGAGCCAATTAAGAACCTCGTCAAAAACATAAACAAATATGTTTTACTCTCATTTGTCAGGCGACCTCCTGTTCCACCTCAATGTGCAACGAAATCCAGATGATCTGTCGCATAGTACCTTCACTGGTTTGGTTCAGACTTGAAAAGTAAGTTTGCCCTGAACTCCAGCCAACTGTGAGCCCATTAGTGGCTTCCATGTGAAGTGCCCAGTATAAAAGAGAACTCACAAATTACACGTAGCTTTCCCTGTAATTAAATTTCTTCACTCTTCCTCTTAGGTCTCTGGAAAAACATGAGGAGGTTTTTCTGATTTTTTCCTGACTTAGAAGAGCCGATAAAATATGGAGCACTCACAGTAAAAACAGGGAGAATACTTAGCTTTTGTTGGGTTGAAATTTACTGTGGGCCCCCCAGCAGCCCAGAACCAGGAGAGGAGAGGATGGCGGACACACCAACATAGAGCAGGAGAAGTTGAAGACAACTGACCAGGATGCTGGGAGGAACAGATGGGCTTAAAAGCACTGGTGGCTAGGAGAGAAAAGATCCTCCATCACGGAGAAGGGTGGTGCAGAGCCCATGGGAAGGTATCGCAGGGACCGAAGGGAGCGGCAGTGGTTCGGGAGCAGTCCGCAGGCATCAGAGCAGCAGGTCGAGACAAGGACGAAACAGTTGGTACGGCTGTGCCTCACCTGCCAGCCTCTGAAAGTTAAGGTGTTCCTCGCTCACCCCTCAAATTATCCCCTACTCCACGTTTTTTTCAGCCTGCGTGTGGGAATCGAGCCCTGCCATTTTAAATTAGAGGTGGTTATGTGAGCATCACAGGTGTCATGTAAGGATTTCAGTGGCAATACCTCAGCATACCGAGGTGATTCTTTGACACGTACTTCAAGATCACTCCAAGTTCTTGGTAATACGGCAGGATTTGTTTTCTGCATGAGTCAAATGCCCTACTGGTGTAAATAGACACAGTCACACTCACTGCAGTAGGATTTGCTGTATTTACATCAGTGGGGAATTTCTTCCAATTTAGTGAGCCTTTAAAGAAAAGAATAGACCAGAAGAAAATACAAATTTTTCTCTTCTTATCCATCAGTTTCTAAACATAAACTTATTTCTTCCCGTGCTGTAGTATTTTAAAACCAGAACAAAGAGCCGATGAGAGTAAGCACAGCTATGTGCTAATTTATAACTGCTTAGAGTAAAAGGCAGCTCCAGCTGACAGTAGCTTCAAAAAAATTGTGCCTCCTGTAAATTAGGGTAAGGGAACTGATCACTGAAGGTAAACAGGTGATGAAATACTTCATTAGTACCTCATTTGTAATTTATGTCTGCTGAAGTAGTTGACAAAGAATCAAAACGTAAGTGGTAGATTTCTCAGAAGTGCAGCCTTTGAGGTCACTGAAGTGGATTAATTATAACCCAGTGTAAAGCACAGCCTGTCTCTGTGTCAATTACCAGTATTTGATAACTGAAATTATGTCAAGCTCTGTTCTTCTTCAAGATGCAGCCACACATTTTAAAATCATTATGACTGTAAGCATAAGCTTCACATAGCTAATGAGTTCAGCTCATTTATTAAAGTTCATTTTGACTTAGCAGATAGTGGTTGAGATTCAGAGGGGAGT
Source organism: Astur gentilis (assembly GCF_929443795.1). Taxonomy (NCBI): domain Eukaryota; kingdom Metazoa; phylum Chordata; class Aves; order Accipitriformes; family Accipitridae; genus Astur; species Astur gentilis. The sequence goes on from NC_064898.1 coordinate 7,521,488, forward strand.
GGGTGGCAAGGGATGCAGTTCTGCAAAAATAAACGCCTTTCCTTATCCCCTCTCCCAGTCCTGTGCGGGAGAAACAAATTTAGTTCACTTGCCAAAGAATCATTTGAATGTACTGTAGAAGAAAGGGTTGAGGGAGTCAACTGCTAAATATGACCTGCTTCTAATGGCTATCAGAGCTCCAACTGTTCAGTGAAAATGCTGGGCTTAATGGACTACCTGCTGTTCATATTCATAATAGCAAAATGACTGATAATGTACCTCTACCACATCTTGGGATTTTCTTTCCCCTCTTCCTCCCCTTTTCACACTCTTCCCTGGAACTGCACAACTATTGGGTAGGGTTCAAGAGCATCTGTTCGTATGTTATCAAAACCTACCACATGCTCCTCGGTGAGTAACTCTATCTCGCCGCGGCTGTGCAATCTGCTGCCCGTGCAGCGCTGCCCGCGCGCAGTACGCAAACTCGGAAAGCGATGGCTTTGGGTTTGGTTTGGTGTTCTGATGCAAAAGCAGCCGCCGCACTGGGTCGGCATCAGTAAACTGGTCACCGGGACCCCGACGTTGCTGCACGGTTTACGTGCGCTTGACGCTCAGCGTAGCTGCTGCCCCAGGGCCCGCGAGCAGCCGTAGCCGATGCTGCGGATTCCCACCTCTGGGGGAAATAAGGCCAGATCCCAGCTGTACGGTCAAAAGAACGGCTCTGGCTTCAGCCGAGGTCAGACTTTGACCAGAGGCTAAGGAACAGTGTTTGGTCTGGTGAGATATTCTTTCACCGGCCCCTGCTTTCACCTGAAGTATCTCAGTTGTAAATGTCTCTTACTGAAGTAAGCAGTAACATATGATCCTGTTGCACAGGTAATTCCTTATTCTTTTTGCTCTAACTAAATGACATACAGTCTGGGGTCAGACAGTGTTTTCAGTGGATTTTCACATTTATCATGGCTGTAACTTTATACAGAGCCATATTCCAATATCCACCAGCAATCTTTTAAGAAAGCAACAAGTTAATTCTTTGAGGTGGACATAGTATAGTCAGAAGATTTTCTTCTAAAGAACGAATTTCTTTTTAAGATTAACAACATATGGTGCTAATGTTTAAAGTACAAATTTTAGTTTGTCAGTGCAACTCATCATTCCTTGTTACACATTGTGAAATCATTTTAAGATTCTTTGTGCATCTTTAAGCCAAAAGAATATCTGACAACCACCCAAGACCTCTACTGCGGAGTCCAGAGTAAGTATACAGCTGTGACCTAAACCATAGATGTCTAACCGGAACCTCATGGAAATAATTGAGGAAAAGATTCATTTGTGTCTCTGATTTAATAATATTCTATTTTCCAATGGAATTGATCATTCCAATTTGCATCAGATTGCTGTTCATATCTTTAGTACCAGGATAATATGGTGGTTAATTTTAGAAGCACCTAAATGGATTAGGTATGTGAAGAGATAGATTGAGCAGAATATTCACCACAGGGTGGCTTTCTGGCCCTACTGAAATCAGCAGAAGTTATAGCATCTACATCAATGCATATGGGATTTCAAATCTCATATTTTAACCTTCACTGTTTCAGGGAAAATATTTTATTGGATAAACAGCCAGAATGCTGAGACAATCCCTCCCTGAATATTTCGCAGCAATAATGACACTGATTTCTCCATGGCATCAATCAAACTGGAACACTTAAAACCACTCATTTCAATATAAGTAAGTAAAAATGTGTTACAGATTGGAAATGTGGGAAGAGAACTGGTATGAAGGGTATTACAAACTATGTCTAGACTTACCTGCTAGGAAAAATGATGGCTCCTGTCCAGCCCACACCTCCAGTTTTCTTTTCTGTGAAAACCAGATTGTGGGAAGGTGGGAGGGAAGAAGGAGGGACAGCTGGTGCATGCCTGCATTTTGTCCCAGTAGGGAGCTGGGATGTGAGAATATGCAACTGGAAAGTGGAAAATTCTCCCCACATCCCTCATCTAGATACAGCTAAGTGCCCACAGTGACCAAGGAAATGCCTCTTTCATAGGAATTCAAAAGTGTTTCCATTTTTTCCACTCATTTGGTTAAATATAGCTTTGTAGACTCAGACTTTTCAAAGAGCTGGGCAATAGATGGGTTTATTTCTTGTGTGCCACCAGTCTAATGGTACTACATTTGAGATGAGCTTGATAACTCTGATGACTCAAAGCCAGGCCTTTACAAAGGTGCAGGAACAGATTTGCAACCTCCTTGTGTTCCCAAATGAGCTCCTATACGGCACCATAGTAATGGGCACATTACTACAACAATTCCCACCATCTCCCAGTTCCAATTCTGCCACCTGAGCTCAGAGTTTCAATAAAGCGTCAGCGCCAAAACTTTTGAGGACTTGCAAAAAATAGGTTTCGTGCGGAAACCCGAACTAGACACCGATTAAAAAATGCGGACAGAACAAATTGATTTTCCTACGCTGCTGCTCATGCTTTCTGCCCCTTTTAGCAGATATTTATCCGTGGCTGGTAGGAATTTGTGTACCTCCAGAAAAGGTGTGTGGCTGCACCAGCCTGGAGAAGGGCGAGACAGCTGGTCCCATGGGACGGGTCGGGCAGGAGCAGATGGCCGTGAGCGGCCGGGCTGGCGTGGGGACAGATGGCAACACGGGACAGCTCGGGAAGGGGGACATATGGCAACATGGGATTGGCAGGAGCACGAGTCCTTACGCTGGGCCCAATTACAGGCCCGGTGGGTCTGGATTTGCCTGGGAGAAGGTAAAAGGGCTTTTGCATCTTCCTGTCCCTCCTCAGACGGGGATGCTACGGACCACAGAATGCGGCCCTGGCTGTGTGCGCTGCGGTTCGGACAGGGACGTCAGGCACTGCAGGCTGCTGAGCCTTTCTGCATATTTTTTCCTGCTGTCATTTCAGCATCTAACAGGTTTTCACCATTTTTACACACACTTATACATTTTGTTTTTTGTCAGCACATGGTTCATCAGGGGTAGAAAAGGATAAAAGGCAACATGTGCACCACAGAGATTTAATGGGCTGATTCAGCATGCTGTGATGTCCTTTGAGACGTGGAAGACAAATGAATTTGCCTGTTCATCATCTTAGAGAGCTGACACATAATAAGTATCAAAAATACTTAACACACAGCAAAACATGTAGCACTGTAATATATCCATTGTATTTTCCCCCTCCCACTTTCCTTATTTTTGGGATGGTAAAGACACTAACCAAGAAATTTGCTTCAGTTCTGAAGGAGGTTTTTAGGCATAAATACTTTTTCACCACTAACCACTAACTACCACATTGCACATGTAGACCGTAATTAAGAAGAATAATAAATTAGGAGCTGGATGTCTTCCCATGTCATTTTGAATATGGGAGGCAAAATTAAAAAGCTTTACATGCTGAACATTATGGAATGTGCTTATGTACATGAGCCTAATATTTGTCAGTATGCCTCCTGTATTTCTTTGCCTTAATACAAGCTGTCCACCCAGCAATTACATCTTTTGGGCACATTTTAATAGATGCAGGAGAAGTCATTTAGTTTGGTCACATTAAACTGCCCAAGGACTCCATAGATAGTGCATACAGCACAGCCTGCTTCCCTGGTGAGAACAGGATGAGATTTTTTATAGACAACATTAAGTGTATTGAGCAAATTGCATTCACCATATTACACTGTACCTTTTATAACTATTGTCATTGCATTTTTCACTTTTCCAGCATACTTCATCATCTCTTTCATCACCTCTTTTATTGAATACACTATTAACAGAGCAACATCCATTACAGAGGGATAGGAATTAATTAACTTGCAGCAGTTTGTGATCTCTGGACACTGAATATAACAGATTTGGGGGTCACATCACTGAGACCAATTTCCTGCCCATGGACAAGAGTGTGCAATCACGGAATACTATAGATTGAAGCTCTTGTTAATAGGATTAATTTCCTTTTTTGGGAGGAGGGAAAAGAAGTGGAAGTGGTGATAAAGTTAAAAATGGTACTTCAGAACTGGGAGGAGATTTCATTTATTCTAAAAGAGACTACCCTAAACAGTGAAATCCATGTACAGACGTGGATCTGGACAGCTCCAAAAATGCAGTAGTGTTCAGAAATGTTTTTTTGTGATCCTTTCTTAGCTAGATAGAGAATCAATGTTGAGATGGAGATTTGCACCCTGAAATATCTCTGAGCTGGGTTTGCTGATGCCTGCTATTTCCTTTTACCTTTTCTGAAAGAGGATTTTCATGGTTACTATAAGGGAATTATTTTAGCCATTCAAGAAATACAAAGGGGTTTGTAATGCAGCTTTTGTTAGGAGTATATATTTACATGGTGACATCCTTGAAAGACTAAAAGTTAGTCTTGCTGCATGTGCTTTGCATACCTGTATGATGAATATGGGTGGGTTTCCTGGCAATAAAAATACACAGAGAACCTCCTATATCTCTCTGTCAATAGCATGATTTTATCTGATACTGAATATTATCTCTGAGATGTATCTGTATGAGTACTTGATTATCTTTCTTTATCAGGCTGGTATCCAAACACAGAAAGGTCAGAGTCACAACTGGTGTGCGTTGGGACAGTGGCACTCAAACAGATGTAGCTATGATGACTGGTAGCTACTGATGACTTGACTGAAGATTTAAGTTTGACAATTACTTTGTCTAATACAATTTCTTTAAAAAGTCAGATTTCTTTAAAAGGGTTCATTCTTATTGCTTACATTTCCCATAGATTTTAATTAGGGTCTCTCCAATCTCAGAATATGATATTTTTTTTTTCCCCCTTTTAGGCAGGAATGTTTTCCTGTACTTTGGGAAGATTGTCCTCGTATTTCATAGCTGTGAAATGTCTCTTAGTATCACTGTCCTGCTTGTTAGAAATGTATGTATTCTGCTCCATTCAGGTGACCTTTGGATGATACCAAGAAGTTATAGAGCTTATAAGGCAGAAATCCCTCTGTAGAAACATCCTGAATCATTTTCCTGTGGGAAGAGGGCTTCCCCACCTGCAATTTTGATAGGATGTTTGTTGCCTCAGGAGAATGGCAGAGAAGATCCACAAATTATTTTGGTAGTTTGAGGCAACATTCTGTCCACTGCATTCAAAAGGCCCAAAATCCACAAAATATAAGAATGAAAATAAGTGTTTTCATAAGCAAAGCACCATGGTTAGTCATGATGCTTCCAATTTGCAACATCCCAGAAAGATGAATGACCTTGCTTATATTTGTTATTTTAGTTTTTCTAAGGGATGTATGATGAATGAGATTTTCCAAATGTATTCATGAATAATAATGTCATTTTAATGATATTGCATCTTTGCATACAGCAGATGATTATAAAGAATGCCAATGGGGACTGATAACCAGGTCCTGTAATTGAAATCATGTCTAGAAGAAATACTATAGCATGGCTTTGCACATTTCAGGACTACCCAGAAACCAATATCTCTCCTGAAAATGGTAGACTGCCTACAGCTATCATTCCAGCTATTTCTGAGTAATGGTAATAGCTCTGGAATGACATCTGACTTGAAGCAGTCAGGTATTAAAATACCAGACAAGCACGGCTGCCCATACCTGACTGTACTACAGAAGCAGTGATCTGTGGCAAACTGCCATGGTATTATGTCCCTTTAAGATGTAACCTCGCCAAAAGGCAAAAGTTCAAGTAGGCTTGGTATTGGTAAGGTCTATTGTCTTGTATCCAGCTTTAACAGGGAGTTCTGTGGTCTTTTCCTCTCCTTTTAGGAGTTGCACAAGTAACGGTAAAATTCTGGAAACAGGATTGTAAGAAAAAAATATACAAATTATATTTAGAGCATCTCCAAAGTAAATATGAACTCCCCCCAAACCTAACGTATTGTATTTCTTGCGTTAGAAGAAGTGTAGATTAAGCTGAAAGCCTGGCTTCTTTGAAGGTAATGGTGAAAATCCCACTGATGTCGTTTCATTCAGTCTGTTCTGTCTTCTCAGTCCTGTGTAACTACTGAGCTTCTTTCTGGGTCTTTTTTTTTTTCTTTTTCTTTTTCTTTTTTTTTTTTTTTTTTTTTTTTTTTTTTTTAGAAATAATGGAAATAACTTAGATGAAATTAAATCTTCACTTTCTTGGGCATAATCCACGAGCCTCAGGAATAGCTGATGAAATATCCTTGCTTTTGTAACCAATTGTACTAATCCAGTCAACACCATAATTGCACACAGAATCCCTTAGGCCTAATTTGAGTGTAAGGAAAAGCTACTGTGCTATTGTTAAACTCCTTGGGTTTAATTTTTTACCAGCCAATAATTACAAAACACAGGAAATGACATGGTGAATGATGGAACTATTTTGAAGTGCAAATTTATGAAGCAGCTGCAGCAAATAAAGTGGTAATTTAATTAGGCTTATGTCCTAAAGCTGAGGTGTAGTGAAGAACATTTCTGAGATACAAGCTAATTCAAATCTGGAATAGTAATCCCACATTTAGTAATTTCAGTGCTATAGCTCAGTTAATTACAGCATATTAGCAAAATAATGAGATAATTAATCTTCAAATGCAGTTCTTGTCTACATGCATATTACAGAAGAATTTGACTTATCCTTTCTTTGTATGTTTTTCCAAGAACAAGTTATGACTAATTTAACCTAGAGAAACCCTTCCTCACCAAAATACCTAGATTCTTTTCTTTTCCAAACCTATCAGGTTTCGGACAACTCGTTCTTTGTTTAAACAAGAAAATACTTTCATAATAGAATCTGTGAGAAGAATCTCAAAAGGTATTAAATTCATTTTATTTGTCAGTTAAAGACTATTGCATCTACTGCTTTTGCTTTTATAAGTAGAATATACAGACTATTGCTGAGCCATTTAATCTCTCCTACTCCAGTTTTATTTGTAGTACAGTGGTTTCTATCTGCACTTTGAAAACACATGCTTTTACAAGCAGGTATCTGTTGGCACACCACATGAACTGTTTTATACATTAAGCATAGTCCAGAAAATAATACCTTTTCAGAAATGTTAATAGTCATAACTTTAGCAGATTTCTCAGTGAAATATTTATTTTATATTTTATTAATATTAATATAACTATTAATTTTATATTTTGAGCCTTCCTTTTTGTCCACAGAACACTCAGCATCACCTTAAATATATAGCTAATTTTGTTCCTGCTTGTATGTATACTCAGCTACAAAAGGCAACTGTTGTATGACAGATGTGCTTCACCCTTTTTACACCATATCCAAAATTCTCGGCATTTGTGGAGATCTTATCTATTGCAGTAGGTGCATTTCCCATTTGCTTCATCATCTTATTCACTTGCCTTGCAAGTCTATATCGGTGTGCTTCAACTGATTTTATGACTGCCACAGAGTCTTTAGACTTCTCAATATTTAATGCTTCCTGTTACTTTTATCATTGGATATAACTGAACCAGCTTTTCACATCCTGCCCTTACTTGCGCAGCCTGTTTCACTGGGTCCATGACCCACGAGCCTCAGGAATAGCTGATGAAATATCCTTGCATTTTTAACCATTTGTACTGATCCAGTCAACACCATAATTGCGCCCAGAATCCCTTAGGCCTAATTTGAGTGTAAGGAAATGATGAGTAGGGTTTTGCACGCTGGGCACATAGTCACAAATATCACATTTAAATGCATTATCTTTAGTGTCACAAAGGCTAACGTGTTAAGTAACTGCATAAAACCAGATTTTATCCTCCACGGTAGGTGAGAAAATATGTAACGCTGGCAAAACAAAAGAGGAAGAAAAACACCTTCTGGGAAAGAGCAAGACTTCGTATCTGTTGTCCCATCTTCAACATTTGGTTGACTCCTCTTTGAGGAACAGATGAGATCTACTGGTCCTAAAAATGGTGGCCCAAATTCAACAGACTTGAAATTATGTGTTTCCTCTCTAATAATAGGCAATGGTGTAGGGAGCATGTGGCTTTAAATCATTTTACCTAAATCAGAGTTGCATAGTATTTGTCTCATGTAATTGTTGGCTTTCTAAAGTCAACTGGAAAACTGCTATCTGTAGAAAAAAGACTAGTCCAAACAACCCAGATGTTTGTATTCAAATTATACTTCACTGGAAATCTTGGAGGATGATAAAAAACACTATATCCCTCTTAAATATTCCTGTCTAACAATGTAGGGAGACTTGAATGAATATATGAATGTTGACTGTTGTTTTTTCACTGTACCCTTGTGGCCTGTGTCAGAGCAGGCCTGGTGGATCAAATGCTCTGTAGCTACCACCATACCTGTAGTCCCCTCTGCTGAACAAGCTACCCAGGTTTAGGCTCTGGGCATGACTCAACATATAGAAGCTGTAGCTTTTCAGTGCAATGAAGAGAGATCAGGAGACTTCATTCTACCACATGCTGTGCTCTTCTCTGCAGGAAGAAAGACCAAAATAAAACAAAAAAACAGCTAAACACTTCACTTTCCAGATATTTGCTGTGTTTTGTTTTGTGGTTTTGGTTTGTTTTGTTATTATTATTATTTATTTTTGAGATCTAATAGCATTATTTTCCCAAGCTTTACCTTTAAATTGGAGGGAAGTGAATTCCCAAGTTCATATTTGACTGTAACCATGTTTCATGACGGACAGAAGAATGTGTCCTATTTTTTTCTGACTGTAGATGGTAATTGTTGGTCTGAAGCACTAAGATCAGTAATGAAAAACCTGAACTACAGTAACAGCTAGAGGTCCAGAGCAAGAAGAGAAGTTGCCATTACCCTCTCTAGACAGAGAAAACATGAACAAGCCATCATAACTCAGGAAAAAAAATAAAAAATGTTCGCTCCAGGTTGTTCACTGAACTAAAGTGTGTGGTGATAGCCCCAGTACAAAAAATCAGATCCCTCCACAATCCCCCTTTTCTGCCCTGTGCCAGCTGCTGGAGACAGGCAGAGGGAGCACAGGACTACCTCAGCAAACCTGCTAATCTTACAGGAGGCTGAATTAGGGACAGCTATAAGACATGGTTGCCTTCATGTGGTAAGAAGCTTTCTCCATGAAGCCTTTTTACTGAAGCTGAAAATGGGAAACAGTAGCAGGAGTTTCAACTTTCCACCATTCCTGCTGTTAAAAATCTTATCTCCTTCACACCCTCGTTTTGCCCACACAGACCCATAGATTGATGGGGAAAGGCAGCCTTTTGAGGACTCCTTGCCTTAGTTTATAGTTTAGAAATTGCAGTGAGAGTTGTGGGAAGAGCTAGCTAAGATCTGGTGTCACTGTGGTGGGCTGAGGCAGCATACGAGCACATCTAATTTATCACTTGTCTAAAGCTTAGTGGTTGAGCTCGGTAAAGTGAAAGCAGTTAAGTTCAATGGTGGAGTATTTTAGCCCAAAGCCTAAAATTAGCTCTTGGGGAAAAGCACTTATTTGTTTTTCTTTACTTAAATGCTATGGGGTTTAAAATTCTTTTTCCAGTACTTTTGTTTCACCCAGAGACTGGCAACAGACACAACGGAGGAGGGATGCCCGTGGGATGGCACTGACACAGGGCATTGGCTGAGTGATTTATAACAACCCTGCACCTTCTGCAGCAGCTTTCCCCACAAAGTCTACAGACGTCTGAACCTCCTTCGCCCTCCCGGTAAAAAAGCCACCACACAGTACAAACATTTATTGTTGTATTTGTTCTCCAGAGGCGTGCTAGTTAGATGGGTAACGTTTGGTGACTCCCCTCAGCAAGAAGAATTATTAGTTTGACTCACTAACCCCATAGTCCTCGGGCAGGTGTCAAAGTGTTGTAACTGAATCACAACTTACAGTCACATGCTGGTTTTATGCAAAATTACTTGATTTCATAATACCACCTATCCTGCTAATACTGGAACTGAATTTTCAATATAACCCCACTATTATGCAAAGCAATTTTAGTAACAGGAAATACTTAATGTCATTTTTCTTCTATACAGTGCACCATCTTCATGATTAACTTTCCCTTAGAGATATTCAATGTAATATTTTAAATATTTGGGGAAAAAGCCAGTCCATGACTGAGATTTTCAAACCTGCCATCTGGTTTCCATTTCAAAAATTAGGAGGGTCTCTAATCTGGTTTACACCAACTGTCCAGGACTCTCGCTCTTGGTCACTGAGGCAGCCAACTAGCAACATTAACGGAGAAAAATGTCTTATTAGAAAAGTGTTTACAAGAACTGTAAGGTTGTGTCCCTTAAATACATCCTTCCTCTCCAGAAGGTACTTCTCAAAATGCCATAATCCTTCTTGTTTTGCAGGTCTTTATAGTCCGGGATCTTTTTCAATTCTTCCTTCTCCATTCTCATTTTTTTCTTACTTTGTAGAGTTTTCTACCTGAATTTAGACACTCTTTCTCTTGAAGCTGCCAGTTCACAGGCAAAAGCCATGACTTGAAGAAGAGAAACAAGCTTCAATTTTATGACTAAAAAAATCGTTCAGTTATGCCATACACTTGCTTCAACTTTTACGATCACAGTTGAGATTTAGTTTGGAGGGACACTTGGAACAGCTTTGCAGTTGTTACCATAAAGTGGAAGAGTACCCCCCATGGATTTTTGTGGTTTTCCACAGATACCTGAACTGAGCACAGCTGCTGAAATGATTCAGCCCCTCATGGTGTCCCCAGCCACTGTGTGCTCTCCAGAATGACTGACCTTGATCAGAAGAAAGAAAAGTCTTAGCACACAAAATCAAGACGTTGGTGTGATGGCAGACATATAGACTGTTTATCTCCAGGTGGGGCATTTCCTTGGTAAAATATATAACCAACTGAAGTTAAAGACAACTCGTAGTGATTTCCAGGATTTCTAATGAAAGACTTCAAACATGAGACCTTGTCTCAGACCTGCTTCTGTGTCCCTCCTTCATCTACCACCCGTGGCTCTCAGTCACACTACTTTCAGCATTCTGCACCTCCGTTTCTCCACTTGCAAATTGTAGGCAATGATTCATTCACCCTTTAAAAACAATCTAAAATCTCTTGGTTTTGTTGCTGCTATTAATTGTAGTAAATGCACACAATAGCACATATTAGGACACAAAAGGTACAGAACCCCTCCAGAAGCCCCTTCCAAAAATCATCCAGGAACACAAGCAGAAGCACACAACACAGACAAAGGTAAGCAATCAGACATAGAGATGTACTGTAGGATATACTTGGGCTGCCTCATGATGTAGTTGGATTTTATCTTCTTAGAAGCAACATTTCTTCAAAAATTAAAACATTTTTAGTCACATTTTGAGTAGGGATTGATTTTCATGCTGTACATTGATTTTTCGGGGAGGCTGGGAATGGAAATCTGATACCAATGAGATTACAGTGAGCTGTTTTCTCTCAGGGGTGAGGCAGCAATTCAGCAAAGTATTTAAGTATGTAGCTGATTTGGAGCATTTTAAAAGTCCCAAATCAATTTCCTGCAGAACTCCTCCTGAACATAAAGCTATGGAGGCCAAATGTTATCAAACTGTGCCATCCAACTCCATTTTCCTTTGTTTTTCGTTAACATTCAGCAACAGCCTTTTACTTCTATCTGTGGAAAGTTGATTTTAAGCTGTCATACTAGCAGACAAGTTCAGCAGGAGACTGTGATCAGTCCTAAAGGTATTATATTTCATGTGGAACTGGGCATTGTTTAATAGAGACAAAAAGATTCCCCAAAACTTCCTTCAAGTATGCCGGCACAAAGGATATTAAATTATGTAGGAAACTACATTATGCAACAGAACTGCATCACTTCCAGCAGATGACTTCCCTGTGAGTGTCACTAGGAAAATCCCGTGCCTACTTTTCCCAAGCCTATGCGTTGGCAAGGCTTGCATGATCCAGGAAACAAAAGGCTACGACATATTTTCATCTCTTAAATTTTTCCAAAAGATTCAAGACCCCAATATGTTCCTCCAGTCTCTATCTTTTCTCCCTCATGCTACATGAGTCGCTCTTTCCCCCTCCCAGTAATGTTAAGTATGTGACACTTGCTGGAACTGAGCAAGGGTACATCATGATATATCTTGCATTAAGTCCTCATGGGCCTATGTGCCCCGGGGTGGATTTTCCAGCATAGCCATTACTCTGCTAGCACAAAAGTCTGTCTACCAAACTCTATTGCATGATTTAGAGGTGGCTTAAGAGAGTTTACCCGTGAAATAACAAGTGCTATAAGCACCAAATATGCTTGGACAGCAGCTGCCTAATGGGCCTGAAACCCTGATCCAGTCAATAACCACAGTATTCTCATTAAAGCTTTGTTTACTCTGCTCATAAAGAAGTTTACTCACTTAAACAGAGAATAAAATGCCCTTCTAAGAGGGAATTAGAGTGTGAAAACCTACTAGGCATGAGATTGGAGAATGTGGTCTCTATGCTCTTGCCCTGAAATAGGGGAGTCCAAAACGTTCAATATATGCACTGTTTCTTACTACGTTTCCACATGTACTGTTTGTTGTGTGATGCTGGTACCCTGAGATGCTTCACCGAGACACATTACTACCTGAGAGAGTCCCACAGAGGACAGGCAATGACAAAATGTCCCACAAGGGCAAAAAAATTCCAAACGAGGGTCCAGCCCTGGGATGGGTTCTGTAGCAGAGCTCAAACCTCTGCTCCTCATCCATGCGGCACAAAACTGCAGTACCTCAGCCAAAGAAATATCTCATTACATGGCAAGTGCAGAAGGCTGCTCTCCTCTATATGCACCAAACCACAGAGAAGATCTGATGCACGCTAAGGCTGTGGCAAGAATGTGCGCTGAAAGAGAACATTCTGAAGGGCTTGGTTTATTGATATTTAAATGGGACTCTTCACTATACAAAGATTTTCTTTGTTTTGATGTTCAAAGTCTCCAAACGTAGAGTATTGCAGTCTGGGAGTCACTAGAAAGGTGAACAATAATTTGTCAGGTAAACGAGTACATCGGTGTATAAAGAAAGCTGATTGGAGTTGGAATGGTGCCTTTGGATTTGGTTTTGCTTTCAACGATACAATAAGGTTTGGGCTTGTGCTGAAGTCGGCTGCCTTGGCAAAGGCTATTTTTACAGGGAGTTACTATGGAAAGAAGCCAATTAGACATAAAAGAATATTTAAAAGTGAAAAAAATGCTTTCAATGGATACAGGGAAAGGGTTCTCTTGAGAAAACAAAGCACATGCCTAATCATTTGAGCCATATTCTTCCCTCAGGTACACAAGTGTAAAACCAGATTCTTCCCAGTGACTTTGAATGAATTACTTTGCTTTTAATTGGAGGCAGAATCAGGCCTATTTTGTTCATTGGATCTATTTTAAAAATATGAAGAACGTGAGGTTTTTTGCCAAATATGAGTCTGCGCCGGACCACCTTCTTTGTTGGCTTCATTTATGCAGGCAGCAAAAACTATAATCCCTTTTCCTCTGTCCTGGTTTGTTTCTTTTTAATTAAAACATGAAAACCATAGGTATACAAAATCTGTTTGTGAGTATGTGGTGGCTGCTTTCTGTACATGAATGTAATTGAATTTTCTTCTGTCTTTATATACAGCATGATTGCTGCTGTCTTCAGTGCTAATCTTGTTAATTTTTGCTTAATTTGGAGCCGGATTTATTGAATCAAAAGTTTACAGTTGGAAAAGATTTTGATTTTCAGTGCAGATGGGACACATTTGATGTGGATTGCTTGCATGTTTGTGTGAGCGTGCATATGTGCATATACACACAACACACATTAACAAGTAATAAAAGATATCTCTCTGGTTCATTTACGCAGTAGAGATCAGATTATGAAAGGTTAAACCATTAAACAAATGCTAATGCACTCTGATGCCTGGACCTTGTCCAATAGTACCTGCAGCAGCTGTCAACCTAATTAAGCCAGATGTGTGTTAAGTATAAACGGACCTCCCAGGAGGAACAATAACAGATTTTAGGTCCTTAGGGGGCTCAGGGCACCAATGCATATAGTGTTTCTGAAGGAAACATCACCCCTACCTTGTGAGTTTTCTGCTCATTAGTACCATCCTGATTGTACTCCTCTGGGACTGGGCTTGGGGGAGGAGAAGTCTCTTTTCATTCCAGCTAAGGCCAGCAAGAATGCTCATTTTCAATTGATTCTGGCAGTCATGACATTTACTCAACACTCTAATCTCTATTTTTTTAACCTCCACTTTACTCTGTCTGTAACATATTTTAAAAGTGACATTTATCCTATGTCATGTTTGCCAACCCTTTAAGTGTATGTGCAGACCATAAGCTGATAGAGAGGATCTTAATAAGCCTTTTAATATTAGCAATCAAGAGAAATCTATAGGCCAGGGAAATATTAGGTAATTATGAGCATGCAGTGTGCAATAATGTGTAACAATAAAAAAGAAAATCCTTTTACAGTGTGAAAATATTATGGGAAATTAACAAAAAACACTTAGCAATATTTAAAACCTGCTGAAACTTGCAGCTGAATTGTTTCTTGTGTGCTATTAACTGCAATATGTCCAGGAGAAAGAGGCTAGAGAAGTAGACCTGCAGACCTTCACACCTGGTCAAGGAAAGACAAGTCTCTGAGAGTTCCCATGCATGTTGAACTTAACACCTACTTTCTAACTCACTTCACAGCCAAGCTGTGGCACTTCTTTCCAAAGAAGCAGAACAAACTCGTAAAACAACATCACAGAATAAAATGGAGTGTCGTTTCACTGGGCCAGATCATCTGTGATGAACAGGAAGACCTCCACTGATTTCCTGGGAGGTCTGTCCACCTACACTGTCTTTGGATCTAGCCCTGAGTTCTCCTCAAGTCACCTGTGATGATCTCATAAAGATGTATGGTGGCATGTTGCCTTAAACAAACCTTCATCTGAAAATGTGCAATCATGCGATAGTTTTGTTTTTCCTGGCACTCTGCATTCACTATCTATTGGGGCATTAAATTTAGTTACATCTGTACTAAAATAAATTATCGTGTACTGGCTAGGACCCTAAGATTATGAGTATGTTTTAATGCCATATCCATAACAGATTACTCTTCTAATGAGTTTTCCTGTAAGATCTCTTTCTGTGAGGCCAGAACATATTCCTTATGTTATAACTGAGCACACTGGTGTGGTACTGGGATATGAATTGTTGAGCCAGTCTTCGTATTCAGTACTACAAAAGACAAAAGGGCATAGAAGATCTCTGAAGAGAGCAGGTTTCTCCTGTTCCATCATTACCAAATGGTCTTAAAAGCACTGTGTATTTGTGTCCTTAATACCACATTTCCTTGGCTTACTGATAACAGGGTGCCTAAATGGGTATGCTAGCTTTCCTAATGCTGGAGGGTGATTTTTTTATGGCCTGTTGAATCTCCACGTTCTCCATGTTGTTCTCAGTATCCCCAGTTCCAGCACAAGGACGCAGGATTTGAGACCCAAGCTCCGTCCGTGTGCTCCAGCTGATGTTGGCTGGGGCCCAGGACTCGTGCTCCAGCAAGTGCCAAGCTGCAGAGCAGGCTCTCGCTTGCACCTCTTCTGGAGACACATTTTGAGCTTTTCTGCTGCGCCAGGCCTAGGAGGGGACTTACGTGGTGCATAATACACTATATTAATGCGCTATATATATGTACACGCAGTACACTGCAGAACACATAAAACCCTGAGGTACTACCAGGATGGGCATTAGTGTGGTTGCACACATGTGGTCAAGTACACAAGGTAATTCTGCTGAACTGACACGTCCGTACTGCAGAGCCCTGCACCACTTCAGTATGCCAGCTTGTTCTTAACTTCCACAGGGATCTCTATTACAATTTCCCACTGTGCCATGTAAAATGGGGGGAACACCTATTTCGGGATTCGCCGGAATATCACGGTGCAGATATCGAAATCTGAAAGAGCCTTCCCAGACATCCTCTGCTGTGACTGGAGTAATTCCAACACCTCGCATCCTAATGCAGACAAGTAAAATAGATCAGAGGGTCGGCTCTCTGAAAGTGCCTGCTTCTCCACATCAGCTGTGTAGGTAGCCTGGTTTAACTGCTTAGCCGTCCTTCTGCGTGGTAGGTGTCTAAGGTTACGTGAGAGGAGATTCACTTGCAGTTGCTGGAACGAAATCATTTTAGTAGGTGTGAGCTAGATGCAAAGCCATTCAGCCCTGTCAGAAATAGGTCAGTGCCTGTAATGCCCAGAACAACAACTCTGAGCAATTAAAGAGCTGCAAGGTCAAACCCTTCGGTGCCTTCGGAGTCTAGTGAATACGAGGTTGGGTAGTAGCTGAGCACAACAAGTTGGATTGCAGATTTGAACCTAGTTTGCCAAATCCCACAAAAGGAGATAGATGTCTCTTTAGGCACCTAAATCCTGTATTTAATGAGGCTCAGAGTCCTTTAGATACTGCTGGTGAAATGCCTAATAAAGTTGCACATAATTGCAGTGTGTGTCTAACAGAGTTTGGTCTCTGAGCAGTATATTTCCAGTTTTAATATGTCAAATAATTTTTTGTACAATGACATGGAAAAACATTACACAACACAATGATAAAATGAAGATAATAAGTTTTCTCACTCTGAAATGATAAATTGTAGACTGGGAAAAGGAATGACATTTATTTCAAGCACATTTAATCCAGAAGAAGTAGGCTGGTGTAGTACGCTTTCCAGTAACCTCATTTCTCTCCTGTGAAAAGAAGACTAATATCAGTGGAAATGCTGAGTGTATTCGGAAGGCTTTGAAACCAATTAATCACCTACAGAATTTTTCATAAAACCTGATTTCATTTGGGACAAAGTAGGAGCTGAAGTAATTTAAGGATGTCAGATTAAAAAAGTTTTCACAGGTAAACATGCAATTTCATGAGCATCAGAATTAATGACTCCTGCTTTGCAATGGATTTATTTCTTGTGCCTATGAAGTGGCACACTGATTTAAGCTTTCCCTGCTTTCGGGACTGGGGCTTCTCACCATAGGGATTTAGGAAGGAATCTGGGCTTGCAGGCTGGGTGAGAGGTACAGTACAGTGCAATATTTTAACTGCTCTGGACAACTGAAGCTACGAGGTGAACCATGGAAATGGTATCTGCCTTGCAGCTTAGATAGTGTGAGTGAACTCTGTGATATTATGGCCATTTTAATTCTTCACAAATGTGTGGTGTGGTTTAACTGATCCATTTTAATTCACACAAATATAAATTTTCCTAGGTTACTACTTAAAAGGGATAAAAATGGAGAGGGTATAAAAACTAGCAAAGGACCTTCTGCAGTCTTCTGGCTAGGTGGCCTTAATATCAAGTAGGAAATATTTAGTATTCTTGAAGTTGCAGGTTCAGAGCTGGTTTAATCTTTTGACCAGAAGAAAGATAAACTGAGATCTGCTCAATTTATTGTCTGGATTTTTTTCTGGTAAGACCACAATAACTTAAATACATTCCATTTTCTAGGGATGTAATTTAGCACATGATGTGTTTTCTAAGAACAAGCTCCAGAGATTTACAAGGTAGCAAGGTAGATGTGTTGACACTGGACACATTTTCTCCTTCCACTTCTGTTCTGCACCCTGCAAAATGGCTGTGGGCAGCAGCCCACTGCTCCAAAACCCACTGCAGCTCTCTGTGCTCCTTCATACAACAGTTGCAAAATTAGTGGGGTTGAAAAGCACCAGCACAAATGCAGAAAAGCACCAGCATAAACGCATACAATGTCATTAAATATCCTGCATTAGCTGTTCTGAAAAAACAGAACAGCTCATTTATTTACAAGTCTTCCTCAGCGAGGACTTTGTCTTTAGGATTATACACAAGAAATACTGCTGTTTTAGTGAGATATTAGCTGTAGTACACTGGGTAAGCGACAGAAGGAGTGGATGAGCATATCTAAAGAACTTTGCTGACTGCGTTGCAAAAATATTTTCTGATTTCACAAGCTCATAAGTCTTAAGCTCTTGAAAAAATAGTTTAACCGTTTAACTTTTGATTAATACTTATCTTCACCCACTGCTTCTTTTCATTCCTTAGCTGATCTTTTTTTGTAAGGGTTTTATTTTTCAATGATATGTACATTTATGGGTAGGGGACACAAACAAACTAAGCGAAATCAACTCAAAAAGACAATGCCCAGCCTTTTAAAACCTGTCCTTTCTCTCTTTGATCAAAAGATACAAAGGAAAAACATTAAGACAAAAGAAGCTATTAACAACTTAGTTTACAACTTCACTGATTTCATCGGTGTGGTACTAGTCATATAACTGGATCACATGTGCAGGGAAAATATTTTTTTCTAAGTGTCAAATGCAAGGATTAGGTTACAACTGCAGCCCAGTTGTTGCTTTATGAAATGCAGCTGTTTTCTGTCATTTGATAGCTAAAGCCAATCATGGACTTAAATACTGAAGAATATTTTTTGTTACTTTTTTGCTTTTAACCTCATATTGGCGCTGCTGCTGCGCTTATCCAAGGCCCTTCCACCATGGTCATATAAGTTATTTCTGTTGGCCATTTGATTCCCTCCTTCTAGCCACCATCTTCTTCCTACCTGCCTTTTATCTTCTCAGGGTTTCCCATCCCCTCACCTTCTCCCTCTGTTCCCACAGTCACTTTGATCACCTGTGTTTCCTGCCAGTCATCTCTTCTCTCTCCTTTTTTTCCTGGGTCACATTTTCTTCTCACTGCATTTCTGCCTTTCCTTTATTTTTCTTTCACTAATCAATCACCCAGCCCCGACCGAGCTTGCAAACTCATCCTCTTGCCTCTCCTTCCCTCTCCTGCCCCAGCCTCGCCTTTGGCCACCACGCCAAATTCACACTGACCCCAGAATTGCTCTTAGTCCCCCACATCCACTTTCCCCCATGGATTCTCTCTCCTGCCGTCTTCACACCCAGTTTGACTCCTCTGATGCCAGGATGTGTGGGAGCACCAACACCAGCACCATGAGGACAGTAGGCATAGGAGGATGGTAGGTATAGCCCATCCTTGCAGCAGTCCCCGTGGGGATTTCACTGGTGCTACCAAGCCTACAGAGTCAGGTATGGGGCAACCTGGACTGATCACAAGGAAGTGGCATGTGGGAGGAAGTTATAAGATCCTGTACAAGATAATGGCCATTTTTTTCTGTTTTCCAACATTAAAATATCTAATATTCTTCCTAGTACCATCCTGATAATGAATAACTGGTACTATTCTTTTCTATAGCATCATTTTGTTAAACCTCCATGGTTTTATATGCATATGCACACATATATCTAATACAAAATCTTCTGTTAGGATCTTCACCAGCTAAAAATCATTAGAGCTGCCACTGCTCACGTGAAAGCTTATTAAAGTTTCAATCACCTGCATTATAATTGGCATTCCCATTATAAAAACCGCTGATCCTATTTGAAAGGACTTTAACAAATCTGAGCCTAAAAATAAACACACAGATACCTCAGAAAATGGTAATGGATTCTCTTCTGTCCTTGATCACTTGAGTCACGTTTCCCACTGAGCTGCCTTCATGGGACCAAGGGTAGAGCTGATCTCAGTGAATTTATATTGGAATAACACTTAGATAAATAAACCAAACTTGGGGGCTGTAGGTAATCAAAACTGAACACAGTGCTACAGGAAAATGGAGACTCAGACGTACTTTAACGCTGAAGACAGGCATGGCCCGCTCTCCTGGTATGTAATCTAATATCCTCTTCTAAAGCTGGACAATAACGATATGTTTATTTAACCGTTTCACCAAGGCCTCCGCTTCCTCATCGAGAGCGATGTCCTGACACTGGCAAACTGAAGGAATTTCGAGGAAACGGAGCGATCATCCTTAAAGTCACCATAAAAAATGGTATGCACTTTCATCATTGTTCACATAAGGCACTGAACTTATTTTTGGTCACATACCTCTCAAGCATGCCTTATTTTGAAGGCTATCGGTCACTTTTATACAATGCCCTATCAACATCTGAGGCACATTTAGTGCCCCTTCACTTCTACTGAAGAAAATATGTTGGCCCTAAGGAAAGAATTGAAAAATGATTTATTTTCGTTTTTCTGAGAAACAGATAATTTATGGAGACCATTGCACCTGTGAAACTTCCCACTCAGTAACTCTGTAATCAATGCACTATGCAATAGGCACAATTTTCCTTCTGTTTAACTGGCTTAAACCTGAAATGTCTACATCTGAGGGGAAAATACAGATGGGACGTTTGCTCAAGTTACGCAGTGGACAAATCCCTTTATAATTATGCTGCACACTTGTACTTCTCGCTATGGACAAGGGAATGAAAAAATAATTACAGTAATTTGCCAAATAGGTTTACTAGGCTTTTGGAAATAGGTTCTAAGAAAATAAGGCTTGTGCTTGAAGATAAATTCCTTAGCTTTCACTCTGTCAGCATATAATAACAAGCTAGTATAATATGAAAGAACTAAGAGGGTAAGCAAACCACATCCCACTCCAACAATTTTTCCTTACAAAATACCATATTGTTCCTTTATATTGTAAGTCAGAGTGCTGATTTCAGACAGTCTTTCTAACAGGCTAGTCTGAGAGTGTAATCAACTACAATTTCTGAGAAGCTTTCTGTAAAAACAAATTCAGTCAGAGTATTTTTCTGAGCGTAAGCTCAGAAAGAAAAATGCTTTTGTACTAATAGCTGCTTGTGGTACATAAGACGACAGTTGTTGGGCTTTTTTTCCTGAGCCCAACTGTCCTAACTGAAAAACCTCTTGGCTGTGCACTAAGGCAGTACAATTGCAGCCTAGCCCGCTCTTTGATATCTGTACCTGTGCTGTGCAGGCTTTCACTGGGAATTCCAGGATGGTGCTTTTCTCAAAGAGGGGCACTGCAGACTCCACCCAGAAAACATACTAGAACATGAGGCCATTTTTGGATCTTTCTTTTTCTTCTTTTTGATTTTTCAATGCCTAACGAACTTGCAAGTAATGTTACTGGAAAAGATTTATCATACATTTGTCCTTGAGATGGTATGGCTCATAGAGCAGTTATTAGCCCTGTAGCCAGGTAAAACTACCAAGCTGTGAAAGTAATCCACACACTTGTAATTATTCCTTGACATGATTGCACACAAGCTGATCATGGTATAATGTTGCTACTGGACATTATACACAGCTCGATATCTACTATGGTTATTCTTATGGATGCAACACAGACTTTAATGAAATAAAAAATCAGTCACCATTTTCATTCCAACATTTTGAATAAAAACAAAAAAGTAGTTTTCATATCATTGATATTATTAATAATAATATCCACAAAAGCATTCATTGAACCTTTGGAAAATAAAGGGTTTATGCCATGCTTCTTGTTCCAAGCTGACACTTGGCCTGAAGGAGCAGGAATGTCACTGCAGAACCTGATAAAATAATCTGCATTATAAAAACCCCCATATATATGTGACTGAAAACTGAATCCCAACTCACTTATTCTTCCACTGGCATGAAACCCAGCTTCCTCACAGTCCCTATGGGAAAGCATAGCATGCCACTGTAGGTTAAGGCAATTCTCCTAGTAGACAGATAAGGAATCAACTCCCCCAAATGGTGCTAGACTAAAGGACACACAGGTAGACCAAGGTACATCATACCCAGTGGAAATGCCAGACCTGAAGCACCGGGTGAGGGGAGGGAGGGAGAAAAGCCTCCCAGGTCTCACTTCCCAGGAGGCTGGGAGGGAGCTGGGGCATCCTCCATCCAACAGCCATGGCTGCAGGGAGAAAGTGGTTCACCAACACTGCACAGAAAGTCCACTCAAGCAGGGCCTGACCGGGGCTCAACCGATGGCCAGAAGTCCACAGCCACTTGTCCTGTGCACACTTCTGTTTCATGTTTTAATGTTGGCGAGCCTGCATATCTGCTACTCTCAGTCAAACTAATCAGCATCGTGGGATCCCTAGAGGACACGGGGGGTATCATGTTCTTCTGTCTCATGAGGCCTAGGAAGATCTAACTGGGATATGCATATAATTTAATGATTAAGACACTTCTGGAGAAGATAGACACTGTTTTGAACACCATCCAGGTAACGGTGGAAAAGCTACATGTCTAAAAGCAAAGAACTAGCCTCTCTGTTGCACCCATGCAGAGCTGATGTTGGTGGCTTAATTACAGAAATGTCATCACTTCTCCTGTGTCAGTTGTGACTGCTGATTTCACTTTTGTGACCCACCTCTCTGGTCGATCTGGCTTGCCATGGCTTTGGTCTCACTTACCTAACCAGTAAGGCTGATGGTGGGTATCCGTATACATTATACTGCTTATGTGTAATTTTTCATTTGAGGGTCCCAGAGTATGTGCCAGATGTGAGACCAAATCTGCAGCTCCTCTTCATACTTTGAAGCACTTCTTTAACTCAGTGTAAGCACTTCTTTAACTCAGTGTGGTCTTCATCCTGGGAGTTGTTTTGCATTGAATGTAAAATATTTCCACTGACATCAGTAAGAACCATATTATTCCTATCTCCTACTATGTTAAAAGAAAATGAAGCATCAAAAGTAAACCTTCCAAGAACGTTGATAATTACTACCACAGTTGTACAGAGGGCAAAAGGATAAATTTAAGTTAGTTCTGCATCAGCAGCTGAGCCTTCAGTAAGCTTCTGAGTTTGATAAGAGACAAGTTACTTGCTGGCTTCTCAGGATGTGAAAGTACGCAATGCCTCATTGTGCATCAAAGGTCTCTGACAGAGAGTGTGGACCCTGTGGATAACCATGCCACAGCAGGGGACAGCTCTCCGCAGAGCTGCCAAAGGAACTAATGTGTCGCTGAAGCTGTCAAATTAGGTGTCTGGCAAAAAAAAATTTGAAAAGTTCTCAAATCTCATGCTAACTGAAATATTGTTCTTTTATGGATAAAATTTCTGCACTGTCTCTTTTATGTTACCAAACATGGATAAGTGCTTTTACTGTTGTATTTATCTCCCACTACTACCCTTCTTCCCTTCTTACACCATCTCGTTTTTTAACTTAGGGACTCAAGAAACCCTCAAGAAGGACACGTGCTCTGCATAAATAGTGGGCTTCACAGCCTTGAATCCAGCTTAACTGAATGATGCCAGAAAATTTCTGTACCTAGAGACGCCCTCATTGGCCACTCATTTAAAAAAGATGCAAGAGAGGAGGCATTCCGGTCCAGTCAGTTGTACCCTGCACTGCCTCTGCCCCTTCCCAATTCCACGTACATGGACAATAGCCATTGCACAGGGGGAGTGCAGGTGGGTCAGCAGACTGCAGAAGATGGCAGAGTAATCAGATAGGCAGGGGAAAGATTATGGTTTCTCAATATGCACCTGAGACGCATCAAATATTTGCACATTTTAGGAACACAGCTGTGAAGCTGAGCTTGAATCTGGCCCTGAAATACTTTAGCTGAACCAAAACCACTGCCTAATAGGCTGAATAACAGAGATAGGAAAGGAGTGATTGATCTAACTGGAATGAATTATACCACTGTCTTTCCAAATTCTCCACTGAAGTAAAACAGAAGCCTGCTTTTGTGTTTTTTTTACTCACGGCCATGATTAATAACAACAACAACAATAACAATAATGTTATTCCTCAAGGTCCCTTCACATCTGGTGAACAATTTGCTATATTGTAAGTTAAAATGAAATTTGAAAATATTACAAAAATAAAAGACAAGAATACAAAATTGTAAAGGCATCAATGGTTGCTGACAAAAGCCATTTGCTATAAAAAGTATTTTGTTTTTTTTCTAACAAGTCAATAGCATAATCACTGGGGGTTCACAAAAGAAGATTCTGTGTATTTGGCAGTGAAAAGGCTAAATACACAAGTGGGACTTTTGCCTACCCTTTCCAGGCAGAGGAGGAGCAATGGTATGTCATGGATCTTGGATCTTTTAATGCAAGAAAGCCTACAGAGTCTGACACAAATGCAGTCAGCTTGGCTGCTCAGGATTTGGGTAGAAATCTCAGGGTCTTTCCATCCTCACAGCTCTTCTGTCAGATATATGTGTGAGCTACACAGTAGTAACTTTATCATTACACTTTATTATTTTTATTATTCTAGTGCAATACAGTGGTTGCAGAGAGCCCTATATGCTATCTGCTGCACAAAAGGCAAATAGGCAAAATGGACAAACAGGGGGATGGATTGTCTTGCTGGCTGCATGCAAGGTGGCAGTGGTAGAGCCAAGCCACCTCCTCCTCCCCCCAGAGCTATGTTCTGCGCTGGTCATCCTGCAGTAACACCACCAACAAAAAAGTTGCTTGTGTATTTTCAGTCTGTTCATTTGCAATAACAACTGAAAATCAAGCAGTGCTTGTTCCTTTAAAACAAAATTTCTGGAATAAAATATTCCAGCTGTTTCAAGTCTTCAGTGCTGCTTCTATTCATTTTGAAAGCACTCCGTGACTTCTACTCTTGACTTTATTTCCCCTTTGAGCCATCCTATACCTTCAGCCTCCATACTTCTCCCAGTCTCTGAGAAAACACAAATAATAGCCTTTGGAGTTACCTTCTGTTGTTGTGAAATTCAGTCCCAAACAAAGGCTCTTGGACTTTCTCTCTGTGAGCCCTGTTCTCAGTTCCCCATGACTTGCTCCTCTGCTTTATTTTAAGCACATGAACAGTCCAGGTGCATTAGGGGAAAATAAGCATATCTTTAACTTTGAACTTACAAATAGTCCTGCTGATTTCCACTGAGACTAGCTAAAGGTTTAAAGTTTTGGAGGAACTGAGTCTTCAAAATACATGGATAAGATTTTTAAATAAATAAGCTTGTCACTGGTCCGAGTATATTGTTGGATGCGCTGAGACCCCAGCAACTCCCACCTGAAGAAGAGAGGTGTTGAAGGCATCACATTTTCTAAGTGATGAACAGTGGTCAAGTTCCAGGATTGGGCCATGAACTGAGACTTGGGAGATAGAAATGTTGTTCCCAGAGATACCACTCAGCTATGTGCCACTGAGAAAGCCAGCTAACCTTTCTGGGTTTCTGTTGCCTTCCCAGCTTCCTTTGGCCCTGCAGAGAGACTGCAAGGTATTCAAGTAGGTCTCATCACTATGGGTCTGGTTGTGGGCACAAAGAAGTGTTATACTACAAATAAACAATTACCCAACTGATAAGGCCATGTTCAAAGTACTAAAGACAAATACTCCAGAGCTGGGAAATGCTGATAACAGTGTTCTGTACTGATTTGGTCTCTTTGTGTTTTCATACAGTCTTTAATTAAATGACCAGACTGGTTTTTTTCCCTGAGGGGCTACTGGTTTGCACAATACATGAAACACAACAGCCTTGCTGGTCTTCTCTGCTGCTTTCAGGGAGGTTGGTGAGAAAATAGTTGGGGTATGCTCCTTACTCTGCAGTCCTTCCCATACGATTGTAGCCTATGTGGCAGCATGCCATCCCTGCTTGGACTTTCAAGACCAGCAGTGGACTGCTGCCTAAACAAAAAGGAGCCTGACAAAACTGTTCAGCTGAGGACTAGCCTCAGAGGCTTTTTGGCTGCATTGCTTCTCATCTTTTTAAATATGGGAGGAAAAATCCCAAACTGTTTTTCAACATGTTTTGGTGTTGGTTTTTTTTCTGGAGCCACCTGCTCAATCCTTGGTCCTGCATCCTGATTTCTGCTCCTTGACCTTTCACCTGCCCCATGGATCTGGGGGAGATCACAGATGTCTTGGCTTCTTTGCCTTGGCTGTGCCCCTTAGATGGGTGCATCTCTCAATTTAACCAGTACCTAACCTGGCCTTGCCCAGTCATTTCTTCTAACAAAAGGTGAAGATGCCCTGCCGTTGCGCCATGCCAGTTCCCCCTTCCCTAGCGTAGTCAGATGGAACAGCCCCAGGAAAAGAAACCATCTCCAAGTAGCCCTGGCCATGAGGGAAGGCTGTGGACTTTCTTCCTGGGAACTGGGCATGCATTTCCTGGGCATTCATAGCAACCGCAGGAAATTTAAGTACTTTCAGACTCTACAGACCCTGCAGAGAGTCTTATTGCTAAGATCTACGTCTCTGCTGGGCAGATGCAAAGCTTCCAGTGGCTTATGGTCCAGGAAAAAGATGGTGGGTTACATTACAGCTCTGATATCACCTTGCCAAAAGTTAAGTATTTTCTTCTAAGCACAGCCTTTGAAAAAACCACAAACAACTGAACAAAACCCCAACAATAACAACAAGAAAATACCCCAGAATCACCTAGTGCTGAAAATCTCTCTTTCTTTAGCCTTATTTTCAGAAAGGGCTTAGCAGAATTCAAACCCTGCCCCAATTTTCAGCCTGATGCAGATACCCAGCACAAATAGATATCAATGGCAAAGTTTTAAGTAACTGAAGCTTGTATTGAAAAATGACATAGTAGAGTCAGAAAATCCTGTTGTCTTGCATCTGTTATTTGGTTCAATGTGTCTAACATCTGGAACATTAAACTGCCATTCTGATTTTTTGTTAAATTTTTGTAAAATTAGAGTTCTTGTGTGTTTTTTTGTTTAAGATCTCTGAGGGAACATTCGCAGTCTTGGCAGCTTCTGCTATCTCAGCTCTAATAATGCCCATATTTTGAGAGACAAAATGTACGTTGATCATGCCATGGAATCCTGTTTCACCAGATGCATTGTTTCAGGCCTTTATGATTTCATACTGGATTTCATCTCTTCTGAAAAGAAAAGAGAGACATGCAAGAGAGGTTCAGGAACATTTTTCCCATGAACGTGTTTGTCTAAAATATGATTAAAAGGGCCTGCTAGGGAGAAAATACAGTATTCTGCTTTCAAAAATTAACATGTGTTACAGCTAAGTCAAAATTGATTTTTTGCATGCCCAGTTTATTACATGTTTCTAAGGATTTTATTTTTGTGCTCATTACAGTAGCAGAGCAGTGATTCTGGCTTAATTGCTCTCTTTCTTGGGAAGAGATTTGGAATAAGAGCCTTAAAAATTTTCCTAATGATCCTGAACTGCTTTTTTTCTCTCTAGACTAAAGGCTGTGGAGATCAAAGATGAATGAAGATGTTGGGGTGAGCAGAAAGCAACTGTAATGTTCCCTTTTTGTGTTCAGAAAAGTCAGATATTTGGAGTGCTATTGCAGAAAAGAGGGGGAGAAATGGTAATGTCTCCCTATTCATCCAGGAGCAATGGAAATCTGTCTTGCAACTCTTATATAGAAAATAAGTGGTCTGTCAACAAAGCCCTACTTAATGAAATCCTCATTTCATGTTCCACATTGGCTTTTATATGAAAGTGTTGACTGACAAGCTTATTCAGTGTTAGTTTAGGGGTTTCCTGGAAGGAAATAACTTGCCTCAATCACTTCTAAAAATTAACAAAATACAAACCAACAACATCTAGTGGCAAGACTGGGTTAGCAGCATTGCTCTGGATCACACGGCCACAGCAGCAGTGCTGAACCTCCCCGAACTCTCAGCATCACGACACTGAGCAAAGGAGCAGAAAAATATAAATATCGCACATTAAAAAAATGCTCTCTCCCCCGCTTCCTTTCCCTTCCTTTCCTTTCCTTACACGTACTTTGGCATTTATCTACCATGACAAGCCTCGTTTCTCCTTTTAAAAGAATGCATAAATGAGCTATGAATATTTGATCCTTTTTTAAACAACTATTTTGGCTTGACAAGTCACAGCAGATAAGACTACCCAAGATGGTAGCCAGCTGCTCTGGAGGAGGGAGTATAGGTAGAGCGGGGGCCGGTGTCAGAGACATCACCTTTCCTAGACACTGCATGCAGGCTGCTGCGTAAGGCAGGACGCTGGCCGCAGAAACGCTCCTTTGCTGCTTCAAACCTTCTGGTTTTGCACAGACTGCTTCAAAGCTGTTGGTGATTCTGCAGATTGGTGCCGGAGGACAAGTTCTGCCACGCTTGTCCTCTGCTTCAGCACATGCGTGAGCAGCCCTGCTGACTTCAGTGGAAATAGCCACGGTTTATAGGCGAATACCTCTGTGTGTCCTTCCAGGATCATGGCTTAAACAGCACCTAATTCTCTCTCTTAGGGTTTTTAGGAGGTTTTTCTCTGTGTTACTGGGCAAATCAGCTGACTCTGTAGTCAGTTCAGATTAGCTGCTTTATAGAGAAGTTACCAGCCTCACACCACAGTGAAATTTAATAAATGAAACAAATAAAGGGCTTTTTGGATACCCATTTATGGGTTTGTTCACAGTGTATTTCAGGCTTGACTTGCAAGGGTATTGTAATCTGTATAAATGCTTCCCAGGCATTGTACTGTGCTGATATTTTGAGCCAGTGACAAATAAACAGATTTTCAAATAATACCCACTTATATCTGTTTTGCACTGAAGTTGGAAGCATGTGAAAATGGTATTTGAAAGCAAACAACTCTAAATGTTTGTATGTGGACTTAGCTAAAGTGTTCTTTTTCTCTTTAAAACCTATTTTAAGTATATTTTTAATGGGACAATATAGGTGGCTTTGGGGGATTTTTTTGTTTGTCATTGGATTTCTGTTGAAAATTGTCTATCTGGGAGAAAATCTGTGGATCAAAAAAATTAAGAAAATAAAACTCTCTTCACTCACTATTTTACTTTTTCTACAGTTGTCACTATGGAAAATTTTAAAAGAGCAATATCCAGATTGTCTGAGTTTCTGCATCATTTTGTCCAAGGATAGAGGGTCAGCTGTAGTTTTCTTGGTAAGAAAAAAACTTAAAATGCTACATTAGATGGAGTTACATTTTCAAAAGCTCAGGGCAGCCTTTTCTGCTTTGTTGTAAGTTTGCATCATGGGGAGATAATGCAAGATCCATTGGAGACAGTGCAGGGTGTCCTTGACTTCAGAAGACTTTCCATTTGGCCCAGGAAGAAAAAAGTTATTGACTGTGGAAATCTTTTAACTGAGGTGACTCCTTTCCTGTGTGCATTTTTTTTTTTTTTTAATTTATTTATTATAGCTCTAAACCAAGCAACATTTTGAACATTAGGCAAAGCCGAAAGTGACCGATAAGCACAAGAATAGGGAACAATTTAATCACTGCATTAAAAGTCTTTTCTGGGAAAGCTCTTGATTTCCACCTAAGCCACCAGCAAAAGATTCATATCGATCCAGTTTCCAAATATTGTGATCCCCTCGTACTTTTCGGCCCCTAAGACGTGCACTAAGAGGACGGCGCTGAGAGCTGCAGGTGATGAGCAGTGCCCATCCTGGATGTCACCTCACTGCTGCAGAAACATCTGGACACATTCCTGCATCAGCTGAGGGATGGCATGGGCACTGAAGTCGAAGGCCTACGTTCCCTAGTGTTGGTAATTCATCATAGCAATGCTATAGGTATCTTACATAGTGTTTTTACTTTAGATACATATCCTCAGCGATTAGACCCTGGACAAAGCATACTGAAAGGGCAAAGTCCTCCAAAATGTTGCAGAATTCATTGCACTTCACTTATAGATTCGAGAACATCAGGACTAGGATTCAGTTATTGTGCAGTGCAAAAAAATTGCAGCCCATAAACAGTATAAATGTCACAGAAATATGCTTTACCTCACTGCATTGTTTGGGGGGCATTTGTGGAAGGATGGTGCCATTGGTGGGAGAATGTACTTTTCTGAATATATAGTATACATTCTTCTGTATTAAGCTTCGACAGATGAAAGTGCTCATGGTAATGTGCCCTTGTGACATTCTGTTTGAAAATATTACTCTTTCTTCAAAGAAGAGAAAGGGAGAAGCTGTAGCTTTAAATTGTATGAGCATGGGAAAATCAGACATGGTAATAAAAGTGGATGTTTGAGTGTGTCAGATAAAATTTATTAGATAGGGGTCTCCAGCTCAGTGCATTCCTATGCAAAATTCTTGGTAAGCTGCCAGAAAGTGAACTCTGAGCATTAGCACAGTAGAAAATATTTATACTGGTGTAAGGCTGCTAGCTGTGATATGTTTCTGCTCTTTTAAAATAGCTTGCCACAAATTCAGAGATGTCAATAGAGGTCAAACTGTAGGGAACTACACAATTTAATGAATCAATTATATGCTTACCAGAAAATAAGTAATATTATTGTGGGGAAAAAAAAAGAATTATTAACATGTGAAAATAATTTGTGAGCTGCAACAACACATACAGTAGCAATCAGGGTTAGGTTTCTAAAAATGTCCAGTCAATCTTATTGCTTTCCCAGTAAAGTCAGCACAATAGATTTGTTTCGTGCTCCTTTTTTTGAGTGTTATCTCCAATATGAATGACTGTGCGAAGACATTCTTCAGCACGCCTTAGCACTGGCTTCACTTACTATGGCTGGGTCACATTTCATTAAAATTGACCCCATGAGAAGGACTGTTAAATAATTTTCAACTATATTCCATTACTTTTACTTTGTTAAGATACAGACTTTATATCAGTGATTAGTTCTCTTTGCAATGAGTAGGACTACCTTGAGATCAGTTTTTTATTTCATCCGAATTTTGGCCCAAATTCTGATAGTTAGTACCTTTTTGAGAAACTTTTGAAACTGCCCCATTTGAAGGAGACTCCTTTTCCTCTCCACAAAACTTTGGTGCAAAGAGCTGCCTTGAGCAACCTTTCCCTTCCGTAGCTCTTCTCTCCTTCCTGTGATTTGCTTTTGCATGTGACACGTATGGATATTTCCCTTGAAACCTAAGGGAAAAAAGACCTGCCCTAACTCAACCTCCTGCCCAAAGCTGTTTCGCTTCGCCAGGGTGGACCATATGCCTTTGGTCTCCTGCGTAGTCCCACAGCGTCAGTACGGATTGTAGGTACAGAAGCACAAATAGTCAACAACTGAATTACAATTTCTCCAAGGTCACAAGAATTCTGACACAAAGTAGAAGGCTGACCCTAAAACTACTGAATCTTAGGCAATTTTACTCCCAAAAATGAAATTAAAATTACATATCAACCACCTCATAAATATCCAAGGCTTTAACTGCTATTTCCTAATACGTATTTTTTTTTTAACTATGATCCTGCAGGCAAAATACCAAAATAATTCTCTGTTTATTTGGGCTTTTCACAGCATTTGATCCTTGACAGTTTGCCTTTTAATGACAGAAAAAAAGCTAAGATCAATATAAGACCTTGATTACCCTATTCTTTTCAGAGCAGAATGATAATTATTTTTTTCAGTCCTGGTTTCCTGTGAATTCATGCTTCTTTTGGGTTATAGAGATGGTCACCTCAAATCTTTTCCTTTTATTTTATATTAAGCAGGACACAAAAAAATTTCCCAGCATCAGTCCCATCTTCCATAGAGTATTTATATCAGTCAGACTAACACCTGTTTGGTGAATTTAGACTATCACAATTTCCAATTTATTCAGATCCTGGAATTTAAGAAAATACCTAGCAAACTCTCAATTAAAACTAACATACTCTTTTCATAACAGCTTCAGAAATATGCAGGCCAAACACAAACTAAAGGCCACGTTCCACATCTGGTACTCAAATTTTAGAAGAAAGATGTAAGTTTTTACTGAGGTTGAAAGGACCATCCAAAAATAGAACCTGGAGGTATGTATAAATAGAGAAACTGGGCTGAATGATAAATCAGCTACTCCCCTCATGTACTTTACTAAGTCAATATTAATGCTTCAAATGAAAAATGAAGCTCTAATACATCAAGTTCTTGAAAAATAATGTCACTGATGGGAACGGAACTCACATCTAACACTGCCAGACTTTGCTGGACTATAAAGTGTTTCAAAGGTATTTTCTTACTGCATTTTAGCAGTAGCACATCTTAGTTAATTGAATATACATGGTTCCTTAAGCTGATTCAGGAGGACTCTATCAGGAACAAGCATATATGTAAGTTACCATGTGCATGTTGGCTGCTCTGCTGTAGCTGGTGCACAGAATTCCTGGTAAACGGAGAGTACAATGTGCTAACTTAAACCTGTCACTGAAGTTTAAGCTAACATGTCTTATCTCATAGTTTTATCAAGAAAACAGCATTGATTTTGACTGTTAACACTAATTCTCTCCTCTGTGGTCACTCATTAAATGTATTCCAGCCATGACTTAAACAGAACAAGCAAAAAATCAAGAAGAAACCACACTCCTGTGGTGACGACTCTCATACTTGTCTGACTTCTTTGTCCTCCCCTGATCTGCAAAGCCACAGGTACCCTGAGTTATCTCCTCCTTAGAGGGAACATTGTTCTCATCAGATAGGCACTTTAGAAATGGAAAACTCAAAATAGTGTGCTCAGGATAGTCACAGACGTGCACAGTGATTTGGAAAGCTTAGCTGCCTCTTTGTAAAATGGGTAAATCTATGAAGTGGTAAAATTCGCTTTTCTTATAGAGAAATTTTCCTCCCAAAGTGTAGGCAAAAAGTATTGTGCAAATGATTCTGTAGAATTCCATGATCTCACAAGATTAGATTTTACTTGTAAAGGCACAGTGAATATAAATGCAAGGAAGGATATTTTTATTTCTACTTGCAATAAACAAGATTTCTGTGTATTGCTTCAAAATGTACTCATTTTACCTCTGTGGCAAAATGTCTAAATGGGGCCAGCAGCCTGTTTCTGTTCAGTTTTTGGTGTCCCAATATAATTTTTTCTAGGTCTCCCGAGACACAGTGATATGTGGAGACCTAATAGAAGTTGCAGCCACACAAGACTTTGTGTCACGAAGGGATCAGCTTGAATTGGAGTAAATATCTACTATATAGTCAGAGGTACATTTCTGTTTGGCTGAATTAGAGAATTTACTGGCACATCTCCATAAACATGACTCTGTACTAGGAAATAGTTAATCTTTTATTACATTGGGTAGCCTTGTGGGATTGCTTTAGTGATTCATTATAGAAATCAAAGTAAATTCTACAGTATTGTGCAGTTTGGCTCATCCAGTTGGAAAAACCCTAATGATCAAAAAAGCATGTGTTCTTACTCAGATATGTTTTATGACATGGCTGTAAAATGTACCTACCACAGTTTTTCATTGTTTCACAGACAATAAGCACAGTCATTTTCAGGTTTCTATTGTTCTACAACTGAAGCCATGAATGTCCCCTTGGTCACTGACATGAGTGACAGCTACATTTACATCTACCGAAGAGGCATGTTTAATTACTATGTTTCATCAATAAAGTTTATTCCTTAAACCTATGGAAATTATAGCATTGCATTTGAGACATGACTCCAAAGAGTATGTCAGCTTTTCAACCATAAACAACAATGTCTGAGAATTTATAACTTGGCAGAAAGGCCTTTTTGAGCTAAATCTTAACATGTATGCTAGTAGTCCAGAAATAATTTATTTTCTGAGATCTGCTGGCCTTACTCAGACAAGGTAGTGCTTCAACTCTACAAGGAGTTCCATTCATTTCAATGGGCATAACTAGGTAGGAAAGAGATTCTGGATGATTTAAGAAGTTGATTACCACAATTTCAATATATTTTTTTCAGAAAACAAACCTGGAACAAAAAAGGCATTTTTTTCTTTTAGCAAATATTTTAAATGGAAACCTACTGCAGAAGTAACAAAGGGTGAAATTTCAGTCCTACTGAAATCCAAAGGAGTTTTCCCATTGAATCCCATTTGTTCAGATCTGTATTTGAAAGCATGTAGTTACCTTTTGGTAGTCACTTTGTATTACTGAACTGTATTTTTGTATGGATTTATTATAATTGCATTTGAGCAGGGCTCCGGTAATAATGAAAAAGGTTCATTCCTATTATGCCTGAGAGAATAGAGGTTTTATAGAACCCAGTGGAATTACAGGCATGCTGTTTCTCACAGGAATGACTGTTTGCAGGCAGGGGGAGAATCTAAGGTTTGGATGGCTTGTTTTAAATTCCCAGGTGTTAGAGTGCCAGTAATTCAATTACAAAAATCCTGAATTTTCATAGCCAACGGCTATCATGTGGTCAAGAAAACTGTCCATCTTTTATTATAGCAGAAAAATCCAGACCTCTCTGGACACTGTCTGCTTCTTATTTTTTGGAACTTCTTTACACTCCTCCTATTTCCAAACAGTATTTTCCCAGTCGATCCCCAGAATACACAATGAACTCACGTTAAATTTTGAGCTGCCACTTGGCATCCTAATTGAACAGCAAGCCTTAACATATGCTTTGAATGTTGCTACAGCTCCTCAGTTGTCAAATAACTGCCATGGTGCCCCAGTTTCTTTAGAGGACATTATTCACTGTATTAAATATTTTTAATGAGAGGAGCTGTTCAAAAACAGTTATAACACTAAGTGATAAATACCTGAAAAGATTTGAATTGCCAGTTTCTGGGTGCCAGTAATGCTCCATTATCTAGAGTGTGCCTGAACTACATGCCAGAGAAGGGAAGAGGGAATACTATAAATTAGAGATTACAAAAAACAGAGATGTGGCTTGTTGGCAGGTCGTCTGCCATTTACAAGCATGGAAGTTTGTACCAGAACTAAAAGTGAACTAGAGTATAAAATGCTATGGAGAAATAATGACAGGAAACAGTCTTCTCTGGAAAAGAGGAGGTTTTGCAATCTGTTAAGAGCAAAGGTCAGCTAAAAAGTTACTCAGCCAGCAACAGACCAAGCTGTAGAAACTCAGGTTATACACAAGCTCTCATCTCACCTTGCGACAGGGACCAGATCGTGGCCCTCTGAGCCATTTTTGTGGATCTACTCACACCTACTCTGCCCAGGTTCCCCAGGAGCTGCCAGCCTGGCCAGACTGCACAGCCACAGGTTCGTGCACTGCACACGCGGCTGCAGTGCTGTCTGCACGCGTGTTCCCCTACCTGCACGGCATCTCCGATTGTTTCCCCCATCATTTCTTGTCCAAGCAACATGCATTTTTCAAGAGTTCTTGCTATTGTACAGAAACGGAGGGTTGCCATATGCATTTAAGGACTGTTCTGCTGTACCATGAGAAAAATAATACAGTCTGGTAGACTTGGCCAAATTTGAAGTGCTTCATTCTTTTCTTTCACTTCTTGGTTCTCAGTGGTCTGGGATGTGATTGAGTCATCTCAGTGCTTTTTTAAAAAATATGTTCTATGTATCCTTGTATAAGTTTTTGTGATTCAAGCCTTGCTCTTCTCATGTACAACTACTAGCAAAGAAGGTAACACTTACAGTGCTGCTGGAATAATTATCTTTCCTAGTTCAGGTGTTGGTCCTGTAGCATGATCCGTATGAGTACTAAAACTTGCCTCTGCTAAGCCATTTGCAGAAAGGGAAGCTTAGAAGCATGGGATGTCTTTGGTTAACAGTTCGCTGTAAAATTAGTGCCCCACATTTTTTTCTTTTTAGTTTGCTTGTTTTAAAGTAGTTGATGAAGAGTTAGTAAATGCATAAACTAAAATATACACACTGATGTGTGATTATATGGCTTTCGATGCTGGGAGACTGCAAAATCTAGGGCTTTCCACGATGGAAACAATGCAGAAGTCTGCAGCGCCCATGTCTCTCATGCTTAATGATGAATTAACTCCAGAACCTCAAGGTGGTTTGGAACACATTTTCTTTTCCACTATAATGTTTCATGAAGTGTGAGTTGTTGCAATTTTTTTTTTTTTTTCTGCAGATGTTGCTGGCAGTGCTACACCACGTTTTCTTATTGATATGGTAGAGGTGATGGAAAAGGAACGTAGAACTGAAGTGGGTCACTGTTCTCCCCGACACTGTTGCAAAAAGTTTACAAGAGAAATATTGCAGACCCATTTTGTATGATTACAGAACCAGTACTTTAACATACCTCATGGGACCTCTGCTCCAATAATTCTTTTAAAGCTTGTGGCTCTGAAAAGGACACACATGAATACCAAGTCATGAAGTGTAGTGTACGTTATCGTTACAGCATTGCCAGTTTTTTTGTCATATCTTTATTACATACATATGGCATATGATACTTCCTGTGATTTGGCATGGGTGACAGCTCAGTAACCCCACATCAGAGCGAGGGGCAGCAAGCATCACTGCCGGCTTCCTAATGCTGTTGCTGCAGCTGTGACTCTGGCCATGGCCAGGAAAAGAGAAAACCCCATGCAAGCAAGGCAAGAGAAACCAGCTGATCGCTAGCAGCTAACCCTGAATTCTGAGAAGGCATTGATGTGGCAATTCATCTCACCCAATTTTAGAGATCGGATTCAGCTCTAGTTTAAAACACTTACATTTTGGTGTCTACACACGAGCTAAATGCCTGAGCTCCCATTACAGGCAGTGGACATCCAGGCAGAGCAGCCTGGAGCCCCCCCAGCAGCTGGGAGCAGGGTTCACTTGCCTAATCATCAGCATCGATTGCCACCCCAGGTGCCCTCGGGGGTCTTGTCTGGCCTCCAGCTGCCGCTCTGGAAGGGGTCAGTCTCCCACAGGTCCTGGGTCTGTACGTGCCAGCTCTGAGGAAGCCTAGCAGGTCTGCAGCCGGGACAAGGAAGCATGCCCGTGGGTGCTGAAAATGGCATTAGGAGCTTACGTTGAGGTGGACACTGGTGACACATGTAGCCTGAGCTACCTGTTGAGACTCCTGTGAGAGAAAATGGGAAGAAATCAGCATTTCTCAAGAACAGTTCTCTCTCTGTTCTAGGTTCTACCTTGAAATGATGCTATAAAGCAGTCTGAAGGGATCTATGGGCCTAGTTCCACATTAAGTGCCCAGAGGTATCCAGGACTTCCATATGAGACTGGTAGATGTGACACAGGGCCTACAGGAGACATGGAGCCTTTGCCCAGCTGCCAGAGGCCAAGGAGGTTGTCCTTGTGCATCTTGGTTGCCTCTAGATGCCTCTGTCTTGGCACTGAGCCTCCATTTCTCCTCTGACCAGCTGAGGTGTAGCTCCTCCACTGTATAAACAGCTTCAGATGGGTGGG
Organism: Astur gentilis; assembly: GCF_929443795.1. Classification (NCBI taxonomy): domain Eukaryota; kingdom Metazoa; phylum Chordata; class Aves; order Accipitriformes; family Accipitridae; genus Astur; species Astur gentilis. Next base: position 7,558,184 of record NC_064898.1, read on the forward strand.
GTGAATCCTGCCCCAATGGCTGTTTCCAGCACCCAGAGACTGGAGCTATAAGCAGTCAATGAATCATCCTTCCCTGCTCCTGGCATCCCATTTGTTCATGGAGGCTCCCAAGGCCCTTCAGCTGGCATGGCATGCACCTATCGTGGAATAAGCTCTCAATTTTGCTGAGACCCACCATGCTGTGGTGCAAGTCTGCTTTCTTTCACGCCATTCCTTTAGATCTACACCATTGCTCAAGAAGGAATCTCTCAGAGAGCAAAACCCAGCTGGCAGCTTCCGCCGGCTTTCCAGACAGCGAGGCAAAAAGCAGGAGAAACTGAGAGTAGAAACGCAGACTTACTGCAAGAGTTTCTCTGCAGCAAATCATATTTCAAGGGGCTTAGTGGGATGTTAAGGGGTGGACTGAAAGGTAGGCTTAAATGGGAATGTAATTTTGTCCCCAGCTACAATGTGGCTAACCTCAGGAATAATGGGAAGGAAATTAATTTAGATACATTATACCATACAGAAAACTATAGTAAACTCTAGCTGCTGTAGGAGACTTAAAACAATAAGGAAGCAATGAAATAAATTAATGGGAATAAGACTGCAAGTCAAGTGATAATAGAAAAGCAAAGAACGTGTATTTAAAAGAAAAATGGAAATATGACAATTCGAGCTACAAGAAAAGAAAATATTGAGACTAAAAACATGTAGGAAAAGGTAATAGAAAAATACATATGTATTTTGGGGGGATTGGGTAAAATTAAAAAAATTAGGATTAAGTTTCAACCCCACTAAGTGATATTGATTATAGTCTTACTGTAATTCAAGTTTAAAAAGTGCTGCTGTCTTAAATATTCCTGTTCACTAGTTTTATGCTAATATGTGGATTTTTTATAGATTTGTTCATTAGAAACTGGAGTCATACTGGAAGGGCCCCAGTCCCACATACTACTATAGCAATTGTATGTGCAGAGCTCAGTTTACGGAGAAGCATTTTAAGTATCAGGACTTTGCTGATCCCCTGAATGCAACCAACATGGCACCTGATAATAATGTTCTCCAGCTACTGCTGAACTCATCTAAATTTTAGGGAGTGATCCAGAAGTGAAAGAACTCAGACACTGGCACACCGAACTGCCAGACCAATATTATCTCTTTGACTCCTGATTCTGCTCTGTGGGCTAGTATCTGTTATCTATTGTTTTACACTTTGGACAAAACACAGCCCGCCAGGTCTAATTGTCTAGTTAGGCACTTCAGCAATGGCTCACAGAAATGCCGGTACCTGACACTGCATGGATGGAAAGAAGAGGGGAATGATTCCATCAACCTAAAATAAATGAAGAAGTTCCCTGAAATTGGAGAGAGACTTCCAATGCCTTTGAAAGCCCACAGAGGTTTCAGCCAGACAGACTTCAGGACTTCTCATCAATGACTGTACGGGAAAATCAGGCCCATGCAGAAGGTAAGCAGTCCATGAAGTTAAGTTTCTGTTTCTTTGGCTGAAAGCCTAGGGACCTAATGGGATTGAGATTTACTAGAGCAAATCCAGTGAAGGACCACAGAGATGATTAAGGGACAGGAGCCTCTTTCATATGGGGAGAGGATGTGAGAGCTGGGACTTACCAGCCTAGAGAAGAGAAGCCTCAGGGGGATTTTTGTCAATGTATATAAATACCTGAAGAGAAGGAATGAAGATAAGAGAGCCAGGCCCTTCTCAGGAGCGGCCTGTGACCAGACAAGAGGCAATGGGCACAAACTGAAACATGGGAGGTTCTGTCTGAACATCAGGAAACACTTTTTTTCCCCCGTGCGGTTGATCAAACAATGGGAGAGGTTGCCCAAAGGGGTTGTCGTGTCTCCATCCTTGGAGATATTCCAAAGCCATATGGACATAGTCCTAGGCAACTAGTTCTAGCTGACCCTGCTTGAACAGAGGGGTAGGACTAGATGATCTTATGAACTCCCTTCCAACGTCTCACATTCTGTAATTCTCTGATCTCTCACATCTCACTAGACCCATTGGATATGGAATATGTGGATGGCAACCTCAGCACCCACTACTGACGTGATAGGCCGGTAGTTAGAGAATTGCCCTAGGACCAGACCCACCTCCTCAACGTCTCTAAGCAGGTCTCCCTAGCTTGTCTTGCCAATCTTGCATTTTGAAACTGGACCAAGTTGCAAACAAGAAGAATGCTCAGGGCATTCAGATGGATAAGGCAGAACACAGCTTTGCGCTCGACTCTTCAGTTCCTTTGTTGTTATCCATAATGATCTGGGGTAAATACATGCACATTCAAGGCAGCAGGTCTTGGACACCTGGTTGTGTCTTTTCTTGAGTTCATACCCTACCACCAGAATCAGGTTTCCTTTTCCTGCTGCTTGCATGGCTAGCTATGTACTGGTTCCTGCTGAGGTCAGGAGCAAGCACCTTCTTCAGTTTTGAGGTCCATGGTCCATCCTGTTGGTGGTTTGGGCACTTGGCAGAAGTGCAAGTCCCAGCACTCCTGGGAACAGCAGGTTCTGCTGCCCCTCACTGCCCAGCCGGGGGAGACAGAGGCCGGTCTTACCAGAGCAGGGCACTGCTGCTGGGTAAGAAACTCTTTTCCAGCTAAAAAACTGTAAGCTTCCTGGGGCAAAGACAACAGCTTTATTCTGCATTAGAACCATGCCTTCCTACCACATGTCCTGCCTTGTCCAGGGCAAACACTCCCTCGTGCTATTGTCAGTATAAATGCAAATAACGAGCTGCGTCTGAACGCCAAGCAGTAACAGGAAAGCAAATAGAGAGAAGGAAGTCAAGCAGATCTATACAACCCCTAATTTGCTACTAATTTTTTAAGCTACAAACTGACAGTGGTGTCAGTCAGCAATGAGAAAAGAACAAACACTGCATTAGGGTTGATATAGACACCTTTTTAATGACTGAAAGGTTCTGATTCAATGGGGAAGCATTTTTTGTGATATTATACATTGCTGTAAATCAAGGTAAGTTTGGGGGACATCCCACAAACAACCCGGTTCTTTTCTGACTCAGTCTTTCCTAGCTTTTCTAAAAGCTCCAGATTGAGCCAGACAGTCTAAATCCTATTAAAGTAAGTAAATTCATGTAAAAAGGAATGTTCCTTGGACTACAATAAGGTTTCCTACCAATTTTCCTTTGATTATATTACAGATGACAGTTTATAATAGAACTGCAGACTATGGTAACACGGAAAAAAACATAAAATTTAACACATATATTTCCAACTCCTTGTCAGACATCAGAGGGATTTAAAAAATTTAGCAAGGAATTTACAGCTTGACACAATCACATGTGCAGTAATAATAATGTAAATATCAAATGTTATCTCCTCCATCCCTCCTTCCCCCACCCTTGAAAAGAAGTAACTTTAGAGAAGTATTACAAAATAACTTGGACTCCCAAGGTGAAGCTGATAATAAATACAAAAAGCCACAGGGAAACAATTTTCTCTCCCTGTGTGAGAAGGCTCAGCCAGTAAATTTTCTATATGTCATTCGAATAACTCTTTCTGAAAAATCTGTGCATAATGTATGTACCACCTTCTTTTTTTTCCTGTGGGTAATTACATACATAGGCCAATAAGCTTTTAGAAGAACTTGGGTGCCCTCAAAGAGCAGCAAAATGTTTAAACCTCCTATTTCAGCTGGGAATTTTTCTGTGAATCACTCATTAAAAACTGTGGGCCTTGAGTATTTCTGCATAGGAGCAGGTTTTATGCAGGTGAGTTATACAGTGAACTTCCCTGAGAACCTTCACATTAAGTTACTCTTTTGCAAAGCAATGTGGAGGACTGGGCCCAGTAACTGAATCATCATATTTGCTGTGGCACTCTCAGTGGCACAGGCAGTACCACTGCATGGAGAATATGAGTATTTCTTCGGTGTTGGTTCCTTCCCAGCTCTGCTTTACACATTCAATACACAGCCCCTTTGTACCTTTACTTTTCGGTAAAGGGTGTAGCACTGTTTCACGACATTTTTTTTTTTTCCACAGTTCAAAACTCAAGCAAAGGCATTAAAAATTCTCTCTGAGGATATTTTTTAAAAAAATTTATTCATATATATTCAGAATGATTTTATATATACATATACATTATATGGCTGAAGGTAAAAAAAAACAGCTTGGCTCATGCTATAATAATAGACTTGTGTCTAATTATTTGTGTAAAAGACATACAGAATAATAAGATAGTATACGAGCAATAGTTAAAAGCATGAGCAAATTCTCAAGATTAGGAATACAATGTATGGGTAAACATTAAGCTCAGGTAAATATGGAGTTAAAATGTCTTATTAAACTCCCTGTAAAAATAATTTTTGAGAGTAATAGAATTACCACAGAAATACTGTTTGAACGTGGTAAAAAAGACCTTTTCTTCTGATGAATGCCTCTTGATGTTCTAACTGCAGTGCAAAGGGAATGGAACTCCAATTTTTTTAGCTTATAGAGATGCATTTTTTCAGCACTTCTGTAGCTAATTCTGAACTGTGTCTTTAAACATTAGGTTAGGAAAAGTTTGCCCCATCCAAGACTAGTCTCATTAAAGTCTTGTAGACACTTTCTGCCCCTGGAGAATTTTTGGGCATAAGTAAGAAGCTGGGATATGAAAAAAAAAAAAAAAAAAGAGAGAGAAAAGAAAGCCAGCCTCATCCAACTTGCAATCCAGACAACGAGGAGCCTGATGATGATGATGTAGTGAACGCTGCAGACAGGGAACTCAGTTTGAACTCTGTTTGCTTCGTGCAAAAAAATCTCCACAGGTATGAGAGCAGCTTTAGACTCCAAGATGCGAGCTATCTGAAAACCACTGGAAATATTAAGCAATAGGGTTATGTGAATTCGGCTGAAGTCCTGTCTCCTGCTGGGGAAGGAAATTTCTGTTTCTTGTACCTAGAGGGTACTGAGGTTCCCCAAATTCCTCAGTAGTAAAAGCAAATCAAGTAAAACTCTGGGGAAAAGTTTAATTTGCCACCTAACCCCTGACCTATCTGATAACAGTGCGAAATCCTACAGGACCTGAGCTGATGGAGGCAGTATGGAAAAGACTCCTGGCACTGGATTTGAAAGATTAGGGGGCAAGTGTCTGTGCAAGAAGGGGCGCAGTGAGAGGAGATGGAAGTGTTGCAGAGAAAGCTGAGTGAGAGCTTGAATCCTTAAGGCACTTTCTTAAGGTTTGGCTGGATGACGGCTCCCACATTCACAAATGCAACAAAGCCAAAGGCAAGGAGTGAGTTTCGTTGTTTGTCAGTGGTGCCAGGATGCTGTGCCTTTCGGTGCCCCAGTACTTAACACCTGCTAAACTTGGCTGGTGTCACTTTAGTGGGGGAAGCAAAAGGCCCCTCTGTCCGGCACGGCCGTGGGGGTGCGGGGGCCACGGTGGCACAGCCTGGTGACAGGAGCCCAGCAGGCTTCTTTTTCCTTGGGCTTGGGTGAGGACATCAGTGTGGATACGTAAGGTTGGGAAGACCCTTGAAGGTGGGTGAGCAGCATCTTCGTAGCCTGGTACCACCGCTGAGCCTGTGGACCAGGCAGAGGTTCAAGTGGAACAGGAGACAGAGAGCCCATGTGCTCCCCAGTCAAAGGTGGCAAGGATGAAGGGTCCAGGCGAGGCTGGTTGTCTTGTCTGTGAAACTGAATGCAGAGAGAACACCATGAATAGATCATATTCAGACTATTGCCTGGTCAGAAGAGCTCGCTCTGTCCGTTGCCAATGCAAATGTTGTCAGAACAGCCTGTTCGGTGCTAAGAGGATTACACAACCCAAGTAAGCAAACGAAAACTCCTCTTTTTCTAAATGCCCTTAATTTTTTTTTGCCAAAGGGCAGTGGAAAGAAGAGCAGGAAAAATGGTGTGTTAATTTCTTGCTGTTGTGGGAATCAAGCACCTAATAAGCCATACCATCTTATTCTGCTCTGAAGAGGGTGAACAACACCACGGAAAATGTATCCAGATATCCATTTATAAACGTGTGTACCGAAGTTTAGGAAAAGCTTATCTGAACTGTCTTCCAAAAACGCAAATTATGTTTGAACAATTGTATTCGTTGACGGTTGATCTGGAATGTTTTGGTGATTTTTCTTGCTTACTTTTAGGAGGAATAATATTTGTATTTGCAAACATATGGACATAACAAATCCAACGCTCTACCTCGTTTAAAACTAAACACACAAAAACCTTGATATTTCCTTAGGCTGGCAAAGAAATGTCTGCCAGATTCAGAAATGAGCTCAGTTTTTGAAACCGTAGCTCTGGAAGTCTTGTATAATTATTTCTCTCTTGATTTCTTTCCAGAAAGACTGCCAGATCACCACACTCTGCAATTACAATTTCCAATTCTCCGTAGAAACCAACCTTTCGGTTGCTATTTAGAAATGTTATTATAGAAGAGCAATTACAATGCTGCTGAAAATGTCTTGATGACACTTTTTCTCTTACTTAATTTTCAATGATTATGAACAACTAACTTTATTGGTATAGCTAATCTAATATTTTATCATGGTCAGTGAATTACATTACACAGTAGAATTACACTAGCTGGATACCAACCCTATGTCTGCAAAGTATTGTAAAGGATATTCTTGAATTAAAATTACAGGATTTATAAAAGCAAAATCTGTTTAGTGATTATATTAATGTATTAATAGTAAGTTCCTCAATAAATGATGGATAAGGAAATACACAAACAATAAATGGTTTGTTGACCGTACTATCCAGTGTAAACACTATAAACTCATACACCTAGAGTTCATCTAATGGCATTTACTTAAAAAATTGATAATGTTATTATGTTTTATTAACTTGACTTTGCTAGAAAGAAGAAAATTTATGAATTACACTCGGTGCTGACTTCATATTGAGTCATACATCTCAGAGTTGCTACAATCTTTTTGCGTAGGGCTTGTCATTATAATCCATAAAAAGTTAATCTAATGTTGAAATAAAGTTACCAAAGTAATCAATCTTTGTCCTTTTCTCAAACCTTCAAACACTTTCAAATTTAAATTTCTAAGGAAAAATCTCCTGCAAGATAAAGAAATAGAGGAACCACAAGTAGATGTCAAAAAGATCCACAAGGATGGTGAACTAGTCCCCTGCTCAATTATTCTGCCATTATGAACTGAGTGTGAACTGACGGTAATTGAAGCGAGAAAGGCACTAAACCACTTTCCAAGCAACATCTGCAACGAATCAGAGGAATGAAGATAAAATGACAAGGACATTTAATGACAGGATTGTTCCCCTGCCCGCCTTTCTGCTTAAAAAGGTCTGTCCAAATTCCAGTTAGAAATGATCCCAGCACAATGAGTATACCATTTCTGTGTGATGTGTAACTGGGTTTTCACAGAGGTATTTGAAGAATGCAGTTAAGTATCTCTTTGAAATCTGGACTGTTCCCAAACTTTCCAGTGCTCATGACACTCTGGGTTGAGCTCTTCTTCTTCCTTCCCATATTTTTTCCACCCACAAGAATTTTCGGTATTATTTAGGAGGGAGCTTTGCTGGAAATGAACGTACATTGGAGTTAGACCTTATGAGAAAATCGAGTGAGTGCAGGGCCATCCCAGGCCCCATGACATTCCTCCCCTTCCTCACAGCCCTCCCTACTCAGTCCTCACGTAGTCATACCCTCCCATAACAAACACACCACAGACCCTCACCTGCATCAGGCTTACACTGCTCTTACAAATAAAGACTTCCAAGAAAGACAGAACCCCTTTTGAGGGTAAGTTCTTCCAATGTTCAGTTACTTTCACTGCTAAAAATGCACGTTTTATCTACAATCCTTTGATTTGTCTGTTCTCCAAAGTTTCTTTCTCATGAAATTCTAGGTGATGATCAATTCATCTCTAAATGGACAAATTCTCACATAAATACTGAATTCGATTTTCCAGACTTTGGGGCTTTCTTGTAACTTCTCTCTGGTGTAGGCAAAGAACTGAACAAGGTTGTCACACATTACTAGAATGATAAAACATCACAAAACGCCAAACTAATAGCTAGAAGCAATGGTATAACACTGCTAAAACTGTGATCCAAAAAAAGACAGTTGAAAAAGTCTTTTCATCTTGAATAGCTTTTGAATTATGCTTAACAGAACCCTCACATTTAACTAATAAAATGAATAATTCTGTGATCGTAAGTGTAATACAATTTCACAGGCAAAATATTGATTCTGTGTCTGTTATCTGATTACCTAAAATTAGGACTGGAAAACATTCATAATCTTTTGCTGACAGGGAACAAGCAAACAAAATTATTTCAAATCATGAGAGCGGCTGAAGTCTAGCTGGTCAAACCAGACTGTACAAGACATTAAAGAGATGAGGTGTTTGATCTGCAGTTCCCACATTGCATGGACATTTTTGCGTAAAAGGGTTTTGGCTGCCTATCAAAGCTGAAAATATTTACAGGTTTGCAACTCAGTTTTTCAAACAACAATCTAAATTCCTTCTGCCCCCATAGGTATATTTTATGAGAAATTTGTTTTGTCTGAACTACCCTCCCTCCTCTCCAATTGTCCATTCTTAACAGTTGCAACATAAATTTTTGATCTCCTGTTTTCTGGATTAGTTCTGAATCAACATATCTGATTGTTACTGTATGAAAGGGAGGGCATAGAATTAAATTTTTAGAGTTGTATGTGTTTGCTGTTAACTGAAAGATGCAAGTCATGTCCCTTTAAACCATTCTTGAAATTTTTATTTATTTTTTTTTTTAGTAGGAAGTAGATAAAAAATCAAGAAAATTCACTTGTCTGAGGAATACTTCCATTAAAAATACTGAAAATATATAGTACATACAAGACACATAATCTGTATTGTATTGGAATCCATTTGACCTTTGTTACTCTTTTCAGTGGAAAGAAGACTCACTGCAAAAGGAAAGAAATATGCAAGGCCTTAGTTCTGAGCCCTCTGAAGACACTGGGAGATTTACCAGGCTAAAGTGAGAAGAGATTAGATTTTTAAACTATTCCATTTCTACCAGTACTTTAGCAAAGTGAAGTGTATTTCCGTTTTAAAAAGCCACCTGTCATGTCATGCATAATCAGTGAGAAGGGTGAGATTAGCAGGGTTTTTTCCACCGTAAATACAGCAATTACTGGCTTTTGGGGAAGACCAAAAGTATTTGCAAATTTTGAGCAAATTCAACAACCAGTTCTGAATGAAAAAAAAAAAAGGAGAAAGTTTTGGATTAGGTTAAAACATTTTGTTTCAGTGTTTTTAAACACTCTGGGATTTGGTGGTTGTTTTTTTTTCAAAACAGTGAAATGAAATTTAACTTTTTTTTTCTGAATTACAGAAAAACAGCTGCGAGCAACAAGAGGGTTTGTTAGAGCAGATGAATGCAATGAAGGTAAAGGGGGACACGAAACACAACTGCAATGACAAGAGAGAAGAAAAAAGTTTGAATAAGCCAGAAAACCCTCTCCAGCTCAGGAAAAAGGTGCCGAGTCTCAGCCTGTGCAGGTGAGCAGAGCGTGGGGAGCCTCCTGCCCACCTCTCCCCATTTACCTGCCCATGGTGTTTGGCAGGATGTCTTTCCAAGTGACGTCTCTTTTATAGCAGGGGTAGGGAGTGGTGATGCAGAACAGAGACAGGCACATATTTAGCTCTGCTCCATGCCACTAGCAGCAGACCTCCGAGACATTGCAGCTCCCCAGCAGTCTTTGCTATAGAATGCGCATAAAGGGACAGTTGAGCCATAAGCAAATATAAGAGAGTAAGACAGCAATTGTTTGAAACACAGGCTGCCTTAATAGTCCTGTGAGCTCCTCAAGGGGGAAAAAAGATATTACAACAGTCAAAAGTTATGTATGAAATAAGCACATTTTTCCATATTCACATTCCCTATTTCTGCACCTGAAATTAGCTAGTGTATTGATAAATGAATTTATGCAGTTGATTTCACAAAGGCAGTCTGTATATTGCTACCATCTGTGCACCAAAACTTTTAAAAAGTACAATATCAGAAAAAAATTGGCATTATAAACATTCTAAAAATGTGAGTGGGTATTCCAGGCTCTTAAACTTTTTTTACCATATTAGGATTTCATTAGAATTTGATGTAGGGTGAGCAGGGTAAATTTCTAAACCTTGAAAGATCAGGCAGAAGAAAAAATGATATCAAGTAAATCCCTATAAAAGCAATATCACATCCAGAAGAAACATGTCATTTTGGGTCTTCCAAATACTTTGAAAAGAATAAAATGCGGTTTGGAAAGAAACATAGTATGCTTTGAAATTCCAGCTCAAAACCCAGGGAAGATCTATTTGTTTTCTTTTGTCTTTTCATACAGCCCTTCTGGATTTTTTTTTAGTATCTGTAAAGTGTTTTCAGACCATTTTGTATGACAGGTTGAATATGCATCATTATTTTTGTTGCTAGGACAAATGAGATAATCATAAATGTTTTGTCTACAAAAAGGAAACTGCTATCAGTTTTATGTGGGATATGCAATAAAGCCACGGGCAAGCAAAACCGGCGCATGTGTTGATTGCCGGGTGGGGATTAGCTGCTTTTGGTGGCGATTGACAGAAGAAAAAAATCCTGAGATTTTTATGGAGGAAAGCAGTTGTTTACAGATTTCACATGTGTCAGTGGCAGACTTGTTGCAACAGATATCTGAGCGTCTCTGGCTCTTCTCTAAGCGTGACAGGCAGGAGGTAAATCACTAAGTCACACTTAGTTGTCAATGGTTTTGTGCTTTTAAGTCACCAATGGCTCTGAAATTTCAGAGATAATACTGACTTAGGGGTGATCTGCAGCACTAGTGAGGGGGGAGACACCCTCATCCCCCTGACATCTGGACCGTGATAAGACCGAAGGAATCCCTGAGGTCAAACTTGGCCCAAAGAATCCCTTCAAACACCTGCATCTTGAAAGGAATTTTCCATCCTTTCAGCTCCCACTTTCCTGCCAGGGAAGTACAATAAATGTAGGAACATGATTCAATGCAATCTTTTCTTAAAGCTACGCACATCTTTTTGTCTCTCTAGTCTTTCCAAGTGTTCAAAAAATGAAAGAGTAAAAGGCACAGGGCAACTAGACAGTGATCCTTCCCAGCTACTGGACACCTATGGTTGGGGGCCTTCCTGCATTAAGGTTGCATACATACTGTTATAGTTATTAACCATCAATAGATTCATTTCTGATTAATTTGCAGAATTCCTTTTGAATCCGTGTGTACGTTTTTCCTTGACACCATTAGACAGCAACAAATTCTGCATTCTATTCTGAGCTGTGTAAACATAGATTTTTTTTTTATTTTAAACCCTTACCTTCAAATTTCACTAATTACCCTTAAAGCTCATGTGAGAAAATGTGAATATTTTCCTTTTTTCCCATGTCCTCCATATCACTTATGATTTTGTATTTCTTTCTTGTACCCCTCTTGCTCTTTCCTTTTCCAAGTGGAGAAGCACTTTTACTCAGTTTTTCATTGCCTGGGCGTAACTCCATAGATATTGCATGCTTATGACATTTTCCTTTCTTGTTTTCTAGTTGTCCCTTTTGGGCAGTGACCAGGGTGAGAGGGCATCACAGATCAACATGATGGCGTAATGATCTTTTCTATTTATCAGTTCTTTCCTTAACCATTCCTAACACTCTGATTTACTTTTTTTCCCCACCACCAGTGATTACTGAGCTAGTGTTTTCAGGGAACAGCCAGAGGGACTTCAAGCATTTTCTGTTTGGTGGCAATAATGTCTACCCCATCACTGTGTATTTATCATTAAAGCTGTCCTGGCCTGTGTGCCTTAGTTTGCATGCACTGACCTTTAGCTCCATCTTCCATTTTATTGCCAACTCAGTTAGCATTAGGAAATTCTGATGCAGCTTCTGAAATGAGCTTTAGATTTTACTATATTGAATAATTTTATCAGAAGACTTCGCTACCTCATTATTCACATACTTTTATACTTTAAATATGAGTACGCTGAAGATATTTTATGGGTCTGTAACCCCTCCCTCCACCACAGAAATCAAATTCTTATTCACACTCTTAATTTCCTACACCTTAGTCAGTTATTGCTCAAAAAGGATGTTTTCTTCCTCTCCCAAAACTGCTTGATTTCTTTAACATTTCTTGGTAGGGAATCATACCACAAGCTTTGGGGAAATCTCAATTCAGTGCATCAACAAGTAAGCCACTTCATGTTTAATAACTCCTTTGACAAATTTGAAAACAGTTTGTAAAGCATGACTCCCCTTTACAAATGTTGTGTTCACTCTATTCCAATATTTTTTAATTGAGCTATATGTCTTTTTTAGTATTATTTCTACCAACTTGTCCAGTACGGAATTCTGAAATACTAGCCTGTGCTTCCCTTGACTTATCAACCTCATATCGCATTTCTGCCCAACCATCCTCTCTGCCTTGAGTGACCCTCATACCCCTCTCTGTCCTGACAGACCCAGATGCCCTCCTTAGCACGACCTCCTTTGCTAATGCTTTTGGTCAAGGGGAGGGAAAATAGAAAAACTGCAACGACAGCAAATGCAGATACAAGTTCAAAATCTGCCTAGGTTCTTTAAGGTGACAGACCTATCCATTAGCTTTCAACTGACTGCTGTCTAATTAGATTTAGACCCAATGGGGCAAGGGAATTGCTTTTTCTTACACTTTAAAAGTTATGTTAAAACGGGCAAAGTATGTGACATGCTACCTAAACACATCCTACTTCATAATGAATTAAAACTAGACATTTGAGTATCAAAAGGAAATTATTTTAGCAGATTCTGGCTGCTTGAAAGAGTATGCTTTAAATAGAGCAGGTAATCGGATTAGTATGTGGTGGAAATGGGTAAGGAAAATGAAGGCGAAATGATACATCACAAATGATCCATCTCTAACTGTGCAAGACTAAAAAAATCCACTTGGCACCATTTCTCATTAATGTGGTACCTGGCTATATTTTCCCATTTGTCACTTATTTACTTGTGCAAGGAACTCCTTGTAGGGTGGGGTGGGGGGAAGCCTGAGCTCTGCTAGCAGGGACAGAAGATCTGGATGACAATAAACCAGCTGTGTTAGCCTGTATCTGCACTGTCTTAAATTGCCAGGCATTGGCTTTTCTGGATAACAGGAACTGTAGTCACAGTGCAATGGCAGTAGCTGTAACAGAATTTCTAATGCAGTAACTGATTTTAAAAATGAATCTCAGGGAAAGTGTGTATCCATTTTGCTTCATTTCCTAAATGGTAGTGTTTACTAAGGTAGTGAAAAGGGATATAAAACATGCTTTGCTCTACATTTGCAATGAGTTCTTGGATACTATATTAGTAGTATTTATCTAAATGATAACTGTAATCAGAAAACAGACTCCAAGGTAGTTTCTGCCCAAAATCACATGGAGTATGCACCGGCCACAGGAAAAAACTGCTGAGCTCGTGGTTTATACCAAATCAGAACCAAAGTGCTTTATTGATTTATAAATTATGCATAATTAACTGGCAATGAGTGAACTATAACTTCAAGATCAATATCAGCAGTACAACAGATGAACTACAATACTAAACACTTGCAAAACACCTGCAAATTTCTAAGCACCCTTGTACAGCTAATCCAGGGAAGTTTTGGTTACACACACACCTTCACACACACACTTTCACACGCACACCCCACCCGCTGTTTGGATTACAAGGTCACTCCGTACAACCTGCCAATGCACACATCAGTCAGAAAGGTCCCCGGGCTCAGACGCAGCTGCCGGGTGGGGGTCCCCCTTTGCAGCCCCCCCATACTGTCACTCTGCTGCCTGCGTGGTTTTCAAGAGGGGAGGCTGTGTGGGCATCCCTACGTACACCTTTTGTTGGCTTGTCGTAGCCTTTCTCCAAGTCATGCTGTAACAATGATATCCAGAACTACACCCGCTGACATGTAGAAATATGGATTTATAGAAAAAGAATTGTTTCAGCCATGACGCTTTTGCATAAACTGGTTTATTCCTCACAGGCGCTTCAAAAGGGAATTCTTTACTGGGGAATTCCTATCAGAAATCTTGGAAAACTGTAGAAGTTGCTTATACTTCAGCTGTCTGTTTTAGTCATCGGCATAGTCTTTTGCCGGTAACAGTCCCATTAAATAGAAAGAGAGCAGAAAGCTGGTGCCTGTCCAAGTTTTGTGGGCTTGAAAACAATTTATTCAGTTTGCCATATATGTGGCTAACAAAAAAGTAGAAAGAATGTATTAAAAAATGAACTAAAACTAAAGCCTTTGAAAGGGTGGGTTGCACATGATGTGACTTGGAACTAGCCTTGTCACTCTCTGTGAACCAGGGCTTCACCAGGCTGGAGAGGATGGTCTGATGTGTTTGCAGAGTGCGTGGCTGGTCCAATGCTTTCTGCTTTCAACGGAAGCCAGGAGAGTTAGGCAGAGCTTTTAAAATGTTTTAAGGCATAGAAATATGGAACAATAATGCTAAACTGTAAAATTATTGACTTCTGTCACATTGTGGCAATGCAGGTGATCTGGCACATCCTGAGACATGCCCTGCTCTGCAGGCAGCTGCCTCACTGCCTCTGTCCACAGATGGGTTTTTTACAGACTATTTTAAAGTAATTTGGGGAGGGTTGGTTTCTCAAAGGCACATGCCAAGGAATATTCTTACCGTTTACTACAGCATCTGATGACAGGGCTGATAGTGGGAGGCCACAGGAAAGGGAGCGCAGAGCTTTTCCAGTGGGCAGAGTACCTGCCTCTGCTCACCCACGGAAGGGGCTTCTTGTGAAACCGTGGATGTGGCTGGGGGTTTGCCAGGGACTGAGAGAGTTGCTGGTGGCCAAAAGGCCATGTAATGGTCTAGGTTAGGCAAGAAGTTGTGGAGAGCAATTTCCAAATCTCTTTATTCAGCATTTCTTTTTAAAAGAGGATAAACCGCTGAAGACAAAGGTTTTGTTTTGATTGCAGTTGCACTGGTATAAAACAGTGGGAAGCAGTGGAGCTACCCCATCATAACATCAGGGCAAGTAAGACTGGGCTTAGGCAATGAAAAGAGGGGAGGACTCAGATTGCCTCTGTATCCTTATTTCAACTGTGCTTCATTTTAGCAACTGCATTTGCTTCCTCCATATCATAAATATTTTATATTCTTTCAGCCGCTGAGTTCATCATTTAAACAGGAAGGCATTTAGCCGTGCTGTTCTCATGCAGTTTAAGGATGTACTTCAAGCACGAGATTAAATCCTCAACTGATGTAGAACAGTGCAGCCCTACTGGGTCTGGGGGAGCCGCTTCCCCCTGTGCCAGCAGCGTTTCTGCTTCCATTACCTACAGAAGGAGCCCCAGGTCCTCCTGGGAGCTCCCCTTGCCACACCACCTCCACCAGCTGAGCTCAGGGCTGAGCGGGATCGTCACGCAATGGGCTTGTGCTGGTCGCAGCCCGAAACTTCGCTCCCGCAGCCCCGGGCAGTCCCTGCTACTGATTTTGTAGCATGCAATAACCTAACTGAGCTGCAGACGAAGCTGAAAATGGGCACCATGAAGGCAGACACGGCAGCAGATTCCTTCTGAAACTGGAAGTATCTCACCCTGCCACTCACCCTGCCCAGCACATCCCCACCACAGACAATGGGAACAACATTGGAGGCAGATTTACCTGTGACACCCCAACCCAGCACGTGAGCACAGGCTGTAAGTCAGCAGGAGCTTCACCTTGTGACTATTACGGCAATGTAAAGCAGCTGTGAGTCCACAGCACCTGTGACCCAAAGAAAACTAAAGTGCACGTCCCTTGTGCATTCAGGTCCAGCATTTTCCCTATGAAATCTTGTGTAACCCTACGTGTTTTAGCTGGATTGCACTGGCTCATGTAGACTATTTACATGAAGTTTCCCTTACTTGAATTGGTCACCATCCACATACAAAACAAAAAAAGAGAGAGTTGCATGTGGCAGTCACCTTGAATGCAACAAATGTTTACCATAAGAAGAGAAGTTGTGTTCTTTAGGGATGTTTCCCTTCATCATTTTCTTTTGCTCTTATTTTCTCTGCCTGACAAAGCTAGAAAAGCAGGGCTGCTAAATGAAATCCACATAAAAATTCCAAATATTCCAGCACTTTACAAGTGTAAAATTGGATATGACTAGCAAAATGTGCCACATATCCTATCCCCCATATCAAAATACCTCTAGTCTTCCAAATATTTTGATCCATCTCAACTGCTCCTGCAATGCATAGTCATAACCAAGCTAGTTTTGAAATGGTCATCTCCAGGCAAGTAGCAACATAGCCCAGCAGGGTGAGAACTCGCTAACTCATCGGTTACTCTGTGGTGAGGTCCAAGCAATTGGGCTCAGTCTGCACCGGCTGTGGAACAATCGGTTCTAAGCAGTGCCTGGAAAGCAGACCTTGTCCCGGGATTGTGAGCCGTGCAGCCCAGCCACCAGCCATGCAGCTGAATAAAGAGCATGATCCAACAATTTCTGGATTCAGGCAGAAACAAGAAATATCACTAACTGCATTCCTGCTAAACCAACCCTCTCTCGCAAGTCTGTGGGGAACTGGACGAACACCATAAACCTACAGCATCCCCTTCTCTCTATTATGTCCATATTTCATGTCCAGCAAACTATTTGCTAGAAAGCCAGGGAAATGGCAAGCTTAGATTACATTTTGCCATACTATCAAATAATTCACAGTGAACTGGAAGCCATTCGGGGAAGATGAATATAAGACCAGAAAGATAAATCACTTACAATCATGTAAGCGTGTCATAGACAATCTTAGGTGAGGGAAAAAGGAGAAGAACTATTTTCAGAATTGGATGCAAAAAAAGGCAATAAATGAAGAAGAATTATTAGGTTTTGTTCTATAAAGTGGAACTGCAAAAAGGGAAGAATACTTTTAACTTACTACATCTGAAAAATGGAAACCAGCCACAGATTATGAAAGGGTTGAAAAATCTCCCTTAACAGCAGACTATAGGCCTTTTGACTTTTGGAGATTTTTTTTCCCCACTGTATTTTCCTTTCCATTTCCTTTTTTTCTACTTTGTGTATTGATCCCAGCCTCACAAACTCAAGGCATTTAAAGAGTATTTGAATTCAAAGGAGTATTCACATGAATGCATGTGGGTTGACAAGAGCTCAAAGAAGGGGGAAGAAGGCAGTGTAGGTTGCAAGCCTCTGAAGTCAGAAATTTACCTTCTGATCTATCTGTAGAGACTACCTTAGTATGGGAGATCGCAAGAATAATTGTGAATAGTTTGAAGGAAAGATTTCAAATGTGAAAATGTGTCATTTGCCTCAGAGTGAGGCTTACACTCAGGGGAACTGGGTAGCAGTCTGTAAATGTGCAAAGTGAATAGACCCCAAGGACAGAATATAATTACTTAGGAGGTAATGAGATGAGATTAAGAAGGGAATATTTAGACAGAATGCCAGGAAAAGCTTGAGCTACTTTGAAGTGTTGAACAGTCTTGTGAGGGAAACGTGAAAGCACAATTACTGGAGACATTTAAAACTGTAAGTACGCTCACATTTGCTGCAGGGAACATGTCTCCCTTTGCAGGGAGATAGGCTGAGTGATGCAACCAGGTTTCTACCCTCATTTTTTTCTGCCACGATCTAGAGCACAGTGCAATTCAGATGCCCAGACACTGTAATAACAAGTAACACAAAGGACACTGCAGTGATGAGCAGCGTGAGGCAAGGTGGTGGGTAGATTGCAACAGGCATTAGAGAATTTCTGCCTACTGTATCACCTAGCTGCAGAGCCTGATGGGTTGTCTCAGTCCAGACACTGTTGTATGTGTACACGTGTATCACCTCCTTGAATGGTTGTGGCTATCACCAGCAGCATCAACTAGCACTAGGAGTTGATACCTCTATGCTTGACATCTTGTAGATGTAGAGACATGCTGCCCTAGGGGGAAAAAAAAAAAAAAAAGGCAGAAAAGGTACTTCTAGGGCTGGGGCATCGCTCTTTGCCCCCAGCCATAGTTCCTATGAGCTTGCAGCAGTGAAAAAGAGGGCAGAGGGGGCTGATTACTTTGAATCTTTCCCAGTCTAAGGATTAGATCTATCTCAATCCAGTCTGCCACCAACCCAATCCAGTCTGCTAGTCTCAGCAGCCACTGACCTTTCTGCTGGTCTGCCATGACTCCAAAGGAGACTTAGAAAGTGGATCTGTGACGCCCCTTGCTAATGGAGGTTGCAGATGCAAAAAATTGACTTGGAGTCAGGGGGAGACCGGACAAGTACTCAGAGCAGAAGTCTGTTGAGGATTACCAAATAGAAAAACCACATCAAGACCAGGAAATTCCTAACCTGAAGATAGTCAGGGTTTGGAGAGCAGTCTGGGGATGTACCATGCACATTTGCTTTGCTCCTACTCTTCCCTGGGTAGCTGCTGATGGCCTCTGCTGGAGACTGTGGGCTAGACGGACCCTTGTTCTGAAAGAGTGTATCTGTTAATATACTTTCATGCTCTTAAGTTTTCCAGAAGCTGGATGAAAGGCAGCCTGACTGTGGTCCCCTTTTGCTTAGCATTTTTGTGGCATAATGGTCAGGGAATTAGAATAAATAAGGTGGTTCACTATCCCTAAATTATTCCTATATTTTATATTATCTAAAAGATAATGGGGATTTAACTGACAAAATGTGGTGGTTTACCTCTATTTTTCTTTTCTTCTTTTGTTGTTTTAAAAACAAATGGCTGGGCACAATTTATTAGCATTGTCCTATTGACCAAGGAATAATGCATGCTTAATATTATTAAGGCAAGCATTCCTCCCCCCTGACTTTCAGTGAGAGGCAGCAAATCCTCTGTATAGTGAAAGAGGAGGGAAAGACACCAGCAAAGGGCAGTTGAGAACAGGAGTGGGATTGGCTAGTCCTTTATTTAGCATTTGGCATTTGCTTCATATAGTATTTGTTGAAAGAGTTTGAAATAAAAAATACCAGTGGCAAATGGTGGTTATTTTAACATCTTGTATGAAGCTAATGACTAAGAGGTAATTTGATATAGGTTATGTTATTAGCTAATATCTTTTTCTATCATGGATATTGCATTGTCATCAGCTTCTAACGTTTTAACTTGTTACATGGAATTAAAATAACCCAGAAAAATTCACTTGCTTTTTACTTTAAAAAGGATGTTGATGTGGCCAACTGTGGGAGACGAGTGGGTTCTGTCTTCACCAAAAAAAGAAAAATATTAATTGAAATGATCATTAATGTAAAACACTAAATAATCTGCAGACTGTACCTGTGTGATTTCTGCTAAGGAAATTCATCAAGCTTTTAAAGTGATCTGAATGTAAAAAATCAGATAAAGGAGAACTTGTTGAACAATCTTAAACCAGGTCATTAGCAAGAGACTTCCGAATGAAAGTGAACACCTCTCAAAAAATTTAGCAATTCTAGACCTTCTTTTATTCTGGGTTTAAAGAAAAAGAAATTAGGTGATTTGCCATAGAATGGCCATTTCCTGAAAGCATTAATGAAAGTATGGGAGAATTGATGTTTTCTTAAAAGAATACCAGGCAGGAAATTGAAATAGTGCAACAGCAAGGAGCCACAAACCTGGGGAGCTGAGCAGCCTTCTGAGCAGCACACTGGCTAAATGGCCAGTGTGATGACTCTTTTCCAAATCAGCAAGTGAGCCCTTTCCATCAGGAAAAATTTCAGTCAGTTCTGGTACTGAAGAGTGGTTCAGGTGAAGAAGAACCTGTGTTATTATGGACCAAAAGCTGCCTAGGAAACAGAAAAGAGCAAGTTAAGTGGTGAATTTTCAAACCTTACACAGAAGGTACCTCAAAGCTCTCTGTTGTCATATATATTTATGAATCAGGAAAATAATAACTCAGTAAATCTGTAGATGAGATTGTGTTAATTAGGTTGATTAAGACCAGGGAGAGCTGTAATAAACCTAGTAAGGAAAAACCAAATAAGCTAGGTGAATGGACAATGTAGAAGAGAATAAATTTCAGTCTTGAGGGGAAAATGTAAATGACACTCACATTTGACAGGGTTCTTGGCTAATAGTGTCCTTTTGGAGAAGGGATCATGGCACAGAAGCAAAATAAGTAATGACAAAAAAACCAGATTTTTTTTCAGGGAGATAAATTTTCATGTTACCGTGTTTTGTTTGAGCAGGGAGCCCCAGAAAACCATGTGGGGATGGGAAATTCTGAAAACGCAGGTTCAGAAAACTTCAAAAGTTGGGAGACATTCTCAAGTGCGAATGTTCCCTCTTCTTTTGTAAAAGAAATGGAAAAATTATTTTGGTTCAGCAGTGACTTGAGATACTTGCAGAGCTGTGATTTGGGTTACTCCACACCTCTGCTCTCCTTTCCAGGCTGACTTTGTAAGCTGAACCCATGAGCTATGATGATTCCCACAATAGAGTGTTGTGGTTCACTCCAAAGAGAAGAAATAGATGGAGAAAGAAAAGAAAGATGTTGTAAGTCTGAACTAGATTAGAGGGTCTTCATTTTCTGTGTTCTCTGAACAGGTTCCAGATGTATGCTGAGAAGATGCAGCTGCAGTTCTTGACCCTGGTTGCTCCTTCCTAGTGAAATGGAGAAGAGTATAGTTCCTACTCCAATTTTTGTTGTAGGAGCAAACCTTTAAGGCCTTGGCTAGCAAGGAAAGATGCAGAGTAGAATTCAGGTCCACTGTGCTTTTATGTTTTTTTGGAACATACATCACCTCATCTGGTCCCCTGCTCTGGCCACCTTCCCTGGGTATAAGCTGTTGGAGAATGGTCTTGAGCAGCCCCAAAGGGTATTACTGAAAATTACGATCCAGTTCAGTGCTGAAGTCCTGTAGTCCATTGAAACAGTAGTTGAAATAGCTGCATTTTCATAAGGCCAAATGCTATGGCCCAAACTGAGTGTTCCATGAGGGAATTCATTGGTTACGTCTGTAGGAAGGGTTAGATGCATTGTGCAGCGTATAGCACTGCCCTGATCCACCACTCATCCTGAACAGTCTTATTAAAGTGCACCTCCATTAGCATTATGTTACAAATAAGAAGTCTGATTTGGGAGTGAATCTCCCCATTGTACCATTTAAGGTACCTTGGAGCAAAATTAACTGGGAGCACACAAATGCAATTCCCTGTCAGAGTAAACTGAAAGATGTACTCCAGGAGGGTACCTGACGCAAATCCAGGTGCTAATGGCATTTGGTCAGTGGGACCAGATTAGAGCTAGTACAAAATGCTTCCATGAAACACAGGGAGTGTAAGTACTGGGTCTTCAGCACAACTGGTTTGCTCTACAGATTCCTTCATGCTACACCACCCTGTTTGCTAAATATAAAGACTGCCGGACTACACTGGCACTGCCTTCCTGCCTCTCTAGCCTTCCCAAGAAAAAAAAAAGCTATATAGACAACACAATAAACACAATACAGCTGGAGCCAACCAGGCTGACATGGTGTCAGAATATAACCAAAGTGCAGACTCATGGCTGTGGAACTCACTTAGCCTGCTGTAGATATGGTCACAGGAGCCACTCGAGTGAAAGTTGCTTTAGGACTAAAGTACTACTCAGTGTTGTATTAAAGAGATGGAATTTGGCTGTCAACATTTTTTCTTACCTATAATGCCGTGGTTCTTCCAAATTTGCCCATAGTTTTATATAGTTTTATGCGCATTATTCATTGTCCTTAGCCAAAATGTGGCAGAAAAAGACTAGAGAAAACTTCACATTATGGTTCTGTAGGCTGCATAATAAGTTCCCTGCAGGGCAGGCACACGATGTGACACACATCTATTAGTGCTTTCCAGGTTTTTCTCAATACCTTCTTAAACAATATCAAGGCCTCAGAGAAATGTGAGAATTGCTTTGGAAAAGAAAACCAACTTTGACTGTAACAGTACCAAGCTGGTTATATGGCTCATTGAGAAACTTGGCCCTATTATGAAACATTGATTTCCCTCTCCCCCTCCCCTCCCCCTTCAATCTGCGACATGCAATTGCAAGACAATTTAGCAGTAACAGTTCAGCTATTTCAATGCAGTACAGCAACTGTTTCATTTCATACATTTTATGACTCTAGGTTAAGGAGAGCCATTTCAAAGCAGTATTTAACCTAGAGGCTCTGTAAAAAAGGCTGGGATTTCAGTAAATACAGTATGTGTGTTGTGTCTGGGGCTGAGGCTGACATCAAGCCAGATCCTTCTTTTCAGCTGTTGCTAGTATGCTCTTCTGGCATGGGCCTGATCCTGCAGGGTCTTTTCAAGCTGAATTGCATAGGTCCCATTGAGGGAGTTTCCACTGAAGTGCCCATAGCACTTACTGGGATCAATTTTTCTTATGAGGAGCAGAAAACGTCAAACATTGTCATCTGTAGCAACAAGTTAGAGTTGTTTCCATATTTGCCAGATAAGGAAAGACTGACCCTGCAGAGCCCTTGAGCCCACAGATCAATCCTGTGTCACGGGTAGGCACACCAAGCTCCCTCTGAACAGCCAAAGGCTCATTTACCCTGCTGGAAGGATATACAGATGCGGTTATACTGTTTCCTCTGCTGTTTTCTGAACATATTCCATTCAGCATCTCAGCTAGAGCTTCACCTTGCAATGCAGATAGTCCCAGGGTGAGCATCTGAGTCTGACTCCAAGGAAAAGAAATACCAGCTGGTTTATCTCTCCTTTGCCCCCAGCTCTCTCGTTTGCCCCTCCCCCCTTCTCAGTACATGAGTTTCAGATATCCCCCCCAGCTCCTCTCACACCTCCTCCAAGCAAGAGACAGTTTGCACAGTGACAGGCTTAGAGATACAAATGCAGGTTGTCCAACCAAAATGGTATAGCTGTGTGGCTGGTGACTGCAAGGATGCTCACTGTGCTGCATGCCAGACCCTGCAAAATTCTGCCCTCCTTTCCCCCCCAGACACCACTAATCTGAGTCTCTCTTCTCAAGCGAGGTGACAACTTTCATGAAATTCATAAGAATCTAGCACACCGGAGACTTCTCTGTGTTGGTCAAGTGTGGCTGAAATCGGTCTATCAGTTCAAATGGTTTTATACAGGCAGGCTCTCAGGTGAGCAACAGACAGACAGGCAAGTGATCTAATTCCCTGCTAAACCTTGTTGCCTTTGAAAATCAAGCTGAAAACCAGACTGCCTTGGGAGGGCTGTGGTGTTTTGGTTTGGTTTTGGTTTAAATAAATTGAGGGATTTGGTTTAGAAGAAATATATGGAACAGCTTCTAGACACAAACAGTTGAGAAGGGTATGACTTTTCAGCCAGAAAAAGAGATGACTTCAAAAGGGATGTGATAAAGACCTACCCATTCATACAGTTGTTACCCTGTTATTGTTGGTGGAGCCTGTTGCTGCTCATAGTACAATGGCTTTTAATTTACCAGCCAATCAATTAAAAATTTCTAGGGAATGTTTGAAGGTGCCAATTTGCTGAACCCTTCTAGCCCAGGGAAAATTAAAAACAAAAACAAAAGGAGAAAATGGGGAACACTCCCAGCCATAAAGTCAAGCACTTAGCAGTTATCTACATACCCCCTCCCTGTTTTTCAACTGCCACCTCAATGCTGCTAAATCTCATGCTTCAATTTTCACAGACTGGTGCCTTGGCAAAGGGAGAATTAAAAAAGAATGAGACACAATAAGGGAAATGGTCAAACATCTAGGCTATACAAAGTAGGGATGAAAAGAACTCCATTGCACAGGGGAAAGAGGTAAAAAGGTTGCTCGTTCCTTGCAGGAATATCAGTGATATGAGGGGTTATAGAAAACAGGGAAATGAGGAGAACAGTATGGAAAAAACATGGAGAACCTGCATGGAAGAAAGGAGAAGAAAGAAAGCAGAAAAAAATGGCTCAGGTGTGTAGGATGAGAAGTTTTGCAAGAAATCCCTAAATATCTCAGGACTGTATAGCAGCAGAAGGGGAAAATGAATGTGGAAGAGGCCCGTGATGTACACTGAGCCTCAGAAAGCAACAAAGTGTTTATTTATCACAAAATTTATGCAGCTTGTAAACCCCAGACCAAACAAGCTATCTGCATGCTACCTGCACAGGCTCTGCCTGCCATCTGCATGCTGCTTGTAGCACTGACAGCCCTGGCAGAAAGTCAAATGTGTCTCAGAGGAATTTAGTCCTTCGTGGAAACTCCTCCTGGGGCTGCGGGTGAGAGTGATTTGTGATTCTCTGGGTGGGAATGTATCGATCTTTCCTCTCCGCTTACTGAGAACTGTTATAATTTGAAAGTGAATTCTTCAGGAGTGATTTGACCTCTCTGAGCAACCAGCTGAAATCGATCCCCTTAGCGTGCGAGTGATCTGGACTGTAGCAGAGCAAGCAAGGCTCCATCCATGCCCAGCATTTCCCACGCAGGCACGCTCATGAGGACCCTGTCCACCTCTGAGCACGACTGCGTCGGGTACCCAGGGCACAGCTTCTGTTAGGTTTACGGACCATTCCTGCTTCTGTCACACAAGGGCTGCTACGCACAGCCAAGGAGCAATTTTTACCGGGCAATTTATAAGAGGCTTATTTCACTCACAGCTTGATTTCCTCCAAATTTCGGGGAGCGAGGATGCCTGAGCAACCAACCACGTGAAGTTGCTTCAGACATAACGCCTCTGACTGGGAGCTGCTGAGAATTTTTTGAGTTAAGTTAAGACAAATCCAGTAAATGACTAGATGTGAACTCTGAGGGATGCTTGGATATGACTGGAAGTGGTACTGGTAACTCAAACGGGCAATGATTTTTCCCAGTAAGAGAGTGCTCAAACTCAAAATTGCACGGCACGGTGCCTTCTTTTTGGAGACAGAGAACACCACCCTTACACTTCGCCATTTTAACTGTGGGAAAGGAAGGTGTTAGGTCTGGTACACCAGTCCTCTGCTGTGTTTCTGGCTTTCTGTGGCCATTTGTGACTGGCAGGAGACGGAGCAGCGCTGGGGCTGCTCTCCACCAGCACACGTGGACAGGGCTGTCCAGTGGCCGCAGTGGGAAGCTGTGACTGAGCTCCTGCAGTCTGCACTAGTCACAAGACATAGAGCACACAACCAACCTCCATAAGATTGTCTGAAGAAATTAATGCTTTAAAAGTCACCTTTCACATTCTCTGAACATTTGAAGGACTAACCAGACTTCTCCGAAGCTTTAATAACTTGAGCTCAGTCAACTAAAACAATGACATTGCCCAGTAGCACAGCCATCTTTGGTTTATGGTCTGCAAACTTCACAGGGTCCAGGGGCTACTTCTGAGGGGTCAGTGAAAGGTAACAAAGAAAAGGCATCTTTTGTTTTACAAGCTTATTTACATCCACTGGAAATTTTTTAGGTGACGCAAGTGGAAAAATGTTGAAAAACAACTTTATATCACATTCTTTAAGACCTCAAAACTATTATATGTTATCAATGTTTCTTCACTGCGGGCTGCTCAAACCCTAAGTCTTCCCAACCTTAGAACAAAAAAGAAGCTGGACCTCAATGACTCAGTGCTGAGCCATTATAATCCAGATAAGAATATCAATGAAGGTATTTATAATTTTTCAGATCTTTGTCACCACATTGTCTGATTTCTCTACAAATATTTTCATTTCTAGAAGAAATTCAAGGCAGTAAGCTTAACAGAACAGCTTGTTTTGTATCATGACAAATCCTTTTCTCTAAGTCTCTAAGATTTAAAACAAAACTAACCTTTTTTTAAAAAAAAAAAAAATGGGCTGTATGAAATAAGACTAGAAAAGACCACATCATAGGACCTATTAAAATGAAACTTTTTGACTATTTAGCCTATGCAGATCTCAGTCTCCTCTGTGCTCAGGGTGTTTGTGTGTGTGTGCACAAACACGTAGAGAGCAGCCAGCACAGACCAGCTCTAGCTGTGAGGATTTTAGTCTCCGACCTCTTGGGGCTACAGTAGTAGAAGTGATAAGTCAAAATCCAAACAATAGACCAAAGGTGAGAGAGACAGAAAAAACATGTGATTCTTTTCTCTTGTTTCATAGGTACCACCTGAGGCCACTCATCACTTAGTCATATTAGCTAGCTGATGTTTTTCAGATACCTCAGTTGAAGCAGGGCTTGAAAGACTGGAGTGAAGACAGGGCAGTGGTCAGGGACATCAGTTTTCGGGAGGCTGTTCCTCAACTAGGGAACACCATGTGCATGAGGCAGGGACAACATATGTTTACTATTATACATAATACTTCAATTTATTCAGGCTGCAAAAGTGTTGAAAACAAACCTGATATTTTCCATATGCAGACGAAGACACGGTCTCTTTTCCTGAGAGCTTATGGCCTAGGAGAAAATTTAGTGGAAGGAGAGCAGCAAGTCCCGGCTAACTGAACTGGTAACTGCAGTCAGCACCGCTCCAGGACAGACCCGCGCTTTCCTGCTGCAGCAAAGGTGCCATTGCCCCACACCACTGCTACCTCCTGCTCCTGGACCCTCTGTGCCAGAGCGTGGCCTTGCCAGCCCGCAGTGGCTGAAACATGGTCTACAAATGCCATGTGGCACCTCTCATGTGTGCCCCCGGCGAGGACTGGACATCAGGAGCCCTGCTGGAAAGGTTCTCCTGTTTGCCTCCATGGTGCTGCACGCCTTCTCCCTTCTGCATGAGCTGGTGCTCTAGGTATGCCCGATGCTGGGACCGATGGCTGCGTCTCATGTCCGGGCAGAGGAGTTTTCCAAGGTGTGTCAACTGGAGTTTTACCTTGCATTTTTCTTAAATGAGGAAGCTCTGGCAGTACCAAATAATAATTGTGAAATAAATCATTCACGGTATTTTTTCCCGTACGCTCAGTTGTTGAAATACTTTTTCACGAGTAGTTTGGTGGTTTTTTTTTTCATGTGACCAGCTCTGATTAGGAAAGCCTTTTCCTAATTCTTCAGCTGCTCATCTCCTAGCCTTTTACAGATTTCCTCTCTGGAACCCATTCCTTCCCCCCATAGTCTAGCAATTCCTTACTGTTATTTCACATGCGTCAATTAGACCTGATGTTGTGATAAAAAGAACAAGAAGAAACAGATACATTTATTTTAATATTTCAGAACCAAAGACATGGGAGAGGCAGCTCCGTTTTTCAGTATCAGGACACCAAGTCCCACTGCTCTGACTCAGAAACCCTTTGAGCAGGGGAAGTTTGAAGAGCCTTTAGGATAGGAGCCCTCCCACACTGCTTGCACAGATACACATCTGATCTTACCTTTCATCTGAAAAGATCTCCAAGGCAAAAGGAAACAGAAATATGGTTTCATAGCTGAAGCAGAAACACATTACAAGCTGAAATGCAGTCTCATCCCACTAGAGGGTGGTGTGGTCACCCTCATCTTGCTGAAGTGTGCAGGCAAAGCCCTTTCAGAAAGCCTGTGTCCACTTTATTTAGACTGAGCAACATCAAAGTATTCCTGTTCTGAGTTTTTCCAAGTGCCTCATGTCCCACCGTCAACATTGAACCTACCCTCTCATTTAAACAAATAAACACATTGCACCTTTCACTGAAAATCTGAAACTCTACGAATATTAGCATGCTATGAAGTCTTCTACCAGTGCTACAACTGTGTATGTATGAAAGAGCAAAGTGAGGCTCACAGTTAAAGAGGAATGCACTTGGTTTGATACCACTTTGAAACCTTTAAAATCTCTTTATGTGGTTGATATTTTCTTCACATCATTTTCACAGGAAGCTGGATTATTATAGGTAAAACAAGGCAAATTCTTTCTTATGAGCTAGCCTGTGCTTGTGAACCAGAAAGGGCTGTACCCCAAGAAATGGACTGGAGGCTCTTCCATCAGGTTTGGGAGAGCTGGCAATTAATCTTAATTCTCCCTGGGGAGCCATGTCACCTCTGCTTCCCTTCCCAGGTCAGCCTGCTCATGTCCCTCTTTCTCCTCCTTCATCTGCTCAGACTCAAATGCACACATCCCCACATCCGCATTTCATGGCCCAACCTTCAAAGCTCCTTGTCTTGTTCCTCCTTCTGGGATGCACGTTACGATCACCAATAAAAGGTCATTTCAACCTGCTTTCTGGTTCACGTCCTTTCTGATGATGAGAAATCCCTTAGGACCTTTGCAAGGACAATAAAGGTACAGTCTTACATTATGGAACTGAAGCTGCATCAAGCGTCAACCCAAACACCATAGGGTTCAATCTGAATTTCAAACAGATTTCAGAGAATTTCAGAGAATTTCATCCAATATCTTGGCTCCTACCTCAATGTCTACCCACACGGGAATCCTCCCTTCTACTCTCATGAGAGTGGGAACAAAGACACACCACCACAAGGGATAAACTGTGTTTGGTTACCTATGGAAAACTTTCTCTGTTATAGGATTTTGTCCAAAAATGAATTAGCTTTGGATCCTGTTGCTCTGATCAGGTTTCTCTTTATTGACTCATTTTCTTAAGTGTTGTTTTCAGACTTAGTAGTGAATAAATGAAAGACTTTATCTCAAAAAACATGTGGTGGCAGGTATTTTCAGCCACAAAAATTGGCCATGTTTAAGGATGTTCTGGTGTGGATGCAAGCTCACTGGAAAAATGTGAAGGCTCTGTGAGCAAAGCAGGACAGCATTTGCTATTATATTACACACATATATATATATATATATACACACTCATATTTTGAATGATACAGAAACAAATGTAAAATGATTGGGGGAAAATTTTCTTAATTTGCATGAGTCACTTTCTCATCCATTTTAGGAGACGTTATTTGCCTATTTGCTTTTGTCTGTTTCATATAGTTCAGACAGCAAAAATGTTAAAAGATTAAAGAATTCATTATTAACCTCATGGCATTTGAATCATGTCGACAGATATAACCCAGCTGCCAATGATAATCAAGAGTACCTTCAGCTGTGAGTTTGGATGCAAATCACAACAAAACAGGACGATCTGTTCTGATGCAATATAATGAATTATTACATCATTCATCTGGTCTGTATAAACACAACATGGCAAAGAACTAAAGTCCTTTCTCTGCATAAATTCTTTACACTTCAATGTCGTGAGAGTCATATAGGATGTGGCATATTGTTTGGCTCCTGTAGTAGGGAAGGAAGTGATATGGATGGGAAGTGTGACACTCAGGTCTCACAAAAAGCTTTTGCCTCCCTGTGCTCCTTTTTGGTGGCAGCAAAGCTTTGGATGGATGGTGTTGTCCCTAATAAGTAAGTGTTATATACTTAACTATTAGGATACATAAGTAGAGCTGTCCTCCGTAATTGGTTCCAACATCTGGATACCACGGTTAAATAGGTTTGGGGAGGAACATGTGGTCCTCATTTAAAACACTGCAAACACTATCATGATGTAGACTGTGAAATTTTAAGTAAGACTACTGCTGTTTTGATTATACTCTGAGATAAAAAATAAAACTGAACAGCACTCTAAATGATGTAAAACTGGAAGAACACCAGCATCCTTTAACAGGCATCTCTACAGCAGATAAAGCAGCAACTTTTATAACAGAACATATCAAAGCATGGAACTGATGTCTTTGTTTTCTGTTTCCCATGGGAAAAGGGAAGGGAAGGGGAATGGGAAGGGAAGGGAAAAGGGACGGGAAAAGGGAAGGGAAGGGAAAAGGGAAGGGAAGGGCAAAAAAAAAAATCACAAATAAATTCCAAATGTAGCTAAAATTAGCAAGGCTGTCCTTTGAATGCTGTGTTTCAGAATCCAGGGCTCTGCATTGCCATTCTTCTGTAACCCCAATTAATTAGGTATTGACTTGTTTTTTCATTCAATTAAAGTATAATTAAATGGCAGTGGTCTGTCTCTGAAAAACAGATGAAAAGGTTCTGGTAAGAATCTCTAGGTTAATCCAGCTGCTTAAAATGTGTGTTGTATTTGACCATTTGCCAAGAGACTCTGTGAATACATGAGCCAGCTGGCACGGGGAGGGCTGGTGGGAACCTGTCAGCTGTTTAGGACAATGGCTGACGCTTTTTTAACCAAATCAGTTTTTAAAATACCTAAAAATGAGACACCCTGCCTTGGCAGCTCAGGAATTATGGCAGCAATGAAATCTTAAGAATTTTTTTCCTCTTAAAATATGAGTTTTGACTTATATTCTGTGAACCCCTGAACCGAGCCGTTTATTTAGATTGCTGTTAAATGTCTGGCAAAGAGGCACAATGCATCAAAGCCTTATTTTTGCAATGATGGAGCCCAGGTTTGCTCTTTTGACAAATACGGCTATTCAGAAGGGGAAAACTGTGTTAATGTGCTGAATGGAGTTGCATCACCAGTTGCTCTTTGAACCAGGCGGGGACTCCAGCCTTGGGTCCAGCTTTCAGGGCATCACCCCTCGCTCCACAGGACTTCAGGAGGATGCGCAGGTGCTCGTTTTGCCAAACTGTGGGCCACAAGCACACCCTGGTGAGCGGTTGCTCCTGCACACCTTGCTACTGGCTCTGGCTTCTCACGGGAATAACTGCTTATCAGCCTAAGTGAGAGCTTTGTGAGCAAATCTTTAATGCACTGTTTCCCACTAAGTATTTCAGACAGAAAAATTAGCTGATGACCCCGCATTTAAAAAACCTCTTCTGCTCCCTGTGTTTTCGCTGTTGAATGAAACAAAATGATTACAGACGGGAGTGATTTCTGGAGCGCAGAGGCGACGGCGAATAGCCGAATAGCTCTTTAAAAGCTGGGCTGGGTGCGTGCGTGTGGAGACCGGGGTGTCTGCACGCCAGGTGTCGATATGAAACTTGCCATGCTAACAAGAGCCTTGCAACAGGCTGTTACTTTGATTTCTTCCACCTGGTGCTTGCTGCAGCGACATGTCTGCCTTACCATGTGAGTTATCTGAGAAGCTGTCAAAAGGCAGGGAAGATATGGGAAGTTTTGAAAAACCTGGCTGGGCCTGCCTTCTCAACGGTAACACTTTATGACACTTTTATTTTCAATCCCAAACTTCAGATGCTTCATTTTCCTTCCACCAAGAGAGGCAAGCTAATAACAAAAGCCCTCCGGCCCCTGGAGATGCTCTGGCTGTGTGCTCGGTGGGGTGTCCCCGTGCTCCGTCTAGGGCTTCTCCCCAGCTTCCAGGCCCCTGCCCATAAGTACAGAAAGACTTTGCTCTTTGTGCAGAAAAAGAAAAAAATATAAAATGTAAGTATCTCCATAAGCATTTGGAAGATGGGAAAAAGGAGATCTCCTTAATCCATTTCTGAAACCTTCAGGTGCATATCTGAATCACTCCATACCCACTGCTTTTGCTGAGCTGTGGCCTTTGGCATTCCCAGAAAACAGGAAAACCTGAAGTGCAAATACTAGGTAGGGAATTAACGTGAAGAGGACAATCCTGAAGCCACAAAGGCAATGAAGGAAAGCTGGGAAAAGCCAGAAGTTTCATTTCAGCATCTTTTGCACTTGCAGAAGGACTTGCATGCCTGAAATCCTGGCTGCTCATCCAAACTGGACCAGCAAGTGTGTGTAAGAAAAGGTTATTCCCCTACTGTACCAAACTCACTTTCTTTATTTCCATTTACCAGCAGAGCTGTAGAGCGTTACTATTGTGTGTGTCAGAGACTGCTCCTGACGATGCAGACGCTGGGTTGCTCTCCTTTTCTTAATGCACAGGATTTATTTTTTTTCTGTCAGAGGATTCCATTTCTAAAATACAATTTCCTTATTCAGGACAGAGGCTGGAAGATACTCTGGGAAGGAGGAAGCAGTTTAATATTTCTTTTTCTCCCCATTATCCAAATCTGCATTATTTACTGTATGCTGTATTTGGATTGCAGAACTACTTGCTGATTTCAATGATCCTTAGCAGAAGTAATTTGGGAGCCCCAGAAATACAGGTGACTTTTTTTTTTCTCTTTTTTTTTTTTTCCCAGCAGCACTGTCAGCTGTCAATGAGTGCAATTCTCATGGACACACTTCCAAGCAGCCAGGCTCAACCAGAGATGTGTGGGCACCCAGTGGCCTTTGAAGTTGCCCACAGCTCAGTTCAGGTCCTTTAACATCCTCATGTCTCCCTGCTCCTGGGCATGGGACTGTGCAGCTCCTGGCCCCTCTCATCATCCAACACTGCTCACAGTGCAGGACATGTGGACAGGATGGGAAGATGAGTGTACCCCACTCCATTTGACAAATGTCCTCAAGCTGATAAATAACACAATGATGGGGGCAGGGGTCCCACACCTAGATCCATCTGGGAGGCTTTGGGACTCCAGAAATTCAGGAATCTTTCTTGTGGACTTGGGAACCTGCATTCAGGTCACCAGCTCTCATCTCCTCCCTCTACAGAAGGAACCAGAAATCCAGGGGGACCCCAGGACTTCCACTGGCAATATGATCCAGAGAGCTCTGGCTCAGGAGAGCTGTGAGAGAATGCAACAGAGAGAGAGAGAGAAAGAGGGAAGAAAAAGTGCGGTTTGTTCCAGTTTGGACTAAACTTTTTTTTTTTTTTTTTTTTTTTTTAATTAAATTTCCCATGAGTCAGAACCCCCTTTTTTTTGCAGCACAACAAATTTACTAGTTCAGCTGATGCAATGGTATCTTACAACAAACAACTTAAAATATACTAATAATTGAGAAAACATAATGCTGTCAGCTAAAGTTATTCCCCAAATTAGCCTTTATTTTTAATGATTTATCATTTATGAAAGGCATCAAATCAATTGTATTCCATTTGTATTATTTTTAAAAATATTTTTATGACAGCAACGTCAAGCCCAAATGAAGAGCAAGTTAAAAAGCAAGGAGCAAAAATCACCCCTGCTCCAAAGAGTTTAAAAGGTATTCTAGGACAGAAGAAAGGGGAGTAGCTGGACTATCTGATGAAGGAGTTGGAGGATGTAAAAAGGTTAATGGCAATAGTAGTATGGGATGGTATAGATGAGGTGGGAGTAAAGACATAACAGATTTATTCCCCGTGTGTCTCCAGTGCTGTGTCTGTTACAGCATGTCCCAGGGACATCAAACCCTTCTCTCGGTGCCTGTGCTCCTGGGGACTGGGGCTTTGCTGCTGAGCTCTATATCGAGGTGATTCAGGGGCTGGTTTAAGGGCACATTTCTTACTGAGACCTCCTTCCTGAGACCAGTGATTCAGTTCAGACTGGCCACCACCATGAAAGTTATTTACAGTGTGGTTATGGGAGGACATTCCTTTTACCTCTGAGCCTCAGAAGTTGAGTGAAACCCACCAAACTTGAACAATAGTCAGGGGCTGACCTTACAGAAAGCCAGCAGAGGAAAATATTCAGTCACTGCAGTAATGAATGGACAGCCATTAATTTAAAACAAACCACATTGTTTCTTTTACTCAGTGTAGGTAATGAAATAATGAAAGGAACCCACAAGCTTTCAAAACGGCAGCATTAGCCAGATTTCCACTGCCACAAGATCAAAGCAAGAGGCTTTGTTAGTTATAGCCAGAAAGTATCAGACAAGGAAAGTCACCGCCAGCCTAGCAGAACCGACTCAGTCCCTCAGCCCACCTCCGTCCCCTCCAGCACACTCAGGCACACACAGGGTCTGTATTTACATCATCTTCCTCTCTTGCTCCATCATCTGATCTATAAGGCAGAGTAAACCCTGCGGCACCCCTTTTTATTCCCAGTTATCGGCAGTCTTCCCTCCTTATTTGATCAATGCAAAAAGAAGCAGCGGTGAATTTTCTGGCAATCTCTGCACCCCACACTTCTGCAGTTCATTCAGGCACCATCCGAAATCTGTGTTTCTGGAAGCACCTATAGCTTGTGCTGCGCTCTTTCTATCTTCAGCTAGAATTTCTCTCTGATGGGCAATATTCTTCCATAGTAGGCCATGAAAAGAGATGATTTGGAAAAATTCAGAGTCTGATTTCTTACAGTCAAGGTCCTTTGGGAATTTGCATCTGAAACACACATAAAATGGATGATACCCAATTAATTAATTTTTTTCAATTTTGACAGTGAGGCCACGCCAGACTACTGATTTCTGATGTACAAGTGACCTTAAGCCGCAGATCTCACAATGTTTCTTGCTTTCAGGTTTCAAGCAGAAAAACGAAAGCCCTGGTTTTGGGACATTACGGAAACAGATGATTTACAGTGGACTTAGGTCTTCCCATGGCTCCTCTTAGTTTCAGTCTTATGTAGCCACTTTGATTTTCTTCTTCTCACCTTCCACCTTCTTGTCTTCAGATTAGCTTCCTTTCTGATGTTTTCTGCTCTGTTATTTTATCTCCGAAGTTCGATCCCATTTACATGCCCATATTCCATAAACAAACCTATGGCATATGGTCTCGTGTGTTGGGGTAGATGGGACACACAGTGAGTGTGTCAGAAAGTTTGTGTGTCACAATTTCCCCATAATGGAGTCACAGGATGGTGGGATTCAGTCACTATTTCACAATTAACATTTGAAATATAAAATTAACCCTGAGTGACATCACTTTCAGAAGACCACAAGAGACAGTCCTTCACTCCTCAGGAACCTGAAGCACACTATTAGAACAAAGGAAGGGGGCACTTCTCGGTTTTGCAACTATTATGAACATTACATGTTGTCCTCAAAAGAGAATAAAGAACCCAAAAACCTATACATTTTAAGTAAATTTTAACCAGAAAGATTAATGTATGTGTTTATCATCATTTTACAGAACAATTCATACTGAAGCCCTTAAGTTCAAACCACCTTAATTTTTCCCATCGTAGGCAAACATGAACTGCAGAGCCTGAGTCAGTGCAAGTCTGAGTCCCACCGCGCCAGAGCCCAGCGGGGTCAAAGTACCTGTGAGAAAGGCAAAACGAGACAACACCTTGTCAAGAGCTCAGTAGGTATCCTTCTAGGGTATCACCTGGTAAACGCAGTAAAAGCTGAACCAGGCAGCCAAAAAAGATGCACGTTTACGGTCAAAAAATGTCACCGCTGAGGCGGAACTTAAAAAGGCAAGAAGAAATGAAAGATTTGCGATTCATTTCACATGCGCATGAAGGACAGTATGTAAAGTGCTAGTTTTCAAACTCCAAAGAGTGAGCAAATATTTATCTGGCAATTAAGATACAAAGAGAGGGCAGGGAAGTACAGGTGTCCAGAAACTGCCCATATTGCTGCAGCATTTTAGTTGATTATGAAAGTTTGGTATGAAAACCTTAAAAATCAGTGTAAAAGATACTGAGATAACTCTGTTATATCACAACTCATTGGCAACTTAAGCAAAGAGAAACTATAAACCTTAAGCTTTTATTGAAAATACGTATTAGTCTGCCCAGTGTTTTAGTCCTCTGAAAACCTAAATTGGAGAATAATGTATTTATTTGCAACTAATTAGTGAACTACTGCTATATTTGGTTTTGACCCTGGGAACTGAAGAGTTCTGAGTGTGAACCATAGACCAGTGGAAGGCAGGTTTGGCCTTGCATGTTGCAGTGAGGAAGGTTGCTGGTTTTTAACTTAGTTATTTTTGCATTTGTGTTATTTTTCTTTAACAGGGGTCTCTGAGAAAAGGGATTGCACACTCACATGCATTGTCTGGGAAGGTGCTGCAAATTCCCAGAATGAATTTACAGTTACTGTAGCAAATGTAACATCTGCCACGCGTGGATCCATTAAGCCAGTGCCTTCAAAAGCAGTGCTGCCAGATGAATGCATTTTATGATTACAAAGCGGAAGAGCAAACTATTTTACGTGGCCACTAATTGTCAGTGGTTTCCTTATGTTTCCCAGACATTCACAAAGATAGTGGGAAATGGTTTCTTCACATATGGATGTCTTTGTGTTTTTCATTCACGGTTCCTTTCACTGTGGGAAGAATAATCATGATCTCAAAAAAACTTCATGAACTGGAACTTTGCAAGGACTACTCAAAGAAATTTTATAAACTCTTTCTAGGTTTGGTATTTTCTTCAGTAATTTCACAATATTTCATTTTTTTATTGAGACCATTTAACAAGCAGTACGCATAGCTATCACTATAGGTAACACTTTGAAACAAAAGGTTGTTTCAAACACAAGAATGGTATTTTTTTGCTTTAAAATGTCAAAAGGAAACATTTAGATAATTAAAAAAACCCCACAACATAAAATTTGTTCTGCTATAAAACATCACAGACGTTTCCCATGCATTGTTTTAGTTTTGATGAATTGGCATTTTCAGATAAAGAATGCTTAGCTTCACAATTCCCAGTCATCCTTAAACTAAATTTATCATATCATTGCACCACTGCCAGGAGAACAGTTCAAGGTGCACAGCTGTCAGCATCCTTTGGTCCCAAGGTGCCATATAAGGACAATTCATTTTCTCTTATTCTCCATCCTGCAAATCTTTTTATAATCACCTTGCCGTTTCTGCAGCAGAAGAGATCTCTTGGGACTTCCAAGAACCACGCAGATGGCTTTAAGGTAAAGGCAGAAAAAGCAAACAAGCAGCACGGAGTCACATTTACTTGTATCTGTGAATAGCTTGTTTTAAAGGACATTATGCCTTTGCATCACAGACGCAGGGGCTGTGAATATGTGCAAAGAGGTCAAACAAAGTCATCTGACACAATCTTCTGCTTTGCTTCCAATATCCCCATGCAGTGCTTGAGCTGTCATACAGTTATATCACTAGAGAAATACCCAGACCCTGCCTTGTAAAATCCGTGCCAAAATACTATACTTGCAAAACCCCCTTTGCCAGCCTGCACCGGTTCCCAGTGGTCCCTCACGATCTCTCCTCTTTGGTTTGAATGTTGAACCAAAGTGTCTCACTATGATCTTGTGGTTGAGTGTGCCACTGCACCACGGGCACAAGGCTTCTGTGTCAGCCTGGCTGCTGCAAATCTGTAAATCATGGCTGAGGCTGTGGCATTCACTGACAATGAAGTCGTGAGACCCCAATGAGCTTTGATCTGAAACACTGTGAGAAGAACGAGGACTGTGCTGACACGCTGGTGCTGGCTGGGGTTGCCCAGAGGAGGTGTGCCTGGACTTCCCTGAGCATCAACATCTTCCTGACTGTTGTTGCAGCCCATCGGAGAAGGTACAAATACCTGAAACCTCAGCGCTCAGCAAGTTGGGATGAGGTCTTCCAGCAAAGCAGAGATTTAAACAGTATTAGTGTGCCGCATTGAAAGAGCTTAACACCTGAGAGGAAACCCAAATTATTCCAGTTTTATAGACGGGAAGGGAAATGTGCTTTCACCAGGCCTGCTGCGTGGTTTTCTTTCCCCTTCAGCTTCATTTCTGTGCTGCTTCACTCTCAGGCGGTTGTGGTCCATTTGTCTCTAGCCGATTTCCCCCGTGCTCCCTGGCAAGGTCTGCATCACCTTGGTGGTTACGGGGTGATGGAGAGGAGTGACCGGTGGATCTTCACCTCGCTGACCAGCGCATCTCGTGATCTCCTGCAGATGTTGAGCAGGTTATGAGGGGTAGAAGTGGTGGTGTTCCCTGTCATTACGTGCCGTATGTGCTCCACTCTTAGGCACTCAGCAGTACCGAAGCAGGAGAATTTTGTGCTGAGCCTTTTTCTCTCACCTTCCTCCCTGCCTGTGGCCAGGCAGCCTTCCTGCCCCCTTCCTCCACCACTTCCCAGCTCATCCTCCCACAGCTTTATGCACTTCCCAGGTCAGTGGCCTGCCTGATTTCTTTCTCCTACTTACAAACCCATGTTCTTCTACCTCTTACTCGGCTAAGTCATTGCTGCACCAAAGCCTGGAGTCAGCAAAAGGTCAGTTTATTTTTATAAATGTTTACATTAAATACAACCTGCCCAAACACAGCCTCTTCTTAGTGAGGCTAGCAAAATAAAACATATTCAGAGCTTGTGGGCCAAGTCATTTTGAAGGTATGACAAGCCAAAAAAGTTAGGAAAGTGTTCCAGAAGTGAAAGGTGGAATGTTTTGACACACCGTGCATTCGGCCCTGATCCATCAGGTGTCCAGGGGAAAAAACTCTGCCATAGCACAGGGTGAAGCAGACAAAACTTCAGAAGGTAGGGCTTGTTTGGGGCGACTGTTGGAGGCATAAAGATGAAACTGGGGATCCTGCCTGGAAGCCAGGTTCAAGTCCAACTATAGAGCAGCTACTGCTGTTTCATAAAACTCTAAATTTTGGCAACAAAAGCTATCAGAGGAGAGGGACTAAATGGATCTCCACATGGAGTAACTAAGAAAACATGTGTTTTTATTTTCAAAGAACAGCTGAGGTTGGGTCAGCTGGTTGTGATAAAGGAGGCTTCAGTGTTTCTGAACTGATATATAGGGAAGGATTACGGGGTGCTCCAAAAGTCAATGGAAAAGCAATTCCAAAATAACTTAGCAATTCTAAGTTCCTTTGGTATTTGTTGTAATAATATTTGTTACTGGAAATTTATCTGGTACAAAACGTAAATGTTATCTATCATGCTTCCTGTGGTATTCAGCATTGTAAAATTAATGTGCTGGGGGTTTTTTTGCACTGTAAACTGCAATGCTTTTGGGCAGTGAGAACACCATGAAACAGAAGGATTAAGAGCTCACTGGGGGCACATCAAGTTTTGTGCCGTCACAGTTATATCTCCAGGCTATCATGACTATATTAATGTATTATAGCACGGGAGGGCTGTCAGAATGAGCTCAGAAGGAACCAAGCCCACTCTTACCAGCCTGTTCAGATGCTAATTTGCAGGCCAAACCTAGGGAGCACGTAGTTTTGTGTGATAACATGTAGGTTATGTTATAGTGTGACAGTCACTCGGGGGGGTGCGGGGGGTTGGGAATTGCTTTCTTGAGCTGGGGGAGGTATGTTTTATTACCCCATAGTTACACCTTTAAATTGTATCGTGTGTTCTCTCTTTCCTGCTTTCTTCCTAAATTCCCTCTCTCTTCTACTTCTTTTCCCTCCACTATTGTCCTCTTTTGCACGCTAAATTCCTGAACAATAATCCACTTTTCAGAGGAGTGGCCTAGAAATCAGAGATGTGTACTGAGAGGTGAAATGAATGCACTGCAGGTACCTCCATTTAAAAATTTCAGGAATTTTTCCTCCGGTGCAGCTTTCCAAAAACACTGCCTATTTGTGCTTTCTAGTCCCTAGGGGAAACCTCCCTTGTCACTGGCACTACATAAGACTGTGCAGCTTGATTTCGTGCCGCATCTTCCAAGTATCACTTTTTTTTTTTTTTTTTTTTTTTTTTTTTGTTGTTGAAGCAAAGAATATTGTAACCCATTTCAGACAAAATCTTCTTTGCCTCTGACTCTGCTTTCCACCAGCTCTGAGGTGAAATCTGTCCCTCCTCCAACAGGTAAACCAACAGACTGAAAGTGTTTCTCCACAATACAGGACCTTTCTTTCCTCTTTCTTGGGAATCTAGGCGGTTTTTTTGTTTTAAACACCCAATCCATAAAAAGGCAGCTCTTGAGCATTTCTTCAGGACTCATCTTTAGATGCTGCCATGGTTTTCACCAGCTCTTTGCTTCTCAGGACCCCTGTCCTGCTGTGTCCCCTCTGTACGTGCCTTCCTGAGCCTGCAGGATTCAGTGGGTCTCCACCAAGGTGCAAAGGGCACTGAGGACCCCAAAGGCTCTGGCCAGAAAGACCAGGCTCTGGCTAGAAAAAACAGCCTCTAAAAAAGACCCGCCAAAATCCCAGAGTCAATAAAAAAGAGCAAACAGCCACACACATCTGTATTACTTTCAGAGACAGAGACTTTGCCTGTTTTATTCTAATGTTCTTATAATGCAAAATGGTTTCATTATATGTTATATCACCCTACCAAAATCCTTTTACTTTTGCCTTTTCTATGATGCTGGACCTCACCATGGAGGTTATAAGAGCCACCTGTTTTGTTGTAGGTGATTTGTGCTTTATATCTACTGAGATGGAAATTCCTCATTTGCTTCTTATTCATCACAATCTATGTTTTCTCAACTAGTATAGGATCGTCAGGAAGGTGATATCAAAGTGCAAAAGGTAATCTTAAAGCAGGTCAAGAGAATAAGCAAATAAGCTGTGGTGATGGAGCCTTTTTGACAGTGGGATTCTGACTGACTTTGAAAAAACACCGAAGTTTGAAATTATGGGAGTCTGATTCTGCATGAAGCATTCTCCATCCCCATAATTAGGTCAGTGAAAGACTCAGTAGTCTAATTCTCTCTGTGCATCATACCCAATGGATGGGAACCAAAAATCTGAGAGTACCAGAGAAAATGGAAAGTAAAGATGAATTTCTAAACCCCATGCAAACACAACTAAAAACCTCAGAAAATGTAATTATATGCCATATTAATAAAGTGCCCTATTGTGACATTAGAAATGAGGCTCTATTCACCCAGAGGCATTAATTTCCAAATTGCAGAAAAGGGGAAAAAATTAAAAAAGAGAAAAAAATTTAGAAGTAATAATCTTTGTTGCTTTATCAGCGAAACCCAGGTGAAGAACTCACTGTTTGTAGTAGCTAAATATTTGGATTTTACATGAGCTACAGGAAATGAAACAAGTCACCTGAAAAGATTAACTATCCATTTTCTAGGGTTGATGAGTTGACAGCTCCACAGTGTTTCCCAGATCGGGTTAGAGGAAGCACAATAGTACCTTATTGAGGAGGAAGTACCACCAGCTAATGAGAGAAAATTGAAAAGTTGCTATAGGGTGTCACAAAGGAGGATTCTATTAGATGTTCCTCTTAATACAAACAAATGCACCTGCAACCTGCCCAGGAATTTAAGCAGAATTCCCCCTCCTTCTCCATTTTCTTAACAGCAACTGGAATGGGCTGAAAAGGTACATTTACAGGAATCAGAAAATGAGGCTTGTTTGTAATTTAATAACAGTTCAGTTTTTAAAGGAAAAAATATGAGTTAATGTACGAGACAAGTAAAATGTGACTTAAAGCAGTTCCTTAAAATGCTATCCTAAAAAGGTATGTTTTTTTAGAAATAAAAACAAACTTGAGAACAAAGGCCTTGCAATTTCACTAGTATCCAGACTTGTAAATTGATCTACTGCTGTTTGTTTTGAGCCACCCTTTAAGTTATGGGGTGGTGCTGAGTGGGAATCAGCTTACAACACCAAGACTTTAGTGGGTAGAAAGGTAAAATAAAGGTTCCCAGAAATGCCATTCTGAATTCC
Organism: Astur gentilis; assembly: GCF_929443795.1. NCBI lineage: Eukaryota > Metazoa > Chordata > Aves > Accipitriformes > Accipitridae > Astur > Astur gentilis. Next base: position 7,599,161 of record NC_064898.1, read on the forward strand.
CAGAAAGGTGATGAACATTCTGCAAGAACAAGTGTTTGAAAAGCCTAAGCTTATGGAATTATACTTAAAGACTTATTTCCGTCTCTAAGCATTATTTGCCAGCAGATAAGGAAAATAAGTGGTTTCGAAGATCATGGTTGTTGTATTTGTAATTTGTGCATTTGTGTTTTCCTTGCTTGGGATGCTGACTCTGTAGCTAATGGTCAGCAGGCAGCCCCGGAGGTCAGGCGGTGATTTAATGCACAAACATGAACTTTTGTGGAATCAGTTGTAGGGCTGAAGCCTTTCCTAAGGCTTTTTTCTTCCTTGTTTGTCAACAGAGAAACAGCAGGAACTGACAAAACTGTGCTTATTTTTTAAAGTGTTCCTAGCTCCGAACGTGGAAGATATAAAAAAATCTCAGATGCTTCATCTCAAGAGAAGAAATCAGTAAGAGGAAGAAAACTGGATTCTCCCTCTCGCCAGAAGATTTATACCAGCAGCTAATTCTCAATCCAACATGGTGTTTGCAAGTTTGGAGCTAATCTGCCTAAACCTAGACTAATTCGCATTGCCACTAACTTTCCAAATGTTTCTTATTTTGCAAATAGCTTCTCATTTTGGGTCCCGGCTCAGCTGTGAACAGCGGGTGAGTAGGTCTTCAGTGTCACTCGGACTTTCTGCAACAAGGAGGGCTTCACAACAGATACCGGACCGTGAATGAAGGCTGCGAGGGGGTTCAAACAGTGACGACGGCAGCACTTTCATGGAGAGCATCTTCCTGCAGGCAACCTTGCTGCTAAAATTTGGCTACACAAATACAAATGGAAGGCAATAGTAAAGGAGCATAGTGATGTACCACTGATAGTTTGAGGGGGGTCAGTAGGCTGATCCCCTTGGTCAGCATTTGCTGTTCATTGTGTAGGAAATGTGCCACGTAAACAGCTTTGAACCAAACAGGACATTCAGATTCAAGTGTGAGGATGAAGGGTCTTCCCAGTCTCCTTCCAGTCACAGTGAAATACCCCACTTCGGACTGCGAGTGTGGCACCGCTTCCCACCACCCAGCAATGACTGGCCACAACATGTGAGAAATCACTCCAGTGTTTATGCAGGGAAGAAAAGTACGAACACAGCATCTTCTGCCACAGGGATACAGCTGAATGCAAACCTCTGAAATGATTCCTCTGTTGGCCATTCACCTTCTCTGACATCCGTCTCCCATAGAAGGTGGGAAATCCAGTGAATGACATCCTCAGCGCACAGCTACAGTGCAATGCTAGCTGGCCATTCTGATGATTTATCTCTGAATGTGTTTCTGAGACATGTGCGACGTATCACAGCAAATTACTTTGGTGTGAAGGAGGCTTCAAAACACAGTTCCTTAAATGTTATGGCACTGGTCCAATTATACTTCATTAAGTTACTGCAATGTAAAACAGAAGTAAAGCAGTTCTTCTGAGGACTATAATTGCTCCACAGTTTAGCAGTGACCTTCCAGCTACAGTGCAGTGACTGTCAAGAAGACTCTTCACAATTATCCAGGATCAATTTTCATGTGCAACGCACCATTTCTTTTTTGTTTCTAATTCACCATTGCTAAATGTGAAGGATAGTTTCTTTCTGGAGCTGAGGAAGTATGTACAAAGTTGTTCAAAGAAATGTAAGGATTAAACCCAAATATTGCCATTTCAAGAGCAAGTTGTCCTGCAGTACATATTAATACACCTTTTTTAACAGATCAGAAAAGGTTTTAAATAGCTGTAAATGACATAACACATTAAAAATGCAATTTTTTGAATGCAAGTGGTAATAGACTCACTGCTAAAGTTAAGGTCTGCTAGATGTGTTTACTATAGAAATTTGAATATATTTTTCTTCACCCTTTGGCTATGAAGTCAAATTCAGCTGCCAAAATCCAGGACCATATTTCACGAGGGCCTCAGCGTGCCCTGCAGATTTGTGTCTCTAACTCTTTGCATGCTGCCTTTCTGGTGCCAAAGTATTTGTACATTCAAAATTCAGAGTCAGAATCCAGAGTCACTGCATTTTTACGCGGTGTGGCACCAATTCAGCAAAACATGTACACGCATGTTTAAACTTCAGTGGCCTGATTGGGGTTTAATGCACTAAAGCTAGACTAGCTTTTCCCAGTGACCACAGCCACTGGAGCATCTACCATAGGTCATCACCACGCTTTTCTATTTTTCAGATTATGGTGCAGATATTTTCTGTGAACACTCTTGGATAGCTCGTGGATGGCATCCAGTGGCTGCAGAGCAGAATATTAATGGGAGAGGGATCTGTTCCATCAGCAGGCACCTAGATTTTCTTGTGCTTAATGAAGCAACCTTCCTGATTTTGGAGCTTTCACCTATTTCAGTTGTATTGCACCCAAAAGCTCAAGGGCTGAAAGAGATGAAAACGTTTGGAAGCTGCCTCTGAAAATTTGGCTTTAAACCTATCTCTCTGTGATTTCTCCACCAGGGAAGCAGGAGAATATTTAGGCTCAGTACTTTAGGGCAGAACCGCTGTGGTGATAAATCAGATACTGATCTGAGGGTATGAGGTAAGCCCAATTACAACAGCAATGGAGCTGCCTCCCACTGGTGGCTTTAGGTCAACATTTTGGGCTAATCACCTGAGCTGGGTAAGTGCTTGTAAATCAAGAGCTGCTTGGAAATTGCCTGTTTTTCTCTTTGCGTGACTGAGATGCTCAGGGCAGCCTGGCTGCTCTTCGGCGGAGCGTCCCACTGCAGGGTGGAAAGTGCTGGGGGCAGGACGGGAACCAGGCACTCCTCACGGGGAAAAAAAAAGCACAAATTAGCAGCTGCAACAATACTTAAAAAGGAGGCCATGGGAAACAGTACTGCTTCTCGTGTAACTGCAGCCGGACTCTGAAGCCAGGGCTCCTTTCTCTTGCAGGGCAGTGAAAGGTCTCTCTGCAGACAGAGAAAAGAAGGGAGGAACTCATCCTCTTGGAAAACCTTCACACCCTTCTGCTGTGATGGCTCGTCACAGACAGATTAGTGCAGTCCAGACGGCTTTCAAGACACATCTATGCTCGTCTCCAGTTTCCCCACCACAATGACCACTGTGGTATTGGCCCTGAAACTGCGGTGGGGAGAGGGGAAGCCCAGCTGGAGGTGGTCCCTTCAGCCCTGCAGAGATGATGGGGACAGTTGGTGGAAGTGCCCTGAGACAAGAATCATTTCACTCCTCCCTTTGCCACCATCCATTGCCCTGGAGACCCACCATCTCAGCTCTTGTAAGAGGAACAAGAAACAGAAGAGACAATTGTACTGGTTTTTACAAGGATTTGTTTTCTTTTTAAGCATATGTGAACACAGTCCACTGTATAGAGGTTACAAATAGGCAGAAGATATGGAAAGTAGTATAACGTAGTGTACTCATATTTTAAATCCTGTAGGGTGACCCTATTTGAAGCAGCGTATAACAGAGACGGCAACAGAGGTACAGAGCAATTTTCAGAGAGTAAGCGTTTTCTTCTTGGTTAAGGGAAACTGTGGATCTCTAAAATGAGCCAGCCTTAAGAGTCTGAGCAAGGGACAGTCACTCACTATTTTTAACTGTGCAGGAACTGGGACACCCAGTGAAATTACTGAGAACCGGGTTCAAAACAGACACAAGGGAGTTCTTTCTAACACACAGCATAATTCAGCCCAAGGGTTCATTGCCATAGGATACTGCAGAGGCCAAAAGTATAAATGGGTTCAAAAAAGGATTAGTCAAATTTATGGAAGATAGGTCCATTGGTGACTATTAAAAACAATGGTCCAGATGCAATGTCTGGCATTAGGGAGTCCCTAAACTGTTGACTGCCAGGATCTGGGGGATTATAGGAGGGGAAGGAATGCTCCATACATGCCATATTTCTTTCCTTTTCCAAAGCATCTGCTGCTGGCCACTGCTGAAGACAGGATATTGGGCTAAACAGATGTGTGTTCACAGCTCACAGCGGTTCCCATGTTCCTCCTAGAACTGGGAACCGGTGTTGCCTCATTTCAAGCTTCTATTTGCTTTCAAGTAAGCTCTTAAGCCACCCTCAGCTCATAAGTATCTGACTACCTGCCAGTCAAGCATTAAGCAACATCATTAACATCTGTCACTAACACTTTCTTTGGTGAAATATTTTGGAACAATTTCAGATTTTTTTTTCTTGTTAACCCCAGAGTTTTTTTCCTGCTCTAGTTATCAGCTGTCCCCTTGTCTCTGGCAGAAAGCTGCTTCTACCATATTGTGTATCTGAGCTGGTGCAACTTGGAAATGCAAGGGGACCTTTGAGCAGATAGGGACAATTCCCAAGGGTTACCTCCTTTGATGCATGAAACAGAGCTCTGCTGGATGATGGCCAAAACCGCTTATGTGCATGGGAGGGGGGGGGGGGGGGGGGGGGCACATGGCTGGGGACGTGCTGTCAAGTTAGGCAGCAAGTGGGATTTGTGACTTCTGGCTGTGCTTCGCATGCGTGGGACGTGGCCGCGGGAGCAGGGGCGTCAGGAAGCGGCGCCTGAGCCTCACGCTGGGTGCGTGAGACCCGGCGGCTCTGCCTGTCAGCCGAGTGTAACCTCTGTCAAAGTCATGTAAAGGCATTTTGTAGTAAATGAGAATAATTGCTTGGGGTTCGGCTCCAAACCCTACTTATCCGCTGTGCTCCTTGCATTCCAGACCATGAGAATCTGGCTTAGATCTGCCATGTTACTGTAGGTGTCTCAGAGTATGTCCCACAGACGGATCTGCTAAGGGGATCAGTACAAGAGTCTGCAGCTTATATGGGGATGAAGGCATCAAGATCCGTTCCACCTCTGCTCAAGCTCAAAACCCGAGCTCTTATTAGTTCAGACAGAACAAGTGCTGATTTTCAGTGCAGTTATTCTCAGTTTTGATCTTTACAGAAATGCACAGGTGGCAAATAGCTTCACACTTTTTCAAAAGCATTGAATAAGTTTAATTCTGTGATGGCACACCAACTCTACTTTTAGCAGTGATAGGACACAGAAGGCACATAACAATAATGTCTGATATATCAGAATTTCTCCTAGTCAACAGGGAAACCCAACAAAAGATGCATCCTCAGCACAGGCCATGGGAAGCTCTGTCCTTCCAAAGATGCCACCCGTTCACCTCAGCACTCAAGCCATGGTGAATGTCATTTAGTAAATCCTGCAAATGAAAATGAACGTGCTAGTGAAAGACTCCACCATTCAGGTGCAGCATATGAAGATGTTTTTGCAATCATTACAGATGGAAAATGAAGTGAGGGACTTCTGCATGAAGCCTTCAGCCATGGAGGAAAAGCTGCCCAGAAACAATAGTCCTTGAGCCTGGGAGCAATATTGATGTTAAGGGAAATGATGATAAGGACTGGCTATTTCAAGGCTAACTAAATAGGGCACAATGTGTGCTAAAGCCAGCTCCTGCTCCAGAGTTAAATCATCCCAGTGCTCAGGTATCGCTCCCCAATGCTCCTCTGCGTGAGCGAGGCCAGTGTTGCTCAGCTGTGGGCTTTGAAAATGCTGCCCAACCTCTAGCAGAAACTCACCATGTACAAAACACCACTGTGGGATATTCATAGCTCAAGGTACTCCAGTAAAAAAAAGTTGTAATGTTAACAATTTGGAAAGCAGAATGACACAATCAGCAAAGGGAGGCCAATTCATCACATGTCTCCCAGGCATCTTAGGATGGACCGACTGCCCCCAGAAGTTACGGCTTCTCTCCACTGACATGGAGAGCCTGTGGGTGCGGTTAGAAATCTAACATATGGATGACTACAGCTGGTGAAACAGAAGTAATCCTAAAAGCTTAACCCCATTCCCAGTGATGTTAACTGGAGTTAACTCTGTTGCTCTCAGTAAAATCCAAATTGGGCATGTGCCTGTTATTTAGTTTATCTCCTACTAAATCCACCAATCTTTCTTTTCTCCCCCAAGAGATGAAACCAAGTTAATATAACAATAATACCCATTGTTCACAGAGTACTAACAACGTGCCCTGCTTGGCTACCGTACAGATGACAGAATGAGGCTAAGCCTAGCACTTTTCCAAGAAGTTCTGCTGGCAGCACTTATGCTGTTTATATAAAAATAAATAAATAAATAATTTGAATGCCCCCAGTGGTAAGCTGAAAAAATAGCAATCTCTGCCAAGAAAAAGAAAGGTGAAGTTGGTATAAGAAAAAAAGTTAGGGACATTTAAGAGAACATTACAAGTAACAGAAAACACATAAATTAAAAAACATCTAAAAATACGTAATAGTAGCAATACATTATCATGTTGTAAACACTGGGGTGTTTAACTATAATTTATTATATACATATCACAGATATGTGTAAATTCTAGGACTTCATCACTTGCTGTTCTACAAGGTTTGCAGTAATTGCATCTATTTGTGTTCAACAAACTACAAATGACAGAGACAGAAACTTTGAATAACCTGTTTTCACATTTCAGACATTTCTTCTGGTTTTCCGTGTTAGTACTTTTCTTTTTCTGCAGAAGGAGCAGTCTCTTATAACACACAGTAGTACTTCTCACACCCTTGTTGAATGACTCATGCAATGGCCCACAAACACCTTTCAAGACTCTCATGAATATCCACACAGGGACACATAATTACTAAATGAACTGTATTGCAGCTGCTGTTAGATGAATATTTGTTCTTTTGAAAACTGTGTTAGACCTAATATACCCTGGTCAGAGGCAAAGACTGTCCAGGAAGGGAACGTAGGAAACTTGGGGTACATCTATAATAACACTACAGGGCATTCGAATTTTAATTCAGATCAGAAGTGTGCTTACAAAGCAAATCTCCCATTCAGCCCCATGTACTGTATTTTGGCCTGCCTGATGCAGTCCAGCTGCTCTTGGGTATTTGGTCTGTGGGATCAGATTAGCACTAGTCCAGAGTAAATCACCTTAAAAGATGTATATAGTAGCCTCAATACCAACTGTTTAACTCTATGGAGCTGGTCCCATTGCCTTGCACTGGTTGCTAACATAAACACAGCCTTTCTACAGTGCAAACTGGGAAAAAAGTGGATTTACACTGTATTTCTGTTTAGCTTCAGGGGAATGAGACCTAATCTCTGTCCTAAGATATAAAACCTGTGGATAAACATGTACCTGTTCCAGGAAGAAATCCTGGACAGGTAAGTGTGGCTTGATCTTACCTGAACAAAATTAGGTGTGTTGCAAGATAGTCATTACGCAACTATTGTAATCTGCAGCTTTTCTAAATAACACCTCTCAATCTTATTTTTCACTTGTGATGGTATTTAATGCAACAGCATTTTATGGTGTACCATCTCTCATTTTCAGTTACAGGAAAATATATGTGTGCTTCAGACCTAGGCTGCTGTAATGCCACGAGACCTGTGCCCACCATGCAATATAGTGATTATATCAGCATCTACCCTTTCTGAACATCTGGAAAAGGGCAACATCTGCCAGAGTTTGCAAGCAGGTAGGGGCAGTGACGTTAGCTCTCACCCATGCATCTCAGTGAGTCGGTAATCCCAAGGCATCACAGCATGGAGTGGTGCAAGATGCTTTGGGCACAGGCAGTTTTAGCCTGGCCTCACCTCCTTCTAAACCCATGGAGACAGGCAGATCCTGGGGCAACGCGGGCTCTTCTCTTCATTTAGAGTGGGCACGTGCTCAAGTCACTGCCAGCCGCATCCTGCCGCGCTTTAATTTTCCCTGGCAGAGGACAAGTGCAACACGGGTGTGCTCGGCACGGCAGCGCAGCCTCCGCTGCCTGCCGGCTGGAGAAGTGCCCCCGCGCTGCCTTGGCACCACGGCACGGCTACGGTTCCGGCATCTTGGCTCCCACAAGGGCATGTCTGATGCTTTCCTTCTGCAAAACAAACAGTAACTCTTGAACCTTTTCTGGAAGGAATTGAAAGAGCAGATAAATGGGAGCTGATGGCGATAATTTAGCTGGTCTTGTGAATGTCTTGATTATCCTACAAGTCAAGGCATAGCCCAGAGTGGAAGACCTGCACGTGTGTATGGTAAAGTTTCTGGGAAATAACTGGAGGAGCTACCGACATAAAACTGGCAGATTTGGCTCTATCCTGACCGGAATAAAGTGTCCCTTTTTGCTAGTGCTCTGGCACGGTTTGGAGGATCAGCCCATCATTCTCCGTTCTGGCAGCAACACCCCATAATGGCCGCCCTTCCACGCAAGGAGTAGGATGTTATGTTTCTGCAGCTTGGAAAATCTTGTATTTGTTTTGCCAACAAGTGAAGAAAGAAACTAAAAGATGTTTTGATTCACAGGCCAATTTATTTTCACTAAACAATAACACTTAACTTCTTATGTCAGTGTCTTATCAAACAAGTTCCTGTCATTGCAGGTATGTGCTAAAGGAAAAAAATGTGTTCAGACAAATCTGCATTGAAAGGTTAAAAAGCTATAAATGATCTTAGGAGAGGTATTCTTCCCCACTGCTACAGAGGTTGGCATGAAGTAAAGCAGTTGCTCCCTTTGAAGGGCTGCCAGCATAAATAGCTCAGAGTAAGAATTTTGGTTTTCATAACAAATACTGAAATGCAAGAGAACTATGCATTGATGAATATACTGTATGGTTCAGTGGGACTAGACAACTCAGGCAGAGTTTAGCTACAGTATAAACAAAATATCTTCCAAACCGCTTTTTTTTGTAAAAGGTGTCAATTATGTAGAACGATTCCATGATAATAACAATACAATTCCAAGGCAGATGTGTGTCTTTCAAACCCATCCAGTCTTTAGACTTCCTCAGCTTTAGAACGCAAAGATCTCACCTGCAAAAACAATGGTGGAGCGCAGGAGCCCAGCTTCTCTCAGCAACCATCTGCACACATCATTCGTTCTCCTGTTTGCTCTGATCTAGCCCCGAGTTCTACCTGAGTACCTTTGAAACATTTTTTCTCATTTCTTTTTTTACTTGGAGAGAATGAAGAGAGCTAAAACAGGTAACTGTTTGACTTTGCTAGCTTATGAAAGCTTTCCAAGCCTCCCAGAAGGTACCAAACACTAACATGGGGGAAGTTATAGAAATTCCCAAACAGAAAAATAAGAGTATCCTTAACTCTGAGGCAGATGTGGGTTGGAATTTACTGGGGACAATCCTTTGTTTTTTAATTTTGTTGCTCAGGTGAAAGGTGCCTTATAGGTGTCATGAGAGGGATCTGGGTGCAAATTTGTCCCACCTAACTTAATCTGTCCAATTTGCAGACACTTTGTCTCACTTTGTACAGTTTTTTCCTCAAGTTAATGAGAAATGATGGGCACCTCCAAAGGAGTGTTCACCTCACGTATCCCCTAGACACCTGTCTTGATGTGAATTATACCCTGAAGGTATATATATGTGTTCACTGACTGCAGGAGGTTATACGACCAGAGAACTGATTAGTACGTGGCTAACTTTTTGATGGTTTAAGGAATCCAGCTCAGTGATCTGGACTCACACAGCACCCTGTAGTCTTCCTTTATCCTCACCTCCCCTCTCAACCAAGCACAACGGTGGCGAGCTGAAGCGGTGAGCGTGTCAGATCTGCTCCCATGCATGCAGCGTAGTAGGGTGTGAGTGGTGTCCACAACACTGGTCAGAGCGCATCAGCAGAGGTGGCTTTGTGCTACTGGGATCATACGGTTAATGTCCCATTTGCTCACTTATAGGCAGATACCGAGGCATGCACATCTGCATCACCTTTAGGGGCCCGGTCCACATGCAACTGAGCGCAGTGCACCTGACTCCAGCAGGGCTGGGCTGCAGGTATGCTAAGGGCTGTTTTGTAGATGCCAGCCCTGTGGGTGCTCATGAAATAGGGAAATGTCCAAAGACTTTTCATTCCTTTCATCCACACAACGACCAGTCAAAAGGCAGACAACTTTATTCATGCTCTTCAGAGACCTCTGCCTTTGCGAAGGGTGTAGAAGACCTCAAGGCTATGTGGAGAATAGTACACCCCTTCGACAGAGCCCAGCACAAGCTCCTGGTACATGGGAGCGTGGCTCTGCCCAGCTCCAGTGAACAGAGCAGTTGTACTTGGATTTCCTCCAGTGCACGTCTCCTAGACATCAAGATGATTTAGCAAGAACATCCCATATCCAAAGATTGCAGACCAAACTAAATAAAGACCCTGTGTGGGTGTGCAAAGCCCAAAACACTGCAGAAGCAAGAGGTTTCTGTTGCATTTCTCTGTATGGGTGTATGTGTTGTACGAGTCTGTGAGGCCCAGAGCTACAAGAGAGGGCAGATATATATAGAACCAAGCTTCAGAAAGCCCACATAAGGGATTGCACTGTATATCACACCCCCAGAATCTGTGTCTGGAGAGAGATGGATACATGGGTGTGTTGCCTTGCAGGCCGAGGAAGACAACGGTGAGGCCCAAGGACAGAGGTTATGGACAGCACACACTGCGGAGCCCAAGCTCTGCACCGGCTGAGCAACCTCCTCCTTGCTGATGCTTGTGGTCCTGCCTCTGGGTCAGGCTCTCCACAGTGCTCAAAGTGAAGCAACCAGTTCCTGCTTGGTGGAGTATGTCCACGTATTCTAACTGCAATGCAATGCCCCCACCAACGCACCTTTACTCTTTAGGTTGCCTAAAAAAAACCTCCTTTCTTTTTTCAGGTAGAGGTTTAATCTCATGTATGGAAAATTATCCATTGGAGCCAGTAGCACTAGGCTGGCAACGGAAAGGCACCAATAGCATAGTGTGCATAGGAGAATAACACAGGACGCTGTTTAAAGAGTGTAGTAGGATTCTTACTGTTTATACATGTAGCAGCACATACAAACTGAATGCATCACAGTCACCCACTCATTCACTTGCTTGACTTTCCTGACCCATGTGCTTGTACAACTGCAGCCAAACAGGTGAGTAAAATGTTTGCAGGTTCAGGCCCATCTAGTTACAGCAGGTGACTAAATGTCTATTAAAAGGCTGCACTGGAACTAAAAAAGAAAGTCTGCTGCCAAACTCAAATAGCAAGAGTAAAAAAAAAACCTCTTGAAAATAGAAGGAACAAGTTTCTACATGTACTTGTTTTCCTAGGAGTGCACCATTTGTGAATTCATATTTCATGATGACCACTCTGCTGACAGCTCCTTCAGAAAGGTAAACAGATCGTCCTGCTCCAGAACGGGGCGGGGGGGGGGGGGGGGAATCTCTCTTTACATTTACTCATTCTTGTTTGCAAAATTTTCAGCTGCTTACTCAGGTCTGAAGTATTTGAAGAGCCAGATGAAAAGGAGATTGATGGAACACATTTGCACTACACAAAGTTCCTGCTCTGTATTTTAATCGCTGCTTTGATGGGCATATCAGAGGAGGTCAGCAGAAGTGAAATGAGCTATGACTTGGGTGGTCTCTCTCAACTGAACCTCTAGCATACAATCCCTCTTATCTCCATTGAAGTGGGGCAGGAAAGATTTACAAGGCAACCAGGATCTGAATGAGCTGAAGTCTGGAGACCCTGTCTTGCAAAATGCTCCCTCTACCTCAGCGTTAAGGTTTAACAGCGGGGCCTGCAATGTGCTTTGCATTCTCCTGGGAGAAAACATATGGACAGGTGATGTGCTGCCCAAATAACCTCAGCACCTCTGCAAGAGTTAACTACCCACAGAAAAGGGCCAGGGAGACAGCTGGTGTGAATCAGGAGAGCTCCTCTGATCTCAGTAGAGCTGTGCAATTAGCACTACTGAAGATGCTGCCTAATGCAACTCTTTCCAGAACGTACTTATTTTGAATTTAATTTCTAAAAGTACAGTGGACAACAAAACCCAAACGACTCACATCTAAGCTGTCTTGTTTATCAGAAGAAACAATCACTTACAAGAATGAAAGCATGACCTTTAAGGAGGTTTAGCAGATCTGCTTAGGATATGGATCTCACTAGGAGAACCTAGCGCATAGACCACTTTCCTGAGCCTGTTTCTCTGTAGGCTGCTCTCGTTGTAAACGCACCAAGTTGAATCACTCCCACATTGCTGCACTGTTATTGTGGTACCAGGGCAAAAATATTTGGCAGTCATTTCAAAGTAAATGCTTCAGATGGAATGACGGCAGCTGAGGAGCAAAATGCCAAGATTAAGGAAAGTGTATGCTCTGTTATGCAGGGAAGGTTTTCTGGAAGACATACTGAAAAGAAGTTTAGTCAAATTTTAACATAATTGCTAGTAACCTTTACTGGAAATAAGATAGCAAAGTGGTCAATACTTAATGTACAGTGTTGACAGGGTTGTTCAGAGCATTAAAATATGTAAACAAGAATAAAAATTCCCCATCTGAATGAAACAGGGGCTTTAATTCATCAATACTCTAAAGAATACACATTCCACTGGGGAATTCTACTCTAGTAATATAAATTCCTCACAGAAAGATTGTGGTGAGGCTCAGGAAAAAAACAGATATTTTGTGTTATTATAGTGGCACATTTACCTCATCAAAGCTTGGGCACCTTCAGCTTTTCCATTAGAAGTTGCTGTTTTCAGGGATTTTTTAGAACTTGGACATCAGAATTGGCTTCCAGCTATGACTTGGTAAATAAAAGCTCAGCCTGAGACCCACTTATAATGCCAAAGTTTAAAAAAATATTAGTTTGGACACCTTTAGTTATAGGAGAGCAAGAAAATAAAACTTTTCTGGTCTTGTACCATTTAAAAATGCCTTTGGTTTACAAAGGCAATTTGTTAAGCAATTAGTCCAATTGCTCTAATCCCCTTCGGGGTACTAAAAAGCGAATGGCTGAGACACTAGACGTGAAAATGACTTTGCCATATGTAGTGACTACTTTTCATAAAAATTATTAATCTGATCTTTTAATCTGCTTTGCACATACATACATTGGAACTGTTCACCTGCTTATGCCAGCAAGAGCAATTTTGACTTGCAGTGCAGACTGAAATGAGGCTTCTGGACCTCCAGGAGTCTGCAAAGCGGTTGGAGACTCTCCAGTGGGCACTCTGCGGTCTTGCATGCACACGTGTGTATTTTCCATAGCTCCCAGTGCATCCCTCAGCAGCGCTCCAGGGAGCCCGCTGCTTGCGTGCATACCATGGGGGATAACAATTCTGTTTCTGTTTTCTAAATGCAAGGTTTGAGTTTTGATTTGTTTATACATTTAAGTAGAAAAAACCCACCCACACACACACACACAAAAATAATACAGGTGTGCTAAAATGTCCCACACTGTAATCCATCAGTGTATTGAGCCAAGAAAGTGCAATTTCTCCAATAGCTTTTGCTTTTTCCTCTGACTTCTATGTTCACCTGAACTTCTGACAGATCTGAACTTCTGATAGATCTATCTTTCCTGCAGAATACCACTGAAGCCTGTCCCTTCCCCTGCCCTGGCACTAAAAGCACTGAGTACTTCCCTGGGACCCTGGGCAGTGGAGGAGTAGTGGGCAGCAAGACCCCATGCTCCAGAGTGGGTGGGAGCCCTGCAGTGCTCCCCAGCTCAGCCCACTGCTGGAGCCCCCATCCCACCACTGGTGCCCCCATCCCACCACTGGTCATTGCCACTGCCATAGCCAACTGTCGCCAAACTGCTGTTTGTCACAACATTTTTCTTCTGATTCACCTGGCACGTTATTCCCCCATTCATCTTCTTCTGCCTTGAACACTTGTTTATTGCTCCTATAGATCTGCCCAGGTATTCTCACACAAAAATATGGACACGTGCACCACATTATGTACGCAGAGTAAATCCAACGCTTCTGGGAAGCAGCAAATGCTTCCCTTATAGTCTGCAGATACTCAGTAAGTTCAACACCTCTGGACAAGTCCAACTGGCTGTATATGTGCAAATCTATATTGCAGAGTATGTGCTGTAGACCTAGAGCTTTTTGGAAGCGCTGCAAATAGTATGCAAGTGCTGTGTCATTGATACATGCATGCACTGTAAGTCCATCCAGTTTTTTCTGGAAACTGCACAGCTCTAATGAATGTCTCAAAACCATGTGGTAGAATTTCTCTATGCGTGCACATCAGATGGATCTGAAGTTTCTGGGTATGCAGAAATAGCGGTGTGTTGCTTGTAATACATGCAGAAACATCTGAAAAACACAGAATATTCTCAAAATCTGGCTGCGCGCAATAGCTGAGTGGAAAAGAAGCACTTGAGACCCAGCATACAGAGTAGCCCTCAATCTGCAAATCTCTGCATAGCTCCAGCCTTCAGATCTGATTTCTTTTCATCTTCCAGGTGCTGCTAATAGTTCTGCCATGCCGTCCTCCTCAAACCTCTGCTTTTATCTGCAACAGGGCCCCAAGTTGGCCAGGACTTGGAGGCAGAATTGCCCCACTGTTTCTGGAAAGTGAGTGTACCAAGAGATATTGAAAGGCTTCCAATATCTAAAGCAAGATTTTATTAGAATACAAACTCATAAACTAGAACAAGGCATCTCTTTAAATTGAGTTAGCTGAGACTACTGGGTGAAGCAGACTGCATGAAATGGTTTGAATACGAATCTCCTCCCTCCCCATCGCACCCTTTCCTACACTCCTGCTCCCTATTCCTGCAACTCTTAGTGGCTTCCCGGGTTTGAACAACCGCTGCCATCTCCTCTGTCTCTCAGATAAAGCTTCCATCTTTCCAGCACCTTTCGGCCTTGGCTTGGCTCTCTTGTTGGAAGCAACTCCCCTGCTCCCCTCAGGAGCCTCCTGCTCCATGTGGCAGGATCCCAGCTTGCTTCACTGACTTCCCACCACTTCTTCACCCCAGCCACAGTCAGCAAGGCTTTCCTCCCACGCACAATTATTTTTGGGGTGGGAAAAATTTCCCGGTTCCTCAGAAGGGTGATGGCTGGTACAGCAAACAGGACAACATAAACTCTCACCCCTCTGTTGCTCCTGTAAAAAAACAGACAAGCTCTGAGCAGACAAATCACACCGCTCTGCCGCCAGCCCCAGCATCTTCCCCACTCTCATCTTCTGCCATGTCAACCCCCCAAGACATACCTTACTGTTCCTGTGAATCACATGAAAACCCTCCTCAGTAAAAACCTCCTTAAAACTGCTCTTTCTCAAGGAAACCCATCAGAGAGATTAGTGGGGAAAAGAATTTGCATGTGAGGTGGGGATTAGGCTGGTGGGTGGAATCAGGGCTGCTTTGGGATCCCATCCAGTTCTGCCATTCTGGGAAGAGCCACAGGTACTCAGTGTGGCCTCAGATGAACAGAAATATTTAGGAAGTTGTCGAGTATCATTGCATATGCCAAAAACACAGGTCACGGCAAGTGAAAGTTGGTAGCACAGGAAAAAAAGGAACCCTTGGAGCCAAGTGAGAGTAGAAGTGTTTAGTTTATTTATCCTACTTGTTCTAGGTTCAAGTTTTCACTTCTTTGAAACATCAAAAGATACGAAAGCTAAATGAGATGAAGTGCCAACCATGCTGGACCACAGCACCTGGGAGAGCAGGTAGGACACTCTGATTTGTTCTGACTGTTCAGCGCAATCAGACCAGAAAGAAAATATATTTCTGGCACTTATAACCACTGGGGTTGGGATACAGCTCGCTTGTTTGTAGCCGTTGGAAAACTGGCTGAATAATGTGGGCTGATTCATCATTCTTCTACATCTAAAGGGTCATGGTCTCATGCATTGTTCACAGAGAATGATCCTTAGACTGCACACCCTCTGACTGCAATTTTGTGAGCTGGCTCCCATCCCAAACACTGAATGTGTGTTCCCCACAATTCATCCTCTCTCCACTGCCCACTTTGTAGCCCAGGAGAGCTCACACTTCCTGGGATTCAGCTGACAAGGAACAAGTAAATAAACCAGCAATAAGGGGAGCGCAAAGTGCGGAAAAGAACAGCAGACAAGTATGTTTGCACAAAGGATTTTTTTTAAAAGCATTGTAATTTCAACACAGGCACCAGAGTGCTGAGGATGAAATAGGTATAGGATTTAGCGGCTGGGCTACAAGCTCTGGGAAGTTATGAACTCCTGTAAATCCAGATTTCTAATACAAACAGAATTATTTCAAGGTCTTCAGCTCCATCATTTCAGCCTTAGACCCACTCAAACAGGAGAGAAAAAAAGCCATTTGAGTGATACTGAAATCAGTTCAGGCCAGTCAAGTTACTTAGTATGCAACATCTTGTTCTATAAATAACATTTATGCTGGCAAATGATTACAAAAGGCCTAAGCTGTGCAACTGGTCAATTCTTTTTGCATATTGAGTGTCCTGCAGATACATTGGAGGTAGACACCTTCACTACTTCCCTATGTTTTTCTTATGTTTCTTTGTAAATTAATGCATGCATCTGAAAATCCCAGGACTTGTTTCAGTTCCAGAGAGAAATCCAGAGCCTGAACTTCCTTTTGTTCTCCAAAATGCATTGCATTACTCAGTCCTCTGCTCCCCAGTTATCCTGAAGAAATGTCCTTTTCCTTTCATGTGTGAGGTAGGTGACGCATTACAGACAGAGGAAGGCAAAAAATGGATCTAGAGAATGTTGAAATACAGCTACAAAACTGGGCAAGTAATGTATGTTTTCCAGTCTGAAAAAAACTTACTTCAAGGGTGATAGCTGAGATGCCCTGATACCAGTTTTCCTCTCGACCAGAAAGTATGTTAAATCTATTGGGCAGCTGATAAAAAGTCAGTTTTATGGGTGTCTGTTAAAGTTGTTCATCTGGTAAAGCCGGTACAGCCTTAAGTATTGGCCTTTGCTTCGATAAAATAACTACTCAGTTAAGGTTAATCACATTTGATGGGCTTGAAAATCCTTGTAGCTTTTCAGTATGCAATGCCACTGCCAATCTTTTTCTGGCCCTGCGAAGGCAGGTGGAATGAAAGCGGTGGACGAACAGGAAAACCATCAGGCTACAAGATAAGACAGAAAAGTCTGAAAGAGCAGAGGATATCTTCAAGTTGTTTTGAAGGCAAATGGCCTGTTGACCTGTAGAAAAGCCCAGATCAGCTAAGGTAGATCAGCTAAGTGTATTTCCTAGGGATGGTTTAGTGTGTGTGTATCTGGAGGAATGCTCTTGCCTAAGCAAACCACTGGAGGAATGAACTGCTGCAGTTACCTGCATTGCACCTCTCTGCACTTACCTGCATGGCTCAGAGGGAACTCCTTCCACATTTTGCTTGCGGGCTATTCTAGGAGCCCCTCACCAAGAAAAAAATCCTACACCCTTACTGGCCCCTGCCCAAAGCTATGGGTCCTCCTTAGTGCCTGATGTGCCATTTTCTGCTGCCTGCCTATCTGTCTTTTTCTCCTTGCTCGGAAGAATGTGCCAACACACAGTTTACGAGCAGCTTGTCAGTCTGGGGAAGTGATCCCAGGGGCTATGAGCACCACCAGCAAAGTCCTTTTCTGGGATCAGGCCAGTGCTTGAGTCACTGCCCTCATTTGTCCTCCTTACTTAAAGCCACTGTCAAAGTTTCCACCTCTTTTCACAGAGATGTGGCCAGCTTTTTGGAAAGGGATGGGCAGAGGCAGCCCAAGCTGCTGGTAGCACTTTGCTTCTTCAAGACTCTAAAAAGATCTCCAGAGATGTTAAAAATTTATAAACCCAGAGGAGAAAAGGACTAGGAGGAGAGCCAAGAGGATGGTTTTGTCCCACTCCAGAGGATGGTTTGCTAACATGGACAGGACCTGTCAGAGGGCTGCCAGCAGGGACTTATCACAAACCATTTTGTTACGTAGCATGCACAAAGGAGCCAAATACAGAGAAGTGCCAAACACCTGAAATCACATTTGATGTCACAAGGAGCTGGAGATGCTCTAAAGCTCCCACAGTCTGGCCTAAGCAAATCTGTCCTTCAGAAACAGAGGGTTTCCTCTAAACACTTATTTTCAAGAGAATCAGAAGCAACCATTTCCTTTTCATCTTCCCCTAAGCTTTTCTGTGTTTTTCAGTAGAAGTATACTTTGGCGTTTCCCCTCTTGTGAGAGCATAGCTATCATTTCACGTGACCACTGACTGTTTCTTCAAAACTCCATTTTCTCAAATTCTCCATTTTGTGTATATTCTGCAAACTCAGGGACTGTTTCTGCCTTGAGTGCCCTGAGGCACTCTGTATTATCCAAAGTACCTCACAGCTGCAAACATTTAGGTTACCAACATCTACCCACTGAAAAAGCAGAAATTTTATTTCAAGGTTAAGGCATAATATTCCACCCCTGGCAGAAGTCTAAAGACTTTGCAAAATATGAAAATGCCATAGGAAAAAAGAGTGGACAGGCTCCCAGCCCTCCTGCAGTCGGTGCTGGAAGTCCCAGGCACGTGGCTGGGGCCACAAACATTTCTTTCAGAGAGGCTTTCATCCCCAGCCACCAGCCGCTGAAGGTATGCTAGAGAAAAATGGCAGTCCATCAAGATGTTTGGGACAGGATTCATCTCGCCTAATTTACCCACTTAAGAGACAGGCAGTTAGTTTAACCTAAGCAATCAATGGCTCCTGGGAAAAGAGAGGACGGATCCAGAGCTGCAAGTCCCTCTCTGCTGGTGGACCTGACGCAGGGAGCTCAGGGCTGTTGCCTAAAAATAAGTGGCCAAAGTTATGCGAGATGAATCCTACCCTAAGATTTTCTCCCAGAGTCCCAATGGGTGTGTTGATTCTTTCTACTTAAATTCATCACAGCAAATTAAGATCATAATCCTACAGCAAGCTCAAGTAAATGAATTCCTCTGCCCACAAACCCCATCTGGCTTCCCTAGGGTTCTGGATTGGTTTCTGAAGGTTTTTGCCATGTTTGGCCTCCTGTCCCTGTCTTAAGGCCTTTTGATAGAGGGATCCTCTTTATTTATATGCTTCCCGGCTTCCCTGTCGTATCCTTAGCACCATCTCCTTGACACTGGTTTAGCATAGTGTTGGGTTTAATATTATTACTATAAAAGGGAACAGTATAAAAAGCTGTATCTGTCATTTACTAGAGTGAGTAAAGCTGAAATTTGTTGGACTGACCTGGAATTTTTCCCTTCTTGCAAAGCAACATTTTCATTAAAAAAGTGATAGAGCTCAACTAATCCCAGCAATAAAATGGTTGCTATTGAATGCCATGGTAGCTTTTGAAACAAGAAAACCTCTTTCTGTGTTCACTGCAAAAGATTAAGAGACTGTCAGGTTTAAAAAGTTGTTGGCTCTGCTTAACACTTGCTAAGCACAGTATAGACTGTTTTATCCATTTATACTCCCACTTGTCTCCTTCATGTGCCTTATATAATAATTTCCAAAGTCAGAAACAAAAAAAATAAAAAGGCATCAGCTAAGATAAAATGGCACAAGATTAAAAACTCTTAGCAGCCGTAGAACCTGGCGAGAAAGAACAAAGAGGTTTAAAAATCATCATATTTTATAGCATTAGAATGCCACACATTAAATATAGATTTTTCTGCTGATTATATTGTTACGCATTCCATTGTTCCCATGCCATTGGCCTTCAGGACTTTATTACTTATGTAATTCCAAGATCTGACACAGCTAGACTGAAATGCATCTGATCTTAATGAATGGCATCAGATGAAAAAAAGTGGATTTTAGGAGAAAAAAATACCATTTTAATTTTACTGCGAGTCCATTGATTGGTGACAGATGTTACCATTCCCATTTAATTATTCTTGATTCATTTTCCAAATAACAGTATAGATAGATGTCAAAGTATTTGAAGTCACCCAGATAAAGAGTTTATTTAAACAATTTGTCTTTATTTTTCTTTTTTCTTCCCCCCCCCCCCCCCCCGACTTTCCATATTAAGGGAAACCTAATTCAGAGTGGTACATACAATCTTACCTGTATATATTAAAGTTCTCAAACAATACAGCATATGATTATTAATCAAGGGCTAGGAAAGCACAGGGCTGTGGGAACAGGAGAGGGTAATTCAGTAGGAAGTGTTCTATAGTGAGTGCTGGCATGAAAACTCCAACGTGGTACTGTGTCGACAGAGGCACCTCAAACTGACGTTTTGTGACCACCGTGTATTCAGAGCTACAGAGATGAACATACTTAACAGGCATTATTTAAAAGACAAACATAGCTAAATCCCAAGGAAATGACTTTTTAAAAACTTGACTGATTTTTTTCCTCACCCTGGAATATGAGCACATAGCTTACCCCTTTTGGATAAAGGGCTGATAAAGAACGTGTCTCACTTTCTCAGCCTACCTGTGCCACTAGAGAGAAACGTCAGTCCTACAAGTATCCAGATATTAAGCTGTAACACTTTCGAGGAGGAAATCTAAGGATAATCATCTTTATCCTGTTTATTACGAAGTATTAACATTATTTTTTTATTAAAAACCTAGTACTTCTTTTTCTTGCTTTTCCTACATGTTATTTTTACAGGAAACATATTTTACCATATTCTTCATTACATAGAGTGCAACCGTGATCAAAAAGGAAAGTTTCTTCTGTTTACTTTCTAAACGTGTAGCAACATATGTACCTGAATATTAGAGATTCAGAGTTTTAGAAGCACGAGACATAGATAAGAAAAATCTCATTGCAATGAGACTACATGTAGATTATTTTTTTTATATGATTCAGAATATGTTTAATTAATTTAAAAGAAGAAAATTCTTTAAATAAGCAAATTAGTTCCTCCTGATCCTTTGAGACCTAGCAACATTTCGCGGTGGTCCACAGGCAGACGCCTGGTGTATCTAAGCATTTGAAGCACTCTGAAAGAGACTGATCCAAGACTGGGGGAAGATACCTGAATACAGGCACTCAACACAGATGTGCAAACTGTCAGCCTGAAAACGGTCATCCCTCATCATTAACTTTGCTGACAATTTTATATGGCCCATGGTATATCAGATTTCCAGTCTATTCTCTCTTTTATTTTTGCTTGCCATTGAAATGAAACTTTCGCTGATGTGTGTGGTTTGGATTTAAGAATAAAACTGCTCCTATGGCAGAGCACAGTCTCAGAGGGCCAGTGGCCGTGGCAGAGCCCTTATGGTCTTCTAGCTGTGCGGGGCATGGGGAGCCTGGGTGACCAGCCGGCTCCAAGGATCCTGATTTGGGACCTGACTCCCGCAGAGGATGAGGAGCTGCTGTATGGCCAGGCATACCTCAGCCACCGCTGCGGCAACCCAAGAGGGAGATAGGAGCCTTGAAAACAAATTGCACAACTACATGAATGCTAAATGAATTCCTACTCCGTTTCAAGACATCCTGATGGCTTTTCACATTAGGCTGGTAAGCCCTGTTAGCTCTGAGCTCTTCTACCCATTTCTCTTTGGAGCAACCTGTGCAAGTAGTGAGTGGCCTGGCACTGCTCCGAGCTTTGGACCTATGAAGACTACAGTGAAACTGTGTGATTCCATGACTGGTGCTTACCAAGTCTAGTATTTTACTCTGTATAGTCTTGCTGTCCACCTGAAAAACATCTAGTAGGGTATACTGAGATTTCTCAAAGTGCAGCCTCAGATCCTGGTTATGTTCCTGTTCTAACTTATTCAAGCTGTCCTGTGGATTTTGTGTTCCTGGGTTTCCTTTGATGTGGTACACTGTAATTTGTACTACACTGCCTGTCTTTTTTAAACACGATGCTTAATGATGTTTCATTCTCAGAGTCTTGATTTAGTTATGGATCAAAAAATTAGGTGCAGTTTTTGTTTGTTTTTTTTTAATTTGCTTCTAAAGATGTCTCCATATAATGCAGCAGGTGAACTTTGTGTTGTTACATAAAATATTACTATGTACAAATAAAACTCTGTGTTTGGAAAAGACATTTCTCTTTGGAACAATCTCTACAGAAATGTATTTTGCCATTCTGCTAAAACACCAACAGCTGAGGAGCACGACAGATCACTTGGCATTCTTACAGTTGACTTTGCCCTGCGCAACTTATTTCTATTGCTGAAAGAAAGATACAGTGTTACACCTTCAAAATCCCTATTATTGTATTTAAGAAGGTCAGCCTTCTCAACATGTCCCCGTGCTGTTGTGCTGACGGGAATGCAAATAAATTAACCATTGCAGGCTACAGTCTTAATGCAAGCAAAATGTGGAAGGGAAATAAAAAAAAAAAAAAAAAAAAAGAAGGAAAAGTAACTACACATCTCTGGACTCCTGGGAAAGCTGGGTTGAAATACATAGCGTGAAAAAAAAAATATGTCTGTGCTGTCTCACTATAGCGTGTGTCAGCTGGAGCCCAGAACTGCTTTGTACAGGTCCCCCTTGGGTACAACCTAAGCTTATTCCTAAGCTCCTCTCAGGGAATTCCTCCTATAGCTCTTCAGGTAAAAGAGCCCATTTTTACCCATGATGGGGCACAGCCTCTCTCCTGTGCAGAGGATTGGTGTGGAAGGAGAGGGAGCCCTGGTTCTGCCTCCCACCACCCGCTCTATGCCCCTGCACTCCAGGAGAGCAAGAAAATGATAAAATGCCCCTGTGTAGCACCTGAGCATATTTCTAGCCTGGTAAATAGCTCCGTTCCTCAGTTCTTGTTGCACTTTTCCTGGTGCACATGCACTACATGAGAAACAGTGTGTTCCTGCACTGTCTTACATATTGAACCAACTATTTTCCTCCAAAACAAAACCTGTGCCCAGTTCTGGGGACAGTTCAGTCCAGCAGCTGCTCCCAGAAGCACTGTGGGTGGCACTGCTGTAGCTTCAGCCCTCTGCCTTTTACAGTCCTTCAGCACCATGCCAGGAGGCTTTCCATCTTCAGACACCTTCTTGTACCCTCCTCTGATGTCCCAGAACATGAAACACTTGCCCTCATGTTTCTGGTGTAAAAGAACCACTGAGCTGCAACACAACCTTCATATTATTGCAGGCATGTTGAACTAAATAATTATATTTCAGGACCATGGGAACATCCTATTGGCCACAAAAGAGACCTGAGGTAATGGCCTGTGTAGTAGCGATGTAGCACAAGACCAGTTTTCATGCAATATTTTCCGTGCTACTTGCATTGTGCCTGCTGAGCTGAACATCTAAACACCCATCTCCTTGAGGTCATATGGAATGTACACACTGTCCCAAGGGCCCAGCTCCTCTGAGCAGCCTTACCCAGCAGACTTACTCAGAGCATGCCTACCATCACCCCAAAGCAATGAATTCAGTGCAAGACATACCAGCCGCGCCTGGATGACTATAGCATCCCCGTGGTCTTTGTATCATGGCTAATGGATAGAGCAATCATGCAGGAAGAGAGAGATCGAGATCAAAATTCCTCCTTGGCCTGGGGGTTCAAAGCTAGTCCTCCAAAAAGAGTGACATAAATTACAGAAGAGTGTACCTTCCACCTCTCCTTCCCCTTGTTAAGTAGTAATTGGATGAAAAAGAAATGAATAATCCTGAACACAGACCCTAGGATTGCCTGTCTGGCTGAATGCCTGTTACATTACAGTATCATGCTCCCTCATAATTGTTCTTCCTCTAGCTTCACGAATACTGAGAGTGCTTAGGCATCAAATCTTAGGAAGACGACTTCTCATTTGGCAACCTCGCACAAACTTCCAGGGAATGGGGGAAAGTGAGATCTGGGCTGATGTTTTACTCACGTACCTGACAGCTGTCAATCTTGAATTTCAGGCTCCCTATAACCTTAGGGAAGTAAGGAGGGCACAGTTCCTGTATTTCCTTCCCTGAATGTAAAGATTGCATTTATGCATGGCTCTGGTGTGAAATACAGCAGGCAGGAGGAGGGACAGGAGAGCATCTGTGACCCTGGCTGCTATTTCAGTATAACCTGGAGCCAAAGCCCAGCTTGGCCCCAAATTAATCCTCGGGTTACTTTTTTTTCTTAAGAGAATAATTGCATTCAAGCATGGCTTTTCTTGTAGATGCAAAAGAAGACTGAATTCAGTTGTGGTGTGTGGTTGCACATTTTTCCTAGTGTCATTCTAAGAAAAGCAAATATAGTCTGTGAGATGGATAGAGATTGGGTTAATAAAGATGTGCATCAATTGCTCACTAATGGATATAACACTGAATTCACAGGCGTCCTCAGTTGCTAATGGAACCTGAAAGTTGTCAGGAAGATGTTGCAGTTCCATTTGGCATGACGCACACCCTTCTCGTGCTGACAGCTCTGCAAAGTTACGTTTTTAAAAACATATTTTCTTAATGCATTTTTTGGCTAACCCAGTTGTTCCCATTACCTCTGAAATGTTTTAGTCTAATTCACATTAACTGGCTTACTGAGATACCAACAACATTCTTTTTATCCAGGATCAATTGACCAGACTTACAGAACTACTGGTATTTAAAGTTCAAGCCCTTTCCTGACTGCTGTAGGGCTCTGAATTTCTCATTTATCTGGCTCATTAAGAATATTCCATCATCGGTGCACATAGTAGGCAAATAGCTTTAATATTTCCCCAAACGACCTCTTTTCTTTTCCCCTGTTAAAGCTGATGGTACCAATAGAGAACAAGGAGCAGTGGCTCCTAAGCTGGAAACCAAGGGCACACAGGCAGACCTCAGACCTTCTCAAAAATCTTTTCCATGGTGTGAGCATTTCAAATTAACAGACTGTGAAAGTTTAAGTTAAATATACTTGAAGCTGAAGTGCTGACTGCGTTATGGCAGATCACCAGTGGTTCACCCCATTTTAGCAGTCATTGCTACAGACTCAGCCACAAGAGGATGTCTGGGGTCTCACAAACTTCGTGGCAGATCTGGAGAGAGGATTTCCAGGCAGAGATATCCACAAAGCCACAGATTAATATACAATTACAAGGATATATAGAAGATGCATATAGGTTGCATGGGGATGGAGTCCTGAAATGAGATGTGTGAGAGATGGTTTATGCATACAGTCCCTTTATGATGTGGAAAAGTTTTTGGTTAAAGTTTTCCAGAGAAAATTTGACAGAACTATCAAAATGTTCCATCACAATATCCAGCACTGCCAGAACCAAATATCTTTGTGATTTGTTTTCCTGGAATTTAGTTTAATATCTTGTATTTGTCTAAGAGTTTCTGATAGAAAAGTTCTGATGATGTTGAAACTACATTTTAAATTAAATGTTTTATTTCATTTGGTTTAGTTGCTTTATGTCAGAATCAAAACATTTTATTAAAAAAAACCCAGAAGATCATTAACTATGTGGAGAATGACCATTATATTTTTTACAAAATCAAAATTAAATAAAAATTTGATATTTCAAAATCCTCTGTAAAACTGTATCCTTGGCCTCTGTAGATCCCTCCTTTCTTGTGTGGACTCTACATTTTCCATTATGCAGGGTAGCAAGGTAAACAATCTAGCAGTGGAAAGACACTACAAAATCAGTCTATCTATTATTACATTCAACCAGTATCTTCAACATAACACAGCATTATTGTTTTGTGATAATCTAGTCACAACAAAATTAATTTAAGTCATGCATGTCTCATGGTAGTGGATTTTGCCATTGACTTATCTAAACTGATTGGCTGAATTTTTCTCAGGGAACCCTTCATGCTTCTCTGAAAGACCCTAGCACAACACTCTCTAAATCTATCTTTTTCTGGCCTCATGTATAATATTTTTGTGCTAATGTAGATATTGAGACTGCAGTGGAGATGTCCCTCATGTACATCATCTTGAGATTAAAGCCAATAATGTTTCTTATTCCCGGTAATCTAGTATACATGTCTATTAACCCAATTGCTGTATCAGATTGACACAGATGACTGCTAGATTCTCGCAGACTGGTGCCAAATGCCAACAAAGTGCAAGTTTGAAAGATGTTAGAAAAGAGGCATTTTTAAGATAAATCACCTGCAAATCTCCTAATTCAAGTCCCTTATTTCAGCTAGTCACCACTGCATGTTTACTGCATAAGAATAATTGCACTAAATATACTCTCTCTAAAACTCTAAACTCTAAACCTCTAAAACTACTCACACTAAAAACACCTCTCATTTGGGAATTCAGGTTTTTGGTGAAGACATTAAAGATAAAATATTAAGATATGCAGTGCCTTCCTACACATAAATGAATTCAGGAAACCTTACAGATTCAGAACATAGAAGATTCATCTCTCCAATCATTTTGGGGAGGAATTTGCAGTAAATGCCAAACAATGACTGTTCTGTGTTATCCAGTTCTGCTTCAAATGGGCTTCCCTGTCCTTTGACTGCCTTACACCACAGCTGCCAGCATGCCACCTTATCCAAATCCCTCATACGTACAAGGAAGTCAAGACTAGCACCGCATGCCAGTAAGAATGTGACCACAAATTTGCCTCCATAAACACAAATGCTTTCACTATTGTATTTCCAAATCTTCCAGAAAAAAACTGCGCTGTGGTGGGATATGGCACAGAAAGACTTGGGTGGATTTTTATGTTTTGGCAGAAGCTGGGGCAGGCTATTGAATATTAGCTTTACTCTGGGAACCTGGGCGTACCTATTGGGCTGTAGGCTATCCCACAGCCACTTCTCTTCTGCCAAAATGTGTATATGCATTTACTGGACACCACCTTTTCTTCCAGCATTGGACATGAATTTAGTAACAATCGAATGCACCGAGCTGACAGCTCTGGAAAATTGCTAATAAAACAAGAACTATACCCAAAAGGATGTTTATAACCTCAGCTTTTTACTCTCAAGGGGCTTTGAGGTTGGGATTTCTTTTATTGGGGTGGTGGGTTTTGGGCAGTCGTCATTCTTGTTTCAAACCATATGAAGCTTTGAACCACTAGACAGGCAGGCATGGGTCTCCTCCACAGGACTCTGTGTGTGTGTCTGTATGTGATGGTGAGGGTCAGAGGGGACCCTCCTCAGGAGAGAAACAAGACTTTCAGATGTGATTTCTGAACAGGTGGATCATGACTCTTGATGCCTTCAAGGTCCTGCAGCCCCACTGACTTCAGTGGAAGCATTGCCCAAACCTCTCACGCTGCTTGAACATTTAATGATGTGATACAACAAGGCAACAGCAGTCCCTCCACTCGGCTTGCTTCAGCTCCTCTTTTCCCTGTCTTTTCCCTCTATCACCTCACTTCCTTTCTAAAATTATTTCTGATGTTCATAAGCATTTATTATTCTTATACTCTCTTCTCTATTAATCTCTTGAATTAACTGCCAGAAATTTGTGATTGCTTCCACTGCAGGTTTTATGGTTCTCTTTCAGATGTAGTTTTATGATGGGACGTGCTTACCCCCTAAAAGATTTCCTCCCAGACAGCAGCTTGATGACCTGCTACGTTTTTCTTCATACTCTTTCTCCACTAATCTGTAAACTTCCTCCTGTTTTAAATATTGTGCACCCCCCATTGAACTTTCTCATGTCTGAACCTGTTTTTCATCAGTACAAGCACTGTTGATCCTGGTGCGTTTTTAAATTGCAGGCACGAGGACTGCAGAACAGGGACCACTTCAACTCAATAGCCTGGTGTCATCTGGGAGGAGGGAAAGCTGTTATGGTCAGAGTGACTATGCAGCTCAAATATAATAGCTCAAGAGGAAAGATACAGCCCTCCTGACCCTGGCTTGCTGCATTGAAATAAAGATTCAGATATGAATGAGCAAAAGAAGAAAAAAGAAGTTTGTCATATTTGCTTTTCTTCCTATGCAAAGTATAATTTGCTTTCTGAGGCTCAAGGTTCAGGATAATTTTTGTATTTCCATAATCATCACCTGACTGTTCTGGGGGCAAAAGCAAACACCCCTAAATGAAAAATTGTCCTTTGTTGAAAAGTTATACAGTGCTGTGGAGATCTTAACAACTGTGGAAATCCTTCATTCCTCATCACACCATCTCAGCAATGTAAGGCAGCAGGAGCCCCTCTCCACAGCTGGCTCCGCTGTTTGGCTCTACGCTGCCAATTTTGACTGGCTTTACAGCTACCAAGGAGCAGCCTCCCCGACCTCTTACCTCTTACGCTGGGTTTTGCTCCAGTGTTCAGGCACAGATCTTACCATTTTGCACTTGTTTTTCATGGGATTTGAACTGTTCTTGCCAACCT
Source organism: Astur gentilis (assembly GCF_929443795.1). Lineage (NCBI taxonomy): Eukaryota > Metazoa > Chordata > Aves > Accipitriformes > Accipitridae > Astur > Astur gentilis. Next base: position 7,627,037 of record NC_064898.1, read on the forward strand.
CTAAATTAGTCCTTATTCACACCAGAAAAGAACAATTTGCACTGATGGTGGCACCAATGCAAGTCCCAGCAGAGCCATGCTTGTTCCCTGTGGACTTTGTCCGAGTGATAAGAGAGGACCCTTTTTGCTGCCAGCCTGGCAGCACGGCATGGCTGGTCCCGTAGCAGGTGCTGAGCAGACCGTCCCTCTCTTCCCCTGGTTCAGCAGCACCTACTTATCCACACAGACCCCAAACACCACAGGAGCAAGTTCAGAACGTGGCCCACGGAGCTGTCTCCTGTGGCAAAGGGTGGTGACCAAGAACGTTTTTAAAAAAAAAATCGAACATAGAAAACATCTGTGCCTCTCTTCTGTCCAGGTTTATTTTTCCAATACTTCACATACCACAAATAGTTTAGTATGACTCCTCCATCAGAACAGAAGAAAAGAAAAATAAAAACATGCAATATTTCATTAAAAAGAGTATTTTTATTGACATGACAAATTTGATCAAACAGTCTGCATCCCCCCCCCACCTCCCATCCCCTTTCTACACCTCATCTTTCTGTTTCTCTCTCTTTTTAAAAAGCACTTTGCTGTCCTGTTGGGCTGCTCAGCCTGTCATCCTCTTGCTGCTTCTGGGATGTTTGGCTGCCCTCAGAGCATCATATGACTTCAGTTAGCTTGGGGGGCTCCAGCTGTGCTCTTAAATGTCATGGACAGAGGTAAAGAAAGAGGAGAGGGTTAAGAGAATCAAATACGTTATTTCTTTTAAATCCACTTCTTTTAAATCCTCTTGCAGAAGATGTAAATCACATGCTTGGCAGGCAGATTTGGGGATGTCACATGGGGGTTTGTTTGGTTTTTCGTTGATTATATCCCCAAACATTTGCTGTTTCTTACATTTTTTTCCCCTTGTTTGTCTTACTCATTCCTCATTTATTTCTATTTAAGTCCAAGGGGTCAGAACCTAGGATAAAATTTTGACAGTTCCTGCAGCTGATACAAGAGTTTTCTCATCCAAGCTATTTGGGAACCTATTTGGGATTGCTTACCATTGAAATATATCCTGGCCCTTTTCTCTGTTGGCCCTTAAAGTACAGCTCCTTGCCCCTGATTGACAGAAACCACAACTCAGGGCAAATTGCCAGTCTGCAAAGCACCACAGCACGCAATTATCTCGAAATACATTCAGATATCCAACAGAACTTGAAGTCAGAGTGCCTAAATTAACCTGAACTCAAGTTCATTAATTAACCTATGAGCAAGAAGATCAAGGCATTATCTCCTGATGACGTTCCTCACTGGTTTACCTAGGGCATTGAAATGGGGGTCCACCATCTAGTAAGTTGAAGAGTATTTATAAACTACCTGACACATATCTTCCTCAGGACTATTTGCTCTTGTAGAGTTGGTTCCCTCTGGGGGAGAATGGGTTGAAAATTCCCCCAGTTTTCAGAAGACAACAGTCAGGAGAAGTTCCTGAGATGTGGGGAAGTGGAAGGACGGATCAGCAAGTAAACTTTAGCAAGATTAAACACCCAAAGGAAAAATGGAAGGCCTTGTACCCCCGTCCTCCTCCTCCCAGGGCTTCTCCAGAACTGACACTGCCACCTGGGAAGAAACGACAACTATGTGACCCCTTTCTCGCACAAGTCCCCCATCCCAATCAAAAGGAAACAAACGGGAAAAGGAAGGGGTATTTTCTGCACATCTTTCCCTCAAGCTGGAATCGATGCTGGAGGTGCTTTGTAGGGAGAAGCTCACAGAGCTGTGGAGACATCAGCTGTCCAGCTCTCATCTTCCCTTGGCCTGAGTGCCCTTCACTGTCCCCAAGCAGTGCCATCATCACAGCAGGGAGGACAAGATGACTTCTAGGTCATCTGTTCATCGAGGACTAGATGGCCTCCAGAGGTCCATTCCAGCCTCAGCCATTCTGTGACCATTGGCCATGGGTCTGAAACCTCTCCCCTCACCCGGGACCCTGCAGCAAGCTGATGGCCGCTGTGACTGCAGGGGTTTGCTATGATGATGCCCTTCAGACAACCCAGACCTCCTACACTGGAGGAGGTTGGTTTTCATACACTAAACACCCTTGAGGAAAAAAAAAAAAAAATCAACATTGTTAAGCAAAAGTTGAAACTTTTTAAACAAAAGCTCATTTTCTTTCTTTTTGAGACTGTGAAGTTCTTCAAAAATGAAAAGCTAATATGAAGCTGAAGAAAAAAATTTCGTGAGGGTTTACTTTGACAAGTTTGCCATAAAAAGATTTGGCATTTCCCATCTGGGTCCAATTATGCTTCAATCAGGTTGTGCTGGAATGGTAAAGAAAGGTATGGGGAAAAATTGCTTAAGTATCTTTTTGCAAGTTTATGGATAGATGAAAAAAACACTTGGATTTTAATCGAGCAATTAATACATAGCAGTGCTGATGGAAAATTTCACACCATCTGGGGGTGTGATTTCAGAAATTTTGTCTAATAATTTTGTTACTCTTTAAATACAAGTCAGTTTCAATGGTCCAGGCTGTAGCTTGTTTGGGAGTTCATCATAGCACATTCAACCGCAGTTAGTAGCTATGCATAGTTTATCTCAGCCTCTAAAATTAGATTTCTGGGTGATTGATGGACTCTGCTGCTTCTTTGGGCTTTTCTGGGCATGATTTTGCTATAGTAACTGTGTAAAGTGGACCTTCATATTTGATTTAACAACATGCTTGTATTTAATTTAATATCTGTGGGCCCATAAGTGTGATTTGGAGGGTGAGAGTGGAAGGATGGAGGATTATGTATGCACATACACAATCCTGGGATCATCCGATCCATATTTATTTTAATAGAAACAACCAGGTCCTGATCTCACTGCAGCCATAGAGGCGTTTACCATTGACTTCAAGAGAGTAGAATAGGAAACTTTACATACAGCAGTTCCCAAATCGCTGCAGCCATTTTCCTGCTACGGTGACTGCTCAAAGAACACTGCTGAAAAACTTTCAAATTTTTGCAAGTCGATTCTCCTGTTTTCAGCAAACTCACAGAGAGCAATTCCACACCATGAAAGGGAACATGTTAGCTGTCACTATTGTATTATCTTTATTCATAACTGTTGTTTGATATATATGTAATGAAATTAGAAAGACAGCACATGTGTTCACCACCTGAGCAGATGAAAACATCATTGTGAAAGGGTAAGATGTTAAAATATGTTTCTCTGCAGTTCCAAGGTGCAGCCCTGCATCTGTTAAATATTTACTTTTTTAAAACTAACTTTGGAGAAATTTGAGTTTCTGAGACCAGGAAAGGGTCTCTATGAACAGAAGACTGCAAAATGGATGTGTTTTTCTAGAAAAACAAGATTTGAAATCTTGGGAAAAGAAACCATGCTCCTTTTAGCAATTATTTTTAAAATTGATCTGATTTCATAAGCTCAAGGGAGCTTTGTTAAAGTGCATAAAGAGAAACCTGAAGAACAAGTGAGAATTTAAATGCAAAATCTGAAATATTCAGTGCTATGTTGCATAAGCATTTGCTGTCTCTTCCTCCCCCTGCATTTCTGTGTCTCTTTCCATACTATGTTCCCGTCATAAGAATAACCAAACGGGAGAGAGCAATAAAACGTAGAAACAAAAGTACATGAACTTACTAGTTTCCTTCTCATGTGACCTCAGAAAGGAATTTGCTCTCCCCTATGTCTCCAGCATCAGAGACAACAAAACAAAACTTGCATCTGCAAATGCCTGGTGGCTCATGGAAGAGAAACTGGATGAAGGACTTGCTGGAGTATGTTCCCAGGCTCAGCAATGTGGCTACAGCAGCCAGGGACAATTGTCATTGCTTCTTTCATGCCCGTAGTTACGGCAGTTCACACCAGCAGAGCATCTGGCCAAACATATTCAAGGCTGTTAATACAGGTGGTTTAGTGCAATCCCACTGACATTGGTGCAAACAGGTGATTTATACGAGTGGAGTTTGTTCTCTTACACGATAAAAATCTCATCTCCACACACACAAATAAGCACGGGGTAGGATGGCAGGTGGGGTAACCCCAATACCCCTTTCAGGGACATAAGCACCAACCCAGCTGCTCCCAGGGCTGTTCTGGGGAACCCTCAGCCCCACTGGCCAGGGGACACTCCAGAGTGGATCTCTGAGCAGCTTTTGGACCGATGGGGGTCACTGCCTGTGGAGCGATGAGATTTATTATGGGATGCAGGCAAAGGCATTTTGGGACTGTAGAAGATTTATTATGGGATGGTTAGGGGAGAAAATGAAGGCAGGGCAAGGGGAGATCAATGTAGTTTGGGACACAACCAAGCTTGAGAAAATAGAGGGATAAGTGTATAAAAAAAGCTGTTTGTGCGTAAGTAGTTTGCCCGTCAGTACGCTTGTCTGGCCATGCCCTGCACCTGAACAGCACAGTCTGTCCTGTCTTCTTGTGCAACTCCTTTCTACCTCATTCCTGGGTGAGGAACTGTCTCTTCTGTGTGCACGTGTGTGTGGGGGGGTTTGAATGCAGCCAAAGGGCTAGGGCCAGGGGTCAGAGAGCCCTGTGTCCATGGTCCAGCACCTGGTGCAACTGCAGCTTCACACACATCTTGAAGATCGGCTGGCCTGGACTATTTCCTAACAGGAGGAACACTTTCCCACTCAGTCCCTGAGATGTAAGACACTGCTGCCACCAGTCAGATGTGTTTAGAGCCATCCGTATCCTGTGCATCTCTGCAGCCACCAAGAATGGCTTTGTGAAATGCCACCACTTAACTTCCCCCATCCCAGGCTCTGTCTGTCAAACTCTTTAGACTGGGGCAAATGAAAAATTACACTTCTGAAGTGAGTGGAGGTGAGGTGAGCATCAGACCCTTTTCACTCAGAAACCATCACTGCTAGGGAATTAAACAGGACGAAGAGCCAGACACATAAAAAGTCATGTTCCTAAGATCTTATGAGGCTCAAGCAGGTCAGGACATCAACATCACCTACAGGAGAGGAAGGCACGGGAATGTATAATCTGCAAATCCCACTATGTATTCTGCATTGAACTAGGCTTCCAAAGCTGCCTGGCATTATCATGCCCATCAGAAGAAACAGACACCTGCAGGACTGTGTGTGAGTTTTTGAGAATGCCTGCACTGAGTATAGACTTCTCCAGTGGTGGTGTGTTACAAGTTTAGCTTTCATTCCATCCATTTTGTTCAGTTTATGAAGTCAAAGAAATATGGTCACATTTCCTCAATCATATTATCAATGATCACAGCATTTTGCTGAATGTATGTTTAAAAAAAGCTTTATTAAAGCATGAACACTGATTAATTCAACATACTTTCTGTAAATACATTCCAAATACCTCCACAAACACATTCATTTTTGAAAACTAGATTATGTATTATTGTTTTTAAATTATTTTAACTTGCTCTGCCAAGTAACAGCACTTGGGATAGGAAGACAAGAGCTCTGTAGTCCTTGGGGGGCAATTTAATTTGCTATTTAAAACATAGTTTAAGTTTCTGCTGAAGAAAATTGGCAGCAGGCAAAGGTCACTTGGCTTGTCCAGAATCATATTTAACACACTTTTTTCCTTGAGAATAACCACACTTGTTGCTTCTTCAGTGACCCTCTTCCTGTCTTCCTTGTTTTTAGAAGGTCTGCTAAGTAGACTATTTTCTAGGGAAAAGTTACATTTTCAGAAGTACATATCTCCATGTTCTGTGCCTGAACTTCTCCAGGCTTTGTTTATGATAGTATGCTTGTTTGAATGAATAACTCTGATGAAAGCCAGTGTTATGAACCCAGTTAGGATTTTATGAACTTCACCTTAATACCCTCATGCAAATCTTCTCTCTGATCCATGCCTAGATTTGAGTCCCCCTTTTTATGACTCTTTTTTGCTATTGTAGCCACATCTTGTCAGGTATTTCCTACATACCAGAGATCTCAACTGTGCTACACCATCCTAAATCCATGACCCAACAGCAACAAGTTCCTCCAGCAGGGAACCCTGGGTCATTCCTTAGCCTCAGGGAGACTAAATTCTTCCTCAAATGCCATGGGATGTGGCAGAAGTGCACCTACCACTCTTCCAAATTATAGAATTATACTGGTCTGTGGGTAAGAGCTTTGCCTGTGACTGTTCTGTGGTCCCAGGAACACCTGTGGTATGTAAGTATAATGGAAAGATCAGCGGCAATTTCTCCAAGAAGACAGCAGTAGAGGAGAGGTGCACAGATTAGTAGTTAACAAATCATTCATCAAAATGTGTTGGATGGCCTGTATTTATGCATAAGTGAGACCCACAGATCATCCTGATAGAAATTCTGCCTGGCACACAGGGGAATCGGAGCCTCCCTGTGATAAGGGGCCACCCAGATCCATTTAGCACTTGTAGGGCTCTGCCATAGAAATGCTTCATTCTTGTTGGGCTAACCTGGATTCATTCTTCAGAGAAAAGACATCTCCTTCACAATAGCAGAAGTTTCTTCAGGTGAAGGAAGATATAAGAAATTCCTTGAAAGTTCACTGAAACTCCAAGGAATTCAAGAAAGCAGAGTAGGCTTTTTTTTTCCTAACTGAGTGTAAAAGATGTGCTTAAATTGAGGCAAAGACATTTCCTCACACAGCAAACCCACGTAGGACAGAACTGTTAGCCTTCAAAAAAAAAGTGAGATGCAAAGGGCCCAAAGCAATATTACACACTGGCATCCAAGCAGTAACAGGAAAGGACCCTGCATTTGGCTGTTTCTCACTCTAAAAACTGTAGAAGAAATCAGTCCTGCAGCATGTCCCCAACTTCCCTGATCCTCAGATTCCCTTTACTAAGGGTGGCCTTGTCTTTATTTATCGCAGAAGCTGCCTATAGCCTACAGCCGGGTTCCTTCTGCCATGTGCTCCTCGAAGTCGGTCCCCACTGCCCTGTTCATAGACTCACACTCCACTGAGACAAAGGACAGAAGAAGACATTAAATCCTACACTGTGGTATTTCAGATACACTTGCAGGAAGTCCAACAGCTACCAAGGTTTCCAGCTCAGTCTGAAAACATCAGGAGGCGGATAATTCACCTTCCCCCCTTGAAAACTTGACCCTATATTTACACTTCTTCCCCCTTAAAAAATTGAGTGTCTCACTTCTGGTTTAATTCAACTAACTTCAGCATCCAGCCTGTCCTTGTTATCCTCTCTGCATGGCATGAAAGAACCCTGTAACACTCTTCGTTTGCTCTCCATGAAAAAAAATCACACCATTGGGTTATCATTGTTCTCGCCTGGGAAAGATCTGCCAGGGTGACGCTGGTGCCAGCTGACAAGGGCAGTCCATCTGAGCAGAGTTTCCATGAGGTTATATGTATGCCCATCACCATCAAAAATTAAACCTTTAAATCATCTATTCTATATTTCTTTACTTCTTTTTTTAAAATCTCTGACACTACCATTCAGCTCTTCAGCTGGTCTGAAACACAGCAGGTCAGTGTATGTATGTCATTTTATACCAGGTGGGGAACTGGCCCACGGATTCTCACCCTCCTCATTTCTCATGCTGTACTACCTGTGTTCACAAACTATAAATGCACCTAAGAGGTCTTCAGGCATCACCTTGTATGATTCAGGTGATTAAAAATGATTGCCTTTTACACTATTTAACCCTTAAGCATTACCCCACGGCCCTTCTTTAGAGGCGCTCTGAACAGTGGCAGCAAGAAAACAAACACCACATGGTTTTGCGCTGCTGACCCAAATGAAAATTGATTTATGGCTCATATGTACGGCCGAGGCACCTTGAAACTCCCCTGATGGCTGCAGTGGACTAAAATCTTGATCTGACTCGAGCTCCTCATACTCAGCTGGAGGGTTAGGCTGCAGAGCTCATTCAGATCCTCACACTGGATTCCCTCCAAACCCAGTCAACCTCTCCTTTTAGGGCTGGGCTGCAGCTGCAAACAGAATGTGCATCTGCAGAGCCCTCTCTGAAAATAGTCGTCTTTGTTGTGACTAAGATATTTAGATCTTTTTTTCAGTAGCACCCTTATTTGATTGACTGATGTGCCTGCAAGTTATTTCTGAATTTGGGTTATTTCTATTTCTGATGTAAGATTCTAGATGCTCTGTAATTGCTAAGCCCACTCTTTTATTTGATAATACTTTTTAATCTAAAATAAGGAGCAAACTGTTTTGTTGCGTAAAGTCCGTATTTGTGTCAGAAATATTGATGGTCACAACCAGACTAAGGGCGTCTTCCTCATGTATTAAATTACATTGCTTAGAAGCATAACAAGTCAACATCATGCCCTCCTGCACTGTCACTTAGAGATCTTTTTTAGGTCCCTTCTTCCTTTCCTGTTAGAAAAACACAGGGCTGTTCAGTAACTCTTTCTTTCGCAGGCTGTCAAAAGGAAGAAGGGATGATGTGAATTTGCCCATGTGGTTTCACATTGATTGTTTGATCAGCTCTGCTAAAATTGGTCAGATGTTTTGCATTCTGATTAGAAATGTCTGACATGCAGGATTCAAGAGTGAAATATAAAATTAACTACAAAGGCATGTAAAAGTCATTGTGCATCAGTAAATATATGAAATTTCAACAATAATTCATGGAAGTTCCTAAGGAAACCTTGATTATCAAAGGTTAACAATGTGGGACGATAAGTGATATTTACTATTGGAGAGCTCCTGAAACCATGGAGGACTGTGTGTGGACCTGCGTGCATGTGCATGTGTGCATCCATTCATGAAACTTCTAAATGGTTATAAAGGCAGTTTAAATGGGCCTGCTTTAATTGGAAAAGAAAAGCTGGAAGGAGCAGCCTAAAAAATTACCCTCAACCACATGAGCTGACTAATCAAAATAATATGCTGCATGAGCCTGAAAGTTGGAAAAAATTAAAATAAACCTCTGGGTTTATACACAAATCTTTTTGGCTCTCAAAACCTATCTCAGAGAAGCTACCTTTCACTCAAACACAGGTGCTGTGTTAATAATTACTGTGCTTTCACACAAATCATTTGGAACCAAGAGCGATTCAACTTTTAAGAAGTAATTTGTGTTCTACATGTCAGAGCTTTGTAGTATATTTGATGGTAAAAACCATATAGATGGTTTTTACATTCCACCTTATCTATATTCTTGCAAGGATTAGCAAACATCCTTCTGAAGTAAAGGTAAACATTTTGTTTTGTGTACGCTGGGTTTATGTTGGAGTTGTGCTTTTAGCTGTTGCTATAGAAACAGATGCTAAGATGTGGCAAATTTACAACACTTTGCAAAATGAGTCTCCACACACATCCAGTGAGGAGTTTAGAGCTGGTTATCTAAAGTCTCCAAAGCTCCCGTCTGCGCTAGGCACACTCCAGCCACAGGGACTGATTTAGGCACTTGCTGTAACCATTCTTCATGCTCCCAGTGGCTTTTGTGACATCACATGCTCGTCCCAAGACCCCAAAGCCAAGGGCAAGGACAAGGGCTGGAAGAGTGACAATTCCATAAGCTAAATTAAGTAGAATCATCAGTGTAATAATTTTTTTCACATTAACTAGATCATTACCTTTCTGATACTTTTTTTCAAACCATTTTTAAGAGGTTAATTCTGGAAGATGTATTAAAGCTAGTTTTGAACTGCAGTAGTTCTTTCTTTTTCTTTTATTTAATGACAGTGGACAAACGTCCTTTGTATTGGACTTGCAGTAATGCCCAGCTGTTCTCACAAGCAGCAGTGTCTTTGTGACATGCACTGTTCAAATTAATCATAATTTCCTGCTTCAACCATCTTGCAGTATAACAAGGTAAAAAAGGAGCAGAATATGGAAAGCTATTAGTGTAACAATAGGCACATATACAATTAGTTCCTTTTCTTACCCTCAAAACAAGTCACAGACACAGAAAGAAGCACAAGAGAAAAAAAAACTTGAATATGCAGAAATTTCATTTTGTGTTGTAAACAAATAGAAAGCTCTAGGCAAAGTTAGAGGAAATACTACAGCTTTGTTTCTTTTGTGTCTGTTTCTGAAAACATAAAGGTATATCCACTGTATCCAGCAACATCTCAAACAAACTGTTATGAGCTGACTTATTTCTTTGGGGCAAGGCAATGGGATCTGAAGCATGCAGTAAATGACTATACAAGGTTTCATTCATGAAGCAGCAACTAACTATTTAAGCCTAAGGTACTTCAATTAAGGAAAGCTAAACTTCTTAATACGAACTACATCACAAGCTCCGGTACAGTGCATAATAGATCAACAAGGCACACAGTAATTAGAACCTTGTCTAAATGATGACAAGAGGTTATAGGATCTATTTCAGTCTCCAGTCCCATAGAGGAAATCATTATAAGATATTCTTTTACTCTTACTTTTCCAAAGGCATTTTTTTTCCAGCAGTATCAGATGTTTATGTTACCATTTTTTTTGTGGTCTTACTTCACCAATTTTCATACCATTTAATGATCAAACAGAAAATTCGCTTTTATCAACTTATAAATTTAAACATATCCCACATAAAATGCAGACAAGCAACACCAGCATAGTAATTATCTAAAAAAAAAAAAAAAAAAAAAAAAAGAAAGAAAGAAATAGGACTTTTTAACATTCCTTGCACCCTGCTAGGAACAAAAATAGCTTTCATACGGATCTGTGAGTGAAGTAATAAAATCTGTTGGGGTGGGGATGGGGAGCTTGTTCTGCAGCAAGACAGACTCTACTGAATTGGAACATGGTGAAAAACATACTCATCAAGAGCAAAGGAGATTAGAAGCATCTTTCACATTGACCAAGCCTGCCTACATCCAGCCATAATAAATGTTTCAGTAGCACAGGCTGACCATAATAAGTATTTTTGCAGGCTTAATGCCAAACCTGAAACAGGGTTCTGTAGGACTCTGTCCAATTTCTTAATTTAAAAATGCAGTATTCATTTAAAAATATATTTTTAGCTGTAGCAGCACAGCTTTGTTGCACTGAACTGTTTTTTCTAACTTTCCTAAATGCTTGATAAACTTCCAGGTTTATTAAAACAATTTTACAGTAGGATGAAGTGACTGTAAATCTCCCTCCAGCTCCTTGCTAGAAGTTGCTTTTGTGTAGGTCGTCTACTTTGTGAAGTTCTACTCCAATAAGTTGTTTGTTGGTTAAAGATGTAAGGTCTGACCACGCCATTAATCCTTCAGCAGAGCTCCCTCTCTTCTGCTTCAGGGCACCACATGGAGAGACCCTGACAACACTGTGGCCCCATAGTATGGCCCAACCACTGTCTCTCCAGTCCTTCTCTTTGCTTCCACCCTGAGCTCCTTGAGGAGAGGTTGGGGGAGCTGACCTTCTTCAGCCTGGAGCAGAGATGGCTTCAGGGGACCGAACAGCAGTCCCCAGTGCCTACACGGAGGTCATCAGGGTGATAGAGACAGGCTCTTCACAGCCGTGCATGGTGGGAAGAAGAGACACAACGCACGTGAGTTGAAACATGAGACTTTCAGCTGGGATATAACGAGAAACTTTTTCCCCATGAGGACAGTCAGAGGTGGTGGAGTCTCCATCCTTGGAGGTCTTCAAGCCCTTACGGGATTAAGCCCTGAGCAGCCTGGTGTAACCTCAGAGCTGACCTGCTGTGAGCAGGAGGTCGCAGCAGAGACGTCCTGAGCTCCCTCCCGGCCTGAGGTATCCTGTGACTCTGTGAGAACCTCAGTGTAGTCTAGTAGAGAAAGCAGCTTTTCTTCCTGGGACTTTCCATCTTCTGTGTCATCAGAAAGGGCCTCCACAGCTTTTGAAAGTCTCAGGGTTTCGTAGCTGCTATGTGAACACTTAAAATTTATCTGCCCTTACATAAAAGCTTGTTAAGCTGAGTGCTATGCTAAAGATTGCAAACACTTCAGGACAAGGTGATTTAGCACAAAAGGCGGTCAAGACTATGGCTTCTCCTGAAAGCTATCTCAGCAAAAAAAAAATGCATGAGAGTGAAGAACGCTTAACAGTGAATGAATAAATACAACTATAAAGTGGAATTTCTGGGTTTCCCATTACAGGTGAATTTACATGTGATATTGAGCTGGAGAAGCTGGCTCATTGCCACTTCTTCCCCAGCCTGTCTCTGGCTAGCAAAGCACTAGGCACGGGTCCAAATCAGTTTTTCTTCAGTCATGCTGTGACAAAAACTGAGGAGCAGGCTCATGGCATGCAGAGCCCTTTGGAGTTCTCTGGATCCCCACTCTGATTAAATGGAAAGTGTCTGCTTTCTGTTAAAATGAGGGACAGCTTGTCACCATCTGCATTATATTCACTCTCTTTCTTGGTTATTATCTTAGACTCTGCTTTACACCACAGTACCTGAGCATCCTCACAAGCAGGAGATACTTCATGAGTAAATCCCAGCAGTGACTTTGAGAGATTTATGATCTTTCCAAGTACTCACTTGCACTCTATTCTGCTGAGGAAACTTAAAAAAGCCATGGTTTTGTTTTTGGGTTTTGGTGGGGGTTTTTTAATGTTGATAATCTGTAGGTTTGTGACTAGCTGAGATAATGTCTTTTCAGGTAGACATTAAATTTACTGTAAGTTTTTATGAATATGTTTTCCTAACAGGTAAACATTTTTATGAATATGTTTTCCTAACAGGTAAAAAGAGATGTTATGCAATAGTAAAACATATGTTTTTCAATGAGTACATTATTTTCAATCTTTTAAAGTAGTAATATTTTATTTTAAAGTCAAAATATGCATCCCTGAGAACCCTAAGGACAAATTTTGTCCAATAATAACGAAAATATTATTGACTTATTCTGTGGAAAAGTCTTCAGGAAGTATTGAAAAATCTCTTTAGAGAAGGGCTCTGTGAGTTTTACTTGCGGAGCTGTTGCCTGAGGTAGCTGCCTGTGGCACGGGGCACACTCCTTTGGCTATATGGAGAACTTAGACTTTTAGTGAGTGGTTCATCAGGGATTTAAAATTCAAGGGCTAGTTAAGCCGTCAACATCTCCTCAACACACTTCAATTTCTACAGTGGTTACTGTGATAACATTATGTACTTTGGAGGGTCTAGCTGCCTTGCATCATTCTGCTGATGCATCCTTGACTGAAGATGAGGATGTGGTCGAGCTCACTCAGCCAAATCTGGTCAGGAGCTGCTAGGCAGCATGACATGGAGAAGGAGTGAACTGGGCCGCACGGCCAGAGATGTGATCATGTTAGAGGGAGCAGACTCTGGCATCTGACGGCCACGGCAGCACCAGCTAAGAGGAATTTAAGCTGCTGTGCAACCGCCATTTGGTATGATGGGCCTCCGCCAAAGCAGCCGGGACACACAGGTGAACCTGGACCTGCTACCAAGTGTAGGGAACAGCCTCTCCGAGGTTGCGTTTTCTATGATCTTCCTCTGTTTCTGTCCAGTAGGAAAAGTCATTCATACCAAGCCTAATGGTTAATGCCTTACCCATCAACCCCAAAGTTCATATGAAAACTTGCTGAATCAATAGCCCATACCATCAATGTTTATGGGACCGCTCTGTCCAGAGAAGAGGCCACTGGTGACACCCACCAGCACGTATACCCAGATCCTTGACTTTTTTGAGGACTCCCTGTTCTGGCGCTTTCCGGCTAGTGACACCGTCATTTACAGCTGTACAAATTGCTTTAAAAAGAACGATGGTTAGGTAACACCCTAACATGAGTGTTGCTCTTTCTTTGTGTGGATAGAAACGACTGCACACAACGCATTTCAGAGGATACGAAGTACCCCAGTGCTTGCTTTTCCAAGACACTGAACCTAATTATAAGAAACCTGGTAGATTTGGGGTAAGAAAACCAAGACAGGACGTGGTTCTTAGCCGAGTAATGATGTATAAATAGCTTTCTGGGGGCTTAATGTACGTTTTGTTATGAGACTGTACAGCAAAGCCAGTAAGCGGCAGGAACAGATGAACACTTAAGAAAGAAAGATCCTGCTCTCATTCTGATGTCCCTAATCATGAATGCCCCAAAGAAAACAAAAATACCTAAATGCTGCATGTAGGACAGTGCCCTAGACCACCGTGTTTTTTGGAAATTGTCTTTAAGGAGTCAGGGTATCTTCTTCAGTTTTTACTGTAATAAAAGATGACCTTTTACATGATACTGCAATAGCAGTCAAAACTAAATTATTCCATTACCTCAATGCTTGCAAGTCCTTACATTTTTAAGGAGCAATTCTCATGACAGAAACACTGACCCATTCACATTATCCAGCTACACTGGTATCATGTAATGGTACCTTTACGTTTAGGTGACTTATGTGCCTATGATCTCTAAATAAATGGCCCTCTTTTTATAGCCTTCACTTGTGAAAGACCTGCTTTTGTCCATAGTTTTCAGTTCCTTGTGAGTGAACTGAAATGTCTCAAGCCATCTCCCCCAGCATTTCACCTGGTAACTTCAAGTAGGTCTGAAACTATCAGGAAAACAGCTAACCAGCCCCAGTAGTCAACAGGTACTAGGTACTGCATTAGAATGTGCTCCGAAGAATAAGTCACCCCTAATTCCTGAGGACTGTGTTATAATCCTTCTGTCTGAGTCAAATCTCAGAGATGCTCTCATAAGAGTCTTTTGTAGTACTGGACTCTCCTTTGAGACAAACACAGTCATTTGCTGTCCTAAAGTTTCCACCCGGTGTATCGCTGTAAAAGCACTAGTAATGGTGAGTGGAGATTAGCACCAGCCTGGACACTTAAATCACACTTGTGTTCTGGGCTCCAAGTCCTACCCATGCAGAGAAAGACACAGGCCCTTGAAAGCCTCCAGAGGATAAACCTGTTTGCAGAACCAAGTTCTTAAGCACAGGTTCATCAGGTAACTAAAATACAGGTGGTAGTGAAGCAATGACATTATTTGGCCTATAACCCACCTCAGGTTTCCTACTCAGTAATCTGGAAGTGTATTTGGTTTTCACACCCTCAAATTCTATGCTTTCAGTCAGAAGAACCCAACAATCAGTGTGAAGAGTGGCTTTTTCCACCCTCCTAAATGAGTTTGTGGCTTTGTTAACTTTACCAAGTTTAGTAGGATAAAATTTCTAATGAAAATAGTATTTCATGGCTCTAGCAAATCAGAGTTACACAACATGACAAATAAAGCTAACTGTATCATGTGATAAAACAAAAATTAGCCTGTATCATATCTGCACATGAACATCTCAATGTACTGTTATCTTCATAAATGTTTTGAAGGTCTCTTAAGGGTTAAAATAACACAATGTATCAGCGTGGAATTACTTAAATATGTTTATTTTATGTTTTACGCAAATTTTATATTATCTTAAAAAAGACTGAAAGATGCTACATGCAACCACTGAAGTAGTTCAAGCTCAGTTCTTTGTCTGCAAGACGAGCATAAATGGATTTGCCTTTCTTGAAGGTCTGTGAGAAAAAGAGGCAGAATACGAGATGTTATTTGCTGATGCCAACGATCAGTTATTATTCCTGCTGGCATACTCAGGCTTTTCTCTACGGTGGAGCAATGCTGAAGTGCTGCTGACTGAAGACGCAAACACAGCCCAAGTGCCTAGCATATTGGTTCTGTAATTTGGCTTTCCCTATTGCAAATCCCTTTCCATTTATAGGGCTAGTTGCAATGCAAGGGTGCAGATGCCCCTGCTCCCTTCAGTGACACTCGGCGTTCAGGTCCCTGGGGTATGGCTATTCATAGTTCTCCGTGCTGTTCACTGCAGAGTCCTGACGATGATGCATTGATTGCCGTGAGGAAAACTGACAATTTAAAGCAAAACCACAGACAGACACAGACACATAGACACATGTGGGTGGCGGTGACATGGACAGAAACAGACTTCTCAGGATTCAAAGCTGGTGACAGACTTCAAAGGCTCAGTCTCTCACTGAATCATCAATAATACTGCACATACTCAAGCCTTTATTTAGCTGTTTTGGTGAAAGAATTAGCTCTTGCTTGATAACCATCCTAAGATGCTAAAACTGTCCTATGTAGTATTTTTGTATTCTAAAGCAATTTAAGTGCGTGTGTTTGCGTGTGTTTCTCTCCAAAATACCTCTTTGGCTGCTGAAGGCTGTCTAGCACTTATTAACTGTGGTTTTGAAAGTGCTGTTAGGCACGGTCCTGAGCTGGCAACACTGATGAATTGTTCCCAGTAAGAGACTATTCCCCAAAGGTGAATTCCTCAGGGATTTTCCCAGAGATCATAGGAAGTATACGTGCATCTATAACCCCGCTGGGGGACCCATGGTAACTCCCCATGAGGCCAGCTGTCTCTGGCAGGAGCACACAGGGAGCAGCTAGGTCCATCTCGTGCCACTTGCTGCGACTTGGAGTGCCTCGAAGAGCAAGGACAGGATCTGCAGCCATGCCCTGCTGCCGCTTTCAGGGCCTGTCCCTTGGCATGCACAAATGTGCTGCAGATGACAGCAGCTCTGCCAAGGTCTTGAATACAGAATTTGGAAAGATTTCATTTGTGGCACTGCCCCTTCCCATGCAAGAAACCTTTTTCTATCTGTGAAACCTTAATGATTTAGAGAAGTTTCCTTTATTTGCATGTTTCCTTTGAGAGGTTTTATATCTTTCTTTCATTGACTAATTAAGTTAAATGCCATGTTGCTATTGTGGAAACCTCTCTCTCTCTCTCTTTCCAAAAACAGCATCCCAGCTTCCACAATTTCCAAAAATTGAAACCTCTACCACAGCCATCACTTGACTCTTTTATGCTTTTGGAATCGAGATGAGTTTTCTTTTGAACCTGGAATAAGAAAAGGCAAAAGACACTGTTTAGGACTTTATTACAATAAGCTTATACTGTTCAGTTGCTGGTTTATGGACAGTGCCAGGGTGCAGGGCTGAATTGTGACTGTGACACATGGGTGTGCAGAACTGCAGCTGTACTCTGCATCCATGCCTGGCCTCTCTCAGCTTTAGGGCCAGATAAGCAGGACCTAAATTGTGTGTCCTGATCTGTAGGATCATGGTGTGACCAGACTGCAGTGAACGGGTGCAGCATTGTTACTTCTCACTGTACTGACCAGAAGCTTTTACTGCTGGAGTGGGCTGACAGCAATTTATTTCCATCTCTGCCTTCATAATTGCTAAAAACAAGTGATGAACTATTTCTTAGAAATGTGTCACAACATGAATACAGAAAAATCTTCTCAGATATTCATGGAAAGTTCAGTAAAAGTGCTTTGAACATGATTGACTCAAATCAGCATCTCCTTGTACCTGGAATACTCTCTACCCAGTGTTCAAATTCCTCAAAAATAGTGGTGTGGAAATGAAAATGAATAGGAAGGAAGAGAAGAAAAGAAGGAGGAAGGAAGGAAGGAAGGAAGGAAGGAACGAACGAACGAACAAACAAGGGAAGAAAGGAAGGAAGACAGGAAGACTGATTTTGTCTTGAGGACATGTATGAAGCAAATGAATCTGAAGGAATAATGCTTAGAAAATTAAAAATATATATATATCAGTGAAATGTAGTGAATTTCCTTCCCTCACTTTAGTTATACATAACCAAGTCCTAAAGTGCTAGAGTTGACATAGACTAGGATTAAGAAGCAAAATTATTGTGTGATCAGTCAAGCAGATACAAGGTGATTCTTCCTCCCTCTGGGTCACTCATGGTTCTATGTATACACACAATCTATAAGAAAGGGCAGGATCATAAACCATAGTTGTATCATGACTTAGGAAAATAAAATGTGAAAGCAGAAGCTTGAAACAGTGTGAAATTCACTATAAATAGGTCCAAGTTTTCCTAAATCAAGTTTTCAGCTACAGATATGTAATATGTTCTGAGTGTGAAATGTCTGGTAGCTTTTCTTACTGCTCAGAGCAATCAGTCCTGTTAACAGTTGAATTTAAAGTTGACAATCCTGAGAAAATGAGATAAATAATCTTGAGATGGAACAACTAAAAACGAATGATAGCGTAATCAGGGATCTACATCCTACAGCTCTAGATATATCATATCTTCCTCTTCATTAATTAAGAGAAGTCAGATTTACAATGCATTCCCTTTTGCCAAAGTTTTTGCCTGCCCAGGGGTTAGTGTCTGAAAAAAAAATCCTGTGAGCATGCAAAAATTCTTGTTTGGGCAATTTCATACTATTCTTATATGTCTTTTCCCTAATGATGCTGCAGAGGTTGGCTACAGGGAAAGAGAACAGACCCATTTTGTGTTACAGTGGTTTCCTCATTACTTCCTTTGCCTTTTGTACACTTCAGTGCAGAATAGCAATCCCCAGAGTGTCTGAGTAGGTCCTCTCATCTAATTCCTTCCCATCTGACTTCTTTCTGGCTGCTATGGCTTAGCACTCCCCTTCACAGGCAAACGTCAACTAAATGCAGTTTATGACGTCCTTTTGTCATTTTTAACATTTGGTGGTTTGTGGGTTTTTTTATCCTTTGTTCTTTTCAGTCTTCTTCCCTCTACTTTTCCATTTTGTCTTTATGTCTAATCTCACCCATCATGCTAACTCTGATGTCATCAACTATCTGCAGGTTCTTGCATTACCAAGGGGGTCTCAGTTACCCACCCTTACATGCCATATTTACTACTCTTTCTTTTTTTACCAAGAAAAATCTGTGACTTCCCCTGTGCGTGGCTGTTCTACTCAGCCTGGCTTCAATGCTCTTCATGCTCTGCTTCTTAGTGTCATCTTTGATTTGTTAGTTTTCTTCACAAACACCTATTGCTGTCTCCAAATTTTCCCTAGCTCTGCTACAAACCTCATCCATGACTACCTTCTAGCCTGTTCTCTGTGTCTTCCAGAAACACTCTGTATCTTCTGGATCACTGCCTTCCATCTCGGTATTGCTGTCAGGGCTTCCTTCACTGGCTATCCAGCCCTCAGGAACTGTCTTCTCTACCTCAGTAATGCTGTATTTCAAGTTCTCTCTCACATTAATATATATTTATCTTGGATGGATTCTCCAACCCCCAATAAATATAGAGAAATAAATGGCCAGATATTCATGTCATTTTGGTCAAAGCAGCAAGTATTTCTTATATCTTGATGCAAAGGCAGTCCAGGGCTCTAACACAAGTTTATACCATTACTTCCTTTTCTCAACAGTTGAGGAGCAGTTTTCCAGTTGCAAGCAGAAAATGTGCAAAGTATGGCCTGTACGTACACCTAAGTATACATAATGCACAGGCCTCTGGGAAAGGCAGTTCAAAACTAACTCAGACCACCTCTACAGTCTTCTCCTAGAACTATCACACAATGAAACATTTAGGGCTATGGCAGATTTTTATTAAGTACAATATCAAAGACTATAAACAAGAGATGGAAACTAGAGATAAAAAGCTCAGCTTGGAGAACTTGTGCAATCAACTTGATAGAAAAAAAAATTAAAATGGAGATATTATTCACTTCAGTGCACAAAGTATGAGGAAGAACAAGGCAGGTATTTCCTCAAATTATCAGAAATGTTGAAAGACTTTTCATCAGCTAGGGATGAGGAAAAATAGAGCTTAGCACTTTGAGAGACCACACAGGTAGCTCTGTATAGTAACCTACCTCCGCGCCAGAAACAGCCAACAATGACAAAGGAATACAATGAATGTATGCTGAAACTGTTGAATAAATGTGCTGAAAATGTTGAATAAAACCCCTATCTCATTGAAAGCAAATGGGAATTTTGTCTGTGGCTCTATTGACAAAATATGTAGTCACATACTGGGGAAATTTTAACTTTTCCTGGCTATGTACTGGTCTAGATCTTTATTACTCTCTGGCCAGAATATCTTGTGCTAATGAAGTGTGATAGAAGCTCTGCTTCTTGTGGGGAAATTGAAGGAAGGCTTGATCATATAGAGGACCAGCCCTTGAAGAACTTTTACATATTTTTCCTGGTACTGCAAGAACCGCTGCTTAAGTTAGGTTTAATTTTCTGAAAGAGTCAAAATTCAGACAGTAAATATTTAACTCTAAATGGTATTTCCATTCTTACACTACTTGTAAGACCAGTGAGGTCCACTGTAACAAAATATAATGCCCAAAGTTGCAAAGTCTTCATGTTTATTAGCCTCTTCTCCATGTCCCCATGTACCTCTGGTACCACCAGTGTGACCACAGTGTCTTTCACCTGCCTGTGAGAAAAGTATACAAGATCAGATGTGTGAAATGGAGCTCAGACCAAAGAAGATCTAACAATTAGTATATATGAGGCACTTTTAAATGCATTCATATCACATATTTGAAGTTTATGTCCCATGAGGGTTACAGTGTAATGTAGATATGAAAGATGCCCACAGTTGGTACATCTGGACTGGTATTACTCCAGATGAGGATATGATTCACTTAAAGAGCCTTGATTTCAGTCGTTATTAAAAAATAGGTGATTGTTTGGACAATATCCATACAATTTATGAATTCTGGTTACCATTAGAAAGACATTGTGTCTTTAAGTGGTGCTGTGTGAGGTCCACTATTTTCTGAATGTGTTTGTTACATGGGCCCACCAGGTCAGGTAAAAACAAATTATTACTTTGACAACTTTGCTGGCATTCAAAAAGACAATGCTGATGAAGCAATACTTTCAAGACATTCACAGGATGGAGAGGAAGAAACAAAACAAAGAAAACAAAAATAAATCTCAGATTGCCACAAACAGCGCTTTGGATAGAAGGCAAAGAGATGTGCATATTTCAATAGTAAGGCAGGACTAGTTCAGCCCACATGACTAAAATCTTGGAAGGGTTCATGCTTAAGTTGCTGAGAGCTGAGGAGATGAAAGGAAAGGTCAGATACCACTTCTCCTATTGACCTGGGACAGCTGATTTATACATCCCCATAGATGGGAAGGAGGAGCAGACAAGGAGCTTGAGTTCAATAAGAGTAACAAGAGGTCAAGGGAGTAAACAACATAGCCATGCACTTCTCCAAAGGTGTTAGACACCACAGAGACCTAGTGTATTGGAATTGACTGCTTTGGGTTGGTGGGTATTTAGCAAGAAAGAGCTCCACCAGACATGTAATGGCATGGCTTTAAATTTCAGTCAACATATCTGAAGCATGTGCTTAACTACTTCCCTAAACAGGGTTTAAAAAATTATTTTTAAAATAAATGGGGAATTTACTAAATGCACCCACTCTTCTGAAAAATACTCTCTACATTTCAATATTTTATCTTGACAAGAAAAATATCTAAGGGGTTTAAAGAAAATATTGGTCAACATCTGTGTATGTTCATTTTGTGTATTACTAAGCATCAGTCAGATCAATGTTGCAGTGCTGTGCTAATGTCTGGAATTCACATTAAAGCGGTGTCAGGAAGCCTGGAGTTGGAACAATATTGATGGTAAATGGATATAGGTCATTTGGACCAGAAGACTCAGATTTGCCATGCTAGTAAAGCTAATGGAAATCAATAAGAGAGCAATTATAAAAAAAAATTCAAAACACTAAAAAAAAAAAAAAAAAGGAAGAAAAGAGGGGTCTAAACTGAAGTATGGATACTATAAGTAAGCTTCATTTTTCTTACCACCACTTCTAATAACTTGGATTTTTTTCAAGGCTTCAAAAAAGGGAATTATTTACAAACATCTGTTTTGATCTCAGCCTAGCATTGACTACAGTGGATTTCAGCCTTGTTTAAAAACAACCTACAAAATAAGATTTCCATTCTGTCTCAGAACTCATTCCCTTCACCCTCCTGATCATTTGATTCCTTTAGAAATGCCTTCCAATCTCTACATCACTTTTTGATTAAATCTGCTCATACAGGATGCAGAAGCACAGGAGGCCTGGTAGAGGGACACAGTGCCTACCTAGGTGATATGAAAGCTCTGTACTGATGAAAAAAAGCAGGTACCAGGGTGGTGGTAAAGAAACCAGGAACATGGAATCAGTCATCCTTTGGCTATTGGGTCAGTATAGACAACTGCTCTAGGCAAAAGCCTTAACTTTCAGAAGGCTAATGTAGTTTAGATGACCACATACATAGCCTCTAATGAGGCAAAGCTTCCAGTGAACTGAGGAAGAACAGAAACCTCTCAACTCAAACTCTTGAGGAGAGCAACAATAAATATGGTGAGCAAAATAGATTCAAAACATACACATCTTATGAGTCAAGCCAAATGCTTTCCTTTTCCAATAAAAACAAAATTAGGAGGTGGTGAAGCTATATTTGATGGTGGCTTTAGTAAAGCATCTGTCAGACTTCCTCATAGAAAGAAAAAGCATGCTACACTGAAATTGTCCTTAGATATATATCCTGGAACCACCATCCCACGAGTCCTTTGTGTCTTTATAGAGCACCTGTAGCAGCTTGGATGAGAGATGACATTTTTACATAGCTAAACTTAAGTGAAATGTATCCCACTGTGAAAAGCTTAAGCTAAGATAGTATAGCATTACTTAATTTAAAATATGATGTAGTAGATATATTGCAGTATATGTACAATAGATGGACATAGTACTATAGTATTGCTGTAGCATAGTTGTAAGACTGAACTGAACATGGTAAGGACTTCACTTATTTAGCTCAAAGCAAAATCTACTCCTGCAGTAGCACATAAAGAGCACTAGCATTCTCTACAGCAAACTGGAACCCAGGTAACACAGAACTATTGACTGAAATTGTTCCAGGTTTGGACAATGATGTCCCCAACTGCAGTGCCATGGTAGCCTGAATGCAGTCATGTCGTGCTACCTGCACTGAGAACACAGCTACCCTGTGCCAGAGTCCCATGTGGAGCTCCTAGAGCACACTAGTTGCACAGTCACCTTCCTCACTGTCAAAAGCACAGAAAGACAATCTAGATGTCTACATTAACAAGTCATGAGGACCAGTAGGAAAGGATCTGTAGAGCAAAACAGTTGTTGATGACATAGCAGCCATATCATAATGCCTTTACTTCAGATCACTTCTGGTCTGGTTCCATGAAGTAAACACCTATCTGCAGCTGAAGGACATTTTTGGAGCACAGGTTCTGGTTTAGCTTCACCCAAAACAAGTCAGGACTGCTCAGCGACGTGAAGCAAAACATGGTGAAAAGGAACAAACAGAACAGTCAACGGGGACAGTCAGAAGGGTGAATTCAACATCTCACTTCTGGTCTGAATTTAAATGCTAATGTAGATGCACAGCTGTGCACAGTAAAGCATTAATATGAAGCAATTAGTGCAATGCGAGAGCTCTCCATTTCTCTGGGCAGCTCTTCCTGCAGCTGCAAGACATAGGGCTGTGGGTGAAGGACAGAGCCAGGGACTGCTCAAGCAAAGCAGCCAAGAGAGCAGAAGTTGCACCCATGGCTAATGCCAGATTCATTATTTTCATATGCATCTTCCTCTGACTTCAGGTCTTTGGCTTTATTGTATGATTTACATTAACTTATTGTAAGTATGATCCAACCAAAATGCCCGGAGATTTTGGTCAGAACAAAGACTGCTATGTGCTGTCTTTACAGGTCTAAGTGTTGTCCTGGCTGAGTGTAAGAATAAAAACACTATCTGATTGTCCTGGGACAGGAGAAGAGACAGGTATCTGTAAATTAGTAAATAATATCAATTTAACTGGGTGAAGGGGTATTTGCTTCCATCATTTCAGCTCATTCTTATAGGCTTTAAGGCAGAGATGAAAGATGGATGTGATAGAATAGAAAGATCTAATAGCAAGCAAGCAATGCTGTTAACATAAACGTAAGCTCTATTAGGGAATACAAAGATCTACCATAATTGTCAAGGTTACTTGAGAAGCTGCACATGCTCTGATGCACAACAAAGGGCTTAAATCATTCATGGGAGGGCCAAAATAGCTCGAGACTGGAGGGGTGTCTTAGTTTACACCTAGAAGTTGTTTTCCATCCAGCGGACACCTCTGGGCAGCCTTTTGTAGCCATCTTAATAAAGGATGCTTTATGTTAGAGCACATACCAAAAGCAGAGTTTGTCCTGTCATCTGCACGTATCAGCTGATGCAAAGACAAGTGGACAAACACTTCGCTGTGTAAGAGGCAAGACGTCACTGGTATTACTGAAGGAAGCATCTGCCAAACATTAACCAGGACTTTCAGAAACAGGCTGTATTTAACATCTCACAACCTAATATGGACCATATAGCAGCCAATATACCATCAAAGATTCTAAAACAAATAAATGTACGGCTTACCTGCAGAAAGACCTTCCTCTGGTTTTATTATCACTTACAACAGAGCCAATGTTTCAAGAGCAGAGGAAGATGGTTAATTCATCCATGTCATGTTCTGCATACTGTCTTAACCTGCCACCGCACGCACGTCCTGGAGAACGATGCTATTGTTATTATTTAGTACTAATGTTATTAAATGTCTTTGCAGAGGCTTACACAATCTGCTCTTATTTCAGTCACTCAACAAAGACTTGTAAAAAAGCTGCAAGAGGAAGTAATTTACCCATTCACAGATTAAAACTGGAAGTGCCAACCTAATGTAATTTTGACATTTTCCAGGCACAAAAGTCTGGTAGAGCAGCAGAGAGCCCCTGACTGAACACAGGTTCTTAGGCAAAGGAAAAGACACAACGGAAATTCAGGGACACATGTCCCAGCCCACAGCCTTTCTGGAGACCACACACACTATCACTAACAAATTTGGCTGACGGGTATTAAGAAAAAGGGCATCGTTAGTAGCAAGCTGTGCCTCCCCCTAGATTGGTTCATCTCTGCCATAAGGAGTAAGCAAGGCTGCTGGTTATTTCGCAGAGGACACTGAGATATATTAAGGGTGAGATTCAGGTGACCAAAGGCAGATATGAGCCAGCGTTTCTCTGCGCGTGAATCCATGATACCTAGGCTTAGCTGCCGACCTACCGCAGCCCTCTGGGTGACTACAGAGAAATCACTTAGTATGGTATTCATCTTAGCCAAATTTAGACTCCTGCAGTATAAACATCTACATAGGAGCAAGTCACCCTGTGCTCCCTTTGTAGTCAACAGAGAGAAATAGATACTTCTAGGGTGCAATTAATCTCATCCTAAAGAAGACATCTTCCAGATGATTTATGCCTTAAAAGTACCTGTTTTTCCCTGACTATAAAGGGAGTCTGAGGTGATTTTTGCCATATGGACACCTCAGACATGGACAAATAATATATCTAGCAGAGCCATAAAGCCATTGATATTCCACACAGCCTGCAGTTAGTATAAATGTTTGGTCAATAATAACTCGAGCTGAACTCAGACGGTTGACCTAGAGGTGAATGGCTCTGTATTCCATTACTAAGCTTCTGAATCATCCAGTGTCTCTTTTCTTTTTAAGTAAAGTCTCTCCTTGGGTTTTAGATGTCACTTAATGGAATGTGGATATTAAATGTATGTAAATCCATAGCATTTTTTGATAGAGCTGCATTCCACTATGTCCCATTATAAACACTATGCCATCCTCCTCTTTGGAGCTGTCAATCTGTCAGGCAGAGGAGCCTGTGGGCTCCCAAGGCAAATCCTTGTACTTTCAAGGGGACTGCTGTTGCCAAAAAGAAAGTTCCCAATGAAAATAGTTCTTGTGTGGAGACTATCAGAGAGACCCTCTTAAGCCATGTTTTTTATATCCTGGGATGATAGGAATTCCTTTACCAAAAGTAGTGCAGCTTGTTTTTTTCCCAGGATGTTCATTTCCATTTTATTTCTATTTCTGTCCTCAGAGGTCTCGTTCTGTTTCATGGAAATGTCTTCTATCATCTTCACTTTTGCTTCCCATTATTCTTCTGCACATTTTTTGCACAGTTTTTTATTGGAATTTCCACTTCAGTTATAAAATATGATGAGGTTTTTGCAAAACAATTCTTGTTGCACTTTTGCCTTCAACCTAGCAGTAAACTGTCGGGACAGAATATTTTTATTATTAATTTCTTTTTAAAGAGGTTAAATGCAGCTGTATGTTCACTTAAACTCCAAACACCAGGCACTATGTTATTTCACAGATGTCATTTAATGGAATGTGGATAATAAACTCTGGTAAATCCACAGCACCTGGGTGTTGAGCTGCTTTGCACTTTAAAGATCATCCTACTATAATACACAACCCCTGCTCATGTGACATGATCTAGATAACCGTCTCCACCAGTATCTGACCAACAAATCTAGAACTCCATCTTGTTAGATGGCTGGTTCAGTGGTCCACTTCAGATGAAGCAGTTTGCCATATTCAAGACACTTCTTCTCAAGCACTTTCTATTTTTTTGGAGGAGGAGGAGGCGCATGACACACTGCCTCTTCTGAGGCTGCCTCTGCACTTCTACAGTGAAGGTTTTTGTACAGCCTAGACTGTGCCTAGAGCATGTTGTTCCTCTTCTTCTGAGGACTAGGTATTATCTGCAAGATTACCCAAAGAAATGCTTATGTATTTAATATCCTGTTCATACTGTAAATTCCTGTATACATTTTTAGCAGACTAAATGTGGTCAGCGACAGCCACTCTTCAAATGTACCTAAACCCCATCTTCAAGGTTTTCAGTGACTACCTGAATTACACAGAAACCAGCATCGCGAGCAGGTGATTCCTGCAAACCTGAAAGAAGAGGACAGGAAAAATGGTGCTTTGAAGGTGCCCATCTCCTCTGAACTGCAGAGTTTGCCTAGAAAGTTACTTCAGATTAGACAATTATCTTATACATACCTGAAATTATGTAAGAAGAACTGTCACTTTATGGCTAAAATGCACCTTTAGATGTAATCTTAACAACTACAGACTAATTCTTTGTTTCTCCCCACTTGCTTCCATGGGAGATGCAGACACATTCAGGACTACAGCAAGTTTGAAATTCATTCTCCATCTTTCCAATGCAGTACTGACATTCATGTAACACAAAGCTTGGAGACTGGAACAAGAGATTTTTTCCTCACATTTGTATTTTAAGCATATTACCATTGCTGAATGGATCAGCTATGTATTCAGTTCAGTGAAGTTTAAGATCTTGGCTTTGACCAGAAGTCTCCAAATGCAGGCCCCATCTGGCAAGCTTGTTTTTTTTATCCCTCTAACATAGATGCCTAAAGCAATTTTACACAGGTGGCCAGTTTCAGTCAAATTTGAGAGATAATTCCTAACTATTGAATCCTTACACACTCCACAAAAATAGAGGTTCCAGGTACAGGAGAGAGACCTTATTGCCTTTACGGGACGAAAGGCAGTAGTAGTAAAAACAGATAAGTTATTAAACACCAAGGTCTTTAGACAAGTAACTACATATACACCCAGATCCTCTTGCTGGACCACACTGGTGTAAGCTGGGGTCCTGATGCTTGCCCATCCAGTTGTGGGACTTGCTGGAGTGAACTCTTCACCCAACCCTCACATCGCCTCTCTGGGAAAAGCTGTGAAGCAACTGGCTGGTCCACGTTGCGTGTCACCAGGACGTGGAAGTCAGAATGCTACCATGCTGTGCAGCTGAGCCCAGAAACACAGCAGCCTTTGCCCATCCAGTAGGATGGCTCCTGTCTTTATGACAGAAAACCATAGAAAATCAGGTTGTCTTGCTTCTCTGCTCACAGAACTACTTGTTTTCTTCATATTAAGGGCATATAGAGTTTCTGTAGTAGAATCCAAACACATAAATAAAGGCCAGTTATGCTGGCCATTGTATTTATCATACTAGCCATAAAAATGCAAGTAAAATGCATATCTAGATCTTTATGAGACATAAATGACATTTTTGAGAATGGGTTATTGTTCAACATTGATCTTAGATACAAATGCAAGAATGAACCAACTCCTTTTTTTTGTCACACGTGCCCAATGAATGGCACACCTGTGTATGTGCTATAACAGATCATTTATTTTATTAGCATGTACTATAAATCCTAAAGAATAATAGAGCATGTGGACCAGATCCTCACCAGCTTCAGCTGAGCTATGCTAGTTTACATCAGTGCAGGAGGTTTGAAAATAGTTCACTTCTATTAGACTTGCAAACCAGTGTTTCCTTCTGGAAACATTCCCTATTTCATACACTTATATTTGATTTGGGTGTAACCCATTTCCTACTTGCCTCTGAGCATTTCTGGAATATGATAACATAACATGACAGTTGACTATATTATCACCTTTTATTTCCCTCCATTTTGTCATTCTCTTGCTGCTGCTCAGAAGAGGAACCAGAAACTGTAGAGGTGAAGCTTTGCAATAAAACAGCTTGAACACCTTCTACCTTCCTTTTATCCCTCCATTCCTCCCTCCAGCTTTCCTCCCTGCCTTCCTTCCTTCTAGACACCCATCCGGGAAGAGAAATCATATTTTTATAATAGAAGATCTGTTAATGTACTGAGCTTTGAAGATCTAGTAAAGTGAACACTACTTAAGTTAGCTGGCGTATTATAACAGCCAGGGTGCCAGTTAAGTCAATGGAGAGCTGGAAAGCTGAATATAAAAATAAATATTGGTCTTAGTTAAGTTTATTTTCTGTTCCTCATGAGTGAGTGAAAGGCAATGAGTTTCCAGGAGAAGCCAAAGGGTCTAGGGTTTTTCAGCTGAAAATCATGAGGGAAGAAAATAATACATATAGCATATGTAACTGAAACAGTTGGCTTCTAAGACATGCACAGAAGTCAAGGTCCTAGTGCTCTGTTAGATCTGCCACTATATCTTCATGCATATCTTGTGGACTCTCCCTCCTTGGAGATATTCAAAAGCCATCTGAACATGGTCCTGGCAACCTGCTCTAGGTGGCCTTGTTTGAGCAGGGAAGTTAGACCAGATGACCTCCAGAGGTGCCTCAACCATTCTGTGATGTATATTTGGATGTAATTTGTTTCTAGGTACACAATAGAAATAGCATAATACAATTCAGAGTTCTGGACATCAGGATAAACAGTTTTCAGCATTCATGACTATTCCTGTATATAAAAGCTAAACCAGACTTTTAGATATAAATGTAAATACATATGTGCATACGTGGGGAGGTACCTGTGTATATGTATATAAATGCAACTGTTCATGTCTAGGAGTCACGAAGGAAATTTTTGCATTCGGCTTTTATAAACAGTTAAGGTTAACTTTGTCATTCTCTCTGGCCTGATTTTTTTCAACTCCTATCTACCCAGTCAAAAGCACTTCTGTGGACTTCAGTAGAGATACTTATCTGATTCAATGTTATTCAACATTTATGTCAGCTATTACTAGGGAATGTTTACAGGAAACATAAAAGAAATCTTCAGTACACTGAAATATCCCACACTTACTCTCCCAAAATCTAGTGTCTAGATTTCATGACACAAAACAAAGAAAAAGAAACAAAAAAACCCCTATAAAGTGGACTTTGAACTTTTTTCTTTTTTTTTTTTTTTTTTTTTTAGGTAAGAGCACTACAAACTTAATGTCTTTTTCTCATAGCAGATTGTGTAATGATCTTGAATTGCCACATCATGGGGCAGACACATCTTCCACTCCTGAACACAGCTTTTCCCTGTCAGACATGTCCAGAAAGACGTCATGGCCTAGGAAAAGTGTAACTTTAATTCAGTCTGGAGGCAACACTGCTGTTCATGTTTTCAGTTTTGCTCTTCCTCTTTTCTCAGAGCAGTTTGCAATAGGTGGAATATTTTTATATCCACTCAGAAGGACTAATGTCTACCTTCATGCTGACAATGGAGAATGAAGATTGAACAGCCAGAAGTTTACAAGCTAAGCTTGCAATTCCTTTAAGCAATTTTCTATAGCTCTAATTTCAAATTTTTTAAGATCCTGAGTAAGGCACAAGAAATGAAAATGTGCTATCCAGATGAGAAATCTAGACACAGCAGTCTCTTACCATGGCCAAGAGAAGTGACACTGGTTTAAGTGTCCAGTGATGAGTTTTTTGGACATTTGAATTTCTAGAAGACAGTTTCTGGCTTGCACTGCTAGGGCATTGTGTTGAATCCTATGACATGCAGCTACTGATTTTTGGGAGGTTCCACAAATTAATTTCTTTTTTTCAACCATGCAGTTTCTGTATGTTTGCACTTCCAGAGAAAGACTTTAATAAATCAATTCAAAATATGGTAAAACTTCCAATAAAGATCAGAGAGTGAATTAGGTGCTCTTGAAATGTAACAGTTCGTGTTACAAATCACTTGAGGGGAAAAAAATTAAACCCATCCAAAACTCACAGGTTCAGAACATCTGAAATGAACCTAAACACCATTGGTGTTTCTGAGATTTTGTTTAGAAACTCCAAATCATTAATGTTTCACATTTCTTTGTGATTAAATTATAGACACTATGTCATAGTTTCATCCTGTTTTACTAAACACCAGTTGACGTCATTGCCAGACAGCAAAGCAAGAAGGCAATGAATTTGTGAATGGAAAATGCTGCAATGTGGAGAAAGGTCTACTTTTGCTCAGCACTTTGGGCATGGCTTCTTCCTCGATGGATGCTCAGGCAAAGTAAAAAAAAACATGAGACCAATGACTTCTGAATGTCCCCAACCCTGTTTACTAATGTCACATGTTTTTACCTTACATCCAGTGAAATTTGGTGCCTAGAAAAGGGAAATCTGAATATGCACTATTTTAAACCAAGCACAGTGCAGCCAATTCAATTCAAAATTCATGAAGTAAAGGACTGAAAAACTAGTTTTCACTGGAGCTTAATCATTGATACAACAGCCAGGAGATTTCTGTGGAATGAAGAGATGTCGGGACGACCCATCCTGTTTGCGATTATGTGATATCCGTGTCATGTCCCAGTTTCTCAGGATGATGACTCAGGTTTGCTGATTCCCAGGTCAGGATTAAGGTGAAATGACACCAGGGATCCTTTAACTCACAAAACTAAATTTCTATTTGCTCGTAACAAGAATTGGCATGCTCACCACAAAAATTGGAATGCTCACAACAAAAACTGGCATGAAACTATGCCAGTAAACGATGTAACATGCTAACCATACATCACTAAACATATACTACAGGACTTGTTTATTTGGGAATCAGTTCAGGGCAGACGATAAGGAGAGCCCTCCCGTTGAGTCACGAGGTTCAGAGCAGACCCCCTTGCTTCCTAGACTCCTTCTCGGAGAGGAGCTCGGGGTGGCTGGATCTGGTCTTAGTCCCAGACTTGGTCAACAGTTTATGTCTAAAGGGATGAGGTGTAGGGATTATGGAAAGGGAAAAGGAAAGAGAGAACAAGACAGAGAGAGAAAAAGGAAGAAAGATTTCACTGGGTCCAGCGTTGGTTCAGTCAGCTGAGGGGGACCATTCCCGTGGTCTTGTGCACGCTGGGCTTCAGTTTGTGTCCTTTTATCATCCCTGTCCCTCCTTCAGGTGGGCGGGCACTGGAACTTTTTCAGCTAATTAGGTGTCATGAGCGGTTTGTGAGCCTTTGGGCTTGGGGGTCGTTTGGGTAGTAACTTCCCCTTCCCTGCATGGTGAGCTGCCCTGTTCAGCACATCAGAACAGGGAGCTGGGCACCCTCCAGCACCACCTCCCCAGCCTGTTGCTGATGGGCGCTGATGGGCTGCTTTCCACCTGTGGTTCCTTGCTAGGCGGAGTTCCTTGTTATGCAGTTAGTCATTAATCAGAACCTGCCCCACCACAATGTCTGAGACATTAACTCTTTCAGTGTTTCACAATCTGCCCCATCTTTCATTTTCCTCTTCTTCCATAAAGTCTGTATTTACTATAGTTTACACTGAGTAGGCATAACCATGTGATGGGCAAAGCAGACATAAGTGCAGTATCTTTGTCATGATTTTGTTTTTTTGCTGGTTTTTTTTGTTACCAAAATACATCCTTTTTTCCTCTTCAAGGGACTATTCATTTTCACAGGTGAGGGTTTCACTGGATGCTGGATGCTGAAAGAGTGACAGTGAAGTATGCCTGGAAGGGACCTGCATAATCCAAACTCCTGTGCCTAACATAATCCCTGGCAGAGTTTTCTTTGACTTGTTTTGAAAATCTTGCATTGAAGATGGTTCCGTGTTATCCTAGGTAGCTTCTGTCAATGTTTCAATAGCAAAACAGTTAACAAAAAAAAATCCACCAAAGAGCCATGAATAAGAATGTATAGCAATATTAGAAGACTGATGCTAAATCCTCCTCCGCCTTCTAGGTCATACCTTCTTCTCATTCTTGTTGATCTCTTCCAGATTCTCTTAATTTGTCTAAGTCATTCTGAAAATGCAATTGCTCCAGTGTAGTGTGCCTTGGGTACTGGGACATATCCCAAGTATCCACCAAAGCCTCTCTGAGCAGAGTAACTGCGTCTTGCATCTTCCTCACAGCAGCCTGACAGTGCTTCCCAGAATAAGATTGCTGTTTCTGCATCACCTTCACATTGCTGACTCACTCCACATGACATCCATTCTCCTTTTCTGCTGTATTTCTGCCCCATGACCTTCTATATTTCCCCTTCTGAGCAATAAGTGTAACATTTAGGTCTTAACTGTATTGATCATCTCACTGATTTTGGATCATCTACCTAATTTATTAAGGTCACTTTAAATTCTGATCATGTCCTTCAAACTGCTTGCAATGTCTTCAGCAAATGTATCAGTTCTTTCTTTACACTGCAAGCCAAGGTGTTAGCAAAAAATGCTCTCGACCTCCCCACTCCTGTAAGACTACACTTGGCAACCACACCTAACCAGCAAACCTCTGATGCTTTTGAAAGCCTCTGAAGTTTTTGAAAGCAGCATTTTGAACAGCTGCTCCATCAGTTTATGCTGATAATTCTAGGCTTATTTCCTCAGCTTTGCAGGAGATCGGGGTGGGATAAGTCTGTCTAAAAGTAGAGGCATCCCATATACTGCTTTCCTCTTATTCACTAAATCAAATGCTCTCAGAGAAGGAACTGAGATTGATTCGACACAGCATATTCTTGGCATGCTTATGTTCGTTATTTTAACTCTTTAGGATCCTCCGGCAACTTATTTATTGTTTAATAAATAAATAAATTTCCAGGAGCTGTTATAAGGGATTGATTTTTTCAGAAGAATCATGTTTGCATCCTTTCATGTTACTGCAGAGATTCACCAATGGTTCAGAGATTACACAAGACTATTTATCAGGCCTTGCCAGTTTGAATACATCTCTCTTCTCTTCAATATATTATATTTTTCCTGAGGTCCCATCTCCTCACTAAAGTTAAGCAGAATAAAACAAAAAATATTTTAGACTTCTTTACACCATATCTGTCTTGCTCTCCTTTCCTGTCACACAGGATCTGTATTGTTCTTTGTCCTCTACACAATTTCTAGAAATTTTTATTGCTGCAATTTTTTTCCCATGTGCCAGCTGAAATTCATTTTTGCATGTTAGACTTTCTGCTTTTATATTCACATACCTGTGTTTTTCTTTATGCTTATTCTAAATCATGTGCCTCCTTTTTCACCCACAGGTGTACAGGCATGGAAAGATTACATTTCTTCTGACTACTGAGTCGGTAATAATGAATTTAGTGAATGAGATAAGGATGCTATTGATTGCAATATGCTCCTGAAATCCTTGCAGTGATTATTTCTGGGCTGCCCACATGAGTCACTTTGTGTGATAAGCACTTCTTTAGTATTAAATTATTGCTACTCACCTTGCAATCATACAGTGTGACTTTTACATAACAGCATGATGCATAAGAAAACCCTATGTCCAGGGTACTGTATAAAAGCAGAGTGCCCCAGGAACAGGATCTGGTCACATTTGAAGGTTTTGGCAGGTGGTTGGGGAACACTGCTCCTAACCACTGCTTGCCCAAAGGCTGGTCCTCCTTCCTAGAGCTCCTCAGGCCTATGCTCTGCCATTAGAGATAGGACCTTGCCGAGTTCCTATCTCAAGAACTTCTTAAACAGTATTTTTGTGATTTAAATGCATCTTAGGATTTTGTTCATGACCTTTTATTTATTTCATAGAATCATAAATCATAGAATGGTTTGGGTTGGAAGGGATGTTAAAGATCATCTAGTTCCAACCCCTCTGCCATGGGGAGGGACACCTTCCACTAGACCAGGTTGCTCAAAGCCCCATCCAACCTGGCCTTGAACATTTAGAAGGATGGGGCACCCACAGCTCCTCTGGGCAACCTGTTCCAGTGTTTCACCATCCTCACCATGAAGAACTTCTTCTTTATGTCTAATCTAAATCTACCATCTTTCAGTTTAAAGCCATTACCCCTTGTCCCATCACTACATGACCTTGTAAAAAGTCCCTCTCCAGCTTTTTTGTAGGCCCCCTTTAGGTACTGGAAGGCTGCTATATGATCTCCCTGGAGCCTTCTCTTCTCCAGGCTGAACAACCCTGACTCTTTCAGCCTGTCTTCATAGGAGAGGTGCCCCAGCCCTCTGATCATCTTCATGGCCCTCCTCTGGACTTGCTCCAACAGGTCCATGTCCTTCCTCTGTTGAGAACCGCAGAGCTGAATGCAATACTCCAGTTGGGGTCTCATGAGAGTGGAGTAGAGGGGGAGAATCCCCTCCCTCAACCTGCTGGTCACGCTTCTTTTCATGCAGCCCAGGAAACGGTTGGCTTTCTGGGCTGCAAATATACATTACCATGTCATGTTGAGCATGAACAATCAATGAACATCAATGAACAAATGAACACCCAATCAATGAACACCCCCAAGTCCTTCTCTGCAGGGCTGCTCTCAATCCACTCATCACCCAGCCTGTGCCTGGGATTTGTGCTTGGGATTGCCCCAACCCATGTACAGGATCTTGCAGTCAGCGTTATTGAACTTCATGAGGTTTGCAAGGGCCCACCTCTCAAGCCTGTCAAGGTCCCTCTGGATGGCATCCCTTTCCTCCAGCATGTCGACTGCACCACACAGCTTGGTGTCATCGGGAAATTTGCTGAGGGTGCACTCTATGCCACCGACCATGTCACCAACAAAGAAGTTAAATAGTGCCGGTCCCAATACCAACCGCTGAGGAATGCCAGTCATCACTGATCTCCAATTAGACATCAAGCCGTTGACCACAACTCTTTGAATGCAACCAGCCAGCCAGTTCCTTGTCCACTGAGTGGTTCCTCCATCAAATCCATGTCTCTCCAATTTAGAGACAAGGATGCCATGGGACACAGTGTCAAATGCTTTGCACAAGTCCAGGTAGATGATGTCCGTTGCTCTTCCCTCATCCACCAACGCTGTAACCCCATTGTAGAAGGCCACCAAATTTGTCAGGCATGATTTGCCCTTAGTGAAGCCATGCTGGCTGTCACCAGTCACCTCCTTATTTTCCATGTGCCTTAGCATAGTGTCCACGAGGATCCACTCTGTTATCTTGCCAGGCACAGAGGTGAGATTGACTGACCTGTAGGTCCCAGGGTCTTCCTTTTTTCCATTTTTAAAAATGGGAGTTATATTTCCCCTTTTTCAGTCAGTTGGAACTTCCCTGGACTGCCACAGCTTCTCAAAATTGATGGGTAGTGGCTTAGCCACTTCATCCGCCAGTTTCCTCAGGACCCATTGATGCATCTCATCAGGTCCCATGGACTTGTGCACCTTCAGGATTCTTAGATGGTCTCAAACCTGATCTTCTCCTGCAGTGGACAGTTCTTCATTCTTCCAGTCCCTGCCTTTGCCTTCTGCAACTTGGGCAGTGCAGCTGGAGCACTTGCGGTGAAGACTGAGGCAAAGAAGTCGTTGAGTACCTCAGCCTTCTCCATGTTGCAGGTAACCAGGTCTCCCATCTCCTTCCAGAGAGGGCTCACATTTTCTGTAATCTTCTTTTAGCTTAGAAAAGAAGCTTTCCTTGTTGCCCTTGACATCCCTGGCCAGATTTAATTCTATCAGGGCTTTAGCTTTCCTAACCTGATCCCTGGCTGCGCGGACAATTTCTCTGTATTACTCCCAGGCTACCTGTCCTTGCTTGCACCCTCTGTAGGCTTCCTTTTTGTGTTTGAGTTTGTCCAGGAGCTCCTTGTTCATCTGTGCAGACCTCCTGGCATTTTGCCTGACTTCCTCTTTGTTGGGATGCATTGCTCCTGAGCTTGGAGGAGGTGATCCTTAAATATTAACCAGCTTTCTTGGGCCCCCCTTCCTGCCAGGGCTGTATCCCATGGTACTCTCCCAAGCAGATCCCTGAAGAGGCCAAAGTCTGCTCTCCTGAAGTCCAGGGTAGTGAACTTGCTGTGTGCCCTCCTCGCTGCCCTAAGGGTCTTGAACTCCACCGCTTCCACTGCAGCCAAGGCTGCCCTTGAGCTTCACATTCTCCACCAGCCCCTCCTTGTTGGTGAGAACAAGGTCCAGCATAGCACCTCTCCTTATTGGCTTCTCTATCATTTGGAGAAGGAAGTTACCATCAACACATTCCAGGAACCTCCTGCATTGCTTATGCCCTGCTGTGTTGTCCCTCCAACAGATACCGGGGTGGCTGAAGTCACCCATGAGGACCAAGGGCTTGTGAATGTGAGACTGCTCCTATCTGTCTATATTGGGCCTCATCCGCTCGGTCTTCGTGGCCGGGTGGCCTGTAGCAGACCCCCACTATAATGTCACCTGTCCCTGCCCTCCCTTAATCCTGACCCACAGGCTCTTGGTCATCCATCCCCCAGCAGAGCTCCATGCTCTCCAGCTGGTCGTTGACATAAAGGGTGACACCCCCTCCTCCTCTCCCCTGCCTGTCCTTCCTAAAGAGCCTGTATCCTTCCATTCCAACACTCCAGTCATAGGAGTCATCCCACCACATCTCCACAATGCCAGTAAGATCATAGCCCAGCAGGCTTGTGCATGTCTCCAACTCCTCTTGTTTATTGCCCACACTACGTGCGTTTGCATAGAGGCATTTAAGTTGGGCTCCTGATGAAGCTGCCTTACTGGCTGGAGTGGCTGGGATCCCTCTGTGCTGCTCTTCAGGTGCTCTCCTGCTGACCTGTGATCCCTCTCCAGGCTCTGGGCATCTGTTGCTGGCACTGGCATCAAACTGGTAGGAGTGGGATGGACTGAGGTTCCCCTCCCCCAGCAACTTTAGTTTAAAGCCCTCTTCACCAGGCTGGCAAACCTACGACCAAAGGTGCTCTTCCCCTTCTCTGACAGATGGACCCTGTCAGCCCCCAGTAGACCAGGTTTCTCAAAGGAGTCCCATGGTCTAAGTAGCCAAAGCCCTGGCTGTGGCACCAGTCCCATAACCATTTGTTGATTCGCCAGATTCAACTGGCCTTTCAAACCACTTTCCTTTGACCAGGAGGATTGATGAAAATCTCCCTGCGCTCCAGAGTCCCTTACCGCTGGTCCCAGGGCTCTGTAATCCTTCTTGGTACTCCTCAGACTGCTCCCGACGGTATCACTGGTGCCCACGTATTTAATGTAAAAGTGCAGCATTGACTGCCACTCCTTGTTTCCTTTAAGAGAAGTTTCAAAAATGAGCCCATTCCCAGCTGCCCTGCCCTTTCTCACATTTGGCATATAGTGTCACTCAGGATAAGAAATTATTCTTGGCTGGCCATAAGAGGGAGGAACAATTTAGTCCAGTCATGAAAAAAAAGATGGCAGTGCAAAAAAGGACCTGCCAACATAAAGAACCTCTTATGTTGGAACTTCACAGCCCTTTAGGATTCATTATTTGAACTAAAACAGACCACCCAGAAAACATTACTCCAAACAAGAGCATAAGAAGATTTATTAGTGGCAACGGAAGTTTTTCTCATATGATTATTCTGCAAATAGTCAAGAGAAATCGTCTTTACCCGTGGTGCAGCTGGCAGCAGCAATGTTGAGAAGTGGCAGAAGATGGTCTTCAGCTGAGGCCATATAAGATTTGTGAGGCCTTTCTGAACGGAGGCCTTTCTGGACCTGCCTGCAAAATGAGCGATTCACCACGAGGAAGAGCAGCTCAGCATTGGACAACACTCATTAGTTGATGCTTCTGAATAATTTCTCCAAGGATGGCAGGGTTTTGAAGAACACCAAAAAGGGATTTTTCATTTTAACCTCTATTATTTACTGCAAGAGATAAGGGGAGACACAGCCGTGCTGAGGAGGACCCCTGCTATAAGTGTGCTCTGTTCCTGCGGCCTACATCGAAACTTCAGCTGTTTAATGGGGACTTCTAAACACTTTCAATTAACAGGAATTTTTACTGTTATAATTCCCTTTTTTTACACTCCATTCACCCCATTTTTGTTTCCTTTTATATTTCACAGGCCTAATCAAATCATGAAAGGAAAGGGAGGTGCCTCCGTCCCCCTACGTAAGGAGCGAGCCCCTCTCCACCTCGCCGAAGGACCCTGCGGATCCCCACGGTGCTGTGCCCGTGCCGGCACAGATCCCCACGGTGCCGTGCCCATGCCGGCACAGATCCCCACAGCGCGGTGCCCGTGCCGGCACAGAGCTGCTCCGCAGGTCCAGGGGTGCCCTGCTCCATCCCACCCTTCCCTTGGCAGGTGGGCACCCCCGCGCACATACCCCCTTGCACAAACAGCACCTTCTCCCAGGGTTTACCCTGCCTCTGCATCTGCCCCAGACCCTCCCTCATTCCTGTTGGCAAGCCCTGCCAAGTGCTTTCTGGAAAAAGGGACCTTCTCCCCAGCACGGACCAGGCATGGCACTCGGGGCTGGCACGTGGCATCCCCGTGGGGCCATGTTCTGCCAGAGAGCAGCTGTGGCGAGGCCCATCACCAGCTGCGGGAAGGTGCGTCGCTTGTTTTTTTCAGAGGAGAAATGAAAGTGCTTCTGGCAGAGGGTCTCCCCGTGGCGACCATCCCCGTCCCCCTCCTGTGTGGCAGGCAGATGGTGGCCACGCGGGCGTCTGGCCAGCACCGCTCGGCCCCAGCCCCATATGCCCCACTCAGCTGCTGGCACTCCTTGTCAGACTAGAAATCATTTTTCAACTACCACTAAAGACGTTGAAGCAAAGGCATCAAAGGACAAATTGGTTTTTTTCAGCATTAGTGGCTACCGGACCCAGAAGCTCCTGAAACGCAGGAGGTGGATGAGTTTGACTTGCTGCCTGGTGGAAACGCTGGCAGAAATAAGCAGCAACGCTGCCGGTGGCATGGCTTTCTTCACAGCTAAAACGGTCCAACAGAGCTGTGCTGGGAGACAGAGGAAAAGGATTTGGGGTTTTCTTTAAGTGCAGGTCAGCTTAACGACAAGTTTTCCTACAATCCTGCAAAATTCAAACACGCCGAACTGTAACCTTATGCTAATACGTGAGAAGAAGCTGCTCTGCCAGTTCATAACACAGCTTGACACCTATGCCCTTACTGCTGCTGCTGCTAAAGCCTGGAGTTACACAGTGCTGAGGTCTGGCATGGGAAAAGGACACTTTGATAGTACGGAGGTGATTTATGCATGAGGAGGTACTCAAAAGAAAGCAAAGTGGGCAAGTACGTCTCTACCCGCTGCGCTTACAATGTAATGCCAAAATAAAGATGGTGAGGCAAAGACCACCTTGAGGGCTACTACGTCCCCACAGCAACACCAGTGTAATGCTGGAGTCATGGGGGAAAAGGTTGGCAGCCCCAGCAAACAGCTTGCCTGGTTTCTCCCCCCCCCATTTGCAAAAAAACAGTCACCATGCTATGGCCTTGTCTTGAGGGACCGACCACAGGCAACGTCTCAGGCTGGCAGAGGCGCTGGTGGGGAAACATCTTCGGCTTGCACGTGGCATACCTGCTATGACTGAGCAAAGCCATTGCCACTGCCTGGGCATGTAGGAGCAGAGCTCACGATTTCAGGGTCTGAACATGAGCTGGAACAAGTCAGAGGTGAGTGGAGAGCGGAGGAGATCAGGGCAGGACAAGACTGGCAGATTTGGATCGTCTAGGGTAGTGGGTGCGAGGGCATGTGCAGAGGTTGGAGTTACAAGGAAAATATTGTGCTAGAGTTGTTTAGGGAAGGCATATTTGGGGACTTCTGGAAATTAAGGAAAAAGTGCAAAGAGCGTTTATTCCATTTTAAATTATTGAACATCATTATGCTTGGAGACAACAGTTCTGGAAAGGAAAAAGCTGATCAGAGCTTACAGAAGCCACCCCAGTTCTGTCAGCCTGACCCAGAGCAAGGTAGCCAGAGTAAGGATGTGAGATGTTTTCCTGGGGGACTTACTCTGACTCAGATGTATTTTCCTTGGTATTTTGAGCAAAGGCTGCCGTAGCACTATTCAGGCATAACCTTTCCTCTTACCCTGAAGGCCCTTTGCCAAAATGAGGCCACATTGGTCCTCAACATTCAGGACCGCATAAAATAATGCCAGAGAAGGAAGCTGTGACTTTTTGCACACGTTCATTTCACCGCTTTTATGATTCAAAATTTTAAAATATGGTTAGAAAAGTCACCATTTATTTTTTAGTCAGTTAGCCAGCTTTTGTGTCCTCGGGATTCCTAGAACTTGTCTATAGGGGTTTTATTTTCACCTGAAGTTGTCCTAACTACATTTAATCCAAGTTTACCACAGACAGACTAATAGAGTTTTGATAATGTAGATCCTCTTGAAAAAGGTCTTATTTTAATGTTCCAGGAAAATATCAACATGCTAATTTAAAAGCATATCAAAATGCACTGTGAATTTCTCTCACACATTTTCTTTCAAGGCTGTAATATAAAGCAATGTACAATTAGTTATGTGTTATCTTACGTTTAGAAGTCACTCTTTAAGACTTCAAGAGACATGTGAATCAGTGAGTTTTCATTTCTAACTGTGAAAAATGGTTTTCACAGATCATTGGCTTTACAGTAAAGATTTAAGCTGCAAGGCAGATGGACAGGATGTTTGACCTACCTTATTCATCTCTAAACTTGGCTGGACTCTGCCATCATTTGTGCTGTTAGGACGCTGCATGTATGCTGATGCTGCCTATTAGACACTGCGATACCATTCTCAGAGGGGGCATGTCAATCAAGCTGGTGTGATTACATATTTCTTTGATAGAATGGAGGTGGTTTTCCAGTCAAAGGAGAAGAAAGATGTATATTTTTTATGTCAAGATCATGGGTCCTATATTCCATATACTGTATAAGTTAGTGGTAACCTCTGCACATGTATATACAAAAATATATAGATCATTACTTGTTGCACTTAAAATGTCTCTGGAAGTGTTCTGAAACTTCATGGCTGATAAGGAAGACCTGCCTTTTCTACTGAAGGATATCAGATACCTTTTCTGTATATATGCATTCATTCAACAGTCAGATAGAAAGAAAAATCTATTTGTAGTTCAAAGAGCTTCCTACGTTCTCTTACATAGATACACACTCTCTTCTGGGCTGTTTTTCCATGTTTGTCTATGGCAAAACCAAAATTGAAGTTATTTTAAACTGAGCCACTTTGGTGGAAATAGATGGTTTAGATCTGGCAAAATATAGCAGCTACAAAACCAGACCTGAGCCTCCTGAACAAAATCTTGCTTTACTGGTATGTACAAAGTCATTCATCCCAGCAACGTGGGAGATTACGGATTTTATTTTTTAATATCCCTGGGATGCAAAGGCACTGTACCAAATAAGTATTTTCAAGCTTAACAACATTAGGAAGACTCTCAAAATCCATTTAAATACTTTTTTTTTTTTTAACCTCTGTATGTTCATTGAGCAATTCTATGTGTTCATGAATAACTCACACAGAAAGAACAAAAAAGATTATTCCTGCTCATAAAGCTTGAAGTGTGCAATCAGGAAACAGAAATACTATACCATTAAGCTGACCAACCATGTGGCACAAGCAGTAATCAACACACAGTGAATAGTCAGCGAAGCCATTTTTCCAATAGCCCACAGGCCAAAAAAACACTACTGCAGTATCTAGAGATTTGGAAAAGTCAGTTACTTTACAGACAATTTAGAAACAGGAAAATGGAGCGTGCTGACTAAATTTATCAACTAAATTGTTAGCTTCAAACAATGTCACCTAGCTATTTGTTCAGCCTGTCGTGCCTTTGAAGCAAAGACTGTTGGTAATGTGCCCCTTGCCGGGTCCTCATTTTCAGAGTAAAGCACGCTGCGGACACCTGAGACCACAAAATAGCCACTGTTCTGTCCGTCTGTAAGTGGCACGATCTGTTACTGCTCAGAGCCCTCCTGAATTCCTGCCTCACCAAAGCAGCATGAAATCTAACAATGCTCTTTAGATTTGAAGAACTTGATCCTCGAGCATACGGTGCAGCACCTAACCCACCCACACAACTCCTGTCTGTAAATGTCGCCCTTCATGTGGCCGATAACGCTCATCTTGCTTAGGAATGGTTGTGTGAGGTTTAGAAAGTGGCTTGAGATCAGTGGATGGAAGAGGCCGTGCAAGTACAATAGACTGTCTCTCAAATTATTACTAGTGGGTGTCATCATAATGCAGAATTCATCACTGCTGGAATAGATTTTTATCTGGAAATCCTGGGGTAAAAGAAAGAATCGGTTTAGTTATAATGAAGGTGAATGACTGATGCTTAAATAGGATAGCATTAGAATAAATTCTGTTTAATGAAGATGCATTTGACCTTTTCTAGTTTATAAAGTGGCATTTAGGTATTAAAATAGAGGTGACGTTTTAAACATCAGTCTATTAAAAGGGATTTCAACAAATAAAAGTTTAAAGCTATGAACACCATTTTCATTTAAAAGATTTTTTTATGCTGAATTTAGATACATTTACAGATTTGTTTTGCCTTTAATAAAATGTCCTTTCTGATCAGAAATTCCTGGAGATTTTAAGATGTTCATCTGTTTACTTAGATGTCAGAATTGAGGCTGAGTGTTCTAAACACTTAGGCATGTGCTTAACTTGACATCAGCAAGACCACCCCTGTGCATGCAGTTAACTGTGTGCGAAGATATTTGTAGGACTGGCATCTAACAGTCTCTTGTAAACTCCAGTTCTTTGGAAAGGTTTTCAGTTCAGTTCGGTGCAAAAAAGCAGTTGAAGGTGGAGAGCAGTGATATGAAAGGACAGAATAATGTTACTCTTTCATAATTTGAAGCAAACACAAAAAACAGAGCAATTTTTATTTTTTCTCTTTACATCTGCAGGGTAGGTGCCAGCTGTGTAGGTGCCCCCCCTCAACTGGGGGCTGCTTTGGGATCCTCTCATGACCTTGGCCCATATCTGCAGTGGAGATTGGATTGGCACAGATTTCAGTGCTGGTCTAAAGCCACTGAGGATCTGGGTCATCTTTCCAAACTAGCTAAGGAAGGATTCCCAGTGAAATTACCTGCCTTTGAAGAACAGATAGGAAAGCCGGGGGAAAAAAATCAGATCCACTTATCCTGGATTAAAGACTTGCAGCGACTTCTAGGCACAAGTAAGTGACGGAGCTGTGGCGTGCCACATAAGGCTTAGTAGTACTCGCAAATTGAAATCTACGCTGTAGAGAATGGTGAACTGGCAATGGTATTCAGAGCTTTTCCCTAATGGGTGGCAGCTTAAAAAGTTGTTCGTAGCAAGCTTATTTCTCATCTGAGAGCTCTTCACAACTTCAAAGTGAAATGACTGTTAGTCATTTCATGTACTTCCCCCATGGAAGATCTTCTTACACAATAATTGTAAATTCAGTGATTTTCCCTTTACCAGCCCTGTTAAGTTTTGGTTTCTTCTTTTCACATTCAGGGACCTGCAGAACTTCACATGTCCGTTGGCATGTTCCCATTCTCCCCAGTTGCTCTGCCAAAGATGTCAGCCTTTGGGCAGCTTCATTTCCTCCCCAAATGCTTCGTGTCCTCCAGGCTGTTCCCTGCACACACACAGCAACTTTCTAATCTTGGTGTCTCAGGCAGTCAGACCTTCCTGCTCAGCACAGCAAGCTGTCTCCCATCACCTCCACCAGATGCAGGATAAACCTAGCAACTTGCACATCTCCTCTTCATCTATATTTAGAGGTACTGTGTCATTCCAGTGTTTCCAAAACCCGATTTTCCATTTTACAGCAGTACATGTATCATCATGAAACACAAGAATGATAATTACAGAGTAAAGCCAAATACATTCGTACATGCACATATGCACAGACAGTCAAATTTTAGGCAAATTTTTTCAACCCTAGGTACCATCAGCTCCCCACAGCTCCTCTGAATTTCAGATTTTGCATTTGAAGTGAATCTTTCACAACTGTAGTTACAAAGAAAACTTCCAGAACCTAAGAAGAGTGTAAAATATAATTTTGCCTGCCCAAGTTTGCACAGAGCTTAAAAGAAAAGATCTAAGAAGCAGGGATGACTAAATTAAGCCAATTATGTGAGGTGCTATCTCAAACTTGTGGTTTCAATGTCATCACTTTAATGTTGTCAGGTTGTTACCAGATTAGTTTGACAAGTTGAACATGTGACCTTAGAAAAA
This sequence comes from Astur gentilis, assembly GCF_929443795.1. NCBI lineage: Eukaryota > Metazoa > Chordata > Aves > Accipitriformes > Accipitridae > Astur > Astur gentilis. The sequence goes on from NC_064898.1 coordinate 7,671,132, forward strand.
GATCCTGACCCACCTTCAAAAGCCTAACATATAATATAATATATCTTTCCAAAGATGTACATTGTCATTAGTCAAAGTACTTGTACACTCCAATGGAAGGAGTATCTTTTTGTAATGCTCAGAGTGTGCAGAGAACATGTGTGTACCAGCACCCCCCACTTCCCATTCCATCCTCAGTTTTACCCTTTCATACACGTGGTCTTGCACAGAAACCTGCCATACATTCATACAGACCTACTCACCAAAGCCACACCTGAGTGACCTCACCTTCTTGCAGCAACGGTCTCCTGCTCCCTCCTCTCCTGTTCTCTGACTATGAATGTCAAATCCCAGCAGGTACCACCTGGAAATTTTGTCCCAGGGACATTTATGAATTCTAGCAGTTCTGACTAATGTGCTACATCATATCATTGGATGTCTCAGGGTCTGGGAAATCTGCTGTATGTAGTCAGAGTGGTTATCAGAATGGCATTTACCAAGGTGTAACCTCATTTAGGGTATGTATGGGAGGGTCTTGTCATATCATTCCCAGTCAGAGATAATGGAGAACTTTTACACCTGGCATTTGCATGGGCAGCCTCTTATACAGAGCCAGTTATGTCCCACTTTTTTGAAAAAAAAATAATAATTAAAAAAAAAAAAATCAGGTATTGAGGCTGATTGAGATTTGGAAAACCTCTGTGGTTCATAGAGACAGGAGAATCTCAAAGCAGAAAAATACTAGGAAAACTTGCAGAGAAACAATGCCCATGATCTGGAAGAAAACCCTAAGTGACAAAATATTGAAGTGACCAGGATATTGAGGCAGGGGAATGTATATAGTACTCTTATTTTTTTCTAGTTATAAATGTTCATACACCAATTTGATTTGATTTCTGGAACTAGGCAAAGCCTGCATGTTTGTTTTGGCTATTGTATACCCCTGAAAAGATGATCAGGTGGCCAAGAGATCATCTGACCTGGGAAAGAGCATCTGTATTTAAGCTATTGTGATAAATCAGTTAGTCTGAAGAAAAAATATTCATGATTGACAGCAGATAGTAGATTCTATTTTGGAAATTAAATTCACAAATGTGTTTGCAGTTACACCGGTTTAGCTACCTAAATAATCTTACTGTGTTTCTGCGGACCAGGTTACATATAAGCATCTTGGTTTTTTACATGTCATGATAGAACTCATAACTTAGACATGGTTTAAAATACACAAATAATAAATAGGGGGTTTTCTATAACAATAAGATATAAAATCTGGTTTCTTAAATTTGCACTGTTTTTGTCAAACACTGTTATTGACAGCCAAATTAAGAATTCAGCCTCTATTGCCATGTTTGGTTTATGCTGAGTTTAAATGATTTATTTCAGATACCTTGAATCATTTAGTAGGTAGCAATTTGTAAGCCTTATGAGTCACTGTTGATATTTTGATGGTGTGGGGGGTTTGTTGGTTTGTTTGTTCTGTTGCTGTTGCCACCTCCAGTATATTCTGCCTGTTCAGTGTTCAGAAAGAGCAAATCCTTGGAAATTAAATGCTTTTGAGTTCTCAGCACTGCTTAGGGAATATGGCAGTTAATGTCACTTCAAAACAACCGGGAAATAAAGCTCAAAATAAATACAAAGACAGTTCATACCAGGGAAGGCATTATTAGCCCAGTCCTAGAGGAATGCCTCCACATGCAGCCCTCCTTTGGGCTTCACAGGTTTAGATCCAGACTGGAGCCCACACTGGCTGGATTTAGGAGGCAAAAATTGCTATAAAAGCCAGAACTATTAATACTCCAGATAACCACCACTAAAAGGAAGAGCACAGAAAACTGCAGCACTGGAGCATCAACACTATCCTCAGCTGTACAGCCAGATTCTCATTTGATGTCAACTGGAAAAGTTGCCGTGCAGCTAAGCTGACTTATCCTTGCTGAAGATCTCTTGCTTTAGTGCTTTGGGCTACCCTGGTGAGTTACAGCTACATGCTTGTACATATAAGAGGATTTGTTCTACACAAGAGTTATTGACTGATATTTCATTAACATAAGAAAGGAAGGTATGTTGATGTATTGAATGTAAACTCTAAAATCTGGCTCAGAGGAGTTACTGAGATTCCTGGGGTTTTTTTATTCTTCATATCTGCACTACTTACAGCTGTTACTTAGTCTTGCAGAGGAAAAGAGCCTACTCTTGCCATAACTTTGCCTTCCTTAGATCACAAGTCAGGAAGGCGATCTTGGAGTCCTGCAGAGGCTCTTGCCAGAGTTGCTGTATATAGTAATCCCTCTCAAGACCTATTTTCTTACATCTGAAAGTGAGTCACATTGCTCATGCCCTGACTCTGTTCAGACTAGCTCAGCACACAAAGATTTGAGTGGGAGTCTCACGGGGTACAAGTGCTTAGGGAAATTCACTTGAGTAACTGGATGAAGGCTTCTGCTACAGAGAAGTTAAGATGAGCGCTAGGCTTCTCAACCTTCTCAAATGTGAACCACTCGTCCCACAAGGTAATTCTAAAAAGGAAGAAAAATCTGTTCAGGTTGCATTTTTCTTTCCTGTGAAAAGGAAAATTCTCTCCTTAGCAGCCACATCCCTGTCAGAGGACCTGGCAAACCTTGAGGAACACTTCTGCCTACATGAGCCAAGGGCCTGAGAGAAAGCCAGGAGATGCTGCTGCCACCACTGTGGGAGAGCACACCTCCCTCCCCACACTGATAGTGTCCAAATAAAGTCAGGGCACCAGTGGCCCTAAGGACGTGATGATGGTCCTTCCTGCTTTTCAGATGTCTCTGTGAGTCTAAGACCGAACCTCTGAAGATAAATGTCATTGACAAAAAGGAGTGAGCTTTTGTTATTCACAGCAAAGTGTTCTCCCTCCCTCCAAATCAAGTGCGTGTCAGATCAGTCAAACGTCTTCGCTGTCTGTCCCTGCTCAGCTATTCAGACACACTGATTGCTGGAGTTGGTCATCAGATGGTGCATTAGAGCTGTTACCTCCTGGAGCCTTTCTATCATGTGCACTGTCCCAGCACAGTCGTACAGGCTTTCCTTCAGGGAACACAGCTAGAGCCTCTCTGGATACTGGGAGGTACTGTGACATTCTAGATACAATCCAAATAGACCCAACCTTAGCAGCCAGTCTCATTTGCAAATACAAGTGAGCCTGCATTTGCATTTCATGCACCCAAATGTTGCATGAAAAGAATTTACATATTCATAGATAAAGAAATACCAAACTGTAACTCTCTGCAACCTACAAAGAAGTTGGACGCAACCTATATATTGGTACCAAGAATGGAAGAGCAATGCGTTCCAGAAATACCTACAACGGTACCTGTATGAGTGGTGGCAGCTCACAGGGTCAGTGAAGGTGGTTTTTCACTGGAGAGGGTGAACAGGGTGCATATGCATATGTGAGTTTGTGGATTAGAGACATCTGAAAGTGAAGAAGATGGCATTCAGTGTAGATATTTATGATTTTTATCAGTGACTTCTTTTCAATCAATGCCAGTTTTTTGAATAAGTTGGAAATTGCTTAAATTCTAGTCTTTAATTCAAGGGGGTTTTCTTAATGGGGAAAAAGCAAATGCTTTATTAAATGAAACACAGACAATGAATGTGCATATGCTATTTTAAAAAGAGTTGAAGTAGGACTAAAGGGTGAGTGAAGATGGAAATGCAAGATTTGGTAAGGAAAGATTCTCCTCGATAAGCCAAGTCCAAACACTACAGCACCGCAAAGCTGTACGTGCTTTCTAGCATGATATGGTGAGGCTCATTGTTTAAGCTGAACACAGAGGAGTGCATAAGCGGAATCTTAACTACAGTGAAAAGAAAAGACAATTTTTACTACCAGTCCCTCTTAATAACCTCCAGTGATAGAAATACAGATAAAAAGATTAAGGAAGGTAAGTAATACTTTTATCCAGAAGAATCTTTATATCCAACCAAAAAAACTAATTTGAATTTGTCTAGTATCACTATTAAAATCTTTGTGCAAAGTGTACTGTATTTCATTATTCCCTGTTAAAAATATTTTTGGACAACATTCAATACAATATTCACTGTATACCAGTCTTTCATGACTTTCTTAGGTTCATTAGATACTATTCAAGACATTCATCAAGGGTTTTTAACTGACCTGTCTGTGTTTGGTAATGTTGTTTTCAAGACCATCAGGTTCTGTCAGGATTAGGTTTGAATGCTTCTGTATTGCCTGCATACCACAGTCCTCAGGAAGCAAAGGGGAATACTCTTTCAGACCTTATTAATAACAATACCGTGAATGTCCATTAGTTAAGCACCAAGACTGCTGGAAAAAAAATCAAAATCAGCTTCCTGGCTTGATAGCAACACCCCCTTGTTCCTGAAACTCCCTCCCTAGGTGCAACTATTCCAGCCATCCATATATCTTGATTATATATCTTTCAATTATTTACATTACTTGCTATAGCTTTCTTTGACATGACTCAGTATTTGCAGGATGACTTTCTGAAGAGAAAGTTTTCAGCAGGCAACATGCAGGATATCTGCACTGTAGTTCCACCATTTGTCAAGGAACCGAGTTCTTGACCAGGTAGTATAAACACTTGATTAGGTAGCATAACACAATCCACCACACCATACGTCAATACATCTCAGAATTTGATTTCAGGCAGTGTTTATCCCAGTGAACTGTCCAAGGAGATAAAATAATGATCTTGCACTCACCCACTGAGCTGTGCACGCCTGGCTGGGAGAGCCCACTTGCCCTGAATCCCACCCCAGGTCTCCATTGCTTGGCTAATTGCTTATTTTGGAGGGGAAACACAATCTGAATGGTGTAAGGCATTGCAAAAGCTCCACCGGATTATTTTTGTAGAGTTTTATTTTCTGCTAAGCAGTTGTGTTGCGGGCTGGAAAATCACACAGGTGGGAACCAGGGGCAGTGCATGCAGTTTTCCCTCTGCCCCTGCCCCTCGTCCCAGGGATGAGATGATCTCCACAAAACTGCATTATATGCCCTGGGTGACACCACTTATTTGATGTGTCTATCTACTAAGTGTATAAACCAGGGTTGTTTCATGTACTTAAATGCCAATAATAAATTCAAATGAGATTTTTCTGTCCAGCCTGAGGAAGGTCTCAGATGTGTGCCCCTCCTCTCTACCAGATTTTTCCTACTGCTGAGGTTCACTGCGGGGTGGGGTGGGGTGCTTTTTAAGGTTTGTGGCTTTTAGGAAGTGGTTTGATGCTAATTCAGCCAGTCTGCGGTCTTCCTCCGAGCCCAGCTTGAGGTAGGGTCAGGTGAAAGAGGAGCCTGTAGCTCTGTGCCTGCGTCCCGGAGCTCTCCAAGTGCATCACAGCACAGTGAAATCCAGGGCCAAGCAAACTGTCTCCCTGCCTCCATTCTTCTGAGATTAGCAGATCTCTTGGGAATGAGGGGAATTTGGAATATCCCAGTAGCACCTTCTATGGTATAAACGTGAGAGTGCCTTCTGCATTTCAAAGCTGAGGTATTTGTGAGGATACATTATTGCGTCTTGCTATGTGAGAGAAAAATGCCTTGATCAAAACAGTTCCTTCTTTTTTTTTTCATGTAAAATAGCACAGTTATATAAAAAGGGCAAAAAAAAATGCTGGAACTGGCCTTTGTGTTAAATTTCAGATCTAGAAACTATTGTGGGGTAAGGGAAAGTATATGAGCAGAGATGGCTCACTGGGGTACTAACAATGTAAAAGACAGATAAAAATGCAGAGGTAGTTGCTTTCAGTCTCCTTTACCAGAACTGTTCAGCCTTCCCAGGGCTGTACAGAATACAGTTGCACAGCACTGAGGATCTCAGGTGCATATTTTTTTTCATCTTTGAAGATACCAGTTGCCACACGAGGACTGCCCATGCATGTTGCTTCAGAAAATACACACTCGAATTCTCTGCTTCCTGGAAAAAAGTGTCATGAAGAAGGTGCCCCTGGTTGGGACTCAGCAGGGGAACCCATTTCAGGCAGAGCCAGAGATTTCTTGCTTGATTTGAGACTAAACACTTCATAATTCTCTTCTCCAATTTATCCATTTAGTTAATTTGGTGGACACAAAATGCTTCCCCAGCCATGGGTACTACAAGAGTAATTTTGGTTTTGCTTGTGATCTCCTCAGAGATTTACGGTGATGGGACCATATAAGTACAGAGATAACAGCTGGGCCAGACATATGCTACAGCATGTGATTCAAAACTGTTTCATATGTGAAGATGTGAAACCACAAAAACAGCTTCCATGAGAGTGCAAATGGGAATTCCACAACCTTCAAGGAAAACCCAAACACTGAAAAAATAAAAATGGTTCTAGTTCCTGTCTGTGAATTTACTATTTCTCAGTGCTCATTTAAGACTTATATGTAATTCAAATATTTTTGAGATATTATGTCTTTCCCTTCCCACTTCCTTAAGGTGACAAATTAAACAGTCACTTAATGAAAGAAAAGTATTTCCTTGCTTGTGCTCGTGACACAAGGGCTTCTTGCACACCGAGGAAGGATAAAAAATGTAACTTAAAAATACTACCCATTGCTGTAAGTCTTCAGCATAATGGTCCTGGATACACTGTGAGGAATTTATTATTTACACTATTAAATTTATGCTAGTATTTCCTTATGCAGACTCTGGCATTTATGCTCCATGAACATTGTGGCATTTGTTTTTCATGCACCAGGTGATATTTTTGATATTTAAATGGTCATTTTTTTGTGGTTTGCAAGTATGTGCCACCTTACTGCAGCTAAAAGCTAGAAATATTGCTCTTTATTATTCCAAAAGTCATGATGGAAGTTTAGCATAATCCTGAGACTTCAGGGTGGAGGTGTGGATGAGAACATCTGCATGAGCCTTGCTCATGAAGCAATGGGTCAGACCAAACCACAATATTGGCAGGGTTCAAAATGTATGGTATATGCCAATATGACATAATATTTGTTTTACAGTACTCTGTAGTAGTGACTGTAAGAGACTTATGGCTCTCACTGGAACCAGAGAATCATGAAGCATTTAACATTTTAAACAGTTGAACAAACTTCTTGAGAGCCCTTACCATACCCACATTGGACTGGAAGCAAACAGCAAGGAATCAACAGTAGCAAAACTTTGGGAAGAGGAAAAGACCAGAAGTCACTCTGTTATGACAGAGACCATTACCTCAAATTTATCATTATTGTAACATTACAACAATATCCTTTCACTCTGCTAAAAATACCATATCCATTACACTGGGCTAAAACTGATCTACCTTCAGTGACTTTACCCATTGTGACAGACATCAGACTGTGGCTATTTCCTCGTTTTTCTAAAAGGACACATACATTTCCCACTTTGCCAATTAATTTCCATTAAAAAAAAAAAAAAAAAAAAGAGGTCAGGGAATAAGTTCATTTTGAATATAAAGGAATGTGTTATAATGTTATCTACTTTCAGTCTAACTCATGAGTCACTATCTAAAATGGCATGACACCAACATATAGCAGGTATACCTGAGTTGAGAATGAGGCACCAGATGATTCCAGAAGGACAAGACTGGATTTAACATGAAAAGGTAACTAAAGTAACCTTTATTTCAGTTTTGGGAGTATCCACTTAGCTATAATTAGAGGTGCCAGCTGCTAACAAAAAGTGGCTTTGCACAAAATTTCTCCATGGAAACGAAGAAGCCTTGCAAAGAGGGTGTCAAAAAAAAAAAAAAAAGAAAGATATTTTTCTGAGCTTGGGAGCAAGTTCCTTACTCCTCCTTACAATGGAAAATAAGCATAAGATACAAAAGCCAGCTTTGACTGCCAACCAGGCAACACTGGGACGTGAACTGCTCTTACCACAGAAGTTTGCGTTTCTGAGTCCTCATTTCTGCTAACAGTATAGATGTGGTTGGAGAGACAGAGGGACATTCACAGGGAATTTTTATTTTCCAAATCTGGAGAATGTATGGGGAAAGGGTCTTTTTTTTTTTTCTTTTCATTTTCTGCCTTCTGGTCATATAACAGGAAACATGTGAGGCTGGGAGATCTCGCTCTGGGCTGCGTGTGCTCCTGGAGAGGCTAGGACATCCAAGGGCAGGAGTCTGCCTCAGTGCCTGAGTCACTGACATTTGGATGAGACAAAACACTATTTTTCCTCTCCTTTCTCCTTAGTCACATTTTTTTAACCTTTTTCTCCTTCTCCAAATTCTTTCCTTCCTCCAGTGCTGGCCTTTTCTTTCCACATCTCTGGCTTCTTCCCATAAAAATTATGGTTATTGTGTGATCATAGAATCATAGAATCACAGAATCATAGAATCACAGAATGGTTTGGGTTGGAAGGGACCTTAAAGATCATCTAGTTCCAACCTCCCCTAGCACAGGCAGGGACACCTTCCACCAGACCAGGTTGCTCAAAGCCCCATCCAACCTGGCCTTGAACATTTCCAGGGACGGGTCGTCCACAATCTCTCTGTGCAACCTGTTCTAGTGCCTCGCTGCCCTCACAGTAAAGAATTGCTTCCTTGCGTCTAATCTAAATCTACCTTCTTTCAGTTTAAAGCCATTACCCCTTGTCCTATCACTACATGCCCTTGTAAAAAGTCCCTCTCCAGCTTTCTTGCAAGCTTCTGTTCTTCCACATTATTGGTCCCCCGTCCCGTCCATGTGTGCTGGTGGGGGAGTTTTTGGCTGTTTGGCTGTGGGTCCACTGCAGACTGCACTTGGAACTAGCTATCTAATGCCTTCTCAGCCTCCCTGATGCTACATGGTCTTCTCACCGCATCCTGCAGCTCAGCTACCTGCTGCAGGAGGTCCTCCACCTGGGCGTATCTTTTGCAGGCAGATCTGCCCGCAGGCCTGTCCCTGCCCCAGGAGAAAGATCCAGGCACTTCCCACAGTCTGATAAGCATTTGCCACACAGAGGTCCCGTCACTTAAGCTGGGACATCGAGATTTTACACAGAAAGATTGAAGGTACAGATTGTGTCCGAAGGTCTTTCCCTGGCATACTCCACATGCAGGTATCTGCCAGTGCTAACTACCACTTTGTTTCAGAGATTACCTTTCCTTTAAAATTTTGCTGGGAAAGAATTTCCAGAAAACAACCTAGGATGTCAGATGGAAGGGAAGAGGAGGCACTGAGCTGAAGATACCTGGAGCTTGGACTTCATTTGTTTTGAGTGAAAGTGCAGTGGGATTTTAAACCCTGGCTTGTCTCCATGTTTACTCTCCCTCAGAAGCGAATGCTCACTTTGCAGAAACTAATACGACAACTTATTAACACTTCGGTCCTCAATGAGAGCTCAGGTTCTGAGTTTCTGAGACAGCCATTCTTTACCAGTTTAATTAAATGGTTTCTTCTGAGACTAGTAATTTCATGCTCTTTACACGCTCTCCACACCAGCATACCCAGTTTGTTAAATTCCACTTCACTCCTGCTGGCACACTGGTCACAGTGGTTTTGGAGAGGCTTGAGGCTGAAGGGTTTTCCTTGACAGGGAGTCAAACCTGGTCAAGCCTAATAACACTAAATCCTGGCCCACAGACCATCAGGAAAAATTTATTTGTAATAGCAAATCTAGTAATAACCAGATGCAATTACTAGACTACTGAGAAGAAAGCAAAGGGTATAAATCTCCCTGATGAAACAGTAGGCTTACAATAGGTGCTACATGCTTTGATCAAATTAAAATTTTTATTACACTTTAATTAAGTCCAGCAATTTATGACTGGCATGCAAAACCATTGACATTTCCTCTTTGTTCCAATCCATACTAGCAGTACAACCTGCACTTTTAAATCTAATTTGACATTTGTTCGTGGAGTACTAGTCATTCGGTAAGACTCATGGTTTTGCTTTCCTGGAAGGAGATAAAACTAGCTGTCTTTAGACTTATTTAAGAACTGTAAATGTCAGACTCCATGAGCCAGGACAGTGTAATGGATGTGTCAAAAAGGTTTTTATCAGATCCTACCATCATCACAACACAGTTCTGTGCCCTCCATCTCTGAGAGCGAAGAAATTACCTATTTCATGAAGTAAATGAAGTCTGTGTAACTCACACAACTGGAAACATGCCAGAAAATAAATAATATATTTAGCCACCCTCAAGAAGTTATTTCAAGTGGTTTATGTGTTTCTGAAAAAAATAACTCAAAAAAGACAGTTTTAAGAAACCATTAACTGGGGTGAACTAATTAGAAACAGATCACATGATGATAAATGAGGTAATTTAATCTGTTGACTGGACTGCTAGCCTGTAAGTATGTAGAGTGACCCTGCAGATAATTGTATCAGTACCTGTGCTAATAAGGGTTTATGGAGATCAAAGCTGCACAATATTCCCAGACCCCTAAGCCCCTGCATTGTACTAAGATTAAGTTAGTAAATACATATCAGCTAATTTAAAGCAGTGCTATTACAGTGCTACAGTTATGAAATAAAGAGGTCTTGAAAGCTTTGAAATTTGGCAACCAACCTTAACTCTGACCCAGTCCTGCTGCTCTCATTCCACTGAACATGATGGAGTGACAGTGAGACAGGAGGGAAGGTGTAGTCCAGCACTTGAAAGTTTTGGTGTCGCTGTCTGGAAGTGACCTTCCAAACTTTACACAAAGATACTTCAGACCACATCAGAGATCATGCTATAATGACTTCTGTGGATGACCTTGCAAAGAAATTAAAATTTAGAACACCCAGCATTCAGTCCTGTTAACAATCTTTCCAGCTGTTTGGCACAGCAGCCCCACTTCAATAGGATGGGGTGAAGACTGGCACTGTCCCAGCCTGACCAGCAGCTGCAATGGCCAGGGTGTTCTTGAGAGAAGAGAAAGGTTAGTTTGGGAACCACAGCCTGAGTGGCCACCCACTTTCTGCCTATAGCCGAACTGTAGTCTTTACCACCAACATTCTTCACAGAAAAGAGCAAGCCCAAGCCCAAAATATTTGGCTTAAGCATCTGGAAATGAAGTCCCAGGGACACCAGTGCCCTTTTACATAAGGGCATATCTCAGGATTGCAGGTAGGCACCTAAACCAGAGAGAAAAGTAGGATTTCAGACCCATTTTTCCCCTCAACATTTCCTATGGTCTAGTTTCATTTTCTTTCCATCCAGTATGTTTGCCCTTGTTAGATTCACTCTGAAATACTGAACTCTTCTTGCCAGGGGACTTAGTGGCCTACCTTATGTTTGTGAGTGCTTCTCTCTGACACTTGTCCTCAGCATAGCAACCCTGCAGTATCCCTGGCTATGTCTGCATCAGTAAATTTGGATATGTCCAGAACTAACCCCCGACACTGAGGTCAACGGATACCAAATGGCCCACATCCATACTACTAAACTCTCTTACTCATTGTAAATAGGGTGGTCACATGCAGACTGCACTTTGGGAATCCTCTCTGCCTATGCTAACTCCTAAATTCTGCATAAACTTGCTTGGGAAGATTCTAGTCAGCAAGGCCAACGCATGACAGAGACCAGTCTCACATAGAAGCATTCAAACCGGCTCCAGCAACCAGAACTATTTGCTGGAGCTGTGTGATTTACTAGTAAAGGGGTGGCTTGTGTGAATCTGGACTTTCATTGCTGAGAGCAAAGGTTTTTAGGTGGGACTTCTGTTCTCAGATCTCCAAGACATCTCTGAAAACTGCACTTGCTTTCAGTGCTTTTTTTTCTGGTGGGAGCTTTGTAATACTTCTGCCATGATTTTAATAATTTCTTCTCATATGCACCTGTGTAAAACAACATGCTGAAGAACTGTAGCAGGAGCCACTCCATTTTATGATTGCTGGTGGCATTAATAGTTCCTGCTCAAGTCACTGCTAAAGAGGAAAATAAGCTATCAAGCAAGGACCTGAGACAACTTTATTCTGAAGTGAGATATTGCTTCTGCTTACTCCTCAGTTTATGTTGATATAAATGACCCATAAAAGATATTTATTAACTGTGCTATGAAATACAAGGACCTGGAAGGAAGGCCACAACAGAGATATTCAGCATGGAGGAATACAAACCAGCTCAAACACATGCAATAAGCTATCTATCTTCCCCACCAGGTATGGGCCAGAGAGGGTCAGTAGTAGACAAACCATTTACCTTGACTCACATCGATTCATGTGAAGCAGCTGCCTCTAATCAGTATAATAAAGCCATCTGAAGAGGTAGACAGAAGAGCAGCACAATTACCAGCCATGCTAATCTTCAGTACTGCCAGCTCCACACTTTTTAAAAATACCTCTGAAAACTGCAGCAGCTGACAAAGACATAATGACCCTACAGCAAATATAGGCAAGCTTATTTCTTCTTGGCTTACTGGCATTGATTTGGACGTTCTGTTATTTGAGATGATCAGACGTTGTCCAGTATTGCCTTTATCTTTCTTTTTAATATGAAGATATGTTGTATTTAAACTTCTTCAGTTGCTGATGAGGAGCTGAAAAACATAGCTTGCTCAGTTTTCCTTTTTTTGTCCCCCAAGATTTTCACCTTAGAAAACAAGTAAAACTGCCAAGACATTGTATTTAATACATCATCACCAAAAATACTTACTGTCATCTCTGATATATAAAGTTGTCTGTTTTCTTAATCTGTCTTCCAAACATTGTGCAGCAATGCAGAATTTTGGGGGGAAAATATTTGTAAACTGAAGGTCCCCAGTCTTCTGGACCATTTTTAAGTGGCAGGGAGAGACCATTCATCATACCACCTCCTTCCTCAAATGACAGGACCGTCTGCTCAAACTCATCTCTGATGATCTACATATGTACACAGATCAACAGCCTCCCGTCAGTGCCAGATTCACTGCTCCTGCATTGATCAACATGGAGGTTTACCTTAGAAAACTTGCGTCTAGGGTCTGGCTGTCATTCCCTGAGTTATTCACAGAAACTGCTGTGGCCACCTTTTCCCTGGGGATTCCTATGACTTGCTTAAGAATGAAGCTGGAAGCCGTATCAGTTGTTGTGGCAATGACATCCTACACCCAGCTGTGTTTTTGCTTGGCTGCTTCTCCATTTTGAGCTACGTTGAGTGATGGACAAAGTCCCATGGGACACTCAGAAAGACAGTAGTCAGAAATGTGGTTTTGATCTCATCAAAGCAAAAGGTGCAACGCAAAGCTGACTTCAAGGAGGTTCCTGGGAAATATAATCACCGGAGCAGACCCTTGACCAGGTGACTTGTTCTAGGAGACCATACATGGCTCCATAGGTCATAAGTTGATCCCCTTTATTCTGAAGGATGTAAAATCAGGTAGTACTGGAAGAGTTGCCAAACAATGTTAAAAAGTCTTATTGCAAGAAAATTTGTCTGAACAATAGAACTCTCCAGAGCAGATAAAATCATAATGGAAATTCGGATTGTAATATCCCCAAATATCTTCAGCTTTCATTTGGACGCAGACCCCTATACTACCTGGTCCGAATACTCTTTGGAATGTCACAGCTGCAGTACTGTGAGACCTCCTAATCCGACTGCTTTTCCTAGGCATTTCTGGAGCTCCACCAAATAGGGTGGCTGCATGGAAGCTATTACATTTTGCAGAGATTAACTGTGCTGAACATTAATGCAGACTTTCTTCCAGAAAATATTTGGAAACTGGTGTATTTGAAAAATTCCCTCCCCTGCTTTTAAAAAAATAATTTGATTGAAGGTTAAAAAGTGCATGTCTGTTATTCAAAGCCACACAGAGGGCATCAAAGCAGATGCCAGTTCTCAAAGGGATCCAGACAACTGTAGCAGGCATCACTGGAAACAATAACATTACACAGAACTGTCTTATGATTTAGTTAATAATAACAGTATAACAGTTTGGAAAACAAAATTTAGAAACCCCACAAAGCACCCATTATAAAAGATTAAAAGATTTAGGTCCACTTTTCCCAGCCTCCAGTATAAACCAGTCCATGCCATTTAACAGAGGAATTCTAACAGAGGGTAAGGAAAGCATCTTTTTCTTTCATTACAGAATCACTTTGTGCACTGACTGGTGCTGAAGCATGAAGTGTCCACATGCCAATGACTGTATCACATCTCTCAGTGCCAGTTCCAGATCTTAACTCTCCTCCTCTTAAAAAATGCACTGTGTTTACAACTGGAATTTTTTCTACCTTTAGCACCCAGCCACTGGGTCTTGGCAAGGGAAGGCAAAATGAAAAAAAGGTGTCAGCAATTTAGAATACTCTATTCTTAACCAGGTTTGCTCATTGTAATGGACTGAGTCACTGCCTCAGGGACCACATAAGTGGCTATACATTGCAAGGTTTTATTATTCAAAGGGAAAATTATGTCAACCTTTGGGTCTCCCTGCATTTTGGGAAATTATTGTCCATGTTAGTAGAAAACGGACATGGAGACCAAGTCACAACAAAGTCCTGAAACTTGCCCTACAGGCATAATATTAATTTGTCCATGGCGGGGGTGAAGGCTAACCTTTCTACTCACTGTCTCTGTGGGAGGCACAACCCTGCTCCGAGCTCTGGTGACCACATTCTTCACAGATATAATAATGGTTTTTAACACATCTGTTACAATGTCGGTATATAAATATGCAGAATAGTCTGTTGTTATATCACTGTACTGAAAGAGGGTATCACATTTGTTCCCTCTGCTCCCTATTCTTCCAGCACAAGGGCAGGTATTTACAGCCAGGACTTTCTTAGACTACAAGTATTCTCACTTTCTGCATGTTGGTAGCACCTATAGCCCCTCTCTCCTGAATAATAGCTGGAAGCGTAGTCTTCTCTTCAAGGGATCCAGTCTGGGTTTACAAATACGTGCCTAATCCTGGGCAGGGATTATACCCAGCACATCAAAAAGCAGAATCAAGCTTGTAATGTCTTCTGTGGGACGCCCAGCCCTGCAGGTGGAAATCCTGCTAGCCATCAGGATAGCTGTACCTGCACACAGCCTCAAAACAGCTCTTCGTATCACCATGTAGATACAGCCTGCAATTAAATATTCGCACATCTTCAGTTTTCCTTTCCTCAGAACATATTCTGCATAAGCTGCAAAGTACAAATAAAGTCTACAGTATGATTAAAGGAGGGATTTGTTGTTTGCAAAAAAATTTCTTTACAAAAGCAGATATTCTAGTTGTCTATGCATATTGAATATGACATTTCCAAAGAAAACAACCAGAGCAATAGAAGAAGCATACCATCGAGAACACCTGCACCAGAGAGTTTAAAATCGGATCATATGCCACTATAGTGAACATAGTTTGTTTTCCATTATTGCTTAAATATGATGATAACCAATTTGGGGATTGACATAAAACCCATATTGTATTATTCTGAGGCTTTGTTAAGAGCAAAGAATGTGTGACCAAATCAAAGGCTTCACTAAAGCTAATAAACACAGCTTCAGTCTTATATGTGGCCTTTATCCACAGCTTGATTAATATCACATTTAACCTAGAATAAGGCTGAGGTTATGGAGTGCTTTAAACAAAAGCCAGATTTGAAATAGGGTAGGGTGAGGGGAGTAATATGTTTAAATTAATAAAGCCATTGATCTGTCCACACACCAAACATTTGGAAATGTTAGGTAATGGCATTAAGGCAGCTGAAAGGCTACGATTATTTAAATCCAAGAAAACACCACCTTTCTGGTACACGAAAAGTCTTCCAAATTGTTCAGAGATTCAGCAAGCACTGAGACATGTTGAAGGAATCATGAAAGAAAATGATTGCGGCTTTGAGCTGCAAAAGGGGGATTTCATCCACCCATATCTTCAAAAGGTAATTAATTGTTTTCAGTACTTCATTAAAATGTATAGTTTCAAAAGAGGAAAAGTTGATTATTGATTTTTAAAAAAACAAACAACACAACAAATTAGATTAACTTGACTTCTCAAAGGTCAGAAGGTTTCTAAATCTGTTAACAGGCCCAGTGATGATTATTTAATGCCTTAACTATTTGTTATGTCTGTTACAATTTAACCCAAATCTTTAATTCATTAAAATGAGTTGTTCTAGCTCTGCTAAGGAGTCCTTTCATTCCTTTCCAAAATGCTCTCAGATTCCTCAGCCTTTTTTAACACGATAATCTAAATAAAATGCAGTTTTTGCTTTTCTCAACTCATCTTTATTTCCATTTCAAAGTTGAGTATAGTACCCGATTCAGCAACACATCTGCTATGTTTATTATTTTTGCCATTTCTTATCTCCCTGCTGAGATACTTCAGCTTGTCATGGGTCATTTGAGGATAACAGTTCCCTGCTTTAACCTGACTAGTTTTTACAAATCTGAACTGACTGGGAATGACCACCATCCAGAAGTTAAGCAGTTACATCCATAGTGAGTAGCTATTAATATGCCAACCAGTCCAACAGCTTGGGGTTCCAGGGCGGATGTGTAATAGGAGAGCAAAAATTTTCCCACTAAAACAGCAGCTCTCAGAATTGCCATAAGAAAAATTGCTTCTGCTAGAAAATTTCTGTCCTTCAGATAGAGGTGAAGTTAACAGAAGGCTTTAGAATAAGTCAGCCAAAGGAATTTGTAATAAATAGCCAGGGATGGATGGTATTTGCCTAAAAGCTTGAATACAATATTGCTGGACCAGTGAGGAAAAATAAACTGCCGGGAGACAGCATGAGCCGAATGGAGACCCTGAGAATGCACAGGCAAGATAGGAAAAGCCTGGCTTGCATCAGCTGCAGGGGAGGTGGGGGTCAACTACAGCTTCTGGAAGGTAAAACCAGGTAAGTTTATCCTCAAAGTGCCCTCTTCATTTGCAGGTGCCTGACGACACCCAAGGGATAAGCTTACTCCTGTGTGCGATGCATATACTACACCCAGCCAGCCACACACTTTGATATAACCCGCACAGCGCTCTAATGATAGGCATTTGTATGCAAAGCCCACTGACCAGGTTTATGAAAAGTTGGTTAAAATCATAACTCAGATGCAATGAAATGGGTAACAACAGTCAAAGTATTCACATATAGTATAACATCCATTTAAAGTCAGTGACCTGACTGGCTGTATAATTTGGGGGCTTTTTTTATTTCTAGTGTCCTTCTGCCACCAACCACTCATCTATTTGGTACACAGGAAAGGAGTAACTGAAAAAAAGGCAAAATTCTATGCTTTCAGTCAAATCCAAACATCATTGGACAGATTTCATTACTAATGAGAGCCAGCATCCATAGTGCTCAGATAAAATATTAAAAATTTATTAAAAGCATCTCCTCAGAGTTGAAAGCAGAAAATATTTAATCAATCCTGACAATCAAAGCATGATCTAGTGGAAACACACACAAGATTCATTCCAGCAAAGAAAAGATGGGTGGGCAAGTCTTCTTAACTTGCACTGATTTATTTCATATGTTTTGCTATGTGCACAGATCTATTCCCAGGTCCCTAATTGTACCTGTAGAGACACTGGTACACCGACCATCCTGAGTCATTCTCTTTATTCTCCTCTTTGAGAAGTTCTGATTAAAAAGCAAACCCAGGAAATTCTGTTCAAATGGAGATGCCAGTATTTCACACATACTTCTGTCCCAGATTTGGATGAGAAGATGAAATAGCACAGTTTTGGGGGAGGGGGATGAAAACAAACAATAAAAGTCAGTATGAAAATGCTGGAATATTTAATTTGAACATTTCAATGTAAATGACTCTTCCACATTTCCAAGTGTCTCACACCAAGCGTGAGAGTACTTCAGGAAACCCCAGGGCTTCACAGATCCCACATCGTCCTGTGTTTCATATGTTATACCCAACAGTACATCCAAAATGATGAGAGAGGCACCGCAGAAGCCAGGTGTGAGTTCCTCCAAGCCTTTACCAAACACTTGAAATGTACTTCTCTGATCATCTAACAATTTACCCAGTACGCAGCTGTGTCCACATGTTTTCTCTCAGGTTTTCTTCTTCTAGGATTCTTTTCTTCTGTTGGTCCCTGATCAGTTTTCCCTGTCTTTCCCATTCTTACTCCTCCCAGTGTATCCTGTTCACCACCCAAAGGGGTGAACCTATAGCAAACCTATGAAGTGGATGTTGCAAGGCCAAAATAAACGGCAGTGGTGGGATGACCTGGGTCTACAGGACATTAAGGTGGCTCACACCAAGTCCTTCCTTAATATGCACTTTTTGTTGTTGCACTTGGAGAGCTGCATAAGATGGCTCTGATCATTTGTGTTCCAACCATCCCATATAGACACTGGCAGCTTAATGGCTTTTCTTTCAGTCCTTCAGTTCCCCCATGATCTACCAAACACTGCCTTCCTCAAAGACCTTGGTGAGAATACTGCTCATCAAGAAGCCCTATCAAACCAAGACCAACTACATTTAATGCCTCTGCAAGCGTATTCATATATTGCAATATTAGCCAGGCTGCTGCTGAATTACACCTTTCTGTAGTACAGGAGACTGTCCCATCTATGATTTCTATTCCTGAAAGATGTTTGAATCACTTTCATTGCCACTGATGTTAAAATATTAAAATACTGATAATATATTTCATAAAAACAAAACTGTCACTTAAAAATATGTAATGCAGATGCATGGATTTTCAATGGATCTAGAAAATTAGTAGTGTAAAACTCCTTGACTTTCCAAGACAGTTTGGTTCCTGAGAATATAATTCGAAATCATTAACCTCAAATACATTTGTGCTATGAACTTCAATGAAAACAGGATTAAGTCTTAAACAGAAATCAAAAATCCTATTTCACACATTGCTTATAGAGACATGTATATAATTTACTCCAAGAAATAGCTTTAAGGTACAGCTATAAAAATGTTGGGGGGGGTGTGAATATTCACATGTCTCTAAGAAAGAAAAACAATCAAATTAATTATATATTCAGAGGAAACAATTAAGATGCAATGATGAAAAGCACTACAAAATTCTGCACATGGGAATAATTGTGGTCAGAGGGAAAGTTGGAGAGTATTCTTTGAGAAATAATATGCTAATGGGTAATTAAAGACCCATTGAAGACATGATACATCAAATAATGCACTAAACGTTTTATGTTCAATCACCATGCCTCAACTTTGTTATTCCCTGGTTTATGAATGACTAAATAGGCAAGTTTAATGCCTTATAGTCTGCTCTAATGCTGTTTTCAAAGAGTATCCATAACAGACTTGGCTCTGCCATGCAACAATTTATTCATGTTGTGTGCTGGCCTGTTTACTGAGATGTTTTCTGTATGACTACACTGGCCTAACTCACCAAAGCTCAGCCTGGAAAAAAACCTAATACTTAAAAATCTTTAAGAGGCTTAGCCAGAACTGATAGCTTTGATGATGGTTCCACCTCTGGCTCTATCTGAGAACAATCAAGGACCCACAGCCATCCAAAGACAGAAGAACAAAGGATGCTGGTAACATTTCATGCGAATGCCTCCAGAGACAGCGAGATGCTGCTTGGGAGAAACAACGGAGGAGCGGAAACTCTTTGGCACGTCTCGGGAGTCAGCCTGCTGGCCTAACAAGCACAGCAGGACTGTGGGGCTCTAGGTAAGTTAAACATATGTAAAATCCATTATTTCATTTTAATTCTTTTTGACTAATATCTTTATGCCTACTACTAAACAACTAAATAGTGTGTGTGTGTGTGGGGGGGGGGGGTGTTCAAACAGTTTCTGGGTCACTAAATCCTGATGCAGAACGGCAACCTGCTCCACCATCCCACCTGCCACAGCAGCAGGTCAGACCCACGGGTGTAGGAACGTTGTATTTAAGATAAGAGTGAATACAATTACACTGTAAAAGCAGAGAGTCACATAAACGCTGAGTGGGTTATAAAGTAGCTGCTACAGATTTTATTTTCTCCTACTTCTGACCCACACACTCTCTCATCTTACTGAAATAAAGCTGTGCAGTGGGATGCACTTGCGAAAGAGCAAGTTGTAGTCAGAAAAACAGCGTCTGCACTTCATTGCCGAAACCTGACCGTGTTTGCATCTCTGACTACCTCGGCGGGAATATAAACCAGAGAGTGGAAGTGGCACATGCTGAGGTTCACATCTATAACTCATTCTGTGGCCACAAAAATGTGGGCATATATTTGGCAGGTGCAAATTGCCAGACTCTAAAACTTGTGGGTCTTTTTATTTATCGGTTGCCATGCCATGCACGGGCTGGATGGGAGCTGGCTCCTGCCCAGCCCACTCGCAGCTCAGCTGAGGTGTGTCACATCTTCTGTCTCCCCTTGGCACAAGACACAGGATTACAGCACCTTAACAGAAAGCTGGGGCTGACCTTTCTGAAAACAGACCCCCCAGATGCAGTCTTGTTTTCAGAAAATATCTTCCTTTTTTTTTTTTTCCCCTCTTGCACAAGGACAGCTATATGTAAGTAATGAAAAAGCCTGGGCAGGACACACAGATAATTAAATATTTCATCATTCTTTTGATTTCAAAGCTTGAAACAAGAAGAGGTTACAGAGGGTTTTATGTAAAATACTTCAGATGGAGTCTAGCTGTATAGGAAAATACTGGGATGGATCCAGATACAGATGTGCTATCTACCCAGAAACTATTTGGCAAGTCAGTGAACTGTGATATTGTAAGAAAGTCTGGGCTTCGGTACAAGTTTTCAAAAAGTGCGTCTTGGCTGAGCTACGATAGTAAAGCTGTTTATTGGCAGAGAGGTTATACGGGAAGCTGAAATGAAGACCCTGCTCCTTTTCCCACTGTGATTTTTTTCTCACCACAATTAATTTAGTATAGGTAGTTCACTCCAGATCTTCTGCATAGTGGTTGAGGGGCAAAGTCTAGACATAATTTATTGGCCAGTGCCTGGTGAAAACAGAATTGCAGCATCCACATTTTCCCTCTGTTTCTCTTTTTTCTTCTGCCAGACACATCAAGTAGACTATATGCTAAGTAAGCCCAAACTGACCAAGAAAGGGTTTCCTTTGCTAGAGCTGTCCTCTGTCACATTGTGATATTTTTCCACCATGCTAAACAGTAAATATCAAAGTAAACAATTACAGCAGTAAAATTTCGATTAGTTGGCTTTTTTTTTTTCTGTCTTTCACATGAGCCCATAAAAACATGCAGCAACGTTCATCAGGTCTCTCCATTTCACAGTTCCTGTTAGCTGGCTAGATGTTTTTATAACGTCTGCACACATCGACAAAGTAAAGTGCTGAGCAGTGAAATGACATGAGCACAAGGTATCAATGGCAAATTCAGGAACAGAAACCCAAAAACCTACCTGTGTTGTACAGGGGAGTACCCTGGTATTGCAGAGAAATATCAGAGTAGCAAACACTGTGGTTTGGAAAGAGGCCAAGAACAGCAGAAGCTTGGCATTTGGAGGGTCCGCTTCCCATCTTCAGGATGCTTTACAGATATTAATTCCACTCTCCTCCATGCAGCCGTGCATCTGGGGCTGTGAAGCTTTGTCCTCCCACCGCCGCCAGCGTGGAGGGCCGTGGCAGGTCCCTGCTGCCTCCAAGCCCCAGGGGTATGGCAGGGATGGAGGGGATGGGTCCCACAGCCTGAATCCAGTCTAGAAGTGACTTCAGACTCATTCCCTTGAACGCACTTGCCTGGTTAGTCCAAAGGCAACGCAGCTCCAAGACAGGGCAGTGGTCTCTGTTGCTTTTCCCCGCAGCCCAAGTTGCTGGGGCTGTAAATGCAAGCGTGTGCAAGGGAGCACAGGCGTTACCCTGCTGCTCCCCAAAACCTCCGCTGGCAGTGATGGTGCCTGGGGCAGGAATTTGACCTCCAGGCTGTGGGGGGGGGTCGCATGGCTGCCAGTCTGTTATCTGTGCCTTTGTAAAATGGGTGTATGTGGTGTCTAAGCTACTGCGAAGGGTTAAAGATTACTGTGATAAGGCTGGTTCATGGCATGGGAAAACAATTTGACTTTAAATAAGAGGGGAATATCCACACTGCTGGGTTCTTGACAGGAACACTTCCAAAGGCTCCCCCCAAACACCGCTGCTCTCAGCTCAGCTCAGCATGCCCCCAGGAACGATATTGGCACAGGGTCCCTCAGTCCCACCTGCCTGCTGCACGTGCCCTGAGCTCCTCTCGCGTGCTCAGCAGCCCTGCTGATCAGTCCAAGATTTTCTTCAATACCTCCTCCCACCTGCCAGCAGCAAGCCATCCTTCTATGCTTTTAAGGTCCTTGTTCTCACCTTTAATGGAATCGCTCCATTGGAAAAAAAAATGCTATGGGGCCACTTTTAGCTGTTCCTAATTCTCACCCAGGCAGAAACTCAGCACTAATTCAGTGAAAGAGTCATTTGAGCAATAACTTATGGACCAATAATCTAGATGTTTTCATGTAGTGCTTTGACAAAGCTGATGCTGAGATGTCATTAACATGTTTGTGAATAAAACTCAGGTGAATTTAAAAAAAAAGTATACCTCTGGGAGCGGAATAATAAAGACCCTTATATAAATATGCCCTCAAGTCTAAATGGTGATACTGAAAACAGTAAAAGTAGCTATTCAAAATAAAACAAAAACCATACACGGAATTTCTCCTAGCAACCTTTCCCAAGGATCTATAAAACTAGCGTATAGTGGCTGTAGTAAAAGATGACCTGAAGGAAATAAGAGTCAAGAATTGTAAATTTACAGAACAGATGATATTCCCCAAATACCCGAGTTCATTTACAGTATTAACCTTTGTGCAACTGCTTGAGCACTTCAAGCATAACTCTTGTGCACAATTCAGAAGAAGCAACGTGGACTGCAAAAGACATGGGAAAGAAAAGCCCTAGCATTAAGGTGATCCAGAAGTAGGTAAGCAGTAAATTTATCAGAAGAAAGTTCATTGAGCTTAAATTATTCAGGATAATGGAGGACAAAGGCAGGCTGTGGATAATTGGGAAGAAGAAATCCGACTCAATAAGCAACAAATGGCAGTGAAATTCAGTGTAGATAATATATAGTGATGCATATCTAAAAAGAAATAATGATTACAGTGAAAGAGGAGGGACTTAGGGTTATCATAGATGGCTCATGAAAACATCAGATCAGTTCTCATTAGCAGTCCAAAAACCCCCAGAGTTTTAGGAGAGAGAAACTGAAATAGAGAATCTCACTATGCCGGTGTAGAAATTCCCTCATCTGCCCTGAGTGCAGTCCTTCTTCCCTTGTCCCACTACAGCTGTAAGTAAAATAGAGAGGTACAGAGGAGGGCAGCAATTATGATCAAAGCTGTGGATGGTACAAGAAATGGCTGAGAAGACCAGGAAATTCAATCTGGAGCCAAGATGATTTAGGGGGAATATGACTGGAGTTTATAAAACCATGAGTGTCGTGAGGAGGGTAGGGATTGAGCTTCATTAGCTTCTTGAATGTAAGAACCAGAAGTCTCCAAAGGAGCTAGTAGAAACCATGCTGAAAATGAAAAATCAAAAAAGTACATGTTCTTCACACAGAGGATAGTATTCCTCCAGTGATTTTGTGGTTCCTGGTAGTTTACATAGTTTGAAGAGAACAGACAGGCACATGAAAAAGCAACCCACTGAGGGTTAATAAATACAAAACCACATCCAGTTTAGAGAGCTTCCTGAGCTGGAAATAGTCAGAAGCTGAGAAAATACTCACGCATGCTTGTCCAGACCTTGTTGAAGAGAAGATACTGAGCTAGGCAGACCTTTGGGATGGCTAAGTATTCTTGTGGTTATAATAAGTTAGGATAGGTAAGCACATCTCACAAGGCTTTCTAAGGTTTTGGGGGCAGATTTTCACAGTGATTGAAATATTTAACCCCATTAAAAAAAAAACCTGATCCTAAACACTCAAGCCCAAAATCTATATTTTGTCTCTTGAAAAATTCAGTCTGAAGTCAGAACAAAACAATGATATGACCCAGTGTAAAACAGTGACCCACAATACAAGTGGAAGCGAATGTTATACATCCCAAATGAGTGCTGAGATTTTTTGTTAACTACCATATTGCTTACACATTGGCCATTTGTCATATGTATGCCTATAGAGTGCTTCTACAGAAAGGTGAGTTCTTTTAACACAAATAGAAATCTCTTCTGTTGGAAGCCACTGTTCATGTCCTGCCCTCAGTAACAAATGTCCACCCAGCCAATTGCAGTGGCAAACATAAAAAGCCAAATCTTGCACTTCCATGGACATACAATATGTGATTCATTCTCTGAAAGCAGCATATAGGTGGGTGTTCAAAGGTGACCTTTCAATAACAGAAGCCAAGGTATAATATTCTCTCTGTAAATTAATATCTGACCTGTATTTTACTGTTTTATTCTTCGATGTATTTCAAGCAATGATTTGGTTAGCCTGACCTGGACAGTAACATCCTTACAAGTATTCTCATCAGCTGCCTAATCACATCCCCTTTGCCCTGCAAGTGACAAAGGAGATCCACAACGAACCTCCACCTATCCCTGTCCTCGGCTTTCTAGCTGATTGCACGCTAATGAGCCCAGCCTCATAGCACAATCCTCCATAATTCAGAGAGCTTCTCTGCTTGCGTGTTGCCTGAAGTTCCCAGCTGGGCTCCTGAATCGGGAAAATCCTGTCTAGTTCCCTCAAAGTTTAACCCACCAGTTCTTCTTCTTTAAGACTAAGCTCAACAAATCTATTCTGTGTATGTCTTTCTATTTCAGCCACTAAATCTCTGAAAGCTGACAAGGATTTAGAGTTTTGGACAGGCTTTCAGACCTTTTTATTTCTTCATCCTATATGCCATAATCATATGTACTTCACATTTCTACTGAAGAAATGAAGTGTCATCTTTGGTAGTGGTTTTTATTATTGTTATTGTTCTACCTGTTGTCAGGACACTTAAAGATACTTGCGATTTTCCATTTCTAGCTTTCATATCTTCATCGTTGCTACCAAACACCACAAACTGACCCAGAATTAATAAGCAGCCATGGGTATTTTTCCTAGTCACACACACTTTCTGTTGGGTGATGAAGTGTCATTTGCGATTTCAGCTTTCTGCATTCTGTGAAAAATCACCTGCCCGGTCATCAAGTTCAGTAGACACTGCAATTCATTAAATTTTATCCTTATCACTTGATTTCCAGTAATCTAATACATTATCACCGAATACTTAAACACTGCTTATTAGAAATCATGGAGACATATTTCACAGCAGATTTTCTTGAGCAGCTCCACTGGGAGCCCTGGCAATCAAGAAAGCCTGGTCTTGCCCAGCGTTAGGGAAACCCAGGGGATACATACTTGTGTTTCCAGTCCTGCTGAGACCTCTCCAGAATTCCCAAATGGACTCTCTGTGGTCTGAAAGGGGAATCATCTGATTGTCATGAATAATCGTAACTAAGGCACCATGAGAAATTTTACCAGAGAGTTCTGGAAAACCAGAGGCTTTGGCAATTTACCACACACATACTAAAGGGACTTCATTACATGGTTTTACAATTAAGGAGAAAACATCAAAACATATTGTCACATTCAAGTTAAAAACAATGGCTTTTATTGAAAAGCATCTGTTTCAGGTTAACTACAGATGTGAACTGTTAATAGAAACCATGACTATTATCATTGGTGTTTTTGTTTTAGCTCACTTTGTATCACAGAAAACTTAACTGATTCAGGCATCTTTTAATAAAGTTGATCTTAATCCAATTAGGCAGAAAAATTCTGATATTTTAAAGAAATGGGTATAGTTTGGAGCCCTTTCAAGTATAAAATTTTCCCTAATGTCTTTTGAAATACAAGGCATTTTTATCTGTATGCTATATGAGCTATATGACTGCTGTAGACACTTTGGGTTGATTCAGCTCTCACAAATACCTATTCTATATCTTTCTTACTTTTGGAGCTATTTCACATGCAAACAAGCATGAGAACTGTAGCAGAGCATTTGATATTCCCCCATCAGCAATCTGCAAGAAAAAGAAAAAGAGGAAAAACACTCTACTCCTTCGTTAATGCCAAAGTGTACAGTCATTGGGAAGAAGGAGAGAAAACTCATGCAAGACAATGATGGTCACAAATGAGCACATGGACAAGTTTATGAGTGCACAGAGAACGTAGCAAAAGGGCAAAATGCAGTTGACCAGATGCTTTTAGGAGCCTGTGGCAAATCTGCAAAGTAGCTTGAGAGAACTTAAAGAGAAAATATCTTTTATTGGATCAATAGGACTGTATGCAGCCGTGCGTGTGCATGGAAAAGAGTCGATCTGGGCCACTGGGTTTTTTCATGTGTGGTGTTACTAAAACAGTACTATTTTTACATACTCCAAAGTCCTAGAAAAATGATCTCAGAAGAATAAAAGAACATTAAAAGGTATTCAACTGCAAGAGATGCATCATGTATGTGCAATGTAGGTTTTCTCTTAATGGCTGTAAATTGCTACTTGATAGGCTAAAAAAAAAAGACTGGAGAAAGACTGAGAATGTTTTGCTTTCTGGAAGCAAGGCATGTATCTGGCAACACTTTTAATTAATTCTTAAAAGGAGACAACTGGGATATTCTAAGACAATAACAGTGATTTTAACTAATGTTATTAATGGGCACTTAATTAAAGGAAAGTTGTTGCCCATTTGATCCTTTTTCTAAATCAAATAAAATTCAAGTGG
Organism: Astur gentilis; assembly: GCF_929443795.1. Taxonomy (NCBI): domain Eukaryota; kingdom Metazoa; phylum Chordata; class Aves; order Accipitriformes; family Accipitridae; genus Astur; species Astur gentilis. Next base: position 7,697,605 of record NC_064898.1, read on the forward strand.
TTTTTTTCCTTTCCTTCTAACAGATCAGTAAATATCCATATTTTTGAAACAAGTCATCATATTTGAAATAGTATTTATAAGGTGGTGTGTTTAGTTTGTAGGAATTTCTAAGTTATTTCACTTCTGTTGAAGGCAGCATAGAAAAAGATAGGCAAAAGATAACCTTATTACTTCTGTCACAAACGACTGTGTATTAATGCAACTAGTAACTGAAACATTTTTAACACCTGGTAAACAGCAATTTCCTACTAATTTATTCCAGGTTGAGGTGGTAGCTTGTAAAATGCTCAAATGTAGGTAACAGCTGACAAAGTTTCATAAATCATAACGCTTTGCGCGTTGGGAGGGTGGATTGCTTGGTTCATCATTGGTAGAGTAGAAATAGTTTCCCTGTACGCTTTCAATGGCAGGACTAGGATGCAAACAAAAATTTTGTTCATCTGAAGCTCCCAAAAGCTTACTGTGAAGATTTCTGTAAGTGGTATACAGTGAAATACTTTCTACTGATTTCTGCATTTTTAAACTTCATATCATTACATGGTTTGTCTGCAGCTAACATACAAATCCCAGACATGTGAGATGTGTTTCTCAAGGACCATGATAAAAATTTACACTTTTTTGAACAAACAAGCTTTTCCACATATGAAAATGCTTAAACAAAAATTTAATGACTGAATCCAGAAAGTTCCCTTTAGGCCACAGAAAATTACTTTAATCTGTGAATGTAATTTGCATCCATCAGAAGACAAAACTTCTCAGTCAATAGTATAGTAAGCCTAAAATGTGGCTTTATATTTGTTCTGCTTTAATGGTGCTTGTCTCTGTCCTGCAAGGAAAAATTAATGCCTTTCCCTCTGCTCAAAGAGATGGTTGACTGAACAAAGGTGTTTATTGGCAGAACATTCATTCATTTAACAATACTTTCAACTAGCTGCACTATATCACTGTTAGTCTGAAAATAATGCTATGCAAGAGCACAAATTTAATTCTGTTTTACCAATATGACCTGAAATGCTTCACAGAGATTGTTGTGGGAAAGGAGATGCACATCAAAAAGAGTTTAAAAAGAAAGACTTTAATAATCCTATACCTGTTTAACAGTATCGTACAGTATGAAAAGTTCCCATGATGAATGCAAGGCAATTGAGGACAGATGTCTTTCAGGGGTGTAGTGATAAGTACAAACTCAGGCAGATGATGCTCCAGGGTATGTGGTAAGGAATGAATAAACCCAAGGTGCCTAGTTAGCCTGGTTATCTAAAACTATGTCACAGATAGTCTCAAGCATTTCAAAATCTGGCCCAAATAACTTGTCATTAATTATTTCTTGTTTAAAATATGCATTGACCAAGCAGAAGGCAGAATTAGCTCTCTAACTTGTTCTGAACACTTCTTTTATTTATTTTCATGTCAGTATGCTAACAAATGTATGTTTAGGTAGCACTGTGGCTTTAAAACTTCCTACTGTCACATAATAAGATTACAGTTTTTTTAATTTTATGTTATAAACATAACCAGAAGCCAAAAAAAACCCCCAACCCCAACAAGGAAATGATGACCGTTCCCACCCTTTTCTTCCACATGTGGGGTTTTCACCCCCCTCAGCTATGACAAATGCAAACTGACCGATTGTGTAGCTGAGGAAGGGGCTGGGGGTTGGGAATGTGTCTCTGAAGAAGGGGAGAAATAATCTCTGGGAGTGGAGATAAGGAGGCGTTTGACCACAGATGTTCCCACAGAGAGGTCTCTGCCTTGCAGGGCAGTTCAAGGACTGGATGGCAACAACGTGCAGGGTTTCAGCTGAGATGTTCATTTATCAGACAGAAGAAATATGAGAATAAAAGAATGGGAGGAAAACCACTTTCCTTGAACCCTCTGTTCTTTTCATGCGAATAATCACTTTAAGTCAAGGTGTTTATGCAGATCGATTACATTAAGCAAGCAGTGCTCAGCTTTGGTTTGCCCATGAAATGTAGTTTACGATGTAAGACAAACTGGACACCAACAGGGAGACTTTCATGCAGGTAAAATTTGTTGATGTTAGTGAACTGCTCTTTAGTTGGTCCTACTCAGGAAAATACATGTATCCATGACCCAAGTTAAGCTAATACTTAAGTACCTTCCCAAACTGAGATGGAAATACTCAGTACTAAGTACCACAGTTTTTATTATAATTACAATGACAAAGGAGCTTCAGAACAGCAAAGTGAACACTCTGAAGTTCACACACACTAAATAAAGTGCACGAAGCAGGACATCTGACACTAAAATCTTCACTACAGTCACTTTCTGCACACAGTTCATGAAAAGTGGTCTTACGTGATAGGATAAACCAGGAAGCAACTGCAAAGTCTTCACACATGTAAAACCTCTTAGTCTCAATATGTGTTCCTCCAGAGGAGTTTTACTTTAGCAAAGACAGCAGCATGGAGCCTAACACCTTGGCCAGGATTTACAAAGGAAAAGGAAAGCTTTTTCCACTAAAGTTCCTATCAGCGGCATTGGCAGTAAATTCTTCATCATGGCGGGAATCCTATAATCCTACATAATAAATCTTTTACAAAGTTTAATCTCCATCATGAAAACCACTCATATGCAAGGACTGACCTTCTGCCAGTCTTTAAAGAATTCAAAGTTATGTACTGTAAAATCAAGCTATCTCAAGATAAAAGTAATATTAATTCCCTAGCTCTAATCTTTTTCTTCTGAGAGCACAGTAATTATTGTGTGATGGGTCCTTTTGGTACTGTCAAATTAGTTTTCTCATTCATCAGAAGTCCCTACAGTGAACTAGAGCAAAACATCAGGTTGAAAACGTTTCTTTTTCAGTGGTTTGATTATTTCTTAGCAACTGCGTACTTGCTTCATTTGCAGCATAGCTTTGATGATGAAAATGTAAGCTTTTCCTAATGCTGAAATGAGTGTTTCCCATATTAAAATGGTTAAGGGGCTAAAACATGGATCCTATAACATCTCCTCTGGCAGCATCCACAATTCAAGTAAGCAGTTAAAAAGCTCTCAGTTTGGCATGTGGCTGCTTCCAATGCAAGTTTCAGCTGAGTTAGAAAACAACAAAATCTGGAAGTATAACCATCTCCTTTCCCACTTCCTTATTTGTTATAAGATTGCAGAAAAACAGTTGAAACCCTTATCTTCTCCACCATGCCTCCTCCAGGGAATGCCATGAAGGGAAATCACTGAAATACATTAATTTATTTTCTTTTTTTATTTGTGCTTTCCATTTTGATCATTTGGCGTATGTTATGATCTGCAAAGTATGATCTTCCTAGTAAAGGACTAAGAGCCAATTTATATCACCAGCATTACAAAACGGGACTTGCAGGAGGAAATCATTGATAGACATTAATTAAAATTACCTCATTAAATCTAGCATGGTCCCTTTACCACTACATAAATCTTAATTCCTTTTTGATAACACCATATTGATCCAAGAAAGCCCAACACCTTTACAAATATTAGTGCCTAACTAATGGCTTTTAGTTACTTCCTTTGAACTTAATATATATTGTACCTGTGACCAAAACTTATTTCAGTTTCTAAAGAGGCATTAATCAAGCACCACTTTGGTGATTCCTAAAATGCTAAGTCGTCCTCCAAATATCACCTATCAATTTTTTTTGTGGCCCCTTTCAACACCAACGATTGAAAGTTGAATTATGGAGCGTAGGTGACTCAGAAGCCCATTTCCCATAGCCTTGCATACCATCAAGTATGAACGTTAGAATGCAAAGAGATAAAAATTTCATCATCGTACTGATTGTTTGTTCCAGATTAAGTCCATTCTCCTACCTGTGATACCTCCTAATAAATGGTGATTACTCAATACCTCCATAAATATGAAGTAGAAAAAAAATATTTTTAAGTATCTTTAAAAAATCAGAATGGCACTAGATACTCCTAAGTACTCATCACTTCCTCATCACACTCTAATTCCCATAATCATCACACTAAAACATACTTGAGAGATGACAGCTTTGGGACCTCAGTGCTTGAAGTGTGCTTCTAACTACACTCTGCATTAAACACATCATCTTTACTGAACAAACAGCTCAGCTGTATCTATGATCAAATAAGCAACTTTCAAACAGCATCTGTTAGCCTGGAGTGGGAATATTTATACTGGTCTTTGCTTTGCAGTTATTTCCAATATTAATGCTATGAGCCAATTTACTATGCAGTGCAAACATTTGGTAGTCTATTAGTCCAGGATTGTTGCTTATAGCATCACAGGTCACTCCTGCTGTGAGAGTGCAAAATACTAAGGGATATAGAAAGAAAGAGAGACACAATGTGGTCAAGTCTACTTTGAAAGGAAGTGTACTGAAAGTGTTTAGCAAAGGTCCTAGCAACTGATATACCCTATAGCGTATGGTTGAATACTTGTGAATTTGAGCACTTCCACATGTGCTGGGCAGCTGGCACATGTGTCACTCTGTGCCTGCTCAGAATTACTGGACTGGGGAAATTTACCCTCTGAGAAGGGAGCAGAACGTAAGCAGAACTCTCTCAACAAATATAACCATCACTGATTAAACTTAACGTTACTAGGGAACCATAATAAGATGACATTAAATAGTCATTGACTCATTTCCCAATGAGCAATGAAAACTGAAAGGGTTACCATATGCCATTAATTTAAACAATATCAGAGGGGCCTCATAGGAATGAGAAATGACTACCACGGATAATTTGTACATATATTAAGTCAGGTTATTTTTGAATCTTGATATTTCTGCAAACAAGAGGAAAAAATATTTTAGAAATTCTCTTTTGTTACTAAAATGTTATTTTCTTGAATTGAACTCTAAGAGCAGAGGAGACATCATTTGTTGTCATCCCAGGTAAGTAATTAGCAGGTTGAGACCATAAATATCAGTATGTCAATAATTAAGGAAACTAATACTGACTTTGATGTACATATATGTGGACTGGATTCTTGGCTGGCATAATAATCAGCATATCTCTGTCCAAGTTGGTGCTATTGAGCCGCATCGATTTACAGCAGCCATTGGAGACTGAGACGATGTAACAATCGCTATTTTTAGAAGGTATTCTTTGGAAGAAACTGTTATGATAAGGCCAAATTCTACACCCTTTACTCAGATGCACAGTCCCAATGGGATTAAGAGTAAGAAGAGAAAAAGGCGGCCCATCTTCTGAAGGTTATGTCTGAGAGTTGAACATAAATTCTGATGCAGCTTAATAACGATCACCTATGAGCTACATACATACATGTTTAAAACACCATAGAAGATGATAGATTAAATTTTAAAAGCAGCGGTGCTTGAAACACAAGCAGGCCTGAGCTGAAAAGATAAGAAACCAATCCAAGGCATAGATGCTAACATTGTTCTCCCTCTCTTACTCGACAGCTGCTTGTCTGAGGATCTGTCATACGGAAAATATGTGAATGTGATGAAACGTCTGTTAATGTATCTCCGCTTCCACCCAGCTCCTTAAAAGCAAAAACTGTAGGCTTGTTACTATTTTCAATAGTGCCCAACACTTGTTCTGTGCATCGTAGCCCAGGGATGGTGATGTGTCGGGGCTGCCTGCCTGCTTGGGGCCGGAATGGCAGCGCACTGCAATCATCTCAGGCATGTGGGGTAACACAAAGACAAGGTCTTAAAGCAGTGTGTAGTCCTAAAAAGTGCCATTCCAGAGGATTTCCATTTAGGAATACTTAGCACGAGGACACCTAAATGCACAAGCAGCTCGTTTAGTTTGCAGCGTGCTCTAGCTACGGAGATAATTACTAGCCCAGCTGCTTCTGTTACCTCTCTTCATCTTATTAGACAGCCACTTCCCTGACCTCTTGCATGTTGGCGACACATGGCATTCATACCTGCTGGAGACACTGACAAATTATTCCTGGCATTTGTTATTATTACTTTGTTTCTTTACTGGAGAAACTGGGAGAGTGTCAGCGAACTGGGTGCAATTAGGAAAAAAAACAAGGAGGCTCCTTTTTGAGATAGAAAAGGGGAATAAAAGTAAAGAGTCCAAATGCTTGTTTCTGTTGGCTTTAGCAATAGCCAGGCAGCTTCACAAACTTAATAAAATGTGCTCCCTTCTCCTTAATGCCTATAAAATATATATCCTTGCACAGAAACAGCAATCTCACACCAGACTGAGAATGCAATGAAAAAAAGTATATTGGTTCAACTGAGCATTATTTTTCTACTGACAGACAAGCTACTTGTTGTCATTTCAAAATCTAATACTCAGTATATTCTCATTTGTCTTTTTTTTCCCCCTGTCTGTAAACGCAGCAGTAGGCAAGTTTAACTACATTAGGAAATTTTAATTTTCAACCTGAAGATGAGATGACAATCTGTCTCAGTTGTTGTCATGATCTTCTATCTCAAGCTGACATGTTTATTCTTGTGCATTTACACTGTGGTAGAGAATGCCATGAAGGAGCTGAGTTATAAATGTTAGTTTTGATTGAATATGACACTGCAAATAAACATGCCAATACACTGTATAACTTTGTCATCCTCTTTCACCCTCTCAATATTGCAGCTGATACCCCATGGCACCTGCTGCCAATAAGTCCATAGAATGGTATGGGCATCAGACAGGCATATACGAAAATGACCTATGAATACCAGCTAATAAGAACAGAATTAAGATATGAAACCATAGCACCATGAAAAACAATATAAAAGCTCTGGAAAAAAACAGTTGATATTCACTGCAAAATTCTCTGCTACCCAGCAGACATACCGCTGTTTAAAGAAGAGACCACATAGCAACAGGAAGAGAATCACACAAAATGTCTATGATCATCCTCAGATCGGCCAGAGAAAGATTTCTTTTAAAGAGCAGACTTCATTGTGCTACTCCCACTGTAAAATGGGTGTAGAGGCAAATCTCATACAATGACGAAGGTGGAAAAATCATAGTAAATCTCCATGTCAGTGCCTTTTGTTTTTACTGCTTTGGATGTGTATTTTGCAGAGCCGTAAAAGCATGGAAAATCCTACCAAACAAGCAAATGCTCTTCTTTAACCCTTTGGCACTGGGCAAGGAGTGTCTGGAAATCTTGACTTTTAGTGTCAAGGGTATCAAAACAAAACAAAACAAAAAAAACCCCAGCTCACAACTCTCAAAGTCTGGCAAGAGAAGTGGAGAACATAAAAGCTGTGAAAATGAGGCTAGCTAGACAAAAATAAAGAAAAGGATTGGCACTAGAAAACATTAGGTTTCTCATTTGTGAAGAAATATAAGAAAGTTGGGTGGTTTTTTTTTAAAAGATGCACTGTTTCTGCTTTGTAAAAGTGGTATTTAAAGCAGCAAATGGAGAATTCATCTGATTGCTAACAAAATTGCAGTAAACTAGTCTTCATAAGCTGTTGTCTTATTGTCATGTTCCCCCATTCTAGTCAAAGAAGAAGTTCCAAATAAAGTGGTGTGACAAAGTGTTTCTGAGTATTGTAAGGTCACTTTCTTTCCCAAGCTTGAAAACGTAGGATTCAAATAGCTTAGCCACTACACTCTCAGAATACGATAGAAGTAGTCTGTATTTTGACACTAAGTTATGAAGAAACAGAAAATTAGCTGGTGAACTCCTTTTAGCTCTGACACACAATCATAATAGTGGTCCAGCTCAAATGGAATCAATATAATTCTGTCAAAAAAACTAATAGACAATTTGGTGCAATACAGAATATTTACGTATTCATAATGTGACTAAATATAGGCATATATTTTTACACGTGCATGTGTGTTCATGCACACATGTGTAGATCAAGTCCTTGATTTTACCAAGATATTTTGCACACCTTGTATTGTCCTTCCCCCTGTATTGTCCTGATCCCTGTGATTCCCATTCTAGGAATTTTTCTCCTCAAGTCCCATAGGTTGTTGGGGGTTAATTCAAGATTGTCAGGGCTGCTGGACATGGGACATTCAAAACAGTAAGTACTCAGTGCTCGAGTGGTTTAACTTGCACCTCCAAGCCTGGCTGTGTCCCTAACTTGATGGCTCTGACTACGCACATGGTAGTTGTGGGAGCCCCAGTGCTCCAGCGAGTACCACTGCCCTCTTCCCTTCATTTGGAGAACTCAAGTACAAAATGCAGCAAAACGGGCTGACTTGGCTAAACAGGACAACTGTCCGGAATGAAGCTGTTTGCTAGAAGAAGAATAGAAAAGAGTGAAACTGAGTTCAGGCACCCTGCTGCCACACCGCTGCTCTCATTTCTGAGCTATCACACACCTTGTGCCTTAGTCCACAGTCCTCATCTTCTCCAGCTGTGGCCCTGGGTGAAGGGGGATGTAACTGCTGCCCTTTGAACCAAGCTCATCCCTTTCTGAGTGCCTCCAGTGTGCTCAGGAAAGGTCCATAGGATGAGGTCCCTCGGGAGATGGCTGTGTCGGGACACCTCTCAGTCTGTCCCTGAGGACGAATGCAGTGGGCAGTGAAGGGAGCAGGCAGCAGCACCCATGGGCTCCGTGGGGGATCGTTGTGGAGCAGGGACCATTGGGTCACTCCCAAAGGCAGGCAGGCCCGTGAGCTTTCCCCTAGTCAAAGTGTCTAAATCCATCTTCAGCATTAAATCAAGCAGTTCAAAATAATGACTGCGGTTCACTGTTTGTGAAATGAGGATAACAAACACGTAATTACTTGAAAGGGCTGTTATGAGGATTAACATGCGAAAGTTTGAAAAGAGCACATGTATGGGGACAGAAATCCCCAAACGGGGACCATTTCTGTAAGAATGCTGAAGTACAATTTCTAATGCTCATGGCAAGAATAATCTTCCAGCTCATCCTTCTTTTCCAATGCTTTTCCTGTCTGGTGAAAATTAAGAAAAGGTTTGGCCATACTTCCGGATGTAGAGCTTCTTGCTTTTTCCCAGGCAGAAGAGTAGGAGTGTTTAGTTCTGTGTTTTGCGTGTATGTCACTAAAAAAAGAAGAAAATAGGTTACAGGAACTGTGACTACAATATCTGCAGGTGTGTGTCCCATGATCACAGGCAGAGCAGCTGGGAGGTCAGGAAATTGCTGGTTTCAACTTTGAAGAGGCTGTATAATAAATTCAAACTAAAATTAAACTCTCTTTCCCCCTGGGAAAAATCAAAAGAATTTGTTAAACCTGCAAATCAACAGATTGCATATTTTACCTGAACTGATTTTGAGCTATGTGACTCTTCCTTCAAATTACATTTACATTAAAGGACTGTGTTCTTTCACCTTTCTGCCTTGATGACTACTGCACTTGCTGTAGATACCAAAAGACTAAATAAGAGGCACAATGCTCTTTAAAGGACCCGTGCAAAGTTCAGATGCAAAATCTTATAGAAGTATTTCCAAAACAGCAACTAAACTAAGCACTTGTAGGGTGAGGAAAGCCAAAGCTCAAATGCAGTTGAGACTTTCAAGGGATGTCAAGTGCAACACGAAATGCTTCTACTGCTATATTAGTAGGAAAAGGCTGAACAAGGAAAATGTGAGCTTGTTGCTGAAAGAGGCAGAGGATTTAGTGAGAGCGGGCATGGATGAGGCTGACATACTCATTGCTTTCTTTCCCTCAGTCTTCACCAACAAGGTCTCCCAGGACTCCATGCTTATTGAAAGGGTTCAAGAAAGGAAGAACAACCAGCAGCAGATAAGGATCCAGATAAGGGAGGCACAATAATTTGTCCCAGGGACAGCCCCACACAGATGCTGCAGCTTCAGCCTGGTCCGTGCTTGATGCACATGGAGTCTTCAGAGATGCTGGTGCTGACCTCTGACAAACATGTGGAACTGGTGTTTCTGGGAGACTCTAACAAATCAATGTTGGGTTGGTTTTCACAAGGATAGCAACAGTCACTCATTTTCAATGCTTGCCAGATAATTTGGCCAAAGCTTAGACACAGTAGAGATACTTAGTGAAAAGTCTATATAACATTTTATTTTCACTAGGAAAGCATTAAGACATCCCTGACTTCTTTTTGAGCAACTTTAACTTGAAACAGGAAAAGAAACTTAAAGTAACATGCAAGGTGGAAGTTAATCAGTCTGAGCAATTACAGGCCATGGCAACTGAAGAGGATGGTGACAATGGAAAATGGAAAGCAAACTTAACTCCCATTACCATTTCCACTTCTTCCTAAACCAAAGATACAACCAGTTCAGCCACCTTTGTATGTAACGCTTCTCTTGCAGAAAGCAAATATGGACAGAAACCATCTCTTCTTCCCTAGCACAGGGTAATACAGAGTGGTGGACTAGTGTAGCACAAAACCAACTGATAACTCTTAAAAATCATTTGAGCATGATCCTAAGTATCAGACAGTGGTGCAGCCAAGTGATCTCTGGGAGTAGGAGAGACAACTAAGTTCTTTCCCTACTTATTACATGACAAAGTAATGAAAAAGGGACTGTTGTCTCAAATCTAGGCCCTCTTTATATGTCCATCCACCTTAATCCAAGAAGCAGTTATGCTCATTAAGGATATCCAGTGATTTGACCATATTCTAAAAGCTTGTAAAGGGGAGCCTTTTAAGAGAATTCCAAGAAAAATGCAGAATTTTTACCAAGACTTGAGAGTTGTTCATTTAGTATTAATGAAACATGAAATATGCCAGCTGCCAAACTTGCCAGTCGAGGCAGGTTTCCAGATTAGCCTGCTTTAATACCCTGTTTTCTTTCTTCTTTAGTGGTGATATGAAATGAAAATAACATTGGCGATTTTGTTTTGCTTTTCTTATTTTTTGTGAGCATCTGTGGAGGCTTTGTTTTTAATGTTCTTGCTTAATATCATATTCTCCAGAAGATCCAGAAGTAACAGAGCCAAAGATAGCTTCAATTATCCAATATAGAGTATGCAGGAAAACACGGTATTATGAATCTTTTTTCTTCTTTCTATATTTTGCATCTGTAATCAAGCTCATGTGCAAATAATGACACTTAGACATCCTATTACTTGATTGTGCCTTTAATTCGGGAAGTGAGATAAATAAGTGGTATCAGCTGGGCCAGCAATTAACTATGCATTGAATTGCAGTTTCAAAAATAGAGCCTAAGTCGACTCTCTTAAAAAGACTGGTCTCAGAATATCAGTATACCATGTCCATTTGTGTATGTATTGTTAAAATATGTGCAGCCGTTAAACATTTCCTGATATGCATAGGTTAATACGAGGTGGACATGGACTGCTCAGTATGAAAGAGCATTCAAAAGGAAAGGAATGAACTCAGGGGCTTGCAACATGAGCGACCAACCAACATCTTCAGGTCTCTGGTCATGTCTACATGACAGCCTGTGGTGCTGTGCATGGACACATGGGCTTGCTGAACACAAAAAGCAGTATTGCTACAGTGCCAGGGTTCTCCCATAGTAGCGTGCAGCGTGGAGCACCCTTAGTGCTTCTGGCTGGGCCTGGCTTGTTCAGAGCTAACTGGGGCAGATAAGCCAAGAAGTGCGTTACATTAACAGCATTTGCAACATGAAGGCAGCCAAAGTACAATGCATTCCACTCTAGTCAAACTGGTGTGGAAAGACCACAATGTACTCCATTTCCAGACAGTAAAATACATATACATATATATACTCTAGTTGACCCTGCTCTGAGCAGAGGGTTTGGACTAGACGATTTCCAGAGGTGCCTTCATACCTCAGCTATTCCATGATACCTGACATGGGGCAAATGTCAATGCTATCCATCTCCTCGTTAAAACGACAAGATATCACTGCTTTGAAAAACCTTAGAGTGGGTAAATGGAGGAGGAGCTGGGGAGAGGGTAGATGTAAGTGGACAGTCTGAATAGAATGATCTACAAACAAAAAAAGAAATTTGAAATAGAAGGGCTGGATCATGGCACAGGCAGCTGGTCAAGAAGAAAGCTAAACCCTTTTTTTAGCAGTCAGATTTTCTGGGAAAGAACTGGACAAAACAGTCATTGTGAATAAAGTATCTGAAGGCTTCAGCTGTATTCTTCTGTTAGTGAATCATTGGCAAGTTATCTCCTTAATTTTGAGATTTTGCCATAGCTAATTGTCCTGTAATTTATGCAAATCTATTTCCATCATGTACACAGAATACTGGCTATTAGTTATTTATGAGTAGTAGTCAGCTAGCTCTGGGTCATGACTGAAACTGTTCAAGCAAGAGAAAACAAACAATTTAGGAATAATGAGCAATAAATATTCTTTCCTTCCGCATAGTACTATCCCTGTTTCTAGGTAAATACATACTGAAAGTCACCGTTCACTGAGCAGATATTAACAAAAATTGTTTTTAAAAACATACACAAATAACAAACAGGAAAGGTTTCTATGTAGCACAGTTATCAAAATACAAAAAATTATAACATATTCTGGGTCAGATATTCTAGACTGGTGTAAAATCAGCATCATTCTAGTGCCAACAGTGGGATCACTGAAGTTTCATTGATTTATACCAGATGCAAATCTGGACTTTATTTCTTTTTTGTTGGTTTTTTTTTTTCCATTGTTCAACCAGCTTCACTGAAGAAGATGATTAGAAAGAAAGGACTTAGGAAGACCACAGTAGCAGGCAACTGGAAAGATGAGATGCAAATTGTTTAAGGCATGAATAGGTTATTGGAGAGGGGCAGAGGAAAGAGAAGCCAGGTTCTGGCAATGTTACGGTGGTTGTGACGTGAACTTAGAGATGGTGGTTTTGACATGTGAACTTAGAGATGATGGAGATGAAGGGCAGAAAAGAAAGTCTGAGGCTAGGGATGTCTCCAGTTCTGCAGTAGTGTGATACTCAGAGAGCTGAAAAAAATCTTAACAAAACTTTTAACAAATTTAACTAAGGAAATGACTAGAGAAACAGAAAGACTCATCAACAGATTTCACCCACAGCAGATTTAGAACAAGTTTTCTTCACCAGACTTACTCTGGCAAATTTTGGCTAATTTTCTTTTTTTTTTTTTTTTTTTTTTTAATCTATCATGAATTAGGACTATGACTGCCTTTTTCCTACTGCCTGGCTTTAGCACTATGATAACCAACAAGGTATTTTTCTAGAGGTATTAGATAGCCTGGACATGTGAAGCCCTTTCCCAAATTTTCCCAGCTCAGAGAAACCGTGCAATGAGAAGAAACAAGCTTGCCTGAATTTAAAAACAAAAGGACACTGTCTACAAATACGTACCAGTGACAGACCCAAAGGACCACAACACTTGCTTCACCCAACATCTCTGCCATAATTCTGCCTACAAACAGGCATGCACCAGCATGTACATACACACATGTTTTTTCTTCACCATCAGAGAAACCTCAAACAAAGAAAGAGGCTAGGTTTGATTTGTAAAATGCTTTAAACCACAACACTACAGAAAACACATGGGAAACAAGAAAAAGCAGAAATTTTGGAAGAATAACCACTTCAAACCCAGTTGTCCATGTGCAAAAAAACATGCTCAGGAACCCACTGTTTAATAAATTGATACTAGTCATCTATAAAAGTTAACTGTCTGAACAAAATACAACCTACAGCAATGCTAATGGGAAGTAATTTACATTGACAGCTTTTCAAAACAGCTAGTTTTCCTTGATCCAAAATAAAATTTTCAAGAATACACCACAGCTGTTTTTAAACATACACTGCAAGTTCCTGGAGGCAAAAAAGAAATAGGAAGAACAGATCAAAATTACTGTAGAAAGGGAAAGGCGTGGTCCCAGCCAGCCCTTTTTCTCCTGTTTCTCGCTGTGACTGGATACTCCATGGTAAAGGAAAAAAATACACAGAATGGGGCAGGACACAGGCCTGCAATCTGGTACCACAGATCAGGAGAACTGCTGGAGATTGTGCATGGTCTGGTCTTTGCTGGACAGTAAAAACAAACACAGAGCAAGAGAAAATCAGGATAGAGCAAGTAAAAAAGAAACACCCAGAAACAAAAACAGAAGCCAGCGCAGCTTGGAACAGGGAAGAAATATGAAAAATTCTCCCTTTGCATGGCCTGAAGGGGCAAAACTAGGATGTTCTTCAAGTAAACCAGGCACAAATACATCCCTGATAGAGCCTGTAGCCTGATAGGAATGGCTCTGCTCACAGGAGTAGTAAGATCTTGATGTCCTTTCACTGCACCCTCCCAGTTCCTCATAACTTAACACCAGTTCAATTGTATGATAAACCTCCTTGCAAACATATAGGGCTAAAGGCCAGCCCAGACCCACAAAGGAGTGTGTCACTCCTCCCCTAATTAATTCAGGGAGAAGGAACTTGATCAAAGAAGTGCTGACATTCAGTCAAAAGTCAGACAATATGCTCATGAGTAATAAGTACCATCACAGTGTCAGGATGTGCCAAGACTTCCACTGAAGTACATACTGGAAAAGGGGGAGGAAGGCCAGAAAGACAATTGCACAACATATGTGACAGAGGCTCAACAAAAATAAATAGCTCCCTAGCCAGAAAATAATCCTCCCTGATTCTCCTGTGCACAGCAGAGGGGACAGGCAAAACACCGTTCACGCTAAAGCTGTTTCACCTCATATAGTAGCTGCGTGCAGGAGACTCATCTGGGTGCAAAACCTATAGGAGCCATACAGTTATAAGCTGCATGACTAAAGCTATAGGTGCCACAGAGTTATAAGCTGCATGTCCAGATGACCAAGTCAGTATGTGAATTAAACACACCAGAGTTCTAAAGGACAAGGAAAAGTTTGGCAAAGAATTGACCCATTTAGAAAACAAATCCACAAAAGCACAAGTCATCTTTTCGGGCTGACCTGTCCAAGCCATTGGAAAACTGCCTTACCTCATTGGGGTGGAGCAGGGACAGGTCTCCAGGTCTTCACCATCCTGAGTCTGTCCTGATTTTTAGGTATAAAAATCAAAAAGCTTCATTGACAAGGGGATTGCAAAACTTTCTGCAAAACTTTCTGCTTTTTTTCCCCAAAAAGCTGTAGCACCCAGGCTGAGACATAGCTTATAGGACATTGTAGGAAAATTACCAGACATGGTCTTTCCCTGGAGCTAAGATGTCTAAGGAAAAAAGTCAAGACCTGAACATGTCCAGCCCTGCTCAAATCTGTTCATTGCCAGCGCTAAACAATGTATGTGCCATGTATCACCAATAAAAGTATTGAATATTTACTTCTTTCTCCTAATGCTGCAGTTTCCTCAAGCAAAAGCATTACCATCTCTTATAAATGCCAGTCCTCATTAATTAAAGGACTCTTACTTTAGCCATTCATTCCCATAGTCTAATTTTGCTCATCAGTCAGACACCTCTCATGGCATGACAATATGTGGTGTGACAACACATGGTATGACAACTACAATATGGTAAATTCTAAAACTCTTACTTTTCTCCCATAATTTTCTTTTTCACAAAAAAAGAATTTAAAACACCTTCCAGGATACATCACAGTCCTTGGAGATCAGACCCCATAGACCTTAGAGGTGATGTTATTTGCATATAAAAATATTCTCCTGTGAAGACAGTTCTGGTCATGAGCACAGTCAAGCATAAAATATCCTAATGAAGTAAGTTTTATAAAAACTGAAAAATTATTAGAAAAAATCAGGCACACAATAGTCAACATTCATATGACATGCCTAGGGGTGTAACAGTCTCCTGTTTTGTGTCTATTAAATGAAGGCTCTGGCTTAGATAGTAGCTTCATGGACCTGATACAGAAATATCTGGTTTCTGTGGCCTGAGAGCAGGGGGAGCTCAGGTGAGATGACCAGGATGGGGGATCTCTCCCTGCCCAAAACCTTTTTGAACCATATGGAGTGCTGAAGGTGGAAGGGCCATGCTAAAGGGCAAACATATTATGAGCTTGCTCACTGCTAAGATACCCGGAATATCACGTCCATGCCTGTGCACACCATTATAACCTTTTTCTTATACAAAAAGCAGTTGTTGCCTAGCTCTGCCTAATGAATTGGAAGCACAAATGAGACAGAATTTGGTGTTACCAGCTCTCTGCCAGAGTGCCAAGAATAAAGAGAAAAGAAGTTACAAGACCAGATGCAAGGAAAGGAGCCTGGCAGCAAATGTCTGTGAGTTTCTGCCTCCTCTCCAGACAAGGCAGGCATGCGTTTCTAATGGCTTCTTTTTATAAAATACATTCAGATAAGGTTGGTGTTTTGGTTTTTTTTATCACTGCAAAACCTTATTATAAGCTCTTCCATCTCTCTATCTGGCAAAATAATCAAGAAAAGGTGGTGTTTTCAGTACCTGCAGCTCTAAGTACAAGTCAAAGTACAAGTCATTGCTTGTAATTTTTTACAGTCCTGTATTATTTTACCACTTTCAGACACCAGCTACGTTATGTGACACACATAGCATGTTACTTTCCACAGGCCCAATAAAACGTGTCTCTATTCAAATTTTTAAGTTGATGTTAACAGCTAAGGTCATCCCTACAGTATCAAAGTAATTTGGATATGTGATGGACATAAAAGGTCAACATTTTCAAGTATTCAAACACTTTTGAAGTTTGAAAAACCATGTTCTATTGAAGTGAGAATCCATCTCTTCAACACAGACTAAGAGGAGCTGTGGACACTCAGCAAGTCTTAGAATTAAGAACCTAAAGTTAATGTGGTCTTTTCACAAGTGTGCATGCAGATATGTGCAAGCAAATTTTAGATTCTGACATTTCAGCAAAGAGATAAGAAAATGTGTTTTGAACCAATACATCTAATGTGAAGTGCTTGAGTTTTATTATGGGAATTTCTTAATGTTTTAAAAACATTATCCAATGGAAGGAAAGACTGTTTGGAGAGACATCCATCGATTCAATTGAAAAATCAAAATATTTGGGGCAGTACTCATCTCAGCTCTGGAAACTTCCATTTACGTATGTAAATCTGAGTAAGCCACTCTAGGCTCCTCTGAAGCCAATAGTGAGAAAGAAATTACTTCTGAGGAGGCATTATTTTTGTCCTTAGTTGTTATTACTCTTAGTTTTCCTCTGAAATAAGAGAAGTGTATTTTGAAAGTGCGTGGTGCTCTGGGACAACACAGCCTTATGCTGTACCTACATTGTGGGGAAGGAGGGGATGTTGACTGCTCTGCTGATGTGGAAATGCACCTCTGGAGATCCTCTAGTCCAACCCCTGCTCAAAGCAGGATCACCCACAGGAGATTGCTCTAATAAATCTACGAACCTTTTGGGACACTGATGCCTGGAGGTTTCAGGCAGGAAGATCAGTGCCTTACCAGTGCTGTTGAGCTTCACACGTGACAAGAGAGCAACAACAGCAGGAAATTTCAAGTGTCAGAGTGGTTCCCATAACCAGAAACACAAATATTCAACAACAATGAAAAAGATGTAAAAAATTAAAAGGGGTGGGGTGGGGTGGGGAGGAGGCAGGAAACGATGCAAAAAAGTCATAAGTCATCCCATGTAATGGCTTGGTAGGAAAATGTTTTCACACTTCAGCCCACTGAAAGTAGACTGAAGCTCCACCCTGTGTAATGTCTGTATTTTAACTGTAGATAATTGAAATGGAACACACCAGCCTTTACTTATCCTGCCTAATGAATGTTATCGTGTGGAAAAGGTAAATCAATAACAGCTGAGATCAAACATACCAATCTCCTTTTGAGTGTACAATGCTCTCATTTATATAAATCTTTACAGCCTGACTGCCCTTCTCATTTAAGTGCGGCAAGTGAAACATTGCCCAGTACAAAAGACCTTCTCTCTTAAGAATTCTCCATGCTGTTTGAAAGGGTAGCCCAAATGAATTGCTGGAATGACCATTGAAAGGGCTACTCGTTAGCTATGACTGTCCTTGGGAATTAGCCAGACGTGAGGTAACAAGACCACAAAGTGCTGTTGGTATTGGCAGCAAAGCCAAGGTTCATCATAGTACCTCTTGTCTAGACTAGGGATGTAAAAGGAAATAGAAAACAATTCTTCGACTATATGCACTTGATGTTCCGTCCCCTTTTTCTATAGAAAAATGTAAGACATTTGGAATTTTTCATTTTTATTTGGGAAAGACAAATTTGGAAACCAGAATGACTCATGCTGGAAAGTGTCTGACTGGCATGTGATAGCCAGCTAGCTCCAGAAAGTTAAGGCCGTAGGAAGAGTTTGAGGAAGGCATGTGGATTCAGATTTTAATGCGATTTAACTCTTAGTATCCTCATCATTCATTCTGCTTTATTCACTATGTAAATGACAGGGAGGTCCCTTACATGGACAATCTATCTATTTACAAGCAAGTTGATATGTACGAAAAGATCCACATACCCTGGGAATAAGAGTTTCAGTTTTAGGAACGTATTATGGGTCCATTCCCAAATGCATTGCATGAATCTCCTTTCAGGTAATTCTGCAGCACAGATACCCTGGAGGGAATGTTCAGATCAGACCCCTATTTCTGACTCACTTGGGCGGCTGCGAAAGAATTGCTTTTCTCTGCAGAGCATCCTGGAGCTGTGGTATCCCTGTCTGAATCGAGATCCACCCACCCTTTACACAAAATTCCTCCTCATTTCCAGCTGCTGCACTTCATCCCCTAGCCAGCTCAGGTTCTGTTACAGGGGGGCTGGCTGACCCAAAGCTATAGACTGAAGGAAAATTTTTAGTCTTTCCTCAGGTTTTTCCCCAGAAGCTGAATCACACCTGTCTGGGGATTTTTTTCTGTCTAGTGGCAGCTACTGTAAGCTTAACAGCATCTCTCACTCCTCTTTGTATCCTTTCCTTCAGCAGGGTGCTGACATCTTCCTCTTTCAATCATCCCTCATTTCTTTTGGGAAGGGTAGGCACTGAGTTTCTGCAGTCACTACATCTATCCTATCTCTCAGCTTGTTTCCTAGTCATAAATGAAAAGGAAAAATTCACCATCTATGCCCTAGGATCTTATTAGTGTCCCTACTAATACAGGCTATTTGGAGGATAAGTGAGCATCACAGTGCCCCCTTCTTTACCACCACCAGCTTATAGGCATCTTGTCTTCTCTTTCTGTTTCCAAAAATATGTCTTGTTCCCCACTTTGTCTTCCAGTGCATGGTGCCCATGTGTCCTTCATTATGCTGACAAGCACAGAAGCTGATTTTCCTTATCTATTTATCATTCCAAATAAAATTTGATGTTCTTGCAGACAGGCATGGTTTTAGAAGTAGGACTGATGGAACTCACAGCGCTTTCCTCTAAACCCACCTACCATTGTGTGCATGCTCCAAATCATATGACACTGTAATGCAATTTTGACTGTTTGCCACTCTGGATACACACAACACCCTAGAAAGGCTTTTTTTTTTCATCATTCTCACATTCCCATACTTCAGTCCCCAAGTGCTACCATTTAGGCAGGAAGGTTAGGAAGAGCTTTCTATGCTGGACGCTTGCAGTGTTGGAGTCCTACCAAAGCAGGCCTGCACGCTGCCTTCTGCCTGTTTCTTGGACCTCCCTGTTTTTCTGATCTTTGACTGTCACCTCCTCACAGAAATGGCACCCTCATGTACCATCCATGCCAGGCCCTCAAAGCTGGGGAAATGCTTAATATTTACAGACATAAGGAGCAGACACAGAGACTTCAAGGAGTACTGGAGACCAAATATGCCTTACGTAAAGAAGCAACCACACTGGTGTGGGCAAAATGGACGTCTGCACCCGCTTCCTGCCGCCTTCTCACTCTTCTGTTACTATCTGAACTGCCATGGATTTTCTGAAGGAATCAAGGGCCCTTCCTCTTCCACCTCACCTTCCTCTGTCAGCTTGTCTTCTAAATAACTTTCCAACCATAAAGCTTCTTCTGCACTCATTGCCCTTCCATGTCCTTGTTCAAATTTCTCTTCACGTGATCGATGAAAAAACACCTCTTTGACAGCTTCCAGACCTCCTTGTCATGTAAGCGATGACGTCATAAGGTGCTCTACAAGACTCTCCATCACTAAATTGCTCCCCCTCAGATTAAAATTTGTGCTGGATCATAATAAGCTCTTTGCATATGTGCAAGGAAAAGCATCCGGACTTAACGATGTCTTGAAACACTCCTTGAGTTTTCAATCTGACATAAAGATTACAAATGAAAGAGAAAGTGCACATGAAGTCTGATGTTTGACAAGGATGTGCAGCATCTCTCCTATGTGAAGCAGAATTGACAAGTCATCCAAATCATCACAAAATCTTGAAAAGCAGGAGTTCACCCTCACATGACTATTTTATGAAAAGGGATGGCAGAATAGACAGGGAAAGCTTTTGGTAATGACAAGACAAGAGCTGGAATAAAGGCAAGAACAGAGAAGTAGAAGAACAATCTGTGTAGCCGCAGCAATGAAATCCTAGTCTGGTTCCCAACTTGCATGTTAACAACTGTGGTGCCAGACATTTTTATGCTTCACAATTGCTTGGTTTTCACTTAGGGCTTTGCACATGATTGAATCTATCGAGAGACTGTGCCTTGGCCTTATATTTCTAAGATATATTTCATTCCTTTTACATACACAGTACGCATCCTATTCAGGGCCTGGTGTTGTATTCGATATGCAATCTGTATTTAGGAAGCATTCCTTTTGGTTCACCCAAGTGAGAAATGCAATCCCCATCTGGTGTCCTGATCATCCATACATGGAAAATTCATCCATCTTTTAATCTGCTCTGAAACTAGTCTTCATCTGATACTTTGGAGTGTTTAGGATATTTTTTTCTCTTGCGTGTCTCATTTCTGATTCTTTCTGGACCAGAGCCAGAAGTCTTACAGGGAAAGCATCTCTACATGAGAATAAAAGCCTATTTTAAAAGGTTGGAACAGTCTGGGTCAGGTATAGGATCTAAAGCCAAAAGCCTCTCTCCAGCAGCCTTAGCATTATTTACACTTGATCACATGTCAAGACTATAAGTCAGATCTGCATATCTAACTTTCATTCTCTCTATTGCCTACAGAAATGACAGTAAAATACCTCACTCATCCAGGATTATTCACTGGCTGTTGTCAGGTCAGCTGAAGAAAAAAAGAGTTGAAAAGCTCTTGCAGAGCTGAAACAAGGGCAAAGCAATGATTTTGGTGTAATTTACTTCTTTACAGTTTAGGACTGACAAACAGATTTTCCAAATTTATGTTGAATTTCAAAAATAGTAAACCCTAAGAAAAGGAGGGGGGGGGGGGGGGGGGAATCCTAAATACATCATTATAAAATGAGAGAATTCTTCCATTTCACTTGTATTAAGTTTGAATTAAATAAAGTTTTCAAAGAACAAGACATTTGTATTTGGCAGCAAGTGTTGTAGCCCACTGAGAAATGGGTTCATTTTTTTATTGTGAATATAAAAGAAGGTTTGTGTTTTTTTAATTAAATTTACTTCCTCTTAATTTTTCTGTTTGGCTGCTGACTGAAAAAAAAATCATTGATGGTGCTCAAGGGACTTTGAGATCAAGATGTATTTACCATTCTCTTGATGGCTACCCCTGCAGAGCTGTTGGTTCTTCTGCCTTCTGAAAAATGGAAGAAAGCTCCTTGCTTCCATCTTTCCTTCTCTCCTGACCAACGCATTTGAAAAAAGTGATTAAAATTATATTTAATTGTTAATACTTGTAATGTTGTCTGATAAATCTTTCCCTTAATGTTTCAACAAGAATGTAAAAATCTACATCTGAACATAGCGTGCTGGTATTTTGTAATGCTTTCCATTTACTTCTCTTTTCTCTGTTTAATCAGGTTATCAGTTGGATCACAGCAGAGGTACTGCTCACATCCTGAATCCTGTTGTGTTAAGCTCTGTGTGCAAATATAAAGGGCAAGACCTTTCTTAAAGAATCTGTACTTGCAAGTATTTTTCAATTTGCTATCACAAATAGTGAGCTGGATTTCAGTGAAAGCAAAGTTTAGTAAACACATGCATACCTGCAGAATTGAGATAGGAAACAAATTGTTGTGGACAAAAATTTTTAAATAGTTAGGATTAAGACAACCTTGTTTTGCAGTGATCAGCTTAATCCCATAAGAGAGCTGGGATGTGCTTCTCTTTACCAAATATTATTTTAGTTATCTAAGATAGAGTAACTAATCACAAGAGCTCTCTGAGAAGTGAAACAGTCTCTTTTTATATCACAAGAGTGGATATACACTACATCTTGTATAAATGACATTATTATCACTGTAATTATTACTAAAGGCCATTTTTGCAAGTTGATATACATAGAAATGAGCTTAGTATAGCTCTTCGTTCAGTATAAACCATTTGCCCCAAGCCTTTATTACTTACTGAGTTCCACAAGTGACTTCTCCATCCTAATTCCACACTAACCAACCTCTGTAACACTGCACAATCACAGAATCATACATCACAAAATAATTTAGGTTGGAAGAGACCTCTCTCTGGAGGTCATCTAATCCAACCCCTTTCTCTAAGAAGGGTCAAAGAGATTGGATTGCTTAGGGATGTGTCCAGTTGAGCCCTGAACACTTTCAAAGACAGAGGGTTCACAGATTCTCTGGGCAACCTGTGTGACCACCCTCACAGTGATACTATTTTCCTAATATCCAACTGGAATTTCCCTGTGTTGCAACTCATGTCTGTTGTGCCTCATCCTCTCACCATACACCTCCAAGAAGAGCGCAGCTACATGTCTACATGAAGTACTTGAAGACAGCACTGAGGTCTCCCTTTTGCCTTCTTTCCTGAAGGCCAAAGAAGCCCTTTTCCCTCAGCCATAACCTGTATGTCCTTTTTCCAGCCCACTCCCATCTTGGTGGCATCCGATGGACTCACTCCAGTTAACTGGCGTCTTTCTTGTCCTGGAGAACTCAGACACAGCACTCCAGATTGGGTCTCAAAAGTGCCAAATAGAGCAGAACAATAATTTCCTCAGCCTGCTGGCTACAGTCTTACTTATGCTGCCCAGGATGTCGATGGTTTTTGGTGCTGCAAGGGCACATTGCTGGGTCACATTCAATTTATTGTCCACCAGGACTCCCAGGTCCTTTTCTGCAAAGCTAGCCAGTTGGTCTCCAGCCTGAACTGTTGCATGAGCTTATTCCCTCCCAGATGCAAGGCTTGGCATTTTCTTTTGTTTAATTCATTGGTCTTGTCAGTCCATTTCTCCAACAAGTCAAGATCCCTCTGAACAGCAGTCCAACTCGCCAGCATATCTACCACTCTGCCCAGTTTGGTACTATGTGTGAACTTGTTGAGAGTGCATTCCATCCCATCATCCACATTACAGATGTCAAAAAAACCCATTGAACAGTACGCATTATACTGATAGATACATATATATTGTTACAATATAGCTATATATATTGTTTAACATACTTGCTCTGGTCAATTATGAGCAGAACTAGGGTTAAACTGTGACTCTCTTAGCAGAAGGGTTCACACATGTATCTGCCAACATTACCAGCATTTCTGGAGAACTCAGATGAAGGGAAACTTTGCTAAATACAGTTAAAGAAATTTTTTCTGTCAGGATTGGAGGAAATAAAATACCAGTCAGTATAAACCATTTTTTGTCTCATTGTTTTGTCAGAGTTTAGCCTGGCCATGTACATAAATCTGTTCTGGGATGTATCATACACGAGAAATGTTTTTTTTATCTTCACCACAGTGGATGGGAAGAAGTCCTTTAACGTGCAACTTGCTTTGGGAAACCTTTAGGCTCCATGTGTTTAAATGTCAAATGTCGTGTGCACTCTTCCTCCTTCAACTACCTTCTTTGCAAAAGAAGTCAGGCTTTAGGTGATCAGGGGAAGTGCCATTTGCAAACACTCGAGTTCTTTGCACTGTTCTGTCACAGCTGCAGCTGGTCCATAAGCAAATAAATGCACTGTGCAAAGCCACTCTTCTTTCAGGAGAGGATGCACCATGTATTGTGTCTCACAAAGAAGACATTTCTTCCTCAAAATAGGAAGGACCTGATGACTCATCTTTGGTACTACCACTTTGGGGTTGCTAGTGGACATCCAAAATTAACTTTCTTTGTGCCAGATATACAGCTGATCCTTCAGGCAGACTGAATGTTTCTTCTTAGTACATGTCCACGCTGTACATTCTTCGTGCCACATTCTGCAGTAATAAAATGTATTTCTATTACCTTGTGAATCCTCTTTGAAAGGCCTGCCCACGTTTCCTCCTCACTGTGGTTTGTGGTCATGATCACTCAGCTATAGGCAGTCAGGCTGAGCTCTGCCCTCCTCTCTCCAACAGTCTTAGCACCTCTGATGTCCCAAGTCCAAATCATGGCTGGCTGTCAACACAGGACACTAAGGCCAGAGCCATCTGAATTAGAAGTCTTGTTCCCTTACCTCCATGTCCAAATAAAACCTCTTCCTGAGACATGTGTGTTAACAAAAACTGGTCACAGCAATTTCTCCAGGAATGCAAACAAAAGGGGTACAAGTGTGACAGGACTGAATCATGATTTAGGTTTTACAGAATTGGCAGGAAGTTGGCTATGTTTTAGTATTTACTTACACAATTTCTCTGCTTGCTATAGTCACTCAAGGTCTAGGAGTGAATAGGCTTTCATGCTTGTTGTCTCACTCTCTGAATTATAGTTAGGTCAGTAATGCCGTGTTGACAGTGACAGGATATGCTGACACCAAAATGTCATTTGCAACCACATAGCCAGGAAATCTGTCCTGGGGATTAGAGTTTAGTTCAAGATGTCACTGAATTTCTCCACTCTTTGCTTTCATCCCTATGCAGCAGATTAATTTGAAAAGTGATGGTGATGCTTTGATGACAATAATTGTTTATGACTATTAATTCATTTACGCATTGTACCTTGAAACAACATAATGCAAACAAACAAGTGATGTCAGCATGTGTAGCAGAGAAAAAATAGTCTATGAGAACATACCCTTTCTTGCATATAATGACATGTTTTTGCTGTAGAAAGTCCCTAAGGCTGATTTCTTACTTGCAGTTTCAAAACATCATCATTAGTAAGACACTGGGGAATTAAACTCTTCCGTGAATCCATTTATGTCTTTACTGAAAACCCCACTTTTCTATGCGAAGAACAACAACAACAACAGTCACTTGCAGTTTTTCCCTCACAGCTTTTGATGTGGGCCAGAAGACCATTTCAGGTAATATGCGTAACATACCCTGCTAATCTGAGTTGGCTTACTAGCTACCACAAAGGAAAGAGCCAAACATAAAATCCATTGTTATCCTCATGACTGGTCATATGTTATTTTTACTACTGTAGGGCTTTTTGTTTAAATTTGACTTTTGTTGCCTTCATAGATATTTCGAGCTTATACTGAATTAGAAGACACATATTTACTAAATAATTCATCGGTGAGGTAGGAAGATAACTTGGCAAGATTGTTTTCTCCCCCTCAGGCTTATAAATTCCAGAATTTTTTTGCCCCACCTATTTGGCACATATTTTCTTTTTTTTTTTTTTTTTTTCTTTTTTCTTTTTTTTCCTGTTTTTCTGACGAGCAGGAATAACAAGATTAACCCTGAAGAACACAAAAACACAAACCAAGGGAAATGCTGTGGCTTTTTCTTTTTTCCCTAATCCTTTAATGGGGGCCTAATCCTAACCCCCTGAATCTTTTTACTCAGTTCAGCTAGCTCTGGATTAGGCCCATACACAGGATTGCTTCTGTTCCTCGGCATGTTTCAGCTGACAGCCAGGACTGCACAAGAATGCATGAGAGAACCCTCTGTCCTTGGCATAAACTGGCCGGGGTGTTAATCATTTCTCACTGACTGACATTTTTTTATGCCTTCTGACTTTCCAGGTCATCTGTTTCTCTCTTCCTGGTGCTCTCTCTCTGACACACCGCATTCTGGTCGCTTCAGGGACTCCAGCCACTCTCCGCGGTGTTTCATGTCTAGCAGCCTCCCAGTAGCCAATACCTCCCTGGTAAACAGGGCTCTGACAGCCTTTGACTGGCTCCAGTTTGTGCAGCTGCACTGCACTGGGAGAAGCAAAGAATATATTTCATTTAAAAGTGAAAGAAAGGTTAGTTCAGTAATGTGATCTGTTGCAAAACCACTCTCTCCTCTGAGGGCAGTCAGGTAAAATCCACTACACAAAGAATTTCAAAGATTCTTTTTTCTGAAGTTGTCAGTAACAATGCAGCCCATTGTTTACATTTTAATTAACTTCTGTTTCACTGATTTTTAAATAAGATTAATTAACCTAATGCTTTCAGTGGAATTATTGTGAGTTGAACCTATTCAAGACCTATTCGAGATCTTCAAAGACTAGCATGGCTTGTTTATGTAGAGGAAGTCAAATTAGCAATAACTTAATAGTAATTTAGTAGCTCATGGACACTGCAGTGATGAGAAATATTTCTTGGAGAGTCTTTCCTCAGCAACCTCCGGTCTTAAAGGAGTTTTCTTCTTTACCCTTGTAGTATGTACAACTGTCCCAGCTACCTAGAAAATAAGGAAAGGGAGGTTACTTGTGCAGTACAGTAAAAGGTCAACATCAAAAAACCAGAAGTATCCCTCTGCTTGTGCCAAAAACAAAGAGCACACCTGGCCTTGAAGTTACTTCAATGAAAATAAAAGCAAGGAAGATATGCTGAGAGCCACTGTCCTCTATTTTCTACCTTATCATCTGCAATTTCAGTGTCAAAATCTTAACTCTGATCAAGAAACTTGTTGCTTTTACATTATGCTTTTCAAATAGAGTTTTCAATACAGTTACTAGCAAATCTGCAACAAATGTATGTAGAATCGGGACCGCACTGTGTAACTGTGTCTCTCTGAGAACAACGTTGCACGTCTAAAAGGAAGTGTGTGATTGACTCATTTATAGGAAAGATATGTATATATAATATATGTCTGCATTCATGAATCCCTGATATGAATCAGTATGGTTTCTTGATGGTATACATGTAGAGCCCTAGATCTTTGGCTAGGACTACAAAGCATATTACACAACACAGGAAACATGTGAAAAGGGAGTTTCAGGCCAAATTCGCAATGTGCCACTCCCAAACTAGTGACGTGCTGATCTGATCTTCCAACATAAGTTGTTTGCTTTAAATTATCCCTCCTGTCAGTAGCACAAAAGTGCTGTGACAGCAGCTGGGAACTGGCAGGAAGAAAGGAAGTTCCCAGCTGTGCCATCTTTTTTCTAGCCACAGTCCTTATGTGTACAATACCTTTTTTGCCTGGCTTCTTCACTATCTTCTCCTGATCCTCAGGCCCTTCCTGTCTCTTTCAATTTTTATTCTTATTTTTGGCATACATTTTTCTTAACTGAATCTTCTGACTGTCCATACAATCCATCAGGAGAAGAACTAAAGCAACCAAGGTTGATCAACCTTTGCCCCATTGCCCAGACAGCTCCCAGAGAAAAACCCATCCCTTTCCAACAGGATTTCTTGCCCAGCCTGGCAGGCTCTTGACAATTTTCATACACTCATAGGCAAATCTGAAGAATGTTTTGGCATCCATTCCCACATAGCCGTGATGAGTTCGCACAGGTAGTTACTAGACTGAACATTGAGGACTTAAGAAATTCTTACCAACTTTGATGAAAGTTGCAGTCTCATGTCCATTCTACCCAGGAAATGACCTGCTGAAATTTATTGATGTTGCAAAAAAGTTTAATTTTTCATCACACCATGAGAGGATAAGACAGACAACCACCAGGTTTAACAAGCAATAATTGTCTGTTGACCTCAGACAGTAATGCCTCGTCCCCTTGCACTCTTTTCTTTCACAAATCAAAAGCATCCCCACAGTTCACTGATGCATTTTGACAAATAAGTAAAAAGCTAGATAGGATTGCCTGTGGTATCAAAACCATGCTGAATCTATCTGTCAGTAGCACGACAAATAAAGAAAACTTTTTTTTACTTAACTGTCATCACATCACAAAACCATCCCAATTAACCAAC
Source organism: Astur gentilis (assembly GCF_929443795.1). Classification (NCBI taxonomy): domain Eukaryota; kingdom Metazoa; phylum Chordata; class Aves; order Accipitriformes; family Accipitridae; genus Astur; species Astur gentilis. Next base: position 7,725,386 of record NC_064898.1, read on the forward strand.
TAGTCCCATGGACATTATAAACTTCAGTCCTTGTCATTCTTTGGTCTGGTTTGCTAAAAGTGGGTGAATTGGAGAGGACTTCCCCAATCATAATAATAATAAAGAAAAGGCTAAGGAATCCCAGACCACTTTATCCAACAAGCTACTCTGGAGCTTAACATCTAATAGCTTGATCAGTGAAAGCCAAAAAGCCTTAGAAAATACTGAAGTCACTGTGCCAAGTAGAATAACATGCTTTTGTTCATGAATAAACAGGAAAGCCCATGTTTGCTTACTACTTGGAGATATTATGGCCACAAAATACCTCTGTGGTCATCCGGCATGATTTTCTCCTTAACAGATGCCATATGTCTTCCCATTTTTATGACTAACTTCATTTCTAATAGTTGTATTGGAGTTAGACTCTATTGCTTAAAAGAGGTCATTCCATGAGTACTAGAATGGATGAAACAGGTTTCCTGTGACTCTGAGCCTCCTGGCTGATTGACTGATTTGGTTAGGTATCTTTAACACATTTGAATTCTCATTAGAGTTTTTTTCTTAAGAATACACTCTATCTAGAGTAATAATCACAGCAGGAATCAAGTGTTCGAAACCAAAACAAAGTACATTCACTCCAGACTTACCATTCACAGTTTTAGTAGTAAGAGAAATTAACCACCATGTGGATTCTTTGGGGGTAAAAGTATGTGAATACACTGCCATGTCATGGCACACTTCTCTCAGGCTGCCTTCTTTTCATATAATTCTAAGAAATGACTGTTGTCTGTGAGAAGGCTGCCTTCCTGTCAAATTGTCAGAAATTAGCCAACAGGTTCAAAACTGGTCAAGGGACACCCCAGCAAACAGACAAACACAAGTAGCATGATCACATAAATATCATTTCTACATCAAGTCAAACATAGATATCTCCAGCCTTGATATAAAACAATGTTTCCTGCACTGGAGAATTCATCATAGTGCCTGCTAAACTCCTCTAAAGGTTAACTCATCTCACTGTTAAAGACATGAACCTAAAAACTAAACTGAATTTGGCTTGCTTCAGTTTTTACCACCTGATTCATACTGTATGAATGTTACTCTGAATTGCTATCATCAGATCTGTTTTTCACAATTTAGGTATGTAAAAGACTATGAGCAAGCGATCGTGACTGGCTATATACAGTAAGCTGAATAGGTTGCAATTCTTGAATTGTTTTATAATCCTCTAATTTTTCTTGCTGCTTTTGCCTCTCCAATTTTTCAACATGCTTCTTGAAGACTAGACATCAGAACTGAGCTCTACATCCCAACATCAATCACATCAGAGCCAGCTGTAGAAGCAAAAAAGTTGTCCCCTCCTGACTCTTTTGATGATGATACACACATCAGCACATGGCTGGTTTGGCCATGGTTTCATTTATTTAGATGACCATGACCCTCAAGTCTTTTAGAGTCCCCTCTTCACAAAATACAGTTACTTCTCTTCTATAAGGGCCGTCATTCTATGTTTTTAGATATATAACATTACAGCTGGTGATGTTAAAGGCCATATTATTTGCCCGTGCTTGATTTACTAAGTGATACAGATAAGCCTGTATCAGGGTAAGATCCATCTCACCTACCTTCAACCACCCCAAAGTCTGGCCTTTCATTTATGCTAGCCACATAGGTTCCTTTTTGAGTCATTGGAAAGTCATAGGTACTTCCAGAGGACACTTCCTCACATCTGTTTTAGATAATGACATGGGATGGATTGTCCCCTGGAGGTGCCAATAACTCTCCTTTGACTCTACAGGACTGTACAACCAGCATAGATGACACAACTGACGTTATGGCTGCTAATAATGGAACATAAGACAAATCCTATCCCTAGTGATATCTCACCACCATTATTTAGCTCTACCCTGATCTTTATGCACTTCCCATCTGTTTTTTTTTAAGAGTGGTTTTAGACCTTCATTCAAGCTACAAGTATGAGTTTTGAAATGAAAGAAGGCCAAGGACTTATCTCTACAGGGCTCTGCAGAGATAAACACATACACAATGATGATTTGCCTGTTTCCAATTACATTTTAAACCCTACCTGTTAACTTAATGAACTGTTTTATCTTTTTCTCAGTTTTTTTTCATCAAAATGCTGTGTGACATCAAATCAAATTCCTTGTAGAATAAAAATGTCTTTTAATAGCCCTGATGATTGACCTGTTATCGATGAGCTCACTGTGACTGACACATACTACAGGTTTTCCTTTCTGGAGTCCCATTCTACATATTCTTGGGATCAGTGTCATGCTAGTACATTTAGAAATACCTGATACAAAAATAAATTTTCATCCATCCCTCTGAAACTTCCCTGTTGTTACAAAACTTATGAAAAATCAGTAGTAACAGTTCAGACAGCTCTCTTTAAACAGTTAGATCTTTCAAAATATCTAATTTCAGTTTCTGTAGCTTAACATTTTCTTCAGTCATTAAAGCAAAAAAAAATTATCATCCTCCTATGATATGAATGTCTCCTGTTTTATCCAATGCAGAATAGAAAAAATTAATACTTTTTTTGCCTTTTGACTAACATCTCTGACATTTTTATCTATAAATAAATTTAATTATTGTGGGTTTTTCTCTTTCCTGTTTAGAAAAATTTCCATCTCTGAAATCTGCTATTCATGGATTTTCTCATGTCCTTTTGTCTCCTTTCTTAATTTTCTCAAACTCTTCCTTTTTAGTTTATATCCTTTCCTCTTCTTCATTGTTGATGTTCCTATCATAATGAATCAGAAACGTACTTCAGACAGGCACCTTAAAAAATGCAACAATCCACCCAATCCAGCAATCCATTGCAATGCAGAAGACCTTTCCAGCTGTCCCATTCCTGACCCACAGCCATTCACAGTCTTCAGCTCCCAGGTACTGTAGCAAAGTTCTACAGCTTGTGGTATCTGCTACCATGCTGGATACTTCGTTATTAAGATCCAGAATGGTGCGCAGTTCCTTCTTTCCTGGAAAAAAAAGTTTTTAGCATGTCATCAATCTAACTGGTTTTTAATTCAAAAAATATCAAAGTGGATACAGACATCCTAAAGACCTTTTAAACTTAGTTACAGTAAGATGGCAATGATCTCATAATATTGCATGCTAAATTTCTGAGGTTCAGAAAACCACACTCCTATTTTGATCCCTGTACAAGTGTTTGACCCCAAATAAGACCCTGAACAGTTTCAGTTCCAGACAAGAAAGTATCACAAAGTTCCTAAAGCTTAGGCTTGAATGGGATGAATTTGGAAATTTGAGGAACTTGGATGTTAAGAGCAGAAGTAGCATAAGAAAAATATTTGCCTAGAAGAGTTAGGTGTTCAAGTCTAGGGAATCCGGAATTGTACAATGTAACTTAGGAGAAAAAGACAGAGAAATAGAATATTCCTTTCAAACATTTTAAGCCACAACTCTTTTTTTAATAGAAACAAATCACTTCTTGATCTTCTATGGAATCCCCTTGCACATAGCTCAGAACCTAGCACCAAGAAAAACAGCAAAGAGGACAGATTTCCCAGAAGAAATGACTGAAATGAAGCAGAATTGGAAGATTTACTGTGCTCAAAGTACTTTCTACACTGAATGCTTTCCAGACCCAGTATTCTGGAGTAGTAAAGTTATCTGAAATTATATCCAGTAAAATGGGATTAAAGGTTAAATAAAATACATATATGCTGTGCAACAGCACAAACATTTCTCTAAGCTTGGCTATAAAGTTAAAGCTTGCATTATATTCTGAAGCTGCACTCTCTTGGATATCTTATCTGAGCTATAACATGTATGTGTAACTGTGGTCTGTAAACCAGCGTTGTAATACTCTACCCCAAGCCACTTGCTGTTGTCCACCTGAGCACAGCACCACTGACCCAGCTGTAGAAGCAATGGGCCTCGAAACACTTTATGTACAGCAGTAAAGCAAGTCAGCATGTCTCTTTGTGAAGTAGGTACTTTACTATTAGTATACTTCAACTTACCTGTAGTTCTGAAAACATAAAAGTACCAAAATTCAGAAATCAATGTGGTCTGACCCGAAACTAAAACTGAACTGAAACTAAAACTTACCTAAAACTGAAACTGTTCTGAAAAGGAAAGGTATTAGCAGCAAAGACATTTCAAAAATCTTGGTATGAGCCAAGCAGGTTTTTATCTATTAATATAATATTTATTTACTATGGCTTTATCACTAAACTGAAAATTAAAAAAATTCCCTATTCACCTAGCTCAACATCTGAGCCTGAGACTGACCCAGAAGAGACAGGAAAAGCCCCCAGCCTGCCCCAGCCCTTCTTTCCTAATTCCTTCATATTTTTGCCTCTTGATGAAGTAGAGAAGAAAGCAAAGGAGCTGCTGTGCAGAAAGCAAAGTAATGAAAAGCTAGGCCAGAGGAATTCACTTGTGAGGAATCATTACAAGTAGGTAGCTTGACTGGATGGTGGAGGTGAACTAAAATCCACAAATATTTGAAGTGAATGATCTCAAAGTACAAAAGAGATAATTTAAAGTAGCATAATCTACTGTGGGGGAAAAAAAGCAGAGCAGACATAATAAGATACACAGCAGCTCAAAATGTCCATTGCATGAAACGAGCAGGGAAAAGTAACACTTGTTTTTCCACTGGTTCTGGTGACTTATTGAGGTTAGGTATTTTCTGATGAATTACTGGCATGGAGAATTCATGGTAATCGGTCATCAGCATACAGAGATCCATGAGGGGTAGCAGACTTAACTTCCTAACTAGTTTTAAGAAAACACTTGATAAGTTTATGAGGAGAAGACATGACATGGTTGTGAATCACACCTGTTAACCATGTACATAACCCAAAATACTTTGAATACCTTTAGGAGTTGCACAAGTTCATTGACAAGGACTCATTGTCTCCTCTCTGCCTTAGCAGATAATTATAAAATACTGTTTTTACTTGCACCTAACTGCTGAGAAAAATTAGGAAAAGTAAAATAAAAAGGGATGAGTATTTTCTTTCATTATCCCTTTAGTTACAGATAGGTGTTGATTAGCACACCCACCTTTTTTTTATTTTTTTTTTCCTTTTTTTTATTTTTTGACTGTTTTTTCTATAGATAATCATATTGTATCTTTACTGAGATAACAATTTGCCCAGTGAGGAAATCAATAGGGCTTTGCTGTTTTAGTGGGGTCAGAATTTTCCCCACTCTATTTTCAGTCCAGTTTCTGGTCCATCTGACTACAGCAAAGAACTTGATAACTGGGGTCAAACCACTGAGAAATCTGTCCTTTGGCAGTCGAGAATCTACCTGCAGGTCTGTCCAGCTGTGGGATGCTCTGAGTGCACCAGTGAGCCATGAAGAGGTCTCTGACGCACATAGATGTGTGATGGGACTGCAGGGGACACCACAGCTCTGAACCCTGTTCCATGAAGTAGAATCAGTGGCATGTACAATGCACAAAGGTGTTTATTGATTGAGTCCTTCAGGAAGAAGGAATCACTGTGACAAGAAGAATGATTTCTGTATTGGAATTGACTTACAGTCCTGCTGGTTCAGTATCACGTCTCCAACCATGAGCAACACTTTGACAGGAGGCAAGGAAAAGTATTCCTGTAAGCAAAAGCGATAGTGTGTCTCCCCCAAATGTCCTGCTCTAATTTTAAAGATCTGCCAGTATGCTGACATATATGGTTGATATTCCTTCCAAAGTGTTGTTATATTAAATAGTTTTCTAAGATACAATTTTTGTAAACCAGGACACCTTCTCTTCCTGTCAGGGCAGTAGGTTCCATAAACCCAATTCCCTGCAAAAATGCATTCACTTTTAGAGCTTTGATTTGGCCCCAGCAAGCTTCATTATACATTCCCTCGGTCAGGTGCTGCAAACTGCAGAAAACAGAAGCTCCAAGCCTGCCTTCTCTGTATGACTCATACAAACTGGATTTTAATCTCTTGGTTATATTGTTACTGGGATACTCAATCCAGAAGACTATGTAGGAAAAGTCCTACCTACAACTCATCCAAAACAGTTCCACTGGAAGTAGCAAGGAGCAATAGGAGAATTAAGAGAGGACATGGAAGTTAACTTTTAAATTGTCCACAGATTTATGCAGGAGATGCCCATGATGCCCATGTAGTCATAATTTCTGAATAACTCAGTCCTTTCAACGTCCACCAGTAACTCCTACAGCAGCCTTACAGTTTCTAGCTAGGAAAGAAATATCTATAGGAAGGATACTCAGTCCTGACTTTTGGTGCTGCTTTGTCACAACTCAAGACATCTCATAACTTCAGTCATGAGAAAGAAAGTTACATAATGGCAGAAATGTAAACATGGAAAACGAGTTAGTATTTCTAATTCTTTTATACCAGCTCTCTTGAAATGTTGCTGATTAAAACAATAAACTCAGCTGAACCAAAATAATAACAGATGTACTGTAAGTGTTCCCAGACCTAAACACCTTGGAAGGTTTGAGGTCACATTTATTAAAACCGATCCCTGTCTTAAGCAGTTTTGACACATATTCTTAGCTTTGGTGGTAAGCAAATAAGTAAGTCCTTTGAAGCATTCTGAAGCAGCAAACAAGGATCTGCCATATACGGCTCTTTTGTCCTTATATTTTTGCACAAATTTCTCCAACTTAGTTAAAGTCATGAGGATTTTTCAAGTGATACTTCATGGAAATGACATTTTAAAGCAACAACCTGTCTGCCTGGACAGGTGTGTGTATAAAATGGAAGACAGCACTTACATATTTAAAACTTGAGTAAAGTGATACAATTGGAAGTAAACTGGAGGTGACATACTCTCAAATAACTATAAAAGTATTCTCTAGTGACTAGATTGGAATATATTTTCAACAGAGATATAGTTCCTTACTACTTCATCATTTTCCTGATTATTACTAAACCACTAAATGAGTAAACAATCTTTTCTAATTCAGTATATTGTTCAATTCAGCACAGAAAGGCATACCCACTATAGCAGTATGACATGGTGCACATGATGAAAGCCATCTGCTTCCAAAGGTTATGGTTCAGAATTTCACTCACAATGTTATGCAATGGTTCCAATTACAAACGCTGACATTCATGTGCCAGTGGCATAAAGAGCGTGAAAAGTCAGCCTCACCATATCTGTTCAGAATCAGGTTCATCGTAACTTCCCAGATCTTTGCAGATAATCCCAAAATCACAGCTGAACACATCTTAGGCCACCCAAGACATTTCCACACCACTGGTTGGCATTTGTATGTCCAAAGGCATTGATTTTTAACTGTAGCTTTAGATTTCTGTTAATCTACATGAAGTTTTAGAAAAACAAGCTTTGTTGAGGGTAAATCCTGAGGATCAAAATAAAAGAATACAGATGGAATAAGTAAGTATATGTAAGGTAATGGTACCAGTAAGGTAGTATTTTGTTTAATAAATGCATATACAAAAAAAAGTTTTAATTATAAAAAATCTATCAGAAAGTACAATAGATAGGTACATGGTTAAAGAACTAGCAGGGTCTACTTACAATGATTTGGCGTTCAGCTCAATAGGATGGTTCTTATGTCCTTGTATGTAATAAAAATTGAAAAAAATTGAGGACAATCCACCTAAAATATGTACTTTCTAGGACTATGTAAACCTATTCCTTTTATCCCTACTTATATTCCATCTTCCTTAATATTCTGCTTTCTTGCCCCACTTCTTTCATCTTGTCTTCATTAGGCCGAGTTCCTTGTGTGTGGAATCTTCTTTTGAGTTATAGAACGAATAAGACAAATAGGGTTGTGATCTTGAGTTCCAACAGTAGGTGCTATCATAGCATAAACTCTCCTGGCCAGCAGCAGATTAGCATCCCTCATCCCTCACCCTTGCAGGGCACATGATGAGATGTTCTGTGGGAAGTACAGAGGGTGAAAAAACCCCACACTTCCTCCCACTGCTCTCTGGGTTAGCATGCAACCCAGCTCTCTCTCCAAATTCCCTTTACAGCCACTCTGTGGATTAAATAGCTATGGCTTTATTTTATAATCCAAAGGCTTCTACTGAGAGGTTTCCAGCTTTTCCTTTAAAAGTCAAAGGTTGCTGGTGAGGTGAAGCCAAGTCTCATTCTAAGACTTACTTTCAATATGTATGGAGGATCAGTAACGGATAGTGAACAGTAACATACAAAAATATACAGAAAGGCAGAATCCTAACTCACATCTAAATTTAAACACTTAGCTTAGGCAGACAGGGTCTCGCTTCAGAGGCATTCACATCATTTACCTCTCTCCATCAGCTGAGGAAGGAAAACTGGACTCTTATCTGGGCAGAGCTGTCTCACTAAGGGTCTACAATTCAGCCTCAAGTTAAGCGCCTTACTTATGGAGACTGGACCCCATCCAAAATCACTCCAGTTAGTCAGGAACAGACAGCTCTAAATTAGCTGCAAGTATTGCTGATAAATGTGAAGTAAAACACATCAGAGGATAAAAGTGAAATTACTCTTACAAGGCATTAGAGTCTAAGTAATGGCTCAGTTCAGCAGGGAAATGTAGGTGCCACTGTGGACAGCACACTAAGAGCTTGCTCGTGGTCCAAAATATGTAACAGCATTCAGATGCTGTAGAAGCATAGAGGAGAGGATGGAAACAGCATGGAAAACATCATAATGCCTTTACATATAAAAAGGATAGAGCATACTTCAGATACTTCTTGTAGCACCAGACGCTGTGTCCCATAAAACAGTAAGACAGACTTGGTGAGAGTTCACAGAAAAATGACAGAAATGGAAATATGGTCATATGAAGAGAAATTGGAAAGACAGAGGTTTTTCCCCTTGTAAAAGGATGAATGAGAGGCAAAATGAAAACATTTTACAAATTAATGTTATCATATAAAGCAGCACAGGGAAAACAGATCAGGGGCTTCCACTCTGTCTCTGGAAGGAAGAACAACAAGGCATTCACTGAAATTAAAAGGTGGGCAAGTCAAAACTGATAAAAGGAAATACCTTTTTATATTACGTGTAATTAAATTGTGGAACTCATTGCCAAAGGAAGTTGTTGAGACCAAAAACTTAACCAGATTCATCAAGAGATTGGATATTATATCAATATCATGGATATCCAGAGTTATCATAATTAAAGAAAATAAAACTTTTGGAAGAGATATTAAACCTAGTGCTTCAGGGCTTAAGCTAATCTCTGACAATTAGTGAGTAGGATCAGGAGATCTTTGTGGAGGCAGATTATTCTGCCTCTGCCTCCTGCAGGGTTCTTCTGTCTTTCTTTGTAGCATCTGGTACTGGTTATATCAGAGAGAGTAACAGGCAAAATGGATCTCCAGTCTGACTTAGTCAAGGATTCCTCTATACTTATACTCTGTAAGGAAGCTCTACCCAGAAGTGGGTGTGCATATGTGTCTTAAACCCTTGTGTGAAAGCACAGGATGGGGCAACAATTTCATTCTTAGTCACGTGTGAAAGATAAGTAAACACATGATTACGTTCTTGCAGGGATTGATTGCTTTCCAGATTTTAGCGTGAGGTTTGCCCTGCACTTCAGGATTTGTTCTTCTGCACGAAGATGCCAAGCAGTCTTGAGAGATAGGTAAAGGAGTTATATTTAACAGCAAGACAATCCAGATAATATATCAACATGTTTGTGGCTCCAAAATAACAAAACCCATAAAAAGAATAAATCAATACACAGGGCATTGTAAGAAACGTGTTTTGAAGGAGGTCATTAAAAAGATGTCTCTTTTCCCTATTTCTTTTCACCTTGGTTTAGTTTTGCTGAATCTCAGCATAAAGTCTGATCCCCATCCTGGCATGCGGGTCTTGCAGCCTGGGCACTCATGTGGACCAACTGTGAAGCGTGCAACTCATCGACTTTCTTCTCCAGACAGATATCCTATCCACTATGTGTGGGTTAAACTTAAAAATCAGCAGCAGCAAACTCCTCTAATCTAGGGCTGGCAACAGGGAGATGCCATTATCAAGGTTTGAGAAGACATCCTACAGTGGACAGTCAATGGGAAAATACATCTTTTGTATAATTTGCATAGTACAAAACGGGGGGGGGGGAGCTTTTGGAATTAATCCAGACGTAATTTTTACCTCTTTCTGAACCAACAATAATTGACCTAGTTTTACTCCAAACAATAACTGACCATAACAAACATAGGAAAAGGTCTTTAAAAGCTGCCTTTTCATCTCACCCACCCACCAAAGCACTTTCTTTCTTTCGAGAATTAAATTGCCTCTGTATAAAGAATTCATACTAGTTTTAGTTTTAGAAATCTGATCCTACATTTTTTTCCCATGAAGAATAATTCCTTGATCTGTTATCTTTGGCACTTTTCCTAATCCTTACAAGCATTCATTATCTATTTTGTTTGGTTGGGTTTTAAGCTACATTTGGAGATATTATTGGCAAGTACTTGCAGATATACAGTAGCCTAGGTAACCCCTTCTTTTGTGTTTACCTTCACCCACAGGGTTAGTTTAAGCTACCTCTGTCAGTGTGGGCGGAATTTAATAAAGTTCATAACTAGATCTTTACTCCATTTAACCATCCTCGAAAGTAATTCCTTTAAAAAGCAGTAACTGCAGATATAAATTGAAAGCATTACAAAGATTCTTACCCTTTCAGCTGTTATTTTTGCCCATGTCTGGGTGAAGTTAAAGATATAATTCTTCTGCCAGCTCAGGCTTTTATCCTTAAGTGTAAATTTTTTCACTATTTAATTTTAAAAGCATTCTAACAATGACAGCTAGTTAGAAAATTTCTTCTGCCCCCTTGTAAAATATGCACTTTAAAAAAAAATTTAGATTAAAAAAGTCAAGTTTTCTACAGTAGTGTTGTAACTAAAAAACATTTCAAACTCTTATTTGCTTAGTCTTAACTTGCAATGTCTTATTTAAGTTTATGTAAACCACAACAGTCTGGAAATATATTCTTTACTCCCCGATCTTCAAATTTTTCCCTTTTTTCTCATCTTGTTTTAACCCACTCCACCCCTATATTCCCCACTGAAACAAGGGGAGAGGAGGTTAAACAGTGTGTGAAAATGGGGGAAGAGAATAACTTCTGCACTTACTTATGTCTCCCAAATGGAGAAATTCAAAATAACACGAGTAAGAAAATTATGTTTGAGTTGATAAATAATAGCAGCAGTAATAGCAATGCAACACTACAGCTGAATAAATACATGAATATATAGTTGTGCAAGTATTTTTAATTTATGAATATAAATGAATTTATACAAACTTCTCTGCAAGCCCTCAGCCTGCCTCCTCTGACCCAAGTATTACTGTCAAATAATGCAAAATTCTAGCCTGGAGTTAATTTTTATAAGTGACTCATAACCCACTGAATATAGGGGTATTTTTAATGGGAATGTTGACACGATCTCATCTATTCTAGCTCAGACAGTGCTACTCAGTTTCTTGTACATAAAACTCATTTAAATGCAGTGATGACAAGAGCTTGTTTTTTCACAAGCCCTATAAAGTTCAGTTCAAACAAATACCTGTTATCAGGCTATTCAAGAAAAGGAATGTGGGAGGGGGGGTTGTTTTAATGTTTTCCTTAGTTTTGAAGTGGTTGAATGGTTCATCAACCCACTGAGTAGTTTCCTTAGTCATTTTCTTTTTAATTAATAGACTTGTGAACAACCACAACTGCCTTGTGGGACATCAGAAACACTAAACAGATGACTAACTTGCAGTGAGCAATCTACTCAATACAGCCTGTCTTAATTTGAGCCATACATGCTGAAAAATAAAAGTGCAGCAAGTATGCAGGTTATTGTATAGTTTTGTGTCTGCTTTAAGTTAAAACAAGTCCCTGGTGAGCAGAAAGTAACAATCATAAAACTGAGAGGAACATTTTAGATTTATTGCCATGTGTTAGCATGATTTTGAGCTGTGTTGGGGACATTCATTATCAGCCAGGTTAGTGTCACCGTGCTGGTGCTGGCGGCAACCATGGCTGCAGAAAGGAACAGCCACATCAAGTGTCAGCTCTCTGGACTAGAGCAGGCATTAGCACCCGATTACAGGAAAGATAGCACGCCTTATCACTGTGCTTCTTCTGTCCTGTTTCTGGATAGGAACCATCTACTGGGGGTTCATTAGAAACCAGCCTCAAGGCAAGCCAGCTCTGTAAACTACAGCTGTCTAATTGGTTTTGCTTGTGTGCACTGTCTTTGCTTTTATAATGGGGAAAAGCAACACAGCCTTTCTAATTAGATTGTTAAACATAATAGCTGAATGGCACAGCAGTAAAGAATTTGCCCTACTCTTTGTAATTCCAGAATAAGGCACAGCAAACATCCAGGATTTTTCCAGCCCATTTCCCCCATCATCATATCCAATGGTAATGAGACTGTTTTGGGTTTTTTTCCTTAAAATAATGCAAACGATTGTAGGCCTTGCTAAAATCTAAAATAAATGTCAAAACAGAATTCCGGGAGCAAACACATCTCTCCCCTTATTCTGTTGTCTCTGCTTTATTTGCTTCAAATGCTGAGGCTAGGCACTAATTGGTGTCTTTGTTGACAGTGAACACAGGGAAAAAAACGGTACAGGCTTGGAAGATGAACTCCCATTTCTGCCTGGAGGTGGTCCCCCTCAACCAGGGCTAAAATGCACTGGTACCGTGGCTCCAAAATCACCATTTGCTGCACCTGTTTTCTGTATTAAGAAAGGAATTTGGTCTGTCAGTTCAGCACCTTTCATAGGCTCTAAATTGATTCAGAAGGAAAAAGAAAGCTCCGTGAAGCCAGTTTTTCTTCTCGGTGCCTTAGATTCAAAGTTCTTGCTTCTTTTATAGGTCCTTGCTGGTTTTCACATAAGGACTTCTCCGTCAGCATGTTGAGCATATGCTGAAGGATGCAGAGGCCTCTGTTTCCATTTGCTTTCTATAGAGTAATTCAACGCATATCCTCACAGACATGATGTGGATACTTGGAAGGATTCCTAATACAGTTGCAGCTTTTCCCTTTTTTAACAATCATATTCTCGTTTCCTTTCAGGAGTCTATCCTGGTGCAAAGAGATCCTGAGTCTCCTCAGGATAAATGGAGCAGTAGGCAAATAATCAAGTGTCAAATAACTGTGTAATTTGTATTGATTCTAAGGTTTAAGTCACTCTTGACAACATGCCATTGAAATCTTAGCATATTTTACCACAGTCGTTGAGTCATTCAGTGATTGTTTTGTCAGATACCCTTTCTGATACCCCAGTTAGAAAATGGGGAAAAGGAGAATGGTTTGATAGAATAACCAAAGATGAACTTCCCCATAAATGCTGTGTTTGAAAAGGTAAATTCTTCAGTACTCATGCAAAATAGTCATTTTTCTGGAATAGCACAGAAACTGATGTTTGAGGTGTATGAAAAATGTCACGAGAAATAGCAAACTATTCAATGCACAACTGCAGTAAATAACAGCAACAGGAACCAGCTGTGCAACTTTCTTGTGGGTGTCTCAAAGGAAAAAGAAAATGAGTAACAAAAACTAAGTGCACTGCACTGAACTACTAGTATTGCATTACTCTCTACTGCCTTAAGCCTTCTGACCCCGAATTAATTTGATTTCTAAACAGTGGCAGTTGCCTATCTCTCAGGGTTGCACCTTGCTCTGCAGAACATCAGAACTAGAAGTCTGAAAGGAATAGGTTGATCCTCATCTTGCACAGTCTTTCTCTATTATGTCATGGTCACACATCCACGTATTAGCAGAAACACTCAGAGCAAACAAACCCAACTATTCATTTTGTTTTCAAAATCAGAGAGTTTTACTTCTCTTTTATCTATAAAACCTGAGTTTATATCATACAACTCTTTCAGCTCTTGAGAAATTGTAATGTTTAGGTAATAAGTGTAAATAGCAAATACTGAAAAAAGGTTTTGATTATAACACTGGAAGATCCCCAAAAGTAAGTTCTTTTCTGTAAAAGATTATCTCTGAATACGAATATGACAACTAGGTGCTTTTAAGAAATTTGCATTCATTCCTTAACTGACTTTCCCCTAGCTCATCTAATTAGGATACAAAAACATCATTTTAATAAGTAGATTCAGGTCTATCAAAACTGCACTCACCATCCGAGATCTCACCAGAATGGTAACACCTGATACCAAAAATTAAGTTTCTAAGATCTCCATTCAGGATCTTCATCATAAAATAGGTTTGAAGAGACCTGAGGGGGTCAGTTGATCCATTTTGGTTTTATATGAGGTTGCTTATGGCTTTTTGATGTCAAATATTTACTATCTCCAGGGATGGAGTTTTCACATCTGTAGGCAGCTTGTGCCAGTGTTAGACAACTCCTATGGTGAATTTTTTTTTCTTCCTGATATCCAGTAGAAATGTTCTCATGTTGCAGTTTGTGTCTCATCTTTCTCATGCTTTTACTGTGCACCCCCAAGAGAAGACACCAATGAGATCGGTCCTTTGCCTTCTCTCCTTCCGAGTGGCAAATCAAACTTTCACAGGCACTCCCTGTACATCAAGTACTTAGCAGCTAATCATCTCATCTTAGCCCTTGGTGATACACAGGACTCATTCTAGTAGTGTGTTGGAGTTAGTCTTGTCTTGAGTAGCCCAAAACTGGACACAGGGCTTCAGATGTAGTCTCAGAAATGCAGAAGAAAGAACAGTCTATTCCCTCAGGTTGGAGACTGCTCTCACTAATTCAAGTCATCCACCAGGACTCCCATGTTTTCTCTGCAAAGCTGCCTTCTCCCCAGCCTGTCCTGTTGCAAGGGACTGTTCTATACCACACCGGAAGAATTTACATCTGCCTTTGTTGAACTTCATGAGCTTTCTGTAAGCCCACTTCTCCAGTATACTGAGATCTTAAGAGTGTGATTCTTACTTATTCTCTAAGAGAGAAACTTGCCCTCCTACTAATTGTTGCTATGGCTGTTGGGGAAAACCTTCTATTAAACACAAGTGAAGAGTTTTCTCTTTAGAACCAGTTAGTAACTTCCAAGGAAGTTCAGTAAGACCTTTGGCTAGGAAACTCTTCACCTATCTGAAGCACAACTCCATAGGAAAGAGTGAGATAGGAACCAGGAGGAGCTGTGGTGCCTATATGCTGCAAATTATTCACCTTGGTCTGTAAAGCTTGGGAGGAATGTGCTACTGGCACCATACTCAGTGGGCACAAAGTGGGCAGGAAAATGAGAATTTTTCTCAAGCTGGCCAATCTTGAGACAGCTACAGCCTGGAAGCTGTACAAATGTGCCTGAGCTATTAGACACTACTAGACACTTAGTGGAATAGAGAAGCTGGTGCCTACTTTCACCTGTTCAGGTAAATATTTGTCAAATGGAAGGAAAATGTGTTTGAAACCTACTGAAGAAGTCTTGTTCATTGCCAAAGACTATCACAGTTTAGCACTGAGAGCTTTTTTCTGCAGAGTATAAAGCAGTCAGCATGGAGTGTTTCTTGTGGAAGTTGAAGTTGGTATGATAAATAAACAAATGTGTTCTGCTCATTTACATTAAAGTTTATCACAAAATGTTAGTGAAAAGTAAAAAAGGGAGTGAGATAAACAGAAGGTTTGGGGGACTGTTGGCCAGAACCTTCTAGCATCATTCTTTTTTCATTAGAAAGTGCCAGTTCTCAAAACGCAAGAATTTTGTGGCATTGTACCTGTTTTAACAAAACTCTGTGAAGACATTTTCTCTACTTAATAAGACAAGAGGTGAGAGGTGACCTGATAATGTAGTGAGCAAATATTTTTCCATAGGTAAGAGGCCCATCCAGAAGATATTACTCAGCCATGATTCAGGTCCTTTCTTCCTGATCCAATGATATGAAGTGAAACAGGCCCAAAAGCAGACACAAACTCATTTGTTAGGGCACTCACCTACATTAAGTAGCCTTGATTCCTCACTGTGAATCAAGCCAGGCAAGGGCTTGGCTCTCCCCCAAACACTCTTCAGCAAATGCTTTAGCCAGAAGCCTACTGTTCTGGGTAAGATTCTCACAAATTCCAGAATTTCAAAGAATGTTTCTACTTTACTCATAAGTGAAATGTAACCATTGTTCTCTGGCCAGACCCAGACACAAGTTCTGCCAAATATATAGAAGACAACAAGGCTGGAATTCATCTCATTTAACCCCAAGCATACTCTTAGTGCATGGAAAGAATTGGGCTTTTCTAGGGTGTGATACATCTGGTCTTTCTTAGATACCTTAGGTGCGATTTCTCTTACCAGATGTACTTACATCCAAGCTGGTCTTCCAAGCCTGCCTTTACAGTCAGTGGACCAAAAAAAGCAAGTCCAGGCTATGATTTGTCTTGTTCTAAGGTAAATGTCTAAAATTATCTAAAACTGTCTCTTTCCATTGACTAAAACCAGAACCCAGAAGGACAAATCAGGGTTAAACATCGTTCTTATAGATATCTGACACTGGATGTGATGAATTCTATTCTAAGAGGAAAAGCTCATGCCCATTTGCATTTGGAGTTATGGCTCATGTCCAGCTTTAATAAAAACAGGGGGGGGAACAGGGATTTAAGAGAAGTCTGGGGTTGTTTTCTTGAGTATGCTATTGGCTCTTATAGGCTTTGGAAGAAACTTATACTGTGTTCTTTCTTAAGTTATGTGCCGAAACATGTTTTTATGTTGTCAAAGATTAAATAATTAGTAGAACATGGTCAAGATCAAAAGGCTGTTCTATGTCATAGCTAATTAGAGAGTTACCACAAGTATGACAACTAGTGATTCCTGCTGGTCTGATACCTGCTATAGCTAACCATGTGGATTCAAAGTGAAATGTAATACACTCACATTATGTTTTAATTCAAGTTGTCATAAGTTGTTAATTTAAGAACTGAATATATATTTACCACTCCTCATCTCCCAGTTACTACTAACATAAAAATGAACAATTGGCTTCTATTCTAAGCAAGAATAGTAAGACACCTGGCCAGTGACCTCTCAGAGACCAGTTACAAAAAACAGTGTATGCAATAAAAAGCTTTATGCTGATTCTACACACAGCTTTATCAGAAAGTAGTCTCACAACACTGTTACTGCATCTTGGGGGAAGGGGTGTTTCTTTCTTTTCCTTCTTCTTATTTTCTTTCTTTTTCTTTTTTCCTTCCTTCCTTCCTTCCTTCCTTCCTTCCTTCCTTCCTTCCTTCCTCTCTCTTTTCCTCTCTCACACTTTCTCTCTTTCTCTCTTGTCTTTCTTTCTTCTTTCTATAATATTTGGCATATTTAGGACATCCATCTATGTATTGTCTAAGAACCAGTATCTTTCTTATGCAGCAAACACAGAGGATGACTGATTTAAACAGAATCATTTCATTCAGCATTATTCATAGATTTGAAAAGCAAGAACATCCTATTACGCTGATGCAAAAAAAATTAGTCATTCTGTGCCAATGACTCATGCATCAATGCTTTGATATACATAAGCTGAAACATTCACCCCCAAATTAACCTTTGTATCTTGCTGTGATCTACCCACCTCCCATTTTACCCAAAGATATTATTTGTATGGAACACTATTCCTACACACTTCCCTGTACACATATTTGAATGCACATGCTATGAAATACAAACTTCTAAAAGAACTCTGATTTGGATGTTTCAGTTTCAGAGGGAGAACTGCCATAGCCTGATGGCCAGAAGCAAGAAGCAATCTTAATCGCTACAGCTTTTGTTAATCAACTTTGTATGCTGATTGTTTCAACGTAGTGCTACCAACCACCATGGGAAGATCTGAACAGCAAAAATCATGAGTCCCACTACTAGCTACAACAAGCTTGACATGACTTTGAACTATTCAAGGTGAGAATGTTACACTTAGTTTTTCAGAGGCTGTCATATATCTCATCTCTCTGGGTAAAATCAATCTCTATCAGAGAAGTAGCAGGAACTTATATCATCTGGAAATGGTTGCTTACAGCTTTCCCTTCCTCTTCTTTCTCCCATTCCAAATCTGTAAGTCTCTTCCTTCTTCCATGTTAACATATTTTTTAAAAATCCACCTTTTTCTACTGGAAGGGGCTTATCCCTGCCTTAACTTCTCTTTTTTTTCATATTCCTCTTAGCTACTATTCTTTCTATCACATAGTCTTGACACTGATCTCAAGACCTTCCAAAAGTCTCTCATTCTCTTTTTACTTTTGCTCCAGCAATGACTCCAGCTAAAATTCTGTTTAGGAATTTTTCATTAAGTACTTTTTGTCCTTCAACAGATATAGCAAATCTGAAACTTTTCATCAGAAAGTCCCAGTACTGATTGCATGTAGCGGACTCAGGGCTTCATGGTGCAAGACATTATCTTTTGTTAGTTGAACTGGGGAAAATGTCAGACTGGGTTTGAATTTTGAAGGTCACTGAAGGTAAAATAAAGCAACTTGCTTAAATATCTTGTCGTAGTCTGCAGAGAAATTCAAATTACCTTACATTTGTTAATAATTTCCTATGCTGCTCACAATTGACTGTATGCCAGAGCATTTTTATGAAGAAAAGCTTCTGAAGGCCAAGAATGAATTTCTGGTAAAAATAAGAGATAGAAGAATCCACTCACCAATTACCACAGCTTAGTGGTTAGGGCACTTGCCTACAGTGCCACAGGTCTTGAATCAAGTCCCAGGTTGACTTTCTTTCTCTTTTAGCAAGAAAAAGATGAAAGATCTTATTTCTGTGTGAACCTGGGACTGAGCCATTTAGAAATTTCAGCAGAGAAGAAAATCTTTGCATTGTTCAAATTAGGAATGCTTTTAGGCCCTTACATCTCTTTTGCAATTTTTTTTCATTTGCATTTTAAACTTCTACATGCATATTTACTTTGTAAACTATGTCCTATTTGTGACAGAGGTAAGATGTTCTGTCAAATTTTAACACCTAAAATGACAGCTAGCCTTATTCTGTCTTCCCAGATGAGCTCTAGTTCCTAGTGTGAATCCTCTAGTGTGAATGCAATGGGTATTCAGAGCTTTTGGATTTCACCTTTACCTAGATGTCCTTTAGCTATTCCTTCCTTTCATGGCTGGCTTTTAACTGAGGTCTGAAGCACATTGGTTAATTTACTTTGGGATTTTGTTTGCTTGCTTGTTTGATTTTTGTTGTTCTTTTTAAGAAATATATCACAGACACTCCAGAGGAAGCTGTTCTAGAGACATCCCTTTTTCACTCTTTCATATGTCTAGATTCACATCTCAGTTGTAACGGTGTAATTCCACTGGAGACAATGAAAGTAAAATTAAGTTAGCCCTCAGTGAAGAGGATTCAACATTGCCAGACATACTGCTTTGAAGGGCATCTGAACCATGATTTGTCTTGGAGAGCAGGCTTGAAGATGCTGCCCCAGGTCACAGAGTAAGCAAGCTGAGCAAATGTCATAGTTTTCTGCAGAAAGTGTAACCTTTCAAGTTCCTGTCAATTTGAAAAACCGTGAATTTATTTTGAAATCATAAGAGAGATTTGTACTATTGGAATGAGCTCAGTTCTGTACTCTCTTACTCTAAGGATATGAGATTTCTGTGAAGGGAAGAGTTAACAACATGACAACTATTCTAGAATATATGTAGGTGCTTATATGTATAAGAAAGTACACAGATATTCCTCCTCCAGCTTTGTAACTGTAACTCGGTTTTATCAAGTCTATCAAATAGTCATAGTCTTTATTGCACCCAGAGAAAGTTTTTTGTGGGTTTTAAATTAGGCATGGATGAACGATGGTCAAAAGTAATGGGCTAATTTCTGTTCTCAGGTCTTTAATATCTGCTTGACCGAGGTCAAATTTGGCCCTTTTGGCCCCGCTGACATTCATAGAACAAAGCACAGACCCTGGGAGCTGCTCACAGGACTGAGAGAATGGCCTCATCCTGACCTGAAATGTCCAGCACGGCTGTGCGGGGCAGAGCATGGGGTGGGGGCTGCGGTGGCGTCCTCCATCATGGCGGTCACCCAGGCTGCGCAGTGAAGCAGGAGGACCGAGCTGGAGCACGGACACCCTCCGCTCCTCACATGCTTGCCAGGGACAGGGTGAGGGGGCTGCGTGCCTGCCAGCGAGAAGCTGCTCGCTGCTTTTACCCTGTCAGTGAGGAGGATTTAAAGTAAAGCTGTCACACCTCCCCTGCCAGAAACAGGCATGGTGACTGGAGGGGCACAGCAGCGCAGGGCCGAGACCCCGGGGCATGAAGCTGAGGAACAAGTCTTCTCCAAGAGAGAAGGCAAGGGACGCCACCCACAGCAAAAGGCTGTAGGGAAAGCTCTGGCTGGCCCAGGACGCCATGTCAGCCCCCCCCCAGGGCTGTCAGTCCCTGTCCCAGCAGTGCCGCAGCAGGGCCGGTCTCCAGGTCCCCACAATGCTGCCCTGCCCAGCCATGGGCCCCTCCAAGCCAGACCCAACCATGGGCCGGCGGCCCAGCCTGGGCCTCGGCCCGTCCCCATCCCCATGGAGGTGCCTGGGTGCTTGGGGCTGCCCCTGCTGCCCCGCCGCCCTGCCCGGCCGCCCTGGGGAGGCCCCGCGGCCCCCAGAGCCTGGACCCCCAGCCTCTGCAGTGCCCTGTTCCCCTCCCGGCGTCCATCTCTTCTCCTGCAGTGGCCCCTGTGGGGTAAAGAGGCCTTTCTGCATGCTGGGGAGGGGGCTCTGGTACAATGTCTGCCACACAGTGGAGAGCAGGTGAGGAATATCTTCCGCCACCATCTCTGGCCTGGCTCATACCTTGGTGCCAGCGCCACATCCCCTACTGCAAGCAGGCAGTCAGGAGCCTTGGGAATAGGGAGCATCAGGAACAGCGGAACCCATGCTACGTGCCTCGGTTTCTGTGCCTGGAGGGTCCTCTGGCTGCTGGCGGTGGGGGAGGCTACAGAGGGGCTGAAGCAGCAAACTCCCTCCCCAGGCGAGGAGGGCAGCAGGGGCAGGAGGCCACGCTGAGCTGTAGCACGTCCTCCGACCTGATCCTTGGGATCCGCAGGTCCGCGCCAGGGCTCAGCTCAGAGCGGACAGGGCAGCCCAGCGCTCGGCAGTCATTTCTCATCGCCGTTGTTTCCTTACAGAAAAAATGCACAAACGCTCACGCACACAGTTCATTACGAGGTATCACTTAGCAATCTGTTCTCATATGAGTTTTCTTCCTCATGTGTAAGCTATTAAGTATGATTATTTAAGAAAGTTAACTGGAGTCATTAAATATTCCTGTCATATGCTTTTGGGGAGACTTGGTTTCTCTAGGCCTACAACCGCACATCAGAATTTACAGCGTATACTACATATATTCTTGGCAAATAGGGCTGTGGGGAAGAAATTACAGTGCAATAATTCATTTCTGTTTTCCCCCTTGTTTTAGTGATAACACTGAAACAAATTACAAAGGAAACATGACTTCAAGTAAGCAGTTATGTGGTTCAAAATGCTACTTAAACACTCCATGTCACCTTTGAGAATGTATTTCCCTGAGGATTTTATTACGGTTGTTACATGTGAGTGTGCATGTGTGCACACAAGTTTTTGTGTGTGGCAGTGGAAGGCCCATGGGGAGGTGTTCTAGTGCGTTAGGTTGGGATTTATCAAAGCAAAAGCTCACTAAGGAACCTTAGTCTTTTGTAATTGAAATGAAACATGAAGTTCCTTGGGTTTTTTTCACCAACTTTCATAATGACTGTTAATAGGGAAACAAGGAGACTATGTAAGAGGAGAAATGTTTCTATTGCAAAATGTTTTGGAAAATATTAGAAAAGTTTGTATTTTTATGAAACTTTTTGAAACACGGCAGTAATTTCCAAAAGGTAGAAGAGGAGCTGGTGTAATAGCCAACCCAGTTCTGAACGTTACAAGAATATAGAGGTCTAGAGACAGATAATCAAGCGGTCATTCTACACCTGGCAGAGTACTTTCAACACAAGTTTCCAATTTTCTCCTGCTTATATTAGTTAGAAAATACACTTACAAGAATGAATCTGAGAAAGGGTGGTGGTCAACATGAAATTAATATTTTGAATCTCTGTCTAGACTCTGCCACTTTTCAACATATAGCTAAGTTTGGCAAAAAAAAAAAAAATTATCCATTGCCTCACATTAAAAGTTCCAATTCATCATCACACCTTTGTATTTTTGTTTGCATGCACATTTACCTTTGTGTCTATCTCACACCTCAGTAACATGTGGTGTCCCTGATTCTTCCAGCTCACTACTCATCTTCTAGCTTAGAACTTGGGTTTTGAACAAAAAATAAACCCACTTAAACACCAAATGTTTCTTTTTCCAAAACACAGATGCATTTGCTTCCATATTATCTTCAGTTTTAGTAACATCCATCAAAGCTAAATCAGAAGGCCACGCTGTTGCTGCAGCTTGCACTGCTTTTCCAAGCTGCATGGGTTACTGGATACAGGGACATGGTATCACAGTCCAGCAAAACAACATCTGCTAGAGTGATTAGAATTACATCAACGCTGGTAGAGAAATGTTTGTAAAAGACTTTGAAGATTAAGTCATATGCACAGGATAATTGTATGCAAAATTCTAACAAAATTACACACAGATTCCATCTCCATACATTTCCTTTGCCGCCAAGTACCTTATCAAAATCTCCAACACTTTGTTTAGAAATGTAGGGCTAAATGTGTCTTTTTTTGCAAAGACGAATATAAACCAGTGAACTTATGAAGGTGACCATTTCAGTTTACTGAGCTTGGTTCAAATGACAGAGGGTAGATTTGTACAGCTACATGCTTATGATCATGTGTTGTCACGTTAGTCTCCATTTGTGCATATTTGGTTCCCTCAGACTACCGCAATGTGCGTCTAGGGACTTTGAAGGCAAATAAAATGCAAGCAGCTCTTTGGAGGTCACATGACATGCTTTCTGTTGTTAATGTTATGTAAATATATAGCCAGACCAGGCAAAGGACCCATATCTGAACTTCGTGAGTGTCCAGAATGCAGCTCAGTCCTTGTGTACTGGCAGACATAAAGCATGACCACCCAGGCACTGAGGACGAAGCATGCTGAGGAGCTACAAATGCAGGCTCCAGCTGGAGAACAAGCCAAGCTCATCGCAGGAGAAAGAAATGTTCTGAGAACAGTTTCATCATGGAACCGCTGAAGTTCAGAGACAGCAGTTAGTGACAGCTGCCCAAAAAAGCAGAATAACACTCTTCTGCCATGGAGTTTGGATTATGTGCTTTCAGCCTCTATCCTTCATGTGTGTGTGTGTATGCACACAATATTGCATTAGCTCATTTAATGACTGAGAGGGAGGGTGCCTGAAATTATGTTTTATTATCCTCCTATATTTAAAAAAAAAAAAAAAAATCAGAGAGGGAAAAGAGAAAAAAGAAGTCTGTGTTGCTGTGGCCAGTGTTTACTGATCCCTGGCATGTGACCTTCCTAATATAAAATACAGTGGCTTAACGGTGGCTCTGCATATGGTAGTGTTATTGCAGAACCAATCCACTGTGAGGGCAATAATAGATGAGATGAAGTAAAGAAATTTTTCCAGCTGCCATTTTCATTATCAGATAAGCAAGGCTTACTATCAACAGAGCAGAAAACCTTAAAAATTTCTTTGTGCAACACCCTGCACAAAACCTTTACTTCTCATATGGAAAACACCTATTAAATTTAATCTTCCTCTCATGTGGGGCAACCCCCATCTCAAGCTGGGAGTTTAGTATTCAGGATTCGCAAGCAGTGACGAGCCTTCAGGAAGTCTACAGCACAGTTCAGAAGAAAAACCTTTGGATTTCCCTGATTCACCTTCAGAAGAAAACCTTCTACTTAAATAATTGTCTCCTTCAGTTACTCATCAGGCTTCAGTACTTGTCTAGTCCCAGATTTAGTCATCAGAAATGCAAGTGTTTAGTATAAATTAATTGTCTTGGACAGGGAAAAACTGGGATTTCCAGAAGATAACCCGTTCTGCCTATTGAAATAATGTCCCTTCAGCTGTAATGAACACTTGATTAGGGTACTTATCTTTGTCCTTCAGTTATAAAAGAGATTTAGAAAACTAGTCATGCCTAACATCAGGTGAGACGAATGGTACCTTTCCAAATTTACACTCAGGTTGTAAGCAAACTTCCATACCTTGTAAGTTTACACTGGCCAAGTAATTCCTCAGACAATGCTCCTTTTGCTTATTCCCTTCCACTTACATCTGAATTATTCACTGTGTTGCACTTTATAAATATTTACAGTTGATATGTTCTGAAGGGAACAAATAACAGTTTGCCTGCTATGAATGTGGGCTTGTCTGCCAACTCCAATACCAGTTGAACAGAGAAAAAAACTTCTTCACTTTCCCCTTCAGGACACTGATGGGAAATATGTTATAGTTATGGGAAGAACATTTTTCTGCTGAAAAGTAGTATTGGTTGTATAAACAATTCACTTTGCAGAGGAACCTGAAGCTAAAAAAATGTTGTTTGGGGAAAAATGTTTATAGCAAACTGTACAATAACTATAGCTATTTTTTCCTCTAACTTTTTGTTGTCTTAAAAAAATCCTTTTGATTTTTTTTTTTTTATATATTAGAAATCATTTTGTCAGGAAAAAAACCAACAGAAATAGACAACTATAAAAATGAAATGCCTAACTGAAAAAGAAACTTGTGGAGTTATATGAAATGGTTAAAAATGTTAAAAATTTGGCTTTAATATTGGGGGAGAAGAAAATCTGTGTCAAAATTTCTTACAAAGAAATTGTTTGTTCAAGAACCTTTGAAATACTTTGAAAACTGACAAAAAATGCCAAGCAGATCTGTGCACTTAGGTTGACTGATGTCTTTCAGGTTGAAACGGCTGGTTTTTACTCAGTATTACAGTATTGCCATCTGGGATCATTATTCCATAGGATCCCTTCACAGTTTTGACAAATGTAAGAGCAGGTTCCCAGGCCCGAAAGTACCAATGTGCCTCCGCAGCCCATGGGGACAGCCTCAATGAACACTTACCCCTCAGGACATCTTTCCATGTAGCCTAGTTAATAGTAAGGAAGAGATAAGCAACCTTGTGCTTTTGGTAAAATGAAACTATAGCCCAGGAACTGGCAGTTACCACAGAGCAGCCAACACTTAGGGTTTTTCTATGGCACAGTAGGAGGCTTTCTTTTTTCCCAGTAGGCAGAGCTGGACTTTAAATCCCCACAAAATGGAATAAAGGCACATACAGCATGCACATAGCTTATCACAACTCCGTGTACAACTTGTATCTATAGGTTCATACTCATCATGTCAGAGATGCTAGTGAGGACTGATACTAAGATCAAACTCAGTCTCCCCTGTCTGAACTCGATGACCAATTCTTGCAGCAAACTAACTAAAGGGGTCTTCAACCCAAGCCTCCTGAGAGCTAACTTGTAACAAGCAGAATACTTAGCAGATATCACTCTCATTACAAGCAAGACAGGTATAAAACCCTTCCCAAGTCAGTGGAAGGAACATCTTTGCTTGCTCCACTTCAGCCATGCACTGCTTGCACCCACAGAGCCAGAGACCTGCCCTTGCACCCCACAAAGGAATGTTTTCCTGCAATATTCTAAGTGGGATCCCTCCATCTAGGTCACAAAATGAGGTTTAATAATGTCCTTCTTCTAAGGGAATGGAGATCAGTATCGTACAACAAGGGTCATGATATTAGTTATACTCGGTTTCAGTCTGCATGAAGTCACCACTTCCAAGGTGTCACTGAGTTCCTTTCATTTCTTTTTGAGCCCTTGATGCTGAGATGGAAATAGTGTGGCAAAGAAATACAGGTCAACACACAGAGCTACAGCTAGGGGAAGGCAGCACTAGTTGGGATAGCACCTTTGTTCAAGAGCAAAGACACAAGTAAAACCCTTCTCTCACCTTGATTTTTTTATGGCTCCCAGAACCTTGATGTCTTTATGGTCATGGACTTGGCCTGGGAGTTAAGTGGATATGTCAGTCCTGCAGGGCAAGGGGCACCTATTCCGGCTTTCAGACACAGCTAGCGTAAGTTTTGCTCCATACTGCAACATCTAGCGCTCCCTGTACTCTAGCTAGCTCAGCAGAAGCAAACTGTGGGAGCCCTACCGTGCCCTTGGTGGAATGCTGAATACACAACACAGCTGCCATCCTTGCACTCTCTGAGCACACAGACACCAGCCTCCTGCTTGGAGATGGATGTTCGCACTACTTCCAAAGCACTAAGGCAGTGTGAAGGGTCTGGCATCTACTGATGAGAGATACCAGCAGCTGTGTTTGACACTGAACTGTCCCAGCAATGAGACTGCTTGACAATTTGCTTTAGAACTGCGTTTTTAACTATTTTTTTTTTTTCCTGAGAATAAGGCAGTATTCTCAAAAAAAAAAAAAAAAACTCTTGAAAAATTGAAATGAAATTTCCCAAAACCTTCAAATATTGGAAGTTGGATTTTTTGACAAAATCTTGCAATTGTCCACTAAGTGCATCGGCAAAAATAAGATAATCTTCACTTTGCATTGTGAGTGTAAAAGATGCAGCCCAAAGTAGTAAATTATATGTTCATTACATGACCTCTCTGGAAAATGATCTACCAGGAAGAAAAAGCTACTTATGAGCCACAAAGTCCCTGCTTAAAACTCTTTGGGAGTTTAGACAGAACAAGGCCTTCAGGGCTTGGCTTTGGAACATACACACCTCCAATAAGGAGGAAAAACCGTCAGGAAAAAACATGTGAATTTAATGTAAATAATTATATTCAGTCTCCCATGTTTGAACATTTTTTCTAGTGTGAAAGACTTTCTTTAAGCAGAAAGTGACTACCTGGTATGTTTTGGATCCTAACCCAAGGAAATACACCCCCTCCCATCTACCCAGTGAAATCACATCTCTGCTGTTAATGACTCTGCACAAAGACTAAGAGCCTCTTGCGTGTCTCCTGTTGCACTGCAGAGAGAATTCAGGACTTGCACACAAAAGCCGATGATTTCTGTTCCAGGACCATGATCCCTTTTCAGCTGACTGCTGCGCTGATAGTCACATTTGCTTTGTAACTGAAGTGTACTGGAAAGCTTCCCCAGTTTGATTATCCCTTCCAGAGCTGGTGAAAGCATGCATTTTTTTTTTAACCAAGTTATCTTGTTTAATCAGGACTAAGTAAACATATTACACACTAATAATAAAATCACTGGAAATTCTCTACTTAATCTCTCTGATTTTCTTTAAAGGGTTCAAACAAAGACCAGCAGGATCTCTAATCTTATGATCAACAAAGTTACATCACCAGCAGCCTCCGTTTTATCTGTTTACAGATCAGGCTAATGTTGTTAGAGGGTGGTGACATTAACTGTTACTGTATCAGTAGATAGTGCAATTGCATTAGGCAGGCCGAACTTTGCCGTCACTTCTGGTTGCAATTGCTTAGAGGAAACGCCAGAGATTATTTTTAATACCACGAGACACGGTTGTGGCTAAGTTTGGAGCAGTGGATCACAGTGTTGCCACTGAAGGAGCTGGAGGAGCCTTTGATGAAGCCTCCAGCCCTGCAGGAGAAGCCCCCCCGCGCCACGATGCCTTTTGCTAGTGCGTGCCCTTCCTCTGGGCCAGGCAACCCCAGCTAACTGGGTATGGAGAGAGGAACCGGGGGCAATGAGTTCAGCCTGCTCCCCATCCCTTTGACTTGATGTCCCTCCAGCTAAAACTTTTCCCTCCGCCCTCACGCCCTGCCTGGTCCCGGGGGGATCCTGGGTGCAGGAAGGTAAGGGTGCAGCTGGCAGCACAGGGAGTCAACCCCAAACCCATGGAGAAGGCACCCTGAGATGGGGGCTGCCTCCCAGCTCAGCCACCGCACGGCTGCAGCGTCACCTTCCCTGCCCCCTCCCCAGGCTGTGTCCTGGAAAGAGCCGCAGCTGATTATCATCATGCCTCCCACATAAGAGGGATGTGCTGGAAGGGGCATTACTCCAAAGAGCCTCCCACAGCTCCTTGCTTGAAGTTAAAAGCCTGATCTAACCCTTAACAAACAGGAATAAAAATGCTAGGGAAGGAATTTTAATTGGCCAACACTGTAAACGCTTTGAAGATGCTGTGTCATTATTGACTAACTTTCAGCACACCTGAGCCAGCCAGAGGGCAGTGATGTTGGTTTTGAACCCAGGATATTACTGTTATTGTGCCCTAGCACCCCACTGTTAGCCCGTATCATCTCTTTTTATTGAATAGATCCGTTGTGCCTCATAGTGTCAATAAAATCTTGCCTTGCTTCTGCACTGAGTTTGCAGGGAGGGTTGATGCTGGTTTCTTCTCATACCTCTGCCTGGCACCATTCCACCGCCAGCACATGGCTCACCCACATGCAATTTTGAGCACCCACAGAGTGCAGCAGCGTAGCTAACCACCTCCTCTATCCCACTTCTTCCCAGGAGTCCCCTCCCTGCCCTGAGCTGAAGAACACAGTGTGAGTTGTTTTTCCTCCATGCAGCTGCCAACGCAAAAAGAGCAGAGATAGACAAGGAAGGAGAGTTCATCTGGACTGACATGAAATCACGTCTTTGGTTTGTCATCCAAATGGGAACCTGACAGGATGCACACTGAGCCCAACAAAATGTTCCATATGGCAGTCAGTGTTTGTCAGATAAGCTGAAGAAGTTAAATTCATAAAAAGCTACTGCACAGCCTCGTCACAATGTGCTCTCCAGCAGGCATGAGAACCATCTTTGCATCCTCTGCTGAAGAAAGTCAGAAACGCTATTTCTTGATCTTTTCAGGTGACCTAGCCATAAGATGCTGGGAGCTTTTTCCCTTTTTCCTTTAGAAAAGGTCCTTTTAATTAAAAGTATATGGTATATGATATTTGGGTGTCTGATGCCCTTTGGCTCCTATGCGATCACACTAAAATCTTAGGAATACTTCCACTATAAAGTGCAACATATCATTAAGCCCAGAGGAAGAAACCTCCGTGACTATTTTCTCCTCCCATAAGGATGTACAGGACTAAATCTGAAGCTTATGCACAAAAGTAAATGAGACATTATTTATGAAAATTCTGCCAACACTGACAACTAAAAAAAATCACATCTTTACATCTTCGGTTTGCATGCTACACTGTTCATGCAATGGTCCTTTTTAACAGCCCTTTTTAAACATTCAGGAGACAACAGCAAGCTTTTATTACACTCATTAACAGCTTCTTGGGTATTCTAGCCTCCAACAAGGTATTTCTTCTCTGCTTTCAAATCACTAGTTACAAATTTCTGAGAATCATTTTTACTCCCTTCTTCTATCCTAGCTGTGTAGCCAGCGTGAGAATGTGCAGTATGTGTACCCAGGTATAACCAGTGCTAGAGGCAACTGCAATGGGAACGAGAGACTGCTGTGGCAGATGGACAAACATCTCCCCCATGGATGGGGGAAGGGTTCCAGCACCCTCAGTCCAACCAGTACACTGTCTGTGACAGCAGCTCAGTCCACATGATGGCAACAGTGACAAAACAGCACGAAAATAGTTCTACGGTTACAAGGAAGTTTATTCATTTGTACATCCACATCTCGGTGAGGGCTTTAGAAATGTTAAGCCTATTCTTACAAAGGTCAGTAGGTGGTATATGTGTTACCCTGAGACGCTGAAATGCCTGAGTAAAAATAGACTCTTGAATGAGGGACCTTCTACAAATGAGTTTTCTAATAGGTTTGATATTGTTGTCAGCACAGATTTCATGGATGAGCTGAAACTAGTCTGAACTTGCTGTGCCACCCAAGTTCATCAAAAAACACAGGAGGAGCTTGGATGGGGAGGGGGAAAAGGCCCTAAAGGTGATTCCCACCACCTTTAAACGTAGACCAGTTGTCCAGAACAGCCCCAGTGGTCTCTTTGTGGTTCACCATCATCTGGAAGAAATAATCTGAACCATCACAGTTCCCAGACAGGAGACCATGCAAAATAGGTGAGAGACAAGTATACAGAATCCAGTAACATCAGCCTGAGAAAGTTCAGATTGGATGTTTCTTTCAGACAAGCACTTCATATACATCATGACCTTCAGAGACTGTAAACTCTTATCCTGTTGAGGTTATTTTAAATCAAAGGCCAGTGTGCCAGCAGCTGCACAAGTAAGGAATGCCTAAGAAAATAAATACCAGTTAGAGTGCTATTTAATGCCGTTAACTGCAGTGGGTGGAGGCTGGAGGGCAGTAGCTTTTAACAGGTTTTATTTGAAAGACTAACTCAGTGTGGTTGTCACGACAGTTGTCTTTGTGGCTGAAGTTGTATTGCTAACAGATGGAAATCTGGCAGCTTTTTCTAATTTATGCAGATGCTTTGCAGAAGGAGTTACCATCCTAAGTGATTCTAACATTAACCTTACACAAACCTTTCTCCACTGTGTTAATAAACAGAACATTTTAAGGCTGTTCTGCTCAAAACAGCCACAGAAATGTTCAACTGTGCCTCACTTTTCATCTCTTCAGTTACTCTCAAAATTTAGCATGAAAATTCTTTTGCATAAAATCTCTTACTGACTGAGAATTGGATATGTAGCAAAAGTCAGTCTAGTCCTTAAAATATCCATTTTAATTATAAAATTACCTACCAGGTTGTGTCTTCATTAATGAGCTAAGCTTGTGGACTGTCTTGTTCTTGAAAACTGGCATTCAGTACAATACCTAACAAGAATGATTTAACGAGAGAAGTATCTAAATTGGCAATCATTTAAAAGGACTGAATAATATTCTTAATAGCTGTGTAATGTTTCATCTTTTTGCTTTGATTGGCACTTTTTTAATTGTTAACACTCATTTCAAACTGGCAACACATTGCCTCATCCTAATCTGCAGTGAGCCCAACTGTATTACACACCATCGCAAGTGCTAAACAGGCTCAGGAACAACACACCACTGAGACATTTTGAGGCATTTTGTGTATTTTATGGATCTCTGTCTGTTCTTTACAGTGGATTTTACGAAATCAGGAGACCATATACATTTGTTTTGCCCTTTGATGGATGTTTGAAAATGTAGGTGTTGTGGAACTTACTGACTAAAATATATTTGTATAATCAATGCCCTGATCAGCTAAGATGAGTAAAAGGGATACTTGCTATTACAGCTGTGTCTCTTTGAGATGACCGACTGTGTGCATCCACACCATAGGTGTCTTAAACAAATGAGAGCAAAACTCTTGAATCTTTTCATTGTGTCCATGTACATATGTAAGATTTTGACCCTCACTAGCTGAAGGCACATAACTCTGTAAGGAACACAGAAGAAAATATGTAATATAGAGAGACATGCAGACCATTGGAGCATTTCAGAGAAGGAGTCGATATTAGTTTTGATTCTTTGAGCATTACCTGCGTGACTCATGAGCCATCTTTTGGGTCTGAGCAAACTAAATTGAACCAAGAAAGATGCCTTCCCTTAAATAAAGCACCCATCCTAGAAACTAAATAGAGTTAGATCCTAAGCTTAGATGCCATATTCAGGGAGGCTAGTTCTTTCCATGGAGGTTTCAAATGCATTTTTCCTTTAGCCATTGTCTTTATAGGAAATACAGACACTTCCTTTTGCAGAATTTTTCTATTACTAACTTAAAAGTTAGGCACAAGTTAGTTTTGTTGAGAGGATGACTATCCTTTTTTCCCATGTTTACAAGGAGGCTGACTTACCTGCAACCCAGAATTGTCTACCTATTCGGGGTGCAGTCTTGAGTGGTGGCAGCTTCAACTGTGAAGTAGTCGTCTCAGTAGCCCCGAAGCATGGAGACACTATGGGCTGAGAAGAGAAATGCACGTTGGTTGCAGTATAGGGAGCAAGTCTGCAGGCATGTGGCTTAGGCTTCAGTGAAATAGCCTCTGTTTCCTGCCTGGAAAGCTCAGGCAGCTGTTACAAAGAGGAGAGCAGCTGCCCCAGCGGGGCAGGGGTACTTGCATTCTGCTGCTTTACATCCCAGAGGAGGATCTTGGCTGCATATTAGTCTCTCCTCTTTTTCCCGAGTGATCAAATGAGAAGAAATCTCAGGTTGTGGTGACTAAGCATACCCTGGAACTACTTGTAAGTAAAAATTTCCAGCTCCCTCCTGAGGGATCCATATAATTCTTCTGGATTGTGTTGTTGAAGTGACCAGATCATTTGCTATTTCTCATTTATTTATACAGGCTTCTCTGTCAGGATGCTTCACCTGCAGAACATCAAGAAAGTGACCAGCTTTCTCTTAAATCACTTAAAGTTTAACATCCAGTGTCCCAGACAACTTCTGCTGGAGCTCCATAAAAGGGATACAGACATTCAGGTGACAGAACAAGAGCTGTGTTTCAATAATGACTGGGGAGGATGAAAAGAGGTGAGCACTGTAGGAGTATCTCCCAATTCTTCTGACTGTGAAATGGCAATTCAGCAAAGGAAACAATCTCTGTTTGATCATGGATCTTGTTTTTCTAGTACTGGGACTGGAAGACTGCAGGCTTCCTAGAGTGGTTTAGCACTGCCCCAACTTTCTTTGAATGGTCATGGGAGAGTCAGTGGCCACTTCTGAAATCCAGGGCATTTTGAAATAGAAAGGTCTTTCACTTGCTTGACAAATGTTATGAGAGTCCAGAGGGTTAGACAATATGTCAGGTGGGAAGTACTGTTAGTCCCAAACAGTTTTACAAGAAACCTAAACCATAAAAATCCAAATTCTGTGCATAAGTAATACTACACAATTGAGTCTAGTAAGCATTTATAGCACTTTGTGCCTCAGGCGTCTTGTGAACTAAAAAAGATCAAAGGCTGAGTGCCCTCAGCACTCAGTCAGACCTTCAAGAAGGAGTCCAATATCCCTCCTAGTTGATGGCTGCCTCACAGGAAACACTGAGCAGCTTGAAGAATAGGGCCCCAAATGCATATTTTGCACCCAGTTAAATTCTAGAGTAAGTATTTAGTATTTGTTTAATCAGCATTCATTACATCCCAGTATAAAACACAGCTAAAAGAAATCACATGCACCTGGTTTAAATCTTGGTCATTAATTAATTAGCCTGTCACTAACTAACAAGATGTCTTTAAAATGAGAGTGCACCTATTTTAGTTAACCAGTTACTGTTATTGTTCATGTTCCTGCTCTTTTTCCTTCAGTAGGCTATTTATTGTACATTTCACTTACAAAATTCCATTGCTTAAATAGATAGTAATAACGCATGAAGTATGTCTCCAGCTGTTTTCAACTTTTGTAAACCTATGTAAACACTGAGCTTTGAAATAACTTACGCTAACTTCTACTGAGAATAAGTTAATTCCTAGGCTGACTGATTCTAAGTGTTTTAAAGGCTGTAAGTACATGTGGTCCCAAGTGAGTTTTACATTTCGTATTTCATC
The DNA here is from genome assembly GCF_929443795.1 of Astur gentilis. Taxonomy (NCBI): domain Eukaryota; kingdom Metazoa; phylum Chordata; class Aves; order Accipitriformes; family Accipitridae; genus Astur; species Astur gentilis. The sequence continues at coordinate 7,758,622 of NC_064898.1, forward strand.
TCAAAACAAAGCTAAAACATTCTCATGTCTAGCTAGAAAGGTGTAAATCAGTACCGTCTCCTTATGATATCACACTCTCACAGGCTTTATACCCAAGTTAAAAAGGCATCTCTAACATTTGCAATACATTAAATGACTCGCACTGCAGATTTCCCCAGGTAAGAAAAAGTGCCCCGTCAAGTACTGCACTGTAATTTCACTTGATTCTACACAGAGAAACAGCAAATGCACAGTGTCACGTTCAAATAAACCTACTGTAACTTTAAAAATACATAATGAACATCTGTCAGACAGTCGTTTCTCTCTTCAAAACCAAGAAATAGAGACCACCAGAAGCAGAATTACGAATTAAATGCTATTCTTTGTAGCAATCAAAATACTAGACAAAGGCCCATGTTCTGGTCTGTTCTTCTCCGCATTCTCACTACTTGTGGTTTCGTAGGATGAATTCATTTGGAAACAATATTTTCTATTTATTCTAAGATTCAGCAAAACTGGAGTAGTCGTTTTAGATCTGTCTGAGTGTACAAAACAAGCAGCATTTCTTCATACAATCCAGTTTTAAACCTATCTATGTAAGCAATTCCTTGTGTTGATTGACATACAGAGGACACCGACTGTCTGTGTAGAAACTTTGTGGGAAGCTTTACTTTCTTAATGGGCAGAATCTACCTTTGTACAATGCAGCCATGCAAGGACCTTCAGATTAAGGCTGGAAGCCATGTGGAAAGTTGCTATGCCAGGAGCATAATGAATATCATGGGAAGTAGCAGGGGGATACTCTTGTTTCAGCTTCCCAGAGGTTTGAGTGAAGGATGAGTGAATGGTAGATGGAGGACTGGAACTTGGTTTTCACTCCAAGACATATGCACTACACACAGAATCACAGCCCCTCTCTTCTTGTGTTTACAGTGACAGTTGTTTGCTGGACAAAACAAAAATCAGCCTTGAAATACAGATTTGTTTGTTCCTTTGAATATACCTCTTGATAAAACAGTTGTAAAAGTTTTCTAAGAAAAGCATCTAGCAACCAGGTTACCCATCTTTGACAAATGGCTCTAGAGGATTAATTTCAGCTACAATTTTTCGAAGGTTTGTTGGGGGGTTTTTTTGCCCATGTGAAGTTGTTATTCCATTTATCCAAGCTAATTGACATTCAGTGCTTCAAGTGCCAGGCTGAATGACATTCAATGTCAAGAGCTAACATTTTACAAATTGAATAAAAATTAGCCATGCCCAAGATTTTTCACATTAACTGATAGCAAAGGAACACAGTACATGACACCAGACTGTCAATTCTGATTAAAAAACTGAATTCTGTCTGCTTTGGCCATGAAATCCAGAGTCAGTACACAGAGCTAAGTGGACTGTAAACCCAGGGTGAGAGGAAAGAAGGGGTTGGTAATGCAGCATAAAGCTTAATGGGTCTGCAGAACATATCAAAGTTACAACTGCTACCCAGAAATGTAAGAATTGAAAGCATAATCCATTTCTTTTAAAGTTATTACTGTAAAGAGAGTAACATCACCCCTTTAAGTCTCAGCTCATGGTCTTCAGGGACAGCTTTGTCTCAGGGACCCTTTTCAGGGACATAAGCAGGACACTGCATTTGAAGTAGAGGCTGCAACAAAAGTGTGCATCCTCCCTCTCAAGCCCTTGCTACCTCAGCCTGAGACACACCTGGAAGAACTTATCACAGACCTCATGTCAACCCTTCCAGGAGGATATCAAACCAGGCTTTATTATAGAATGGTTTCCCTTCATATCACCTTGAACATTTGCTCAATTTGGAAAAGACACTATTAACCTCTTTTTCTTACTGGAAGAATTAGTGCCTGAAGGATATCTTTTTCTCTGTACATCTAATTGCACATCTAATCAGTTTGCCAGTGAGCTCTTTGGTCAGTTAATAAGACTGTAGAAGAAATCATTGTTAAAGCCCATTAATTCAGACCAGAGTTAATTTCCAGTATGTCAATTCAAAGGTCAGAAGCATTCTTCCACTGGCATTTTTTGGTGCATTTGTACATAAAGGTACAGACCTACCTAGTCTTTAGTCCTGCACTTTTGAGTAAAGTATTTATATTCTTTCACTATTTGGTCCTACACTGTGTAAAACTAAGCAAATGCAAAACAAAGTATTTACATAATGAGGGTCATGTGTCTCAAACATGAAAAACCATTTCAATGGTCTTCAGCCAGTTTTCTCACTCCTCATCAATCCAATTTTGGTAAATATGTACATATATGTAGTGTTTATGTTTATTTTTTAACTATCATTTTGTGGTTATTGATTAAGAAAAACAGAAAACCAGGGTTACCTGCTAATAGAAAAACTGGCATTTAGCTATGGCAGCATCAGCTGGATCAACTGCCCTTGGGATTCCTGTAAATTCATTGTTATGGTTAATCCTAATATATAGCAGTTACACCTACCGCTGCTCATGCAATCTAGCAGAATGCATTGCTAAATTTAGCACAATATTTACCTCTACTGTGTCTGTATGTTCTGATTAACCTGGCTGTCGTCCTTCACCGGTTCCAGCAATCAGCTAAAGCGACTGGCATTTCTAGCGTGAGACCAACTAAAAGGCTCTTTTGGCAGCTGTCAGCTGAAATACTTTGTAAAATTAATAGATGTTTCCAATCCAGTTTAGTAATCTGTGAATCACCTAACTTGTAATTAATTTTCCTCGATAGAAGAGCCTAAAATGATAGTCTGTTCATCCAGTTTCCTCACCTGTTTATGTAAAGGCCCTGGTATTTGCATGTGTGTGTTTTCTTCATAAAATGGTGGAATTCTTGAAGGAAAGTAAAGAATTAAGTACTTATTCATGCACAGAATGGCAGTAAGGTAAGCACCAAGAGCAGAGGTTACTCTGTTCCCTAACACATTCTTACATTCCACCCATCTTAGTTAAAGACATTTTAGCCTTTTCAATCTATTTACTATTGCCTTTTCCTACTGAGGTTATCAATCAGAGTATCATTTGTTCTCTACCACGCAAAGCTTAACAAACTCAACAAAATGAAGATAGTTTGTTCCTGAGAAAGCAGTGTGGAAAAATTTTCTATTAACTTCCATAAATGCTGGATCACATGTAGAAACCACCAGACAGATGAAACAAATGTGCTGGCTGGGAGGATGTAATAACAATAGCAGGAAAGGGAAAAGCAGAAGCCACTGCTCATTACTGGTATAAGTAGTACCAATCAAAAATTGTGAGTCTTATGGGCATACAACAGCAGACAGAGCAGCAGCACTCTCCGAGCTTTTCAGTGAAGACCTTCAGTACCTCCTGAGCTGAACCAGTGACCTAAAAATCACAGCCATCATATCACACTGCAGGTCTGTGAGTCATTTTTAGCATGCCTAAAGGATCTAATTTGGCTTTATACAGAGCCCTCAGAAGGTGCTCCAAACCAACACATAAAGAATATTTTATAGTTGGTAACTCTTGTTAATCAGGATTCAAAGGAACAAGGTTATTCCTCTGATTAAAATAATGCAAGTAATTATTGTGAAGGTTTAGAGAGGTGATGTTAATTGTGCTGACCTGTAAGAAAGAATTATCTGCTTGCAAGGACTAAGGAACTAACCCACATGTTGTGTATCTCCACAACTGCAAATTTATCCACCACAAATTATATATGCTTCTCCTGCATAATAATGCCATAAATGGCTTGGCACATTTAATCTAGATTCTGACTATAGCTCCTTGCCAGAAAGGTCTCTAAATATAAAAAAAAAAGCCCCCCCAAAACGAGAAGAGAAACAAAATTGTGCTAGGTTGGCCAGAACAGATTTTTCTTTGTAAAAATTAGATGGCTAACTATGCAAAGAATATGGGATTGGCATGGGATGCTCTTTGTAAGGAGTGAAGAGGAGATGCCGTCAGGTAATGGCAGAGTGAAAGAACCCCCAGCAAGGAGAAGCTCGACACAGATGCTGAAGAAGGTCTGGCAAATGCAGAGATTCAGGGGAGAGGGGGATGAGGTCAGAGCAATGGGAAAGGATTTTGTCAGCTGCACACTGGATTGACTATGAGTTGTAGGAGACCAGGAGGAGGGAAGGGCAGGAAGGAGGGTACAAATATCAGGAGAGGCTAGCTGGTTCATGCATTAATAGCTCTGTAGTTGGAAATAAGAAGGAGAGATGGACTTGGAGATGTGAAAAAAGAGCTACTAAGGTAGAACAATGGCCTGGATGTGAAGGGAGAAGAAAACAGAAAAACCTAAGAACACTGCCATAAGTAATCACGTTATGCACAGAGGATTATAATAATGTGCTGAAAGAGGATAAAATTGTTCATGGGTTCATTCTCCGACAAACATGAGGCCAGGGGAAATCCTTGGTCCTCTGTGTATAGGCAAGTACCAAGAAGAAAAGAATCTGCAAATAGTATAATCATGCCCTGCTCTCCAGGAGGAAGAAGCAGCTGAATTTTGAATGGGGCTACAGGTGTCTTCCAACTAGCAGACAAGAATTAGTCTGGTAGCAATAACCAGGAGTATGGGTAGAGGTTACTCAATGTTGCAATGGTCACTTTTGAAGTAACAGCTCTGTAAAAGTTTTGAGAGGTGTGTGATCCCTGCAGGTCTGCACTGCAGCAGAAAGCTGAGCTCTCTCACAGCAAGTGCCATTGAAAGAGGTTTGGTGCTAACACAGCTGCTCATAAAACTTAGTAGGGTGCTGTTGGGAACATGAAAATTGAAGTAGCAGCTGATGCTGTCAAATTAGAGACTTACCACTTTTAAATTGATACAAGTCCTTTCCTATTGGAAGTTTTCATTCTGAACTTTAACGTTTATTTTAACAAAGTTGTGGCTAAAATAATCATCACAGAAATAGTCTTTCTATGGCTCACTGCAGGATGATGGTTCATCAAGGCATGTTTCCTAACAATTACATCAATAGTATCACAAAATACCTTCAGAAATATTGTGAGAAGTGCTATATTCAAACAGCCCCAAGAACAAGGAGCTATCCTTTTAAGCCAAATTTCCACCTCTGTATAGAGCTAATGATTAAAACAGGACCTGCCTTGAATGAAGCTGTTTTACGTAGCCTTCTTTCCTCTGAAATGCTGACTAGAAATAGAAAAGTACCAATTATAAATCTGTTAATTTACATGAGGCTTGGCTTTTATTTTGGATAGTTTAGAAATGGTGATGTAACAAATGCAGCGAGTGCTATTGGCAACATGTAAGGTGTGTGTTTCTGATGCCCTGCTTATTACAGAATATATTTTTTTATTTCAGCTTATAAACGAACAAAAGTTAAAAATTCCCATTCATAGTGTCTTGGGTTACCTTTTGGAGCAAAAAAACCCCAACCTTCCTAAAACTTGGACTTTCCAACATCCTTTTGAAACTTTTCCAGTCTCTCATTTTGTACCTCCTGGGCCCTGTGAGGTTATAATTAATAAAATCTTGTCATCAGGAGCTTCCTATTAAATTAAACCATTTCACAGAGTTTTCTCTCTAATTCTGTTTAGCTGAATGTTTACGGATGAGTCAATTAGCCACTGCTTTGTTTGTTCAACTTAATGTCATCACATCACCATGAGATCACCACAGCAAACATTCATCAACAACAGCATTGTCATGTCTGGCTGGTTGCTACAGGCTGGCCTCAGGCTGTCCCCATCCAGGAGGCTGGCTGCAATGTACCCAGGGGAACCCATATGGGGCATGGGGATTTGCAATTACTTTGTAATCGTTGGTGAGGATCCCCCCTCCATATGGCGCAACTCCTCAAGCATGACCTAAGGAGGTAGAGCAGTTTGCAAATGCAGCCATGACAACACACCAAGTGCAAGCGAGTTGATGCCTGCAGCTGGAACAGGACGTGTTGTGTGGTGACAGTTACTGCAAGGAGAAACTATGTTTTTAAAGCACTGCCAATTGTTAGGGAGCAAGGTAGTAGATATATCAATGGATATCAATATACCAGCCCAGGAGGTTCCACATCTATTTGGATATTTCTGGTCAAATATAACTGGGCATCAGATTAATTTGTGTGCCCTGAGTGGTACTACCATAGACTCCAACATTCTGGAGCTGAACAGAAGATAGTAAATGCATGTTAGAGTCACTCAAACCTAGTGGCTGAATTACTTCTTTAAGTGCAATGCACATCTGCCAGGTCTTCTCTTCAGAGATTGTTTTCCCAAATACCTGTAAATGGACACAGTCCAGCTCAAGGTGTACCTAGGTATATCAAGGAGTGATGTTTCAGAGTTTTCAAAACAAAAGTGCTGTGAAGGTAGAATGCAATGGCTATTGTTTTGACTGCTCTAAGCAGAAGTCACCACACTTGTCAGTATGAGGCCAGGTTGGCTTTGTTGGAGTTCACGCTAACATGTAGGCCAGAAACCAATCAAGCTCTGGTGCTGAAGCCAGTACCCGGGCCACTAAAAGTTGTTTTGGGCACCAGAGCAAACTTTTATTGACTCCTGGCACCTCCAGTCCTGTCGCTATTTTACTTTGTGACCTGAATGCTGAAGCACCAGCAGTCAGAATTTTGTACAACTCTGGGGATCAAGTAGCTCTTCTTACCTCATTTTTGCTCAAGGTCAGTGGAGCAAATCCCTACAGAAACCAAGCTTTTCAGCTGACTTTCCTTACAAGTTATGTCAGCAACATCCAAAAACACAGAGCTGCCACTGATCTTGTCCATCCGGTGGAACAGTGTAGGACTTCTGTAGATTCACCTACAGGCATCAAAATAAGGCTTTCTTTTGTTCAGTGAGGATAAGATCCTCTCACGGAGATGCTGAAAATCTAAATCATTCTCCAGGAGCACCTGTCACCTTTCATGGTTTAAACAAGTAAGACAATTAGGCTCCTAACCAAGAAACTTCATCTAGGTGGGCTGGATGTGTCTGGAGCATAGACTTGTGAGTGGCCCCTTAAAAAAGAGCTCTATTTACCTCCTCTTTGCAAGCCTTTTAAAACCTAGTAACCCATCCCCAGATTTTAGCAAGGGCATAGGTAGAGCAATAAGCTGTTTCAGGTAGAATAAAAATTTGTGTTGATAGCCAGTCACGAAGAATATCTAAGCTAACAAGGTCAGGCTAGTCCTCAAATTCTGTGATTTAGGGAAGTGAGGAGGAGAATCAAGCAGCTGCACAGCACTCACCACACAGTCTGTGTCCTCCATGTAGTGCAGGCTCTAGGTCCTAATAATATTCTGGCACCAATGCATGTTAACAGTGCAATTTCAATAATCAGCATATTTTGTCAAGTAATTGTTAGGCTGATGGTTATAAGAGGTGACACTGCCAATATCTCATAAAGGCTGAAAGAAATATTTCCCATTTCCACGCTGCATAAACAAAGCATGCCAGACAACCTCAGGAATGCTAATGATCTCCAGTACTTTAGTATATTAAGTATTCATCAATTGAGCACAGACCACAACAATGTTCTGAGAGTCCTTAAACACATGAGAAACACATGAGAAATGATGTAAAGTTTATATGAGCTCATATAATCTTGGTTGGTTATAGAGTCAAGCATAAGATCATAGAAATCAGGTCATGTGTACCATATCTTTCCTACTAGAAGGTTGTGCCCTACATTATATTTGCTGGTGCCACATCCAGCCCAGATTTAATTGACTCAAGCAATGAGTCATTCACTGCTTCCCCTACGGCATTATTTCCCAATCTAACAGATGACATTGTTGGGATTTTTTTTCCCTGATAATCAGACTTCACTGTCCTTAATTTCATCCCATTATATAATACCTCGCACTTATGCCGTAACTGCCATCGAAAAGCTTTGCAAGTGTTAATTGAGTTTCATAACAGCCCCCCATGAAATAGATAAGTTCTGAGTCAGAGATGCAAAAACCTGAGTTACTTGCCGTAGGCCGCATATGGGATCATATCAAGCACAGCTGGGTCTACCTCATTGACTAGGAGCTGTTTGTATGCAGTTTATGTGATAATCAAGACATAAGAACTCTTTTCAAGGTTGCAGCTCTAACCTCTCTCCTACCAGTGTCTGTCTGCACAGTGACAAACAGTTTACTCCTTTATTAATATTTGTGCCTTTCAAACGTCCATATGTATATCTTTCCCTAGTCATTATTTTTATACTGTTGATATTTGCTCTTTCTATAAATAAACCAAGCCCTTTATTATTTTGCTCTTTCCTCATGACTCTCTGATCTAGAGACATGTCTTTGCAGATTATGTGCCCAGAATGATACTCTGCGGAATTTATGGAGATAAGTCATGCCGTGACTGTTAGCTTTCCAGGCTGTGACACGATAGGAGGGGCATAATCCAGCTGGCTGCTCCGGACTTTGTCAGCTGAGACACGGTAGCTCCCTGTGCATGTGCTGTTATCCCATTGTGAAGCAAAGTAATGTGGGTTCATGTGAGTCACCATCAACTGACCATATTTTTCCACACGCTGCAGCAATGTATCTCGTTCAGTCACCACACCTCAAATGAAGGACCCTGTCTAACAGCTGGGGGACAGGAACCTCTACAGGCCAGCACAGGCCTTCTGTCTGACAAACCCTTAATTTTCTTTAATTAATGCATTTGTTTTTAGAATACAAAATTAGAAATGGCATTTTATTGCATGCATCAGCATAGGATCTCACGTTTCTAATTGAAGCAGCTCAGGCAATATTCTAGATCATAATGCGAATGCAGGCAAGAACTAGAAATCTTCTGGCTGCTTTGAAAACTAATGTCTTTGGTTTTCATCTCTCTTGCTAAACATGATTGCTTTCCAAGTATTTCTCTTCAATTTGCTTATTAGATTTTGGGTGATATTTATCTGACAACTGTTTTTCTAAAACAGATTTAACCTCATTGTTTATCTGTGTTTCTACAACACCTACCTCCCAGACTATTTTGTAACACCTTTCTGCTGTCCTCCCTGCTTTTGCTACCCATTCTTCAGGAATTGAGAGGTAGAGTGGATGATGGAGATTCCTGCCATGTAAAATTCAAGATGCTTTAGCATGGCAGAATTGCATATTTGCAAAAATTTCTGAAGTGATGAATGACTCAACATTTTTCTGTGTTATGCTACATACAACATAAGGGCTCATAATGCATGCAAAGGTTGTGTCCTACAAGAAGTTTTTTAGTACAGGTTCTTCCCGGAAATAATCTTTATGCAATACCCATCACTCCATCACCCTGCCAGCAAAAGCAAACTCACATAAGGAAAACTAGCAGTCCTCCCGTTCCTGGCAAAACAGCCCTAGAATATGGGAAAGATTTTTCTCTCCAGAGAAAAACCATAAGGGACAGTTCAGGGTATGAAATAGTGTTTGTCACACCTGCATACCTAATGGGTGTTTCTGAGCTATTTACCTAACTTTGAAATTGCTTTCAAAAAGGTTCACAAAAACTGAGGCTAACATCTTCCATTAGCCAGCCCTGCAGCTCACAGACCTCACCAAAAAAATCTGCTACTTGTGCATAATTAAAGGATCTGCAAACTACCAGTCAAGATAAAAAGATCAAGGGCTATCATAAATCTTGCTGCCTCATGGGATGAGCTCACCAGCAGCAGAAAAAAGATGTGTATTTTCCTTCTATGAGGATTACTTGCTCAGGTATGGTATAGGAGTTTGATTATTTCCTCTCCAGTATCTGTCATGGAGCTCTACTTAAGGACACAACTGAGTCTTTTTCTAGGACAGCTCCTGTGTCCAAAAATGCTGTCAAATTATTTGCCTCTCCGGTCTGACATTCAGCGAGGGACCACAGTGAGCAGAGCTAGTGTGGAATTTTATTTATTTACTTCATGAGAAAGTTCTTATGGATCAACACTGAAGATTTTTCATGGAAATTTGTCAATTCAGATGAAGCTTTTTCCAGGAAAGTTTCCTACTGTCCAGAATCCAAGCTAGAGAGACCTGGAGAAGGGCAGAGGACTCAAGCTGAAGGAAGCAGAGAATTCAGTGTCTGTCTTCTCCATGTATCTTGCCCCTCATGACAGCTGTAATTAGTAGGTCCCAGCCATGCCACTTGCATCTCTGTTGTCATTTTTTAGAAGACGTTGAAAGAAATCAGTATTTTCTCCCTTTGTTTCTTATTTTTACTACAGGAAGGTTTTTGGTTGGTCACAGTGTGGAAGACTGACAGTGAAGCCCGCAAAATATTTCTTGCTTTCTAACCATTCCTAATATTACGTTCATAATCAAGAACAACTTCTTCTTAGGACTTGGGTAGTCTCAGGGAATCTGGAAGCAAAACTTCATACCTGTCTTATTCTATGCTCTGCAGAGAAGCATAGAAATACTGGAAGAATATGTTCTGGAATAAAAATTCAAACCTTTCTGTTTACAAAAGGCTGTTTGGAGTGAAGAATTCATTTCACTGGCAGTGTAGACTGCGCAGTAAACAAGGAACAAGAGACCAAGAGACCAGGCAACACCAGTTTTCTTTAAGAGAATAAAGAATACCTATTTCTGATCACTTCTGAACAAGCAAGTTTAACCACCCCTAGTTTTTAGTACAGTTATGAGACAAAAGCTATTTCAAAACCAGATTAGGCATTGTGGCTTCTTTTTTTTTTTTTTTTTTTTGTCCTTAATGACATTAATTCCTCTTCTTTCTTCATTTAACATTAAATTACTGTATTTCCTTTTGAATCTTTTAGGAATAGTGATAATGTTGATTAAAAGTTTTGAGCTCAAGCTCTCTACCAGCCCGATCAATCATAAATTGTTTCAGGTCAATAAATAATCCTTCTGACTGGTTTGCAGAGAATGCCAGCAAAAATTTTTCCCAGTTCAATGTTATCCTTTTGGTGGGGTTTTGGTTTGGTTTGGTTAGTTCTTGAATATTTTCCTTTCAGTTGTGCTAATGGTTTAGCACTCGATGAACCTCCAGAGATTGGAATCTTTGCTCTAGTAAGTATATAAAACCTTGAAAACTCTTCCAGTACTGTTAGTCTCATAAGTCAGCAAAATTCAGCAGTGTGAAATCTAGGAAATTTCCACGTGTCCTACATTTACAGCCAGTTATCAGTTTCACTTCTCTGTGCAGCCTATTAGATTGCATAAAATATCACTCTTACAAGCAGATAGGGAGCAGGAAAGGTAAATAAGGTACACATGATGATTTGACCCATTCTACCTGTGCAGGGTGATTGCCCTGTGACTGTAGTAACCTTTCATCTCCCTCGCTTGAGCTCATGCCTTTCCCCACCACAGAAGAGAGTGCTTAAAACGGGTGTGATACAGCAGGCAGCCAAGAGCTCATGGGATCACCACCCCTTTTAACATCAGAGGGAACGCAGTTGCTGCAGCTAATTATGACTGCTCACAGGTAATCTCTAGTAATACTCATCCAGACAATCTTAGCTTCTCCATGCGAGCCAGATTTGGACATATTAAAAAGTAAAAGCAATGTACAAGTCAAAGCTGAGAACGGCCAGATGAGAGTTACTACAGGTCATTTCTGTGCCTTTCCTACCGGTTTTTGCCACACATATGCAAGACAAAACACATGAATGATGGTACTTATCATGTCTAACCCAGTTGGACCCTGCAGTGTTCAGCTACCATGAATTCCCAGGAAAGCATTAAATTGCCTCAAGATAGGCCTCTCACGCCACTTGAGATGCCGTAGAGTATCTGGTATAACCTCCAGTTGTGCCTTTAGAAGGGTGTGGGTCTCCCATGGATCCCAAAGTCCTTTCTACCAGCTGGGTTTGGGTGCCTTAACCACCTTAGAGCACCTAAAACGTCCCAAGAGGCCTATATTTTGGCAATGGGCCCCTGCTCCCTGTGTTGCAAGCTGTGGAAAACATACACGTATTTTCACTTTCAGGAGAATCCTCAAATGTGAGAAGACTGGAGTGAGGCAAAATCTCGCCAGAGGCAGGTTTACTTCTGCAGTTGTGACAGAGGTTTGGTGTGCTGCATTTCAGCAAGACACCGCTTGCCCTTTCTGTACATCTACTGGGGTAGTCATAACTGCACCGAGGTAAAGGTCTTCCATGAAGCTGCTCACCGTCCAGGTCTTTCTTCACATCCCCAATTAGGCTCTATGAAGCAAAAACCATCTCTGTGCCTTACTGTGGCCTGGAAGTACAACCTGGGACATCCATCCCCTGGAGTAAATGCACCAACGTGCCCTGCCTGTGGCTGCAGAGCAGGTTGAGACACAGCACACAGGGCTGCGGGGGGCTCTCCCGGTGAGAAGGGGGTGCCACAGCCATCGCACACCAGCTCCTGCCCTCCCTGCAGCACCCAGGCTGGCCCTCCAACCAAGCAGCCCAAGGAGAAAATCCAGGAGAACAGTTCACCCCCAAGAAAATCTGCTGTTCAGGACAGCAGCAGCTTTCAGCTGACATCACGGCGAGCCCAGACTGAGCACAGCCCTGTAAGTGGAGCTGTGGGAGCACAGGGGAAAATTCTCACCTAGCAAGCTCTAAAAGAAAGGTGTAATCTCAGCTCCTTTACAGTCAAAGTGGGAATGGGCATAATTTAAAGTTGTTCAGCTTTAAAAAAAAAAAAAAAAAAATCACATTCACCCTCTTTTTCCCTCCACGCTTTCATCTGGTGGAAAATCTGATTCAAAAGGGAGTTGTGTGCTTCGGAAAATCTGGCTAGTGTATCAGTTCACTTTAAAAAAGAGTGGAGAACAAAAAAGCCAAGCTCCCATGCTCATGATGACCCTTAAGGGAACTTAATTAAAGGTGATGGTGAAAGAAAGGTAAGCAGTTAAGAGTCTACACCAGACAGGGTATAGTAAGCCAGACTACTCAATACCTGTAAAGATAATGTTTGTCTCTTGCTCCCATCTCTCTTTCCTTCCTCACTCCCCACTCTCTGCCAAAGGTGAGTGGTAGAGCAGGGGAGGAGATAAACGGCAGGCAGCAGTTCCATTTCTCAAGTCCTGCTTCCCAGTTAACTGCTCTTCCAAAATTTTGATTTCGTTCTGCTGCTTTTTTCTCTCGTATCAGGAATCTGACCCAGAACTTGCCTGCCACTTACCAAAAATGAAAAGAAAACGAAAGAAAGTAAGAAATCCTGTGCAGACGGGGTCATGTTCCAGTGAACTCGTTCTAAACATAACTTTTTCATTTCAGCACTCCTGCTCTGGCAGCATCTGAATTCCCTGCCCACCTGGTGGCTCAGGGCTTAATGCCTCTATTCCCACCACTCTCCAGCCTTATAAGGAAAAACCTCTACGGCATACAGCCTTCAGATAACAGGCTTCATGGGGCTGAGTCGTAGGACTTTTCAAATAGGCTGAACAATTAACTTGCCATCATTCTGCTTTGCCTCCTGCCATTCTTTTTCTCTATTCTCCACTACAGAAATTTGCATTTCTTCTCCATTTTCACACTGCTTCATTAAAATCTGTCTCAGTCCACCCTCTCTTACAGCTGCCTGTGGGTCCTCCATACCCTTTCACCAGAAGGACCAGGCTGCAACCAGCACTAGCTGTTCTGGGAGGAGAGTGAGCAGCCCACAGCTGGAGACAAGCAAAGATCTTGTTTAAAACTTAGCTTTTCTGTGCTTTGACTAGTGCTAGTTTGGGGAACTGCAAAACAGCATAATATGGCTGTGAGATCATTACAGCTGGTGGAGACGAAATTGTATGGACCTGACGAAACTGAGGGTGGGGACACACACCTTGTCTCTTCTATTTTTAGAATCTCTAGGCTTTTTTGCCTTTCCTTATCTATAAAGGAGTTGATATCTTCATTTTGGTTTTACACATCATTAACACACAGGGCAGGGAGTCAGGACTATTCCTGGTACAGGTTTTTTGCATGACCTTGATAAGTTACCCTAATGGGATCATGCTGATGCTCAGCAACTCTGAAAATCAGGCCGCGGAGGTGCCTAAATATGGATGAGATGCCCACATTTCAAATGCTGAACTTAACCACTTTGCCCTTCAATTTCCCTACTTACAAGAAATCAAGCTAATAACATTTTATCAGGCTCAATACTTTAGTGAGGAAAGAAACTGCAGTGACTGTCATAAATTTCTAGCAAAAGTATGTTAATTCATTTCTTAAAGGCCATTTAGGATGGTAAGATGAAGGTGCTCTGTAAATGCAAAATATCTCACAAAATTTTTGTGGTTTTCTTCTCTGTCCAAATATATAGTTCATACTTGCAAATGCATATATCAGATCTCTGTCTTATTAAATATAGAGTCGAGAAAGTATTTCAAAGCAAATGGATTAATATTAGCTTATTTGCCTGTCATAAAAGTATTAATATCTGCAATACAGGTAAAGAATGAGAAACAAATAGATGTTACAGAGAGCGACTCCCATTTGGAAGATGTGCTCAAAGTCTCACCCTAATGAAATGTCATAGGCTTTCTAAAAATTATAGACCATAAGTTTCTGACACAGAAGGTTACTTTGCTTTGGATTTCATATAATGGATAAAGATGAATTAATCACTGGAGTAGAAGTTGGTCGTTGCCTAGGAACCAATGATCATGACCTCATTGCATTCAATATACCCAAACAAAGGATAGCCCCAAAGAATAAAATATATGTGATGCTTCAGAATGGCTGCTTCCAGAAATCTAAAGGAAACTCTGAACTACATTAGCTGAAAAGAGAAACTTAACTTATTAACTTCAGAGAAATATTTTAAAGGAACTATGCTTATATAACTTTCTATTGAGAGTCCTAGAAGAGTTAACTACAGTGATCTTTGTGCCAGTGATGCTAATTTTTAATGAACCTCCTGATGATAATGGTGTTTCAAAGGACTGGAAGATACTCAGTTAAAAAAAAAAAAAAAAGACAAGCAGATATCTGGATAACTACAAGTTGATTAGATTAACATTGTATCCAGGCAAAATAATGGAAAAGGTAGTATGTACTTAACAGAATTAATTCATGTCAGTCAAGTAGCTGCTGTAAAACAAACAAAAACCAAACGGGTCATAGTCTAAGACTACAAATTCAGATGGCAAAGTTTATTTACAGATGTGACTTGGGAATATTGTTAGTCATTTAAGGTAATCAAATATAATATTCTGATTAAAAATAACATTTTTCATCTCTGGAGCACCTATTTAGTGGATCTAAGACATGGCCAAATGACAGCTTTTGAGCAGGGCTCAAGAGAGGGAAAACTCAGTGAAAAGCTGTGTTCCTAGTGGGATTCTTTAAGGATTGTTACTATGCCTTACATTATTCAATATTATTATATTAATGAGGAGTAATAAGGTCAAATTTGGTGCTCACTTAGAGATTAGTGGAACAATATAACACGATGGGGACCAGACATTTATTTAGAGCAATCCATTTGTTCAGTAAACTAGGATCTACTGAAAGAAAATGTATTTTAATACAGGGCAGAAGAATAAGTCTCTTAACTACTGCTAAAAGATGTGGCTACAACATCTGACCTAGCTGCAAGTTGCTGTTAGTTGGAAAGTTGTTACAGAGGAGGGATCAGCTTTTAGCTTTCCTGTCTTTGTCCTCTGTCCCTAAGCCTCTCTGGTAAGGAGGAGGCACTGGGCAGGCTGAAATTTTCATTTGCCCAAGCACAGCTGCCCTCATATTTTAAGTGGAAAATCATATGTCTAGGGTCAAGGAACAGGTATGGTTCAAGCAATGGCTAACTGGTTCAAATACACAGGAGATCAGACTAGATTTCTGGTTGTTTCTTCTCGTCCTAAACCCTTGTAAATCACAAGCAGCCTAATGTACAAAATGGTCAGCAAGGAGGTAGCTAAGGATTTTGCTTCAGTGTATACACTGTGTAAGAAAAAGCAGCATCTTCACCCCAAAGCCTGACAAAAGGGACCATTCTGCTGCTGCACAGGACCGCTGCATGCAGAGCCCAGGTGCTGGGTTGGGTCCCAGGCATCGCCCAGATGGAGCAGGGCAAGCTGCAAACCTCCAAAGTGAACCACCTTCCAAACCAGGATTTTTGGATTTCTATTTGAGATTCGGTCCTTTATGACACCTTCCCCCATCGACACTCAGAGCTGCCCTGGATGCCTTAGCAAGTCACAAGTGGTACCTTGTTACTTCCCAGAAGCCACTTGTGGCATTACTGCTCTTCTATTTCTTCAGGTCAACACTTTGCAGATGATCCGAGTGAACTGGGACGAAGAACATTAAGTTAACTTGTAGGACTCTCAGTAAAAAACTTTTGATGCAATCCATGTTTTGCCACACATGATGTAAGAACACTTAATTTGCATATTTACCCTATTCCTTCCACATCCTCAATGCTTTATATAGGCACTATAATGTCAACATCATTAGAATATGTATTCTTTGCCACAATTTCTGTGTCAGTAAAATTTTTGCTTTTGGGGCATTTTTTATGAGTGGAGATTTTATCAGTTCTGTAAAGTGCTTTCAGACATTTGTAGTTCAATGAACTACACTTATTCTGAAAATTATTTACCATCATCACCTTATTTGCATGACTTTTTCCAATAGGATAGCACTGTTTCCTTGGTAAATACATAGAACTTTTAGTAAACTACATTAAAGTAAACTTAGTCTAAATTTTCCTCAGTTCCTGCCTTACTTGGAATAGCTACTCTTGAAACTTTGTCTTCTGTTGTATGCCCTGCTGCCTTGAATTTTTTAGATTCTTTTGAAATTCCCATGCTTTTTCTTTTCTTTTTACCAGCAGTTGATAAAGCTTAGTTTAACATTTGAATCTTAAAATATTTAGTCATTGTCATTAGGGATTGTCATTAAAAATTTAGATGCAAAAAAGGAAAGATTTCCTCATCTTGATATGGCACATCTGCTCAGTAAAATTGGCACTAGTCTTTACTGGCTTTGTTCTTTTTTCTCCCAACACCTGCCCCAACCCCAACACCTGAAGGCAAGCCAGACATAGCAGCATTAAATGGACATTAGCGACGTGTATTGCCAATTCTCAAATCCAGGTTGTGTCAGGAAAGAACAGAAAGGAGGGTCTGAAAAGCAAGCTGACCATGGAAAAAAAATAGCCAGAATGGGCCAAGCCAGCATATGTGAGAGATCTTCCTCACAGAAAAATGTAATGGCAACACTGAAACATTTAAAATAGTCAAAACAGGAAAAAGAGTTCAACTTAAGTGTAATCATGCCACAAGAGTTGTCCGAATAGTTCTTGGATCAATTCTCATGATGCTACTTAGAGTAATGTCAGAGCTTAGTAGTCATCTTCCAAAGAATCTACCAGCTGCCCGCTATCAACATTGCAGCTCTTGTACGCTCGTCTTTTCCTCTTCATTACAAATCTGACTGCTATTTCTTTAAAACCTCTTTCCCCCTAAACAGCAGAAATCCTATTTTTGTGCAGTTATGTTAAGAGCAGCCATTTTATTAGCAAGTACTTGACCTGTTGCACACACTTACAACTATATGAATACTTAAGTATTTCAAATAAACTATTCTTAATTATCACACTTCCAGTACGTTGATAAAAAAAGCCAACTATGATTTATCATATCCTGATTACTATATAATAGCACTTGGAAATAACGTTTATATGAAACACACATTCTCTGTGGAAATGTAGCATTCATTTTGCACTGTTTAAGTGTCACACTGCTACAGCGCACTGAGGAGCTGATGTATGAAAGAAATTGAAAGCTGGAACAGAGAAAAATAAGCAGGAATGACACGAGATTTACTGTGTTTTACTGTGATTTTTACAAAGCAGTGGTGTCTTCAGCCATACCTCCCTACAGAGTCCAGGGAAAGAAATAAGTAGGAATCATTTTTTTCAGTGTAATTGCATTCTTACATATTTATTTTAGTCACTTGCCTTTCAAACACCCTGTGGCTCACTGTAGAACTGTGGCACATCAGCACATACTGAACTATCTGGCTCAACTGGGGGCTTCTCATGCAAGAAAATTAATTGCACCCATGGAGCACTGGAAAAGAGTCACAGAGAGGCATGGATTAATGGGAAGGGGGTCTAGAGCACCATCACCTCTCCATACCACCCTTCACCCCGTCAGTGTCACCCACTGCTGGTGCACGGGTCTGGTACCACACCACAATCACAGCGTCGTGATGCCGTTGTCTCCTCAATCTGAGCAGGGCAATGTGCCAGGCCTGAAATGAGAAGCTGCATCTCCTTACTGGGGCTCAACAACACTAAAAAAGATGCACAGGAGGTAAGCAGTAAGTGCAATCACTTCATTCTAGCAAGCAGAGTTGCTCTACCTCAAATACTCTTGGACCTCCCAATGTTCAGCTGATATGTTTTACATTTTTCTCAAATAATTTCAGCTTTTCACTTATATTTAGCAAGAGAGCAAGGGAGGGGTAACCTTCCACAGCCCTGGCTTACAAACCACACCAAAAGAACTCAGTGGAGCTGTGAGCATGATCTGAAACCAAAGATAACTTACTGCGTTATTTCATTACAAAATAAATTGTTTATGATACTTTATGAAACACCCACGCCACTGTCCATGAAAAAAGAATGCTGTATTTATGAGGCAACCCTTATGAGAGGTAGTATAATTTTAGTGCCTTATACTTGAACTATGCTAAAAATATATTACTTTGTCATCAGGGAAGAGTTATAGTAAAAAAAAAAAAAAAAAAAAAAGGCAAGATCACAACATTGAAGACTAGATAGTTCTGACAGCTGAGAATTAGGCAAGGAGTTCCAGCATGTTGTTCTCTGGTGGTCTGTGGTGCACAGTTAAAATCTACAGCAGTGGCCCAGCCTGTTGCCTCTTTGCCCAGCCCAGTCCACAGCAAGCTGCCTTCCCTCTTGTGCTGGGCTCAGCGAGGCTCCTGTAGCTTTTGAAACTCTGAAGCAGCTACAGGGATGGTGGCAGGAAGCAGGGGACACGTGTCGAGCTTGCTGAGTCCCTACGAAACCCTTGGGGTCACTGTTCTACCTGGTTCCCCCACCGGACTGCAAAGGCAATAGGGCAGAAGTCCAAGGGAAGCGCCTGCTGCACGCTGGTGGCGAGGTGATGCGTTCCCCTGTGTCAGATTTCTGGAACAGAGCGGTAGCAGCTGAAAACAGTCAGAAGGGTTTAAGTATGTGCATAATCATCAGAAAGCGAGGGAGAGAGCCTCCACTAATGAGAGAGAAGGTAAATAGAGCCTGAGAAACTGGAAATATTCTTTAGTTTGGCTTACAGTGGGGGGAAAAAAATCTTAAACGGCATTGTGCGCAGCGGAGAGGCCATTAATCACGGGAAATGCACTTCCTCAAGTACAGTAGGGACATGTGGGAGTCTGTCATTTTTCAGACCATTACTCAAGAGCTTTCCAGAATTTCAGAATATGCGATCCTGCCTCGAGACCCGGGTGACATGGCACGGCAGCAGAGTGACTGATTTGACAATGGTGGTGTAGAACGTTGTTGGGCTGGAGAAAGACATCACTCCTAGGCTTTGGAAACCCACCACAAATTCGACACTGCTTGGCAACATCAGCCCTTCCCAAATATCCTGCTGGCCACGTGCATGAGATAAATGACCCGGGAACTTGCTGAACTGTAAATGGGTCTCCATTCTGGGCACTTCCCAAATGACCCATCAAATCCTGGAACTGATATATCCTGCTGTGGCAATCGTTAAAAAAAATTGCAGAAATATTTTAGAATCAGTGGGCAAATTGTCATGCCTTTATCAATATCTGAAAAGAGTCATTTATTTAAACTTGAAAAGTATGTCTCGGCCTTGGCCTTTGAACCTAAAAACCCAGAGCCAGATGCAGTATTTGATTTGTACAACCAATGATGGGCTATAAGCTGGGAACTCTAAATGTCTGTGGGAGCTAGAAAAAAATAATCTCTGCCGACAGTCACATATTAGGGCTTGACAGGTTTTAAAAGTAACAATTTCATACAAAGCATCCTGGTGTAGTAGTAATACCAGGCCCTTATTTTTCAGTTCACCGCATTTGCTAATATTGTTCATGCAAGGTCTTACGCACAAATTCTGTCTTCATAAAACCCCACCGAAACGAGGCAAATTCACTCCAAAAAAAAATCTTTCACCAAATCCCCAGCAAGGCAGCAAAAAGCTCGAGCAAGCATCAAGGAACTGGTCCAGAGTAGTTTTTTCCACCCTGTGGCTTTGCCTCTAACGTATAGGTAGCAATCAAATTTGTTCCTACATTTTTGGATGACATTTCTCTGTTAGAAGTGCAACAGACCCGTTCTGCTGGAGAAACGGTAGGAGGGAAAGTTTTTCCAAGAAGCTGTACCCATTAAAATGAGCCAACTGCACGCTGCATGAAGTTGTGCTAGCAGGAGCTGGGCTTTTCGTTCATGATACCAGCCATCGGTGAGGCTCACTGCTGTCTTCTGTAACCCCACGGGTCCATCCACACGTTGGCATTGGCCGCACGTCGCTGCCTCCCTGCCAGCACGGCTTTCCGTGCCTGCCCGATCGTCTAAACGAAGAAGCAGCAAATTACAGGGGAGAGCCATCGGCTCTGTATGAAACTGAAAATGCCTTTCCATGTTTATAGCACTAACACCTTCGCAAAATCCCAGGTACAGAGTGGATGGCAAAAACTCAGTTTTGAAATGAGCAGGCAGAGTTAAGGAAAGCGCTTTTTTAACTGCTGCCACAAACATTGTTGACAGCTAAGTGACACTGGAAACCCAAAAGGAGGGAGGGCACAGCGGAGCCTGTCAGTTTAACTCTTTATCGGAGCACGTTTAATGGGACTTTATGTTCAGCCATGTGAACTTTGAAATACCTAAGTTCAAATTTCACCTTCAGACTTCCCATCTGTTCCTATTTCATCCTCAGACTTTCCATCTGCTCCCATCTAGGCCTTCCTAATGCCATGCCCAGTCAGACGGTATGGTTTTACCAGGTGCTTCTGTCCTGGAAATTTTATGGCATATAAGAAACAATAAAAATTTATGTTGTACATGTTACTTGTGTTAATTAATTCCATTGCACAACAACGTTTCTTAAATGATATTGTCCAGAAAGTCTGTTAAAATCTACTGTAGACAAATATGGCAATATTTTATAGCTCCTAGTGCCAGATGGGTTTAGAGTTCAGACATTTGCACTAATGTATTTTGCACTTAGGTGCTGTGCTGGGAAAAATCGACTCCCAGTGACAAAGAGTTAACATTAAAATATTGCTCTTAGCTAGGGGCAGTGAATGCAAGGTGGAGGTGTGTCTTCCTGCACTAATTTTTGCTGGAAAGGAGTACATGATAAGCTGTTAGTGAGACATTTTACAAATTTTTTAAGAAGTGAAGGATGTTATTTCCTAGTACTAATACGTAAATATTTTCACGTCTGGAAGAGCAAGAATGTGCTGGCTAACAACCAAAGATGTGCTGGATAAAATCCCCTCCACCTGTTCAGAGGGCTATTGTGCTAGAAAAGATCATTAAATAAGCGGTGTTAAGTCCCATATCATAGCAAGTTTAGTAAGAATAATCAGTGTATTAAAGAAAGATTCACTATCCAAGGGCATGCCTATAATTTCTTGCTTCGAATCACTGAACACAAAGCCAACAGATATTCTGAACTCTAAGTGCAAACAGGGGGTTACACAGTGGGGCTTGTTTTGGACAGTGTTTTTTGTTTGCTTGTTTGTTCCACGAGACTGAGTAAACAAGGCTTTTTGCCAAGCAATAGTTTCCTTCCCTTGATTTTACTCCCTCCCAAGCACTCTAGCGGCTGTGCCTCCTACAAACGAGGAATCCAGAATGAGCCCAGGGATTTCACATTTGAACCCAAATGCTGTTAGATACCAGACAACAAGGGGTTTCCCCCCAACAGCAGATTCAAAAGCAGCGTCCTGCAAAAGGCTCTGTCATCTCCAATGCCACAGGCAGCTCCCCAATGGCCAAACAGAATTTGTTTTTAAGTGGCAGCTCCATCAACATCACATCATGAGGGTTAAAAGGTGCAGAGCTGTTGATGGGGGAATGGCTCTCAGCAATAAAATTGGAAAGAGCAGCTTGTCTCATTTTCCTCAGAAAAAGAGATGCTCTAGAAGGAGGACAGGGAAAGGACCGGGGGGGGTGCAGACTGCAGTATCTATTCAGCTGAACATAAAGCTTGGATATTGTCTAAGTTTTTGGAAGCTGACAAACAGTTACAATTAATGCTGTTCATTCGCTGAGAGATTCAAACAGGAAATTGTATCATTGTGAGAATGGGCATTTACAATAATGCTGTGATTCAAGAATACTTTTGTGAATAAAAGAAATAAGTAGAGTTTCCTGCTATTTGTGCTTTTATAATATGTCATGCTTATAAATCCTCACACAGCTGTGGGTATTTGTCATGATAATCATGAATCTTCATACTTTCCTCAAATTTTAGTGCATGTGATTTGTTCCTGTAAATGATGCCAACACTGCAGTAATCCCTATACTTTTTTCTACATTATTTTGTTTTTAAAGTCACAATCTCATTTCAGGGGAGAAGTGATGATACCTGTGTGAATTATTGACTAACTGTGATGCACAAGTAAAGGATATACAGATATGATAACCAACTTACAAGCAAACCACAGACTAAAATCTGTTTTCATAAACTATTCAATGAATATTTATGCCTGACAAATACATTCATGAACAGAAAAAAAAGGCTAAATTTGCAATTAATATTTGTGTTGAATAATTGTGATTTACAAATGGGGACATTTTGTTTCAGTTTGCTAATTATCAGTTGGTTTGTGTGTCTGTGAACTAGATTATTCTAATGCAAATCAGGAAAACAAGTTAATATCCAATGCTTCCCATAAGTTTTGAGGCTCTTCATCTATTTTTTTTATCTTCTAAAGCATCTTAGATAATACCTGATTACCTAGTTGCAGCTAAGCATCTTTCTGAAACTGACACATAGTTTAACAGGTATTAATATGATCATGATCCATTACCATTTCACTCATTGTTTTTTACTTCAATAATGATGAGGCTGAAGGACTTTCAGAATTAGTTGTAGGATATGGGCCCTTTCTTTTCTGACCTGTTTGGGCACATCCCAGGGCCATAGCAGCCAAAAATTGCTACCATCTGTTGGCCAACCAGTAAGTTACAGTATGTAAAATGACTTCGTGGTCAAATGCAGGCATCTCTCACACACTGCGATTAAATATACTGCCATCTTGTCACAAGTGTATTGCGGAATTACTCTCAGAGAAGGTGATGAAAATTCCATCAGGTTAAGTGTGCCATTGAAGAATCCACTGGCAAAAGCAAGAGACAGTATGTTCCCAGGAGCAAAGCGTTCCCATACCAACAGCAAAGGGTTGGAGAAATCTAATGGGTCCATTGCTGTGATTCTGCTACTGGTTGTCAGCAGATTAATCTGAATGGAAACCTAATACTGAGGCTACTCTTTTTTTTTTCTTTTTTTTTGTTTCCTTTTAATTTTTTTTTTATTTTTTTTTTTAATTCATGTAAGTTCTCAATATGGGGCTTTCCTGGGTGTTTTAAAAAGGTGTAAGTCCCACTGCAGCTTAATTGCATTTTACCATAAAGACATGGTAGAAGCCATGTACCTCTGCTTCCCAGGTGCCGAGTGGGCACCCGTCAATTCCTGTCATCGTTTTAAATAAAGGGCCATCCTCACACTCCTTGCCGTTTTCCTTCAGATTTTGTTAGGGGCTACTTCTCTTCCCTCCTGATCCACACAGGTCGCCTCCCTCTAGCTCTGTGGCCAGCAGCTCGCACGCCTCTGGGCCCTCTTCTGTCCCAAAACAAACAAGATTAAAAGCTCTCTCTTTCTGACATGAGGTCTGGCTTTGTCCGTGTGTAGGAAGGAGAGTGATATTTATACTCACATGTCATAAAATCTTAAATTTTCACACAGGAAATCAAAATCTTGGAAAGTACATGCACGCAGCGACACTGCCTAAAATAAGTCATTTTGTCACTTTGTGTCTTATAGATCCCCTAGCCTGAGATTGGAAAAAACTAAGCTGTGAATGCAGGGGGGCACATGAGGGGAAGGAGGCAGGTAGTGTGTTTGGGTAAAAAAGAAGGGTGCCACAGTCCCTTTGGAGGTACCTGGCAGAAGTCCCACAGGTAGCAGACCTCTGGTGCAGCCTCCCAGCCACCCACAGCGAACAGGTCCACGCTCAGAAAAGTGGGTTCATAAGTAACAGCACATTGGTCAAATCTGTGAAAAACAAGCAAAACCAGAAAGATGGGTTTGATATCACTCTCTCAGGACCAAGAGAAAATTTCTATTCAGATCCGAAGAAGATTCCTCCTGACAAAGCACCAGTGAGAGCGGTGAGGGCAGAGCAGGACGGGGAACACAGTGAGAGCCTGCGTGATCGGGGCTGGTCGCGCGCTTGTCCTGCTCTCTCCTCCATCACTTGGATCCTTCTCCTCCTTTCATTCATGGAAACTTTAAAATGTGTCCATCTTTCTGCAACATGAGGCAAGAGGCACTCCCAACTTCAACAATTTCCTTGAACTGAATTTTTTTCTTCCAGCCGTATCTAATGATCATGGGATCTTTTAAAATATTTTGAAAGGTTCCTCAATTACTCAGGCAAGCACTTTTGCTTGTTCTGTAAGTCCCATAAAGCATAACAAAAATATCCAGTGCTTTTAATCCTTGACACCTTCAATCTTTTCTTCCTTCCTCCAAGTTGTAATTATTTCCTGGGAAACACTTTAAGTTTAGAGAACATCTTGATCACTAACATGATGTCAATATATTACAGTACTAGATTCAAAATTAATCCAGCAGGAGATATATCAACTCCAATTAGCATTTATTGCATTTTTAATTCAGTACAAAGACTTTCCTGGAATCAAACACATCACCATAATTTTAATAATTCGCAGTGGCCCTCTGGGACCAAGAAACAAAGTGAAAAACACAGCAACATTGTCTTTTGTCATTGCTGTATGTTGTATAAGGATAATGGGCAAGGTCTAGATAATGGCAGTTGTTTTATAACAGAATTCTTTCTTGGCTGGTTTGGGTTTTTTTTTCCTGTTTTCTTTTTTATAAATAGAAGTATTTCAGTTCTTTCTTCTTCCTGGAGGATTTTTGCAGCCATGTCTCCCTCAGGGACCTGCACTCTGAGCGTCTTTCAGCACTGACCACTTCCCAGTTTGTCAGATAGAGTCTGATAAGCTTCCAAGGTCATCATAGACTTGTAGATCAGTGTTGGGCTTTAGCTGGGAATTAACTACTTTAGTTTCGTCAGCTACACTAAAGATGACTTTCTCCTTAATATTCTGTTCTCTGTTTTTTAACTACTTTAAATGTCTGTTATGAATAAGTCGTGATTATAGGACTGTCCTGGGTTAATAACTGGTTGGGGGAGGATGTTGATTTGGCTGCTAAAGGGGAAAAAAACCCCCCTTAGATTCACCCAAAATAACATATTTTCGTTTTCTTCTTGAAAAAAAAAAACAACCACCACCATACAAATTAAAAAAAAAAAAAAACAAACCACCAAAACCAAACAAACCCTGACTCATTCAACCCAAGATAATAAATGAAGTTTAGAAGACTTACTTTTGTGTTTCTGAGGAGAGTTTCTTTTCTGCCTATTGGCCTCCTTGAGGGTTTAGGTGAAAGTCCTGATGAACTTCTTCTGGGTCTTCCTGGGAAGATCCAGACTGATGCTCTCTAGCAGAGGACACCCTTCCTGGTCAGTTTGTAGGAAGGGGCTTCTCTGGCATCCCCTTACTCATTGTATGAGCATTGTTAGATATTAAGTGAGTCAAAAAGAACCACAAGGGACTTCACCCTAGTGTGGTAGAAATGGGACATACATGTTCCATAACTGAGTTGCAGCTGCCACCTCAACTCCTGGGCGTTCTCTCCAGCAGCTCCTTTAGCTACTTAGGAATCCCCTCTCCTTCTGTAGACTGTTTTATAGCCAATGACAAGGTTTTCAGTGCTGTCTCACCTCTTGATTCTAGAAATTATGTGAAGCCAGTGTTAATAGCTCACATTCTGCATGGATAAGCTCTAGTTGGGAAGCCTAGCTAGACTGAGAAGTCAAATTGTTTGCCATAAAATGATTCTCTGAAATTATACGTAAAATGAATTAACATGTTTTTTAGGGACTGTAGAAAAGTGAGAGTAGCAGTAGTTGTAATCTTGCAAATGGGAAAGAAAAACACAGGACACAAAGGATTTGGATGGCTCCTACGGTTAGTGCAATTTTGAACTCAGCCACCACACACTATGTCTCCTGGAAAAGGCTGACAGGGGCAGGTAAGGTTTCTTCACTTTGGAAAACCAGTGCTCAGGAAATGAAACATTTACTGTCTTTTGCATCTGTATTGATGATCCAAACAGAACAAAATATATACAGATGGGGGGCATTCACCCACTTGATATTGTCCACCTCCTGCTTTCCCAGATAAGGTCTATCCATGAATTTGCCTCAAGAAAGAGAGCACCAACAAGCAGCAAGGACTTCTCACTCCTGTGAGCTGCCAGATTCGATGCAACCAACAAACTAACCATTTCCATGAGCCAACAGAGTCAAGAATGAGGTATCACTGGCATGTGTTGTCCTCTCCATGCCACTCAGAAGCCAAATTATTCCATGCTTTTTGGTATTAACAATAATAGCTCATTCCAACATGTCAGCACTATTGCTCATTCAAGAGCATCCATGAATGACTCTTGACCAAGAAATGCAACATTACAACCCAATCCTAAGTGCACATTTCAGGCTACAAAGGCCAGGAATGGGTTATATCTGAGTGTAAACAGAAACTCCTTGCTTCCTGCTGGTTCATGCTTACCTTTCTCTTTCACATTGGCAAATGAACAACACAGTCCCCAGACTCTGACATTGACTCCTATTCCCGCCTCCACCAGTATTTTGGCAGGATTTCTGTCCAAAAAGTTATGTATTCAAAGGCCATGTACCAAATGTCAATCTTTATTTATGCCATTGCATCTATTTGTTTTACTCTATCCATGATCACTGCGTATATTCCCTAACCCTGTGAACCTTCAAACTTTTCCATGAACCCCAGAAAAGGGTCTCTGTGCTTGCCAAATGGCAAAAGCCTTTCTTTTCACAGAAGCTTTTCTGACTGCTGTCCCTTGGTCTTTGAAATATCGTGAGTCTTCAAGACCTTTTTCCTCCCTCAGGACTCAGAAACCTCCTCCTGAAGTTTACACTGATGGGTAGAAATGGGCGACCTCGCTGAACCCAGATTTCAAGTCCTAAGCCTCAGAGATCCTATTAATCCCTTTGTAACTGAATAGTACAATCCTAGGCGGACTGAAGGATTTGGTGTTTCTTCTGAAACCTGCAGGCATGTGTTCTGTCCAGAGCCTTGTGTGCAGAAACTTAACTAAATTTTAGGGATGAGGGAGAATCCTGTTTCCAGAAAAGAGCCCATTCATACACTCCACACAAACCTGGAGGAGAGATTTGCAGAATTATTATAGAAAGTCCAACCTTTATGGCAATACATAAATCCAGCCTCTGTGCACTGGCACTTCCCAAATCAGTTTTCACCAACTGCTGAGGCCTTTCTTAACTCCCCGTCTCTGTCTCACTCTTGCCTCAAATCCCTACTCCTGGTACCACCTTGACTTGTCACCTTGGTTCTGTCTTGGGTACTCCTCCAGTCATAGGAATAACTTTTTCTAGCCTGAGCTATAATATCATTGAACCCCTCAGAGGGTTCATTCTCATACCTATTTGGAAGTCCTTGGTCTAGCAAGACAGGTGGAAGCAAGACATCTAACCTCCTGGTATTTCAAAGGTGAGCAATGAAATGCCACATAAGCCTTCAGAGGAGCCTGATTGATTAGTCTGCTCATGATTCATTCAGAGAGCACCAAATTCAGCACAAAAAAAATGGGATAATGGAGGTACACACCTCTTGGTCAGTAAGATAAACTGTTCTTTTTGGCAGCAAGTGAGTTGAAATCCATAGCCTGAACCCACATCTCAGGTTTCGGGGGGTATCCAGCATCTAGGTTATTGAATTGCCTGGAATAGCATCATTGTCCCTTCCCCTCCTCTGAAGCTGAGCCACAGAACACAAAACCAATCACCATTCACGGCTGAGAATAAAAGATGAAATAAAAAGTAGAGCAGAGGAGAAGGCTTAATAATTTTCAAAGTCAGAATTGGATTCATAATCTTTCTTCGAATTTCTGAGTAATCCAGTAATATAAATAATGTAATAAAGTAATCCAGACAATAGTTTAACTCCCTAATATTCATGGACCTGATTCTCATTTATGCTAATGAGCATAAATTTATGTCCTGCATTAACAGTTCATTTAAACCTTTTTAAGGTCCCTTTACATCTCTAAAGCAGTGTAAAGGACCATACTATAAGTTAATGTAGGCTGGAAACATTTTCTGCACTATTATTTTTTCAGCTTCATGTGGATTTCTTTGGTATGGAAACTATATGAAGCTTTAATTGAATGTGTCCCCACAAGTCTTAAAACATTACTACTGTAGATGATCATTTCCAAGAACTGCTCTCTAGAATTATTTATGCGCCAGTCTTGCTAAGGACATGAAGATTTTGCAAGTGAATATGAATTATCATACAGAATGCTTGGGCTTTTGCCAGGACTTGCATGAAATGAAAGCATTTACATAAGTGAAAGGGATGCCTGATTTTTTCTCATGGCTTTCTTGTAAACTTGGAAAATTTTGCCAAAATGTTGCATCATGGGCTGCTTCATACTTCTGTCTAGAGCATGCAGTTCACCTCTGTGCAGAGAACTAGCAAAATGTATTTTTCCCAATAGGCCTTTGATTGTGAAGGGACTCCAGTCACTGTGCCTTTTGCACAGTAGTGAATTCAACCAGGGTGACTGCCAGCTCTGCATCTTCCTAAAGTCTTTTTAGACCAAGAATAACCCAACCCAACTCCAACAACCAAACTCCATTCCAAAATGGAGTGCTGCAGTAGTGGTTTTCTATTTCCTATCACCTGAGCAAACAGTTTGCATGGCAATCACTGCAGAAGAGCTTTACTGGTGAACTGTTATAAAGTGGTTTGTTTGGTTGTACCCAAGCAAGTTATCTTGCTAAGCTTTCATCTTGAATGTAAACTATTTGAGCCATTGTAAATAACAGCATCTATGCGATAAAATAACAATTGCTTTAAAAGGAAAATGTGGTATTTGCCTTCATGTAAAAACAATTCATCTGTAAAATCTCTTTATCTCCTTCATTCTTCCTCCACTGGGCGTATCCTGCAGCTCCAAGCTGTAACAAGGCTATCAACTGCACTAACTTAGAGGGTTTTGAAAAGCAAAACTGTCAAAGGAGGCCGTTGATTTTAGTAGTATCTCAAATGCAAATTGTTGATTATTCTGAATTTCCTTCCCAAAGTACCCTCTGAAAAGCAGGTCCTTTTATGTGGCTCAAAGCTATCTCAGAGTCTTACCACTGATCTCTGTGGGGCCAATTTTTCAAATTACCAGTAATTCTTGGAATTAAAACAGTGTATCCCACTTCCAGCAATGTTTTTCAACTCCTCTGGCTTCCTTTGAACTAAATGCTCCTTAGGCTCCTGCTTTATACTTCTATTGGGCTTACATGTCTGAGGCTCAATACATAACACAGTCACTTACTATCAAAAGAAAGTAAGTGTCTACTATTAGACACAAATCGGAAATATGTGCTGGGGCCTGAATTCATCCCACTTAGCTATAGAGAGCAAACTAAGGTGCATAAATTAGAAGTGCAAGTAGTCTAGGTTGCTCATAGGGTCAGCAAAGAGAAAAAGGCATTTTCTGGATGCAGAAATCCTTACATAAGACCTCTACATAAGTCAAGCTGACCATCTGAGAAAGGTGACAGGGCAGTTGTGTGACTAAGTTGAGGTGCTTGAGTCTGGCATGAATCTGGTTCTGAGTCTATAGTGAAATATGGTTGATTCTTAGAATATTAAGATACAAGAACTTAAATACATGTTTCTGTCATGTTATTCAGTCTGAAAGAGCAGATTTTCAGTAATATGAGCTAAACCGTAGAATCACAGAATAGTTTGAGTTGGAAGGGACTTCTGGAAGACAAGTAGTCCAACCTCCCGCTAAACACAGAGTCAGCATCAACATCAGATGAGGTTGGTCAGAGTCTTGTCCGTCTGACTTCTGAACAGGTCCAAGGGTACAGACTCCACAAGGTTCTGATTTATTATTTTTTTCCCTAGGGGTGGAGGGGACGATTGCTATTATTGCATAGAAACATCTTGTGACCAGTGAGTTTAAGGTCAAGCACACCAGCAGAGAAATCCACATGATGAAAATTTTTGTACTAGTGAAAGATACACTTTTTAACCAGAGTGAATGCAAACTTTTGGCTAGTTAAGTGTACAGGTGGATAAACCAGTATGAAGCCACAGTACACTGCTGAATGTTGCAAAGATTTACTGCATCTAGGATCACACCTAGTGTTTCGAAGAAGTTAGTGCTTACATAGATTTTCATGAACTGTGATCATGCACACTCTTTTTGGAGCCCCATCTTATTGCCATACCTTTAGGGATAAATCAGAGTTTGTTTACACGCTGAAATCACTTAGCCTTAGCTTAGATTTGTTGCATGTGAGGACCTGCCTATCAATAGCACTCCCCAAGACATGTATGCCATTTCATGAATTAAGTGACAAAACAAAGGGTAAGTCGAACAGTTCTTTCAAGGGTAAAGACTATGTAAGAATCTAAAAGGATCCCAAAATGTAACATCAAGATCTATGTATCCTGACAGAATTAATTTTCTTATTCCTGTGTGCGATTTGTGATTTTTTTGTGTGTGTATGTGCCTTAAAAAATCTGGGACATCAGCTACCACTTCAATAATCTGCACAAGGGACTAAGGGTCATTGTTTTAGACAAATTGCTGGAAAAAAAATAATTCTATTTGCAGAGTCATGGGTGCTGTTATAAGAGCTTATGGACAGCAAATATTTCTTGTCAACTTGCAGCATTTGTTTCTGTTTCTTTTCCTAAAAGCTGCCCATGCTGTCTCTTTTACAAATTAATCTGAAATTTCAAAAGACCACACACTTGGCTTTTCCTTTTTTTTTTTTTTTTTTTTTTTTTTCCAGAAGCCCCTAAAAGGGAGAGGAGCCTTGTTAGAATCATTTCTATCCAGGATAGAGTTTGAACTGGAATTCCACTAGTGAAACGTTATTTTGTTCTGGCCAGCATCCATAAGTTCCATCTTCATATTAGAAGTTTATCGTCTTGCTTAAGCTGGAACTATGTCCAGCTGGGGAGATGCCATTCACCTCCCTTCATCATCTTACTAAATATTCAGAGAATGAATTCAAACAGCTAAAAATGTGTGGCTCATAATACGCAGCTTGAATTTATAGTAACACTATCCGCACGCTAATAAGGAATTTGCAAGCTATAAAGATGATTATCTTTGTCCTTAAAATTTATGTCCTTAACCAGGCTAGTTCTATATTAGCAACGACATGCTAAGCAGTCACTTATATTAGAATTGCCAACATTTTCCATATCCTCTTTTTTTTCAGCAAAATGCACAAAGCTCAGAAATCCAAAATGAAACTGAGGTTAAGATAGAAGGTGGCATAATAACCATTTAGTCCATAAATTTTCAAAAAATGCAGATGTAAACCTGTTATCCCACTAAACAATTTGAAGTAGAAAGTCCTGAATAATCTTATTGCCATTGCCTGAAAATGGATTTAAAAAAAAAAACTCAGGAAATTACTCTTTTGATCTTAATAATATGTAAATTTTCATCTGATCTCTGCTGACAGTCCACAGTTCTTTGAGGTCAAATCCATTCCTCGGTTCAAACTCTTGCACTTCTGTATGAAAAAGGACATTGCTCTGCGTGACTTAAGAACTTCCTCATGCGAATGTTTACGAGGAAATATTGCAGTTATGGTTTTAGAGACTATTTACAAATGTAGTCCTTTGGAAGCAGTCACTTCACCCTCAGTAGCAGAGGTGGATTGGTACATTTGACCTGATCCTCCATTAAAAAATGACAATATGCTTAATCAGGTCTCACTTTCAGCAAAATTTTATTTGCTAACTTGTCACTCTGTGTGTTTGAGGTTAATTAGGAGATCAGCCAGGCATTTGGAGGATCCAAAATTTCAAGACATGTTAGGGATCAGAGAAACTAAGGTATGGAGTTCAAGTCCCAGATTTCTTTTTTTACTGGTTGAATGTGAACAGTTAATCTGGGAACACACCCAGAGAGCTCCCGCCGACCCACACGGTGCCTGTGGTTTTGGGAGAGCAGTGGTGGTCTGCAGGGTCCCAAGAGTCATTGGCCTCCTCCTCAGTGCATGTGTGGTGCTACCAGCTGTGACCACTGCTCCTCTCAAATCCTCAACAGCCTTCTGGCAGGGAGCAACAAGTATGGACATCTCAGATGCTTTAGCAAGAGTCGGAAATCTCAGAGGAGAAAACTCCGTCATTCCTAACCCTCTGTTTCTCTCATCATGAGCCCTTGTGCTTGTATCTGCATCACCTTCATACCTGAGCCTCCAGCAGCCAGCCCGAGAGCATTGTGGTTCCTTCCAAACTAGTCAAACACTGTTTATCACTGTAGTTGCCCAGGACAGTATGTTTTATTTTATACACCAAAGGGAGATTCAATTTGGCAATACATTTTCTTTAAAAGTCAACCCCTCTGGTGCAGTAAAATACATTAGTTTTGATGTGCTTGGCTATGAAAAACTTTCCTTTTGCCAAAGCTACATTGTCTGAAGTCTCAAAGTAGGAGTTATCATGTTATTTGAGATGAAGGGCAGAGTAATTTGTGGTGCTTGGGCATGACACATGTAATTTTACACTTTATCTATAGGTGTTATACTGGATTCTGCCAGAGCAGGCACCTGGTATCGATGTTCGTTCTGGCATTAGTTCAGCAAAACTCACAACTCCTGAGAAAAAGCATACATTTCTGTATAGAAAAACTACGTAAATTGACTAGAGATAGGCTAACATTAGAAGCGCATAAGCTACCCAGCAAGTTGTGGGTGACAGGGAAATGGAGGAAGGCATTCCTCTGGGGTCTTTTTTGCTTTTGGGGTCATGTGGCAAAAGCAATTGCTATGTCTTAGCAATTGTTTGGAGAAATTTGCTCATACTAATATTTTAATGCAGTGCTTATCCTAGACCACATTAAATAAAAGTTCATTTTGCTCTTGGGAGGTACTTTTCCTGTTATCTGTCTGCCATAGCTATTTGCTCCTGGCAAAGGGATCCTTGAAGAGAAGGAACACTTTCATCACAATTTTAGTGGACTGAGAATTGCAGCAGTCTCCAAATAACTGATGTTTCTGTGGGTAGGCTAGGCACTGAGCATCAGGGGAGATCATTATTTAAAATCAGTGCTGAGAAGGCCGTTTCTAGTGTCAGTGCTAGGATGAGTCATTTAAAATCATTCCTGGAGCTACTGCAGAACAAGTTTATCAGATTCATACCCCTGATCCGTATTATTAGCATGCAAGTGCGTGCTTCTCACAGAGAGAGCAGTTGTAGAGTCTGGTCTTTTTTCTAGCTGTATTTCCAGAACTGAAATAATCGATTGTAGGAACAGCCACTAGTTTAAAGCTGGGTCAGCTAGTGAAAACTGCCAGACAGCTTCACATTTCCATTGCAGGGTATGAACCTTGTTATCCACATATCGGTATTTTTTAAACTGCAGATTTTATATAAAAACAGAAGTGTTATGTTGCACATAAACGGAGGTGACTGATTTCACAGCAGGTCTCTATGTACAAACAACTACAAAAGATAAACAACACAGGATTTAGCAGGCCACAGTCAGAGTACTAACCATAGCAGCGTTGTTTCACATCTTTGAATTTATAGAGACAGACCAGTGTAATGAGAGAATCAGTGATTCATTTCACCCACTAAATAAAAGAAGTATGTTCCAGCTGTCATGGCTTGCCATTAACAAAAGCACCTGTGCTTTGAACTAGATAATCAATAACACTCTCAATTTTGGAACAGGTTTTTATACATTTTATACACAGTGATTTCTTTTTTTTTCCCCCTAACTTTATAGTTTTGTATTTTGTCCTTCACCAAAACAAGAAGAACCAGTCATATATTGAAATAGTGAATCTGAATCTATGCCTTTTTTTCCACTGCCATAAACTTTTGAAGATCAAAGCCAGCATCTCAGCAACTGAGGTTTAAGTGTCATTTGGCATACTGAATAAAAGTCAAGAGCTCTCCTTAAGGTAGTATCTTTAAAGTTATGTGTTGAGAAAGCTGTCTCTAATCCTCTCCGCAAATACCCCAAACAGAGCAATAATAAACCCTATATGTGTCCTGTCACCTTTTCCTGCAGCTATTGCAACTGCAACAATTTCTACTCTAAAAGAAGCTGTAAGAAAACTTGACATCCCTCTTGACAAGTCAGAATGAAGCAACACAATTTGGCTGGGCAGTTTTGAATCTCTGGAGAAAACTTGCAACATGGATTGAAAAATTCTGCAACTGCAAAATGTCACTAAATAATATTTGAATATTAAACAAATCTGAAAAAGTTATGCATGTCCACGTACACTTGTACTGAGATAGGCAGAGAGAGATTGAGGCAGAAAAAACATGCTGTAATTGTTTGCAAATTCCTACAGATGTTTATCCATTTTCTCTGGTTGAAACTCTCTTTGGTATGTGATCAAAAACAACTATATAAAGGAGTTTGCCTTCTTTAAGAGCATTCCTTCCATTAACCATAGTATTAGAAGACAGGCCAAAGAGAGGATTTCTGAATGGAAATTTTGTTGACAGTTGTGGTAATCCAGTCTGCAGCTGGCTATTTTTCCATGTGGTTGTTGGGCTGGGATTTTTGTTTATGGTTCTGGTTGATCACATTTTCATGTTTTCTACAGTCTTTGACAGACAGCTCCAAACTAGAAAAGTACAGCTGTAATCCAAAAATATGTTCATATCCTCAGTTACCACAATCTTCAACTGCTTTCAGGAATTATTATGCTACGCAGTTTACAAAGGATACAAAAAAGTCCATAACAGCTATTATCAAATTCAGCTGTAACCTTCCTAGCAGCACTACTCAACCAAGTATCTGTAAAGCAAAATTTTGGCTTTGTAGATCACTGTAATAATGGGAGAGTTCCTCAGAGAAGGCCTAGCACAATAAAAAAGCACAATGTTACGGTTAAATATGCTTATGTAGAAGTAGCCTGACTCACATGACTTATCCCCATCTCAGAGATGCAAAGGTTAGAGTGAAAATATTAGATCATCTGGTCTGCGTCTCTAATTCAAACCATAGAGTCTCATCCAGTTACTCCTGTATTGAAGTCAGCTGCTTAGGCTTGCCAAGAAAAATCTTCTGAAAAGATTGAGCCCTGATTTGTGAAGAAGTAGTAATTCTTGCCAGTCAAGTTATTTACCTATAGTTTTTTTATTATACTCTTTGATGGAACTGAAATTTTGGTTGGTGAGTGTGCTAGGGAAATTCTGGGGGAAAAAAAACCCTGTTGCTTGCAGCTATGGTAAATTAACCAACTTCATTCTACTCATCCTATATACCTCCAGAAGAAAAATGCTAGAAGTGTTTTGCATATAATCCTGTGACAGTTATAAAAGCAACTGATGTTTCCAGAAGTTGATGGAGAAATAGGGAAAAAAATGATAATTAAAATATCATAAACATCCATCCATCTACTCCCCAATATCTGAGGATCCAGAAATTGCACCTCAGATTTTACATTGATATATAAATTAAGGTTGTTTCAAAATGGATGACTGGAGGGTGACAGGAAGGACATAGGGCAGTATGTCCACATTTTCTTATGAAATGTAAGCCACGGAATCATGATTGCCTGAAAAAAAAAACCAATAAAATACACATAGGCTATTTATAGCTAAAGATCCATATACAAATACCCATCAACACCCATCAACAAAAAGCATAACTGAATAAAGGCCATTCTTTAACTCCTCATTAAATAAATAATCTATCCTAAATTATTTCCTTAGCCAGTTTTGTAATTTTAGGGATGTATTTGTCCTAAATCAGGCACCAAATTTCTCTCTCAGCCTTTTTTGTTAAGACTTTCACTCTCTTACAATTCTTGGAAGAGGAATATGTAAGTTACATACAGCCCTTCTCCCAGTGCCTGCCAGGAAAAGATAGATCAAGTGTTCAGTTACACATGTAAAGATACAGTGATGATTCCAGAATAAAACACATATCTTTGTTGGCTAATGACTTCTTGGAAATTTACTGACACAGACCTTCAGAATAATCAATATTTCACAGAACAGCCAACAATGAAATAAGCCACAGCTGTAACAGTCAGTCACAGAAGTTCACATACATTGCAGCCCAAGATCAGCAAGAAGAGGGATTTCTGCCCCTCCATTTTCTACCTGACAACTAAGGCTGTATCTGACCTTGACATTCAGTGGTTTCTTTTCTTTAGTTCCTTTCAGTGGTAGAATTATGTTTTCCTTACAATGGAATATCAAAATAATTTCTTTTAGGGATATTTTTCCTAGCAAAGCCTTTTCCATGAAGATTACAAAGATAAAGTAGAATTTAAAAGTCATGGAATAGGTCTCACATCAGCAATAGCTGTGCAAATAGGAGGTGACTGTCTTCTCTTTTAAAGTCTTGGGATGAGTAACGGGTGATGGATACTGTCTACGTTTTCTCTTTCTTCAAATTCCAGACTCTTAGGTCATTAGTAAACAGGGTGATATTGCATCTCTGCCACAGTGGGTAAAAGTTTTACAGTCCATGTTTAGAAAGTAATGTCCAGGAATATGGAGTTGATTTACATTTCTTTAAAGGCATATGATCTGAGTTGAAGAGTGCAGATGTTAATGATAACAGAAATCAAGGAGACTCTTCCTGGAAAGGATGAAAAGTTTTGTCCTCACTAGTCCGCTGTTCTGGATGGCTTTGTTGATTTATTCTTCATACCATTCATCTAGCTAATTGATAGCTTTAAGTATACTTGGAAGTTTTTTATATTTCACAGAAATATTCCTCAAGGGTGCTTACTGACAAATAACAAGTTAAGCTGCTAACTAAAAATGGAGTGAGGACATAGCATCTATGAACAGGCATAACACATCTGGTGAAAATATGTTACAGCTAGAAATGTCAATAGTCCATTCTACATGTATTTTTTAAAAATACAGTACAGAATGAATATATACATATATCAATGACCTGTCTACCTATAGGTACATCAGCAAGGACAAAGACAAAGTAAAAAATGGCATCTGACATTGGAAGTATTATAAATGTTTGTGTTCTCTTACAGCAGGGAAAAAAGGCCGGGGGAGAGGGGGGGGAGGATGGGAGGAAGAATGCCTTCATATTCTGGAGTCACTTATTCTGCTAAATCAGAACCTGAACCCTGATGGAGAAATCCTCTCTGACAGGTAATGGGGTTGTCAGTTCTCCAGGATGAGCGCTCCACAGCTGTCGTCGTGCTATGGGCTTTACCAAAGGGTGTGCGATGAAGTAGATCCCGCTTGTGGTGACACAGGACTTCACAGGGTCATCCTTCTCACAGAAAGTTTGCCAGAAACACCTGTAATTTGCTTTGCATGCTAGTCTTCTACTGAGTCTGCTCATGGGTTGTCATCCTTTTCAGCCTAGGATGTTTCATAGAAGTCCTGAATTACAGAAATCAGCCTGGTGAACCTAACATTGTGAAATGCATTTCACAGAGCAAAAGTCCAGGCAAAACCCTGGGTTTAGTCTTCAAATCCTTGATTTAATTGTTACATGGTATAGTATGAGTGGACCAGCTTTTCAGATGGCATAAATTAAAGCAAGATTTAAACCAAATGGGGAGCTGGCCCCCATGACTGGAAGCAATAAAAACTAGGGGGTCCTAGTCTAAGCTGGAACAGACCAGACCTGATGTGGTGCTGCCTTCTCCCACGCTGCCACTGTTCCCACCACAGTATAGAGTGAATAGGATCTGTCTGCAGAAATTTATTCAGTTATTCTACATTTGGGGGGTGGGAGGGTCTAACAACGAGTTGCCATTATCATGCGTAGTACCTGTAGATTATGGAGGGACTGACAGATGGAGGATCCTTTCCTGACACCTCGCTCCCTCCAGAAAACCAAGAATTTGGGGATGGACACCAAGTGGATGCTCAGCCATGGAAGCTATACACCACTCACTGGTAACTATTACCACCTCAGGGTCACAGCACAGTGTGACACCTCACAAGGATCCAATGCTCTTGCAAATGAAATTCCTGCCTGTTGGGTCCCCTCACCCCAACGTGTTATAAAGATCAGATGGTACATGTGCTGGTTTGGGCTGGGATACAGTTAATTTTCTTCATACTAGCTAGTATGGGGTTATGTTTTGGATTTGTGCTGGAAACAGTGCTGATAACACAGGGATGTTTTCGTTCCTGCTGAGCAGTGCTCACCCAGAGCCAAGGGCTTTGCTGCTTCTCCCCCCACCCCACCAGCGAGCAGGCTGGGGGGGCACAAGGAGCTGGGAGGGGACACAGCTGGGACAACTGACCTCGACTGACCAAAGGGATATTCCAGACCATATGACATCATGCTCAGCATATAAAGCTGGGGAGAAGAATGAGGAAGGGGGGATGTTCGGAGTGATGGCATTTGTCTTCCCAAGTCCCCGTTACGTGTGATGGAGCCCTGCTGTCCTGGAGATGGCTGAACACCTGCCTGCCCATGGGAAGCAGTGAATGAATTCCATGTTTTGCTTTGCGTGTGCAGCTTTTGCTTTACCTATTAAACTTTCTTTATCCCAAGCCATGAGTTTTCTCACTTTTACCTTTCCAATTCTCTCCCCCATCCCACCAGACAGGGGTGGGAGGAGTGAGTGAGTGGCTGTGTGGTGCTTAGTTGCTGGCTGGAGTTAAACCACGACAGTACAACAACCACTTGCACAGTAGAATGCGTTTATGAAATGCTAGTGAAACTTATAGATTCACAGCAGGAGATGGAAAGATAAAATATGTTTAGTGCTGTGGTGGTTTAAAACCAGCCAGGAACTAGCACCACGCAGCTGCTCACTCACTCCTCTCCCCACCCCTAGTGGGATGGGGAGGAGGATTGAAAACAAGTAAAACTCACGGGCTGAGTCAAGAACAGTTTAATAATTGAATTTAAAAAATAAATTAATAATAATAATAATTGTAATGAAAAAGAGGATAAAAAAGAGTGAAATATAACCCAAGAAAGAAAAGTGATGCACAATGTAACGTCTCATCACTTGCCGACGAATGCCCAGTTAGCTCCCGAACAGCGAACCTCCCCTCCCAGCCAACGCACCCCAGTTTATATACTGGACATGATGTCACATGGTCTGGAATACCCCTTTGGCCAGTTGGGGTCAGCTGCCCTGGCTGTGTCCCCTCCCAACTTCTTGTGCCCCTCCAGCCTTCTTGCTGGCTGGGCATGAGAAGCTGAACAATCCTTGACATAGTATAAACACTTAATTAACAACAATTGAAAACATCAGTGTGTTATCAACATCATTCTCATACTAAATCCAAAACACAACATTGTACCATTTACTAGGACAAAAATTAACTCTATCCCAGCCAAAACCAGGATAAGTGCTTAAGAAGTTGCTAACTATTTGGATAGGGTGGCAGGATTCTTCTGGCACTTTCTATCCTCTACATGTAAATTGCCTTTAAAAGCTGATTTAACCCCAGGCATGTTCAATGCCATTTCAAAGAAGAGATAAACTTAAATATTAAGTTGTGAGCTTATGAAAGATTAATAAGAAAGGAAGGTGAAGGGATGGAAAGCAAAGTGAATAGGAGGCAAAAGAAAATGGCAAGGCTGGGAGATTTTTTTTTTAAAGTTTGCTATGGAGATCAAAGCAGACACAAAAGCTGCCGGAAAGCTCACTTGTCAAACAACCTGTTGTAAGAAGACATCCTCAAATCTCTAACCTAAGCTAGCTTTTCTGGATCATCAACACATATGGCTGCCATACGGACCATTAACACCAACAGGTTGGGTTTCTAGTGTCTGGGCTGACTGCTGGGGAAATCAGACGGCCTGATGCACATTACACTTCAGGCTGGAATAACCCAGGGTGCTGGGGTTGGCTGTCATGGTCTGCCTACGAAGCAATCTAGTCTGCATGGAATTTCAAGGGGTGTGGTAAAAATCACAAAAAATCCTATCTCTAATACTTTTATTTTGCTCTAAGGCAAACTGTTTGCAAAAACTTTCCTTTTGATTTCTGTTATCCAAATAATTCCAGCTTAAATTGGAACTCAGCTATTAATCTGATAATGACATGGCTGAGACGCATTCTCTGACGATTGATCTCAAATGACTTACAAGGCTTTACTTTACCTCATTGTCTGCATTCCTTTCCAGCCAGGAGTTCTGTCAGTATTTAACACACACACAAAACCCCCTCGAATGCGAGTATTAAGATGATTACTATGTACCTGGAAATATCCTTTAATTTTAATTTTGTTTTATTTTATTTTTAGCTTCAAAGCTTTCCCAGGAATGAACACCTGTCTTTCACAGCATTACAAGAAATAGTCGGGTACCTCAGATGCTTTGTTGTGTCAAGTCCTCTAATAGGGACACTGTGAGTATAAGTCACATTTTAATTAATGATCAAAGCAAAGGACACCTGTAAATTTTGGTTCAGTTTCTTCAGTTCTTTGATATCAGGTTTATCCATTAGAAAAGGACTCCTTTGATGCATATCCTGCTGACACAAGGTATCTTTCATGCCTAGATGCCACAGTGACTGGAGCCTTACAAATGCTGAAACTGAACAAGATGAAGAGAATACTATATTTTTGTCCCATCCCACGTATCAGTTTAAATCTTATCTCTAAAAGCAGCAAAACCCACCATCCTGTACAGTCGTCTTTTACTCCCATGACTCTAATTTCCATTGAAGACTGCAGCTACTTTAGAAGGTGCCATTAGAAGGTCTCGTTAGGGTCTGGCCCTGAGAGTTAGTGACAGATTTCTGCAAGCCTTGTAGCCTGCTCACGGCCCAAAACAGCACCAAGACGCTGCTGGGGAAGGAAGGGACAAGGAAATGCCAGCCCCAGAGGCTGCCTTCCCACTTCCACTCCAGCAAAACGGTGAGAAACCCCAACTCAAACCTCCATTCATTTCCAAAGGAACTGGGAAAAGGGGTAAAGCAGTAGCTCAGCCACCCCCCTCAGCCAGTGTAAGTAGTGTACCCAGTACGGGGAGGACAGACCCTGCATCCCATGGACATGGTAACGCACCCTCCTGCGCCCAGGGGACGCAGAACCCACCTTCAGGCTTTGCAAGTATTGGAGGCGGGGAGGTAAAGGGTAAAATAAAAAAAAAAAAAAAACAATAATAGAAATATCGCACGGCTTCAACTAAAAGGTGAGTTTGAAAGCTATCGATCATTTATCATGGGGCTTTCTTACCCGAAAATGTGGCATGTGGCAGAGAGATCAGTGTGGCATGCAGTAATTGAGGCCAGATCACATCAGCAGCGCAGCTACCCAAATAAAGCCAGAGTCAAATCTCTGCCTCAGAAGGTACCTAAGTCCTGTGTGTAAGAAGCCCTATAGTTCCAAAAACGCCTAGCATTTTAGGTGGCTGAATTTTGGAAAACCTATTTTGACCTAAGTCTAAAGACTCAGAGAATGTAATGCAATGATTTAAAATGCACACACATTGATGGCAATTTTATGGATTCTTTGCCTAACTTTGCCTATCCAAAAACTAGATAACTAGCAATGTCCTCTGTCACGGGAAATGATTCACGCTCCAGAGATGCCTGACTTTATATAGCTGGATCCAGTTTGTCTGCATTTAGCTCTCATCTATTTCTTTAAATTGAGTTTCAAAGGAAACTACACTCCAAAAGTTGGTGAGTAAAATGTTTATCTTCCAGAAATGAGTGATTTTTGTTTGCTTTCCTGCGTGAAAACAAATGTGTAAATTCTTAGTAGAGAAAAGCTTTGACTAATGTGATAGCCCATCCATCAGCATAACTTCACACAAAATAACTCCTGGAAAGGACGAAGATTGCCAGAAATACTCCCTCCCACACCATGCAGATCTCATAGACTGTTTAGAAGGATCTGGAGGGTCAAGGTGAAATATTAAATTCTCAGAAACAGCACTATGAAATCAAACATACAACTTCTGATTATTTCAGTGTCAGAAAACCATCAAATCCGACCTGAAGCAATACAGGAACTTTGTATGCTTTAGACATCATCTGCTTTGCTATGTCTGTCTCTGCCTGCAAGGAAGGAAGGAATGTACTTTAAAAGGAATAGAGGAAAGAAAAAGGGTAGAAATATCTCTCTACATGCCACACTTGGGAGAGGAGAAAATAACCTCGTAATATGTCTTTAGAAAATATTTTCTGCATTCTCTTTCCTTAACTAGAAGATACAGAATTGAACATCTCCCTGCCTAGACCCTCCCTCCTGCAGTACATCAAGGCTTTGCAGTCATCAGCCAATTTACCTTCCCTGCATCCCTGTTGATGTAGGAAAGTATCATTATCATTCTTTTACAGGTGGAGATCTGTGACACAGGAAAGGTTTAAGTATCTTCCCCAAAGTAACAAAAAAGCCTGAAGTTAAGCCAAGAGTTGAGCCCTGTTCTGTTGAATCATAAGCCAATAACCTACTCACTAGACCATCGTTTCTATTCATCTTGCCCTAACCTGAATCATATAGCCTGTAAATTGTGCCTGTTCTTTTGCCAGGGACTCCAGTAATGTTTAGCATCATTATTGTCACT
Organism: Astur gentilis; assembly: GCF_929443795.1. NCBI lineage: Eukaryota > Metazoa > Chordata > Aves > Accipitriformes > Accipitridae > Astur > Astur gentilis. The sequence goes on from NC_064898.1 coordinate 7,801,269, forward strand.
AGTCCAACAGACTGCAGACAACACTTTGTAGATATGAATTCTTTTGTTGGTAAAGCTGCACCTCTGACCAGAGTGGGCTTAATACCTAATATAGAGCAGTTCAGGAATTTTTCCATGAAACTCTGGGAAAAAAATGATTTGTTATAACCAAAATTTTCCATACTATCTTGCCATGTTCAACACAAGTTCTCTGCAGAAGAGTTTGTGAACCTTAAGAAGGAATTACTTGTCAGAGAGATTGCTGGGTTCACGGGCTGCTGCTAAGGGCACTCTCCTGGGGTGCGATAGACTTGCTTTATGTCCCTGCCCTGCCTTATACAGAGAAAGGAGGTTTTGCAGCCCCCATGAGCTACTAGCAGTTTTGGCATGAGGGTCTCTTGCTTCTCAGTAAAAATTGTGACAAGTTTAAGGCTCATCAAAGGAAAATCAGGAAATGTTTCTAAACCCCAGAAACTAATTAGAGGACGGACAAAGTGGTGGCTAATAGAGCTCCCTTATCTCTGCCTCCACAATGAGGCAGGTTTAATCTAGATCTGTAAGGCATTTAATCTGATGGGTTTAAACAGTTCCTTTTCTGGGAAAATAAGAGTGGTGGTAAAGATATTCATACTGTCAGTTCAGTTTATTCTCTGTTTTGCTGAAAAGCCCTGAAGTTTCTATTGTCTGCATTGCATATATGAGAGTCTGCTCCCAGGCTCCAATCTGCAGTAACTAACTAGCTCTTTTGGCCAGAACCCTAGGCTGGGAAGAGCAATGACTTTGCTGCAGGGTTGCACACTACCAGCAGTACAGATGCAGTTGTGCCAAACTTCTCTCTCCCTGCACAGCACAGAAGGAGCCAGTCCCTCGGCAGTATCCCAGCAGGACTCACAGTCCTCACCTTGCACTCGGAGGTCACTGCCTCAGCAGCCTGCTGTAAAATCACAAGTCCCAGAGGCTGACAAGGCAGCTCTCCTGCTGTTCAGCTACCTAGCTTATTGACTTCAACCCAAGAAAAAAGAAAACCAAAACCACAAAAGTCAAGTTTTCTCAGAGCGGAGAAAGGGAGCAGGGTCCCAGAGGACACTCAACCACTTTCTTGTGTACACCAAAAAGTAGCATAAACAAACCCTGTGGCAGTATTTCTATCTGGAGGCATGGGAGTTACACTCAGAGGCAAGGGCTCAGCTCCCTGCTCTGTGGCTGACACCATGCATGACCTCTTCTCATCTGTAAACACATACACAAACATTATTCCACGCGGACAGACAGTAGCCTCTGTACAGCTTCAAGCAGTGTGTTTGCACAGACAGGTTTCAACCCTTGGAGGGATGCCTCTAGCTGTTGCTGTTGCCCTGAACTATGAGGAGCAAGCATGAATTCATGACCTGGGTCTGCAAACGGATTGTCTGAGCTATTCTCAAATGAGAATTTCAGCTTTTGAGGGGTTTTGTCCTGAAACACAGAATTCCCCACTTTGGAAGGAGAGGAGGAGAGCGTGAGGAGGAATGGGGAGAGCTGTTTGGGGTTTTTTTCATATGAATTGTTTTATGTGAACTAGTTCTGACTCCCTCAAGAAGCAACACAGACCTGACAGACATGCCTCTGGTAAGGAAAGAGGTATTAAGTGAAACAAAGTGGTTATGCAGAACATTCATAACCTCAGAAGACTTGCATCTGCCCTTCCTTGATCTAGGTAGGGAGGTACAGCTGAGCAGCATTGCAGTTAACCCAGTGGAAGCAGAGGTACTGATGTAAATGTGTAAGTTGGACCATAGCAATGGGGTTAACAACTGCACTGGCAAAATAATGCAGTAATGAAGGCTGAGTTGATGAAAAGGTACTTCAAATTTCTACCTGACACTGCCTTCGACAGCCAAACTCTGGTAAATCGCGTGACAAAATTGTTCGCTGTCTCTTTTCCAACATGGAAGGTAAGTACCAGTGTGTCTGTGCCATCTCAAACTATGAGGTGCCCTCCCTGCCATTGTGTCAGCATCCTGCAGGAAAAAGGACTGGGCAAAAACTCACCGAGAACACAGTGTTGATTCAACAATTTGAAATCAAGCTGATCTTCCTCCTGCAGGGGCTGAGGACAAGCACAGAACTGCGGTAGCTAGTAGACCCACAACACTCCCTTTCTCCCAACTCCCTTAATCCTGATTTCTGACAGTACATCATGGACTGGGTGGTGCATCTGGCCTTCCTCATGGGAGATCCTTCATGGCTGGATCTTCCCCCAAGTTTGCATGCAACACCTCAATAGACAGGGAATGGTTCTGTATTCCCCTCACTATACTTGAGGAATCTTCGAAGAATCAGTGACATAGGTTTTAGAGGCAGCAAGAGTCCAGAAGGATGGCTTGAGTCTTCCATCATATGTTTCAGTGCACATCCCACTAACAAGAACAGGCCATCAAATGTCAACCATCCAGCTCTGACCTTCCAAATTTTAATGTTATTTATAAGTATCCATGTCATTCCTACTAGCAGGATAAAAAAATTCAGTTAACTTAAACTGCAAATAGACAGTAACTTCTGTCTTCAAAGAAAAAAAAAAAAGGAAAATACATTCCCAGACATCCAAAACATAATAGATTCCTGAGATTCTCTCAGAAAGGGGTGTTACACAATCCAGAAGTGTTATAGTAATCAGAAGGACTGATATTTAGCCTATATCCTGTCTCAAAGATGTTTGCTGAAGCCATTTCTGAAAACAGTTCTGCCACAGCCATAACACAATGGACAACTGCCGTCCTGCAGCTCACTCCAATACGAATCAACTGGACGGCAGCCCTCGGGTGCCACACACATACCTTTTGCACTCTTTGTGGAGTGCTGGTGTTCGCGCACAGCTCCCTATTTTGGGAGAAAGTGCAGATCACCGGTAACATGGAATGCAGAGCTGTATTTTTTTTCATGCCAGACTGGTCCTTTCCAGAGGGCTGGGAATCATATTTCTATATTGATGAAGAAAATATTTTTTTCCTGTCCCCTTAGTAAGATGCTGGGATAATCTCCATATTAGCCTTCTTATTTTTCTCATTTTACAGTCTTCATTTATATCAAAATTCCAATTTGTCAACAGTAAAACTGAGTATAGTTAATGAGGCATGGATCCAGGAGAAAGGGCTTTATCATCCCTTCAGTACGGCAGTGTTATTGAAATATAGTGCAGACTCTGATCTGAAACTGTAAAGGTCACTCTTTAAATAACCAGGTCTTTTGAGATCTGACCTATCCGGGAGCATTTTAGCTTTCACTGGACTTTCTTGTTCAAATTCAGCTCTCTGGAAATAGAGCTGTGTCCAAGAGTACATCAGCGGGGCACGGCTATTCTTAGAATAACGAGTCAAAATCTGCTTGTCTCAATACTCCTCACATTGTCACCAAAACCGAGGACTGCAGCTGTGGATGCTGTTCCCGTTGTGCAGCACTGCAGCACAGCTGGTGTTTCATTCTCTACGCCCTATGATTTAGTCTAACCACATTCAAGACAGGAGGAAGTAGTACAATTCCCAGAGCCCTCCCACTCTCAAAACACACGAGTTGCCATCCTGCATCAAACACTTGAAACACCGAAGGGGGTAGTTGACCATCAATTTTCCTATTGCCCATAGAAATAGTTTCTTGTTAACCCTGACTTGGATTCTGTCAGGTCCTGACAAAATCTGGGAGTGGGATGAATCTATATCTGACACATATGTGCAGGCGGTGAGAAGACAAAGAATGTAGGGGAATGGCAGGAAGAAATACCCAGGTTCTCAGGTCATGGGAAGGAGTGGGCGCAGCAAGCCAGCAGCTCTAGGGAACCCAGGTCACTCGTAAAGGACAGCAGGGAACAGCATGGTTTTCTGAAACGCAAATTAGGGCAGCAAGGTGTAGAAGAGGCCAAGGGGTTGCAACGTTTTGTTCTGGGAAAGGGGAGGAGGAGTTAATCGTCAGCCCCTGTTTCCTCTCACAACATCACAGGTGTGCCTAAAGAGCAGCGTTGACAAGGTAAGCGCAGCCCGGCAAATGGATGAGCTATAATTATTCCTAGGCAGATTGTAGACTTAATTGCCCAGAAAATCATCCAAAAACTCTCTGGACTGTTCACATCTTAAGGCCTAACGCTGAATGGCCCTTTTGTAGCTTCAACCTGAAGGTCATGCATGAAGTCAGCTAATCATGTTCGAGATGAGGAGGCTCTGAGTGCCACGTTTGTACCCTGTTCCACCCCACAGCTGCTAGAGCCCCAGACAGAAGGCAACAAAAAGCCTGTAACATTACAAAGCAGAATCCTTTGGTTTGTTGTTATTACTAACACTTTGTCCATAGTTTTTTGGAAACCTGTCATTGTTTTGGATGAACTCAGAGCTAACATTCCTGCAAAACGTATTCTTATTCGCAGAGAGAGTCAATTTAATCGCTTGGCTGACTCTTATGAAAAAGATACCTATTTTTTCGCAAGGGTGGGTTTGTATCCAATAAGTCCTTAGTAGCATGCTTAACTTGCATTCTTTATAAAGCCAGCCCTTAATTGTTAGTTTGTTCATAAATATACAGCAAAATAAGACATACATAGTCTATGTAATCTAGAACCCATTTAAGTCAATGGAAAAACTCTTACTGACTTCCGTCAGCTTTGGAAGGGCCCCAGCGTTATCCCAGTGAGACCTTCCAAAGCTTTGAGCTTCCATTATTGTCACCATGGTCCAGTCATTACCAGAGAGTATATGGAGATAACCCCAGAAGATTTGCTATTTTTATTGTTGCCACATTAAAAAAACAAAAATAAAAAAAGAAACGCACCAGAAATATACTGTGCAAAATTGTAGGTCTAGTACACACAGAAAGATTTCAGAGTAATGAGTGCTTTCTTGCCCTTCGTTCAAGGCCAAGACTTACTCAGCAGTTCTCATTGCTATTAAACCAGTGAAACCTAAAGCTTTGCATCATTTTCAAAGGAATTCATCAAAAAGCTTCATATTTTTAAAATCACAAAAATAGTCACAGTTGTTACCATGCTTCCCTTGGGTCTGCAAGGACAATGAAAAGATAACCATCTCTATAACCATATTAATTACAGCAGAAAATAATGACTAAGGAAAGAGAAAACTCACTTAATGCTGTAGGCAAAGATGAGAAGTATCCCTATGTCCCCTGACTCCCAGATTAATGTGCTAACCACTGAACCTCACTTTTTCACAAAGCTATAGCTTTAAATTCTCTGCGTGCTTTAAAAGTACACATAACCTCTCTAAAATTATAAAGAATAAAGCAAATGCCAACGTTTCAAGAAATGTACCTCAAAGCATTTTTATTATCTCAGAGGGGAAGCATTCTTGATGTCAAACAAGTGAGCTTTCTGTTGCCAGTGAATTTATATTTGACCATTTCTGAAATAGAAGGTTTTTGCTGTGGTTACAAACCTGAAAGTATTTCAGTGGCTTGCAGTAAACTGCAAATAGTCCCTCAGTTCTACAGCCTAACACTGCAGTATGACATTGACAAATGTTAAACCAAAGCAGGGATTAAATACTACGCTTTATAAACCAGCTCTCAAATCTCCTCGTAGTGGCATTTCAATAGTAAAAACAACATAATCCAACACAGGGGGTCAACGCACAGGAGGGTCATCGAGGAGAGCCCGATGCTTTCCCATGGCGGCAGCGTGAAATTCCCCATTCCTCCCATCCATTCAGGATTTCTCAGCCACAGCCACAAGCCACTCACTTAGCTGTGTGCCAGGATTGTGCAGCTGCAAAAGCAAGTGGAAAGCTCGGCCAAGTAGCTCTTCACAGGGCATTTAGACATATAATATTTTAGACTCGTGAGTGTGGTCTTTTAGTCCAGACAAAACACAGAGGTGGCCTTTGCATACTGTGGCCAGCAGCACACTCTGAAGGTTTCCTGGTACAGGAGATGATGAAAAGTAAAGCACTGCAAATGTCATCAATGCATCATGACTCCTTTCTGATCGTGATATTTTATATTCGTTAGTGTTATGTATGAAGCATAACTGAGGCCTGAAAAAGGTCAGAGCTGCAGTATGCCTTGTTATTCAGACACACACAAACAAAAGAAAAAGAAAGTGGAAAAGTCCTGCATGCTTTTCTTCTATGGCTATAACTGTCAGTCTGAGAAGGATCCTATTTTAGTTACATACTAGGGAAGCAGTTTTATGGTGGAATTTCCAGAGTTTATGAATGGGACTGTATGATGTGGTTGCTCACTGTACCCAGCAAGTTGGAAGGAACTTTCCTGTCCCACGTTGCCTTTGCCCAAGTCAATTCAGTGTACTCACCATCTCTGTTCCTCTCCTCCTGCATCTTCACGTGATGTCTGGTCTTTTAAGAACTTTCTGTATTCCCTACTTCTCCTCCCTCCTTGAAAGCACAGTGAATTACTCTCCCATACACTTTTCCACATATTTTAAACCATCACAGAGACCAAGAACAGATTTATTTGAGGCACAGTTATACTTCTCCAGAAGATATCCAATTCTCAACAAATAATCTGTTATGATGATTTACTGCATCTGACATAGGACCAAAGAGTCATACACCATAATATGGAAAGCAGTTCATCTTCTTATGATAAACCATCTTAATACATGCTTACTGTCATGGATAGATTGGTTTTGAGTGTAGAAACCAAGCTGGGATGAAAGAGGGGATAATGAAGATTTCTGGACCTTAGAAGACCTAGTAAGGGTTTTTACTAATCCCAGTTTGTTCTTCTAATGTTAGTGAAGCATAACTGAGTGTGAGAACTTGAACATGATCTATCTCCTTTCCTATAATCACCCTGAACCAGAAGACTTAGCTGCGCATGATGCAGAACATGGACTGAGGCCAGTATCTCCAAATAAGGTTTCCTGTTAAATTCCCTAAATCCTATTCTAGGCAGTTAAATAAATTAGCTCTTTCTAGAGGTGCCAATTCCTGCATATTCAAAGACAATAAACAATCAGCTGTATATTTTTTGAGAGAGAGAATTTCAAACTCCATGTGTATGTTGATTTTATCCTCTCTAATGAGTTAGCATCAAAACAATCTTTCTCATAGAAACATCACTGAATCATTGACTTCAGAGAACATTTAAGTCTTCTGGCAGGAACATGACATGGTTCCCTAAAATTATTTGGTTAAAACAAGCCAAGTGATAATAGATACCACAAAATTTCCAATTCTTGTTATGATTCATAGTCCTCATCTTTTCGGTTTTTTCCCATTAGGAAGCCAAAGGTAGAGAAAGCCAAGATATTATTTCAATGATATAAGTGCATCTATCAGATCAGCAGCCAGAATATCCTGCTACGGACGTACTGCCTGATGCTGACACTGAGAATAAGTATATTGATCTGTGTTTCAAGTATAGGATTTATTGAAAACCTGTCAGGCAGTTTTTCCAAGGTCTGAGCATATCATATGCTTGGGGTACTGAACTCGCAGGCATCCTGCCTGTGGGATTGTTTAACTTTCTCCAAAACAAAACTTCTGCAACTTAATTCTCACACCACCTCTCATGGTGAGCTGTACTTTGTTTCGCAAGTTCAGTGTGACAACGAATGACAGAATTGAAGCAGTGGGGTATGCATTTTGAGACCTTTCCCAGTGAGGCTCACAAGAGTATTTTAAAATAGACAAGTGACATCATTTAACTTTCAGGTCAGCAACCTTTTTCTCTTTCTTTTGGCTTCTGCAGCAAACAGACTTTTTCTTCCTTCTTTTCAGATTCAGGGTGTAGAGAATACTTTGGGAATGTGTGTAGTTCCTGCTGGCACACATAAATCTGATGCTTCATACATAAATCTGATGCTTACGAGCACATTCATGGAACGCTATCTCCACCTCTATTTTTCAACATTTTAATCTTCACATAGTCAAGTAAAGATTATTGCTGAATTCTGTCATGTGAGACTGAGATTCTTCAGGGCCTTTTTGAAGTGCTCAATAGTCTGTATAATATATTTCTTCCATCTTATTAGAGAAGAAGAAATATTTATTGAAATTTTTCAATTTCAAAGGCTCACCATTGGAAACCTATAAAACCAGACACACTTCTGTATGCTACAATTTTATATGGCAATATGTTATTTTCATATGACTTTACAAATATAAATTATACATGCTCCTATCCATACATATACATTAGTATGGACACATGTAAACAAATATATAGATTTATTAAAAAACAGGTAGCTCAAGGTTGTGTCCAGACTGAAGAGCCTTAGAAGATAACTCTGTTTTTACCAGAAACATCTCAATTTGCCCTTTATTCTGCCTTGCTTGTAACGTACATACATATGTGTAATAAGATATATATTTACATAAATATAAGTATATGCATATGCATATACATATATACATATACACACAATGTATGGGTTAATCTTACATATTATACACACTTCTAAAATCCTCAACATGTGACGCATGCAGCTTTCTGTTTGCACGAGCAGAGGCGTCATGACAAACCACGTTAATCTTTGTCCTCTCCTCTAGAAAAATAGAAGAGTTCACATAAACCATGTAAACAAAGCTTGGCACTAACACGACCTGTTAACATAATGTCACACTTATCTGATGTCACCATCCTTCTACTTCTGTGTTTAATCTGTCCGCTCTCCAGGACGGAGTGTGTCTGGATGTCCTGTGCCAAGCGGTGTGCGCAGTAAGTCTCTGCACCATCCCGCTGTTGGCAGGCACTGTGGTACACAGGAGCACTGTCTTCATTTTCTGCCAAGTGCCTACATGGGAAACATGGGATGGCATTCACTCCTGTTTCCTATTACTCCCTTGAGGCAGTCTTGAACTGTTAACACACCCGAAAGATTAAGTTTCACATCACAGTTTTCTTTTCCTAGGATAGGTTGCTGCAATACATCTCTCAGCGGCATGAGGTTAGCTTGCATCATCACTCAGTCAGCGACTCATTGCATTTGGCAAGTCCCATTTATTATCATAGCGCCTTGCTCTGGGTAGCCCGAGTCCTGCTAACCACACTGACAGGGGGGTACGGGAGGTTTTTCATTTGGGATGTTGAGGAGAAGGGGTTGTACCCAAAAGAGAGGGCAAGTTTCCTGAACCAGCGACCTGGTGACTGCTCTGGCCACACTATTTTTTATTACACCGTCTAATGCCAGTGCAGGTTTTCCCAAGTGGGCAAGTGGGAGTGTCTTCTGATCCTTGCTGTCACACTGGATAACTCTCACGTATTCTCCCCCCCCCCCCCCCCCCCCCAAAAAAAAGTGTCAATAACATATTCAAACACTGAATGCTACAAACTAAGGTGTCAGGATATCTTGGGGTCAATTTATCCCTGTAATAAATGCTGAAAATATTTCTTCTGCCTTTTATTATATTATACATCTTCCACTTCTTTTTAATATATCCCTTCTTTCAAAAGAATAGATACTAGGGCTGGGGACTGTAAAGATTTTAATGGTATTTGCTCCCAATTCTCTATAAAATAGTACGTAGAATAAATATTTGCGCGTTGCTATTTAAGAGCAGGCCTGTATATGTTTTACACTGCGCTAGTATATGCAATGCTGAGAGACAGTCATGGTCACCAAGGTCAGCATTTCATTGCAGGATTTACTGCATTTCTCATTAGAATTAAAATAGCTTGCAGTACCACACACCATGATTTCTATTTTGTACCTGGCCTACGTACAAAATATTTTTTTCCAGTGATGGGCGAATATCAGTTTTTCTCCTTAAAGAAGAAGGTAGCTGGAGTCACTACTAAAAGAAAATGCTTAAGAGCAAGAAGAAAATTTAAATGGAAGAAAAGAGGAAAGGAAAGGAAGAAGGGAAGAATAGAGCTAGCTCTGACACCGCTTGCTCATAGAGCTCAGCCGAGGATTACCGCTGTCTCTGGGCTGCTCTGTGGGACATGCAGTGCTCTGGCCATGTTTGCACAACAGGAGCCCGTCTTGCACGACTGCTGACACACGGCACCCTGGGCAGGGGCAGAAGAGCTCGTGCCGCGCTGACCCAGCCGTGACTCTGATCTTCCCACTTCAGAGGAGGAAGACTCCTGCAGAAGTCAGGCTGGCATCCCTAAACTGTTTTCCACACAACAGATAAGCAGCATTTGGTAAACCAGAACATACAGTATAATTAGGCCTCAAACAGCATATACTAATTGCAAATACGGAATTATGCACATTTCTAATGAGGGTGCTGGAGAGGGGCGTACGGCGAGCGCAGGCGATCGCCAGCAGCCGCGGCCACGGTGCAGAGGAGCTGTGCCTGGAGACGGGACGCTACAGGGGAAGGGAGGGACACTGAGGAGGAACAGGACAACCGAGCTGTTTAAAACAAAATTTTACAGTGTTTAGGCATTGTTGCCACCAGGAACAGGCGAGGGGGAAGGTTAACCAGAACTGGGTCCAGCTCTCTCGCAGCCTGACCACCTCACCTGCAGAAGGTGGCAGAAGGTCTTGCAGTTGAGGACACAGGCAAGGCGCCTTCAGCGCAGCCTTCGTCAACGGATAACGTGGTCTGCTGAGGCCTGCTGTGGGTTTGCTAGGCACACCACAGAGCCTGTTAGCTCCTGGGAATCAAAGTTTGGGACCTGTGAAGTGCCCACAACATGCTCCAGCACAGCACGGGATAGGCGTATTCGGGGTAGGTCGTATCTACCAGTTCTGGTACCGACCACAGCACGACGGCTTTCGCTGTGGCTTTACGGTACATGTTGAATAGCACTGGATAACAGCTCAAGTGGAGGCTCTCAGCTGGTGTCCAGAGTAGGACAGGGACCCTCAAAACCACCCCAACATACCAACTGTAGAACAAAAAAGGTGAGGGTCAGCAAAACTGAGCCTGAACACAAAGGTTTATTCTCCAGCATCCCTGTGAAAAGTGTTGCTCCATCCAAATCGAGCTGCTCAGAGGGACTTACCTGCTTTCAGGAAACCCTAAAGGTCTCACAGCCAAATATCCAGCATGAGGCATCACTGTCATCCCCTTGCCACACCTGCCCCTTGTACCGGGGTAGGGGTTATCACCAGAAGTCTTTTCCCCAACCCTTCATCACTTTCAGATCCAAAACTAAAACTGATATTTCAGTTTGTGCTCAGCCTTACTCTCTTCCTTTGCCTTACCCAATCACCTGCTTTCCTGAAGGTCCATTTGCACCAAGTCCTGAGGTCAGTCGGATGAATGTCTTGCTCTAGCAGTGGTGTAAATCCTGCGTGTGAATGAGTGGGTGATGTTACCTCCTGTTACGACCCTCAGGGCTTACCCACACAATGTGAGGAAGGAAACACAGAAAAACCCACAGAGGAGACAGAGATCAAAGTCAGTGGTAGGATTACCAGATTTTACACAGACTGCGTAGTTCTGGAATATACAGGGAAATTAATAACCTGTAAGTTTTAATACAGGACAAAGAATTTGAGACTGTAATACAGGAAATCCCATATTACATGACATGTCTGGCAACCATAACGCTATTCTAGGAAAAGCAAATTTTATGCTTGAGCGTACCACAGAATTCTTCTGTGATGCTGAGTAAGTCACTCTGAGCAGATTTTCCCTCATCCTGTGTTCCTCGATTTTGCATCCTTCCCATTCCCCTCAGGTTGCCTCCATCTCTTCATTGCTAGGGCAGCAGAAGGAAGAACAGCAGGAGCAGAGGATATTAGACCTTGCTATTAGATGCTGTGCCATAGCTGTACGTGGTAACAGGAGGAGAAATTACAGTGAAAGTCATGTTCGTCTCCTGTAGCCTTGGGGCAGAGGATGCCCAGTGCAGATGGCATCTTCGGAAACCTAAGTGCCAATTTCTGCCAGGTCACTGCTGAGCAAATAAGAACTAAGGTTTCAAGAAACACATAACTCGGCCAAATCTGGGCATCTCTTTACAGATAGGAAGAAAAATGCACACTGTTTGTGATGAAATTTCCAAAAGACCTCAGGCTGAGGTCCCTACCCCACATGGAAAATATAAGTGTGCTCAGGCTCTTTGACATAAGTAGCTGAAAAATGAGGTCTTGTAAAGGAAAACATTAAAACAAAAAGATTCTTACATGTCTTGCTTACAATAGTTATATTAAAATAGAGGCCTTGTACAGTGCTTATTGTTTGTACTTAAGGCTGTGGTCAATTTTTAAGCACCATTAAACTGAATTTAGAGAGGGAAAAAAGCTTTTCTATGAAGTAGTGAATTAATTTGTGCAAGATCCTATGTAAGGTTGATGGCAAAACCAGACACAGAAATGATAAGTGGAATCCTGCACTTAGGAAAGTAAAAGGAAATTTTGCCACTGATTTCCACAGGATCGGCCTTTGGTGACCCGTTAATAGCCCAGATTCATTTTGTCCATCTATGAAAGGCAGCTGACACTCACATGAAATGCAAAGGCTTTTTTAGCGGTATTCCTCAGTTTAGGACAGGTGGGGATAAATAATGTTTTTGTTTAACTGAAATGTCAAAGGACATTTTATTTAAGTATGTGTAATTATTCAAACTGGAATTCAGCCAGGTCACTGCAGTTAGTGTCCCTCTTTGATTATTCAAAGACATTTCTCCCTATTTAATGCTGGGTGTGAAAACTCCAAATCAGGGGAACTAATTAAACTATTAAGGAAATATAAAGCAAAACCTTAAAAACTAGATTTTCCTGACTTTCCCTTTATAAAAGGGAACCTGCCATGTTTTCAATACATTCAAATGTTTTTCTTGCATTTAGAGGGATAATATTCTCTTTTTTTATAGAATTTGTATGAGGTTCTAAAAGAAATGCCCTATGCATAGGAAGTCCATATGGTACGATTACTTTGGCATGGAACCAGAAGGTCTTTCTGGTTTGATCTTTAACTTCTCCTGAGCCTATTAAATAACTGTTAAACTCTATTTCTAGCTAGTTAAACTCCTGTACTGGGTCAGAAGCTACTTCTCACAATAAGGAAAAAAAAAGGTCTGATAATATGTCGTGATGGGCAGGTAGTGAAATACCTCTTTCTTCCACTCCTGGAATTTGTGGGTACCTCCAAAACACTTGGCAAATGCTTGATAATGAAATCTGTCTAATATCTCAGTGTTCACTCATGTATCTGATAAATATGCAAAGCAAAACATCAGAAGATACAGCCAAGACTGCTGCAAGATGAGTATTATGAATGCACAAAACTTTCATCAAAATAAAAAAAAAAACAACAACAAGACACCTTCTCTAGACCACACAGACCTTTTTGATCTCTTCTACTGCTGCTACAGAGCCAGAAATCCGAGTCTGGCGCTGCCTGTGTGGGAAGGCAGCGGGCTCCGTACAGAGCTCTGGGAAGTGCCCTACTGAAATACCTGGTTATCTGCAATCTCCTCCCAGTGCCAGGGACGTGCCCAGGAAGAGGTGAAGGTTGGCACAACAACAGGACTCCAGCGAAACAGCCGCAGAGAGGATTTGTTAGCCAGGAATCATTAGGGTGGCCCCAAGGACAAGGATGCCCTGAGCCGCCTTCCATCCAAACTTAGAGTCCGCACAGTCCGCCAGCAGGTCTAAATCTGGGAGAGCAGCAGCATCCTATGGCCTTAATCACCCAAGAAATCCTGCAGGCATCATGAACGACTTCTGAGGAGCAATATTAGCACATTAAAGAGAGGAAGGCTAAATGAAGTAAACACTAACACTCATGAGTCTAAGATTGTTTAAATAAGCCTGCAAAATACTCTATTTTTAAAGGCTTTAAAGTGAAATTAGATTAATTTTCTCCATTTGAAAATCTTGATGTATGCCTGAAGATCTGGCAAATGTTTTTACATGTATCCCTCAAAGAGGAACCTGAATTATTCTTTGATGTTACATGCTAGGATCATGAGACATCCAGATTAACACTATGAGGGTTAAAGAAGAGATCATAGTATGAAAAAAAAGAATAAATATTAGGAGTGGCAAATTTACAGAAGCCTTATGCTTGTCTCTCATATAAGTATTTCCTGATATTGCTGCAGATTCTATATGAAAAAATAATAATCCTGTTACAACATCACAGCCCAATTAATGTGTACTCAAACTTGAAAATGAAAACATCAAGGAAAAACTTTCTCCTTTTTAGCTCCAGGTCATCTTAAAACAAAAGAAGCAGTGTTCAGAAGAAAAGATTTCTGGGGAAAACGGCTTCTTCTTTGAGATGACTTTATCTGACATTGTCAGGAAGTAAATCCTATTGCTGTCTCGGCAGAAAGTTTTCTTCTCCATCTTTTCTGAAGAGCCAAATTTGAATTTTCATGGCCCAGAATACAAACCTATTGCAGCTTGTGCTCTTCCAAAGAAATCCACTGTGTCATCTCACACCACTAAACTGACCTGCACTCTCTGCATACCAAAGTCCTTTGTGGGTCCATGGAGATAATCTCCTTGACTGATTTTATTACAAGCAGAACATTGATTCAGGAAAGACATAACTGGCACACAATGATCAAACATTATAAAGCTATTTGCAGTAAAAAAACTCTCCATATAAAGACTATGGGAAGATTATGTAAATAATTTATTTTAAGATGAGTCGGCTAGTGTTATGGCTAAGATCCATGGGGGAAATAAGATTCTAAAGAAGCAAGATGACTAGATTCGAGAGGGAAATAGTATATTATTTTTTATACGTATAAAATGAACGGTAAAGTTTAGTCATAATTGAGCTAATCATGATAATAATATAGCAGATTTGGCAAATAGCATATCGTGTTTTGTAATGCTAAAGAGGCCATGCCACATTGCCTTTTATTATTCAAAAAAGATCACAGATTTGTTCAGGTTGGAGGCGACTTCAGGTCTCTAGTCCAACCTCCTGCTCAAAGCAGAATCAAGATTAAATTCAGACCAGGCTGCACAGGGCTTTGTCAGCCCTCTGTACACCTCCAAAGATGAGGTTTCTCAACCTTGTGAGGCAGCCTGTTCCAATGACTGACTGTCCTCATGGTGTATCTTTCCCCGCTGCCTTATCTCCAGACAAGCCCCCAACCCCCTTTCAATTTAATTTCAATTCAACAAATCTCTTCTTTCTCCTCTGTGCACCACTATGAAGAGCTCAGATTTGTCCGCTCAATGTCCTTTCTGTAGACACTGGGAGCTGCTGTTAGGTCCCTCTGAAGCCATCTTTCCTCCAGGTTGAACAAGCCCAGCTCCCCCAGCCTCTTCTCACAGGGTAAGCGCATGCTCCACAATCCCAACAGGTAAAAAGAGCAACATCCCAGGTGCAATCCTAAGTGCTTTTTCTTCTTTCCCTGTGCCTTCAGGATCCAGGACGACTTCTGTATGGAACATATGGCTTACACATCTCTGTGTCCATATGTAGCTTGGAGGCTTTTTAATTTTCCTATAAAATAATAAAATAAGTTACTAAATCACGTAGTTTCTATCAAAAATAATTGATAGAAGCTGCAACTTTCCCTGTCTTCCTATCTTCATGACCATTCTGATTACCACCATGTCAATGCTACACTGGATACAAGACCCCAAAGTTCCATGAGGTTTCTCTTACCTACTTTCAGCTACTATATGCTATATATGTAGACGAACATTAATTTTGAATGTTGGAAAGCAATCTCTCTGTGTGACACAGCTACTCTCCCTTTTCAGTTAAACTGACTGCTGCAGACAGTAAGATGTGCAGTTATCAATCTTACACAAAATACGAGTAAATAATCAGTAGAAGAGTTCTTGTTACTGTAACAAAAGGTCATAGGGGCATTTGCTGCATCACATTAGTCCCTTTACATCTAAATAGTACTGGTCAGCCTGTTTCCACTTTCACTTGCAGTAATTAGTTCTGTGTCATTTCATGCAGAAGGTCCATGCAATTTACTGTGGAAGAAATGAGCATGACCCACCTTCTCTTTCCATGTCAAACAATAATTGAACCTTTCCCATTCAACCTTCCTGGCCAGAGAATAGCTTTCCTAATGTCCAGAAGTTTCCAACCGTTATGGAAGGATCGTATCCACAGAAATTTAGCATCAGTTTCTCACACATACTGCTCAGTTTGTCTTAAGTTATCAAAAGTAATAGATAAGCTAACATCCCCAATGGATTTCTCTCAAAAAAAGGTCAGCAATCCTGACCGTAGCTGACACATTTCATTGAAACATTCAAAAATAGGTATCAGCAGCTTTCTCTGTGCATAATAAGAGCTGTCTAAATCAAGGCAGTTTCTTCTGCTATAAAATATCTTTTTAAAAAGAATGAGAAGTGCCTCTTCAGAATTTCTTTTCTCCAGTCAATTTGGCTTTTTGCAAAAAGCTGACTCCATAAAGACCAGCATTATGTCATCGTCATGTCTGATGGCCAAGTCTGCACTGTATAGAAGGTGTTTTGGACACAGATTTTCTCCTCATCCTCACTTAAAGTGAAATCTCATTGTAGTTTATGATCTGTGATTTACAAGTTTGAATTGAGTTAAGATCAATTTCAGCGTATCATTTCTGATCCAGCCTAGGTACTCTGGTTCATGTAAGTCTCCATTGACACGTGGCCAAGGTATGCTATCACTCATTACCTATGCCATCGCCCCATTGATGGATTAATATGAAAGAAGTTGGCTCCCGGGATCCTAAAGAGGCTCCTTTCTGTCAGGGCACTGTGGGGGATGGAGACTCCCTGAGAGCCGGGAGTGATGGGGGCTCCCCAGGGTGGCAGGGCCCAGCAGCCAGATCCTGTCCCACCACCCCATCAGGAGCAGGGCAGATGGGGTGACAGCCTGACATGGGGTCCTGGCCTGTAGGCAGGTGGGAGGAACTCGGGCCGGGGGCCGCAGGTAGGGCCATTAGAGCTGATGGTGCCCTCTGGGCCCCGACGCTCTGATGCCGTCAGAGAAGCTTGTCTACAGTTCAGTTGCTTCTGTTTTCTCTTTTAATGAACATATCTCAGGACCCCAGGGATTATGAAAGTCCCATTGTGCTCCCCAAAGCTGCATTGTAACTGATAAAAGGTCATGGTGTCCGACACTGGAGCTGTACATGGTTTTCAGATGGCTGATGCTGATTTCTTGAACTTTACATACCCTGCTTTTTGGCTGCTTCAGTTCCTGAACTACATCTCCCATGGCCAGCACTGGACTTCCTTTACTGACTCCTAAAAGAAAAGCCCCTTGCATAGGTCTTACTCGGGCATTTCCTTCCCCATGTCACACCTATAAGGATACATAATTCGGGGGGTTTTCTACCTTTTGCACATTCTGTAGAAGGACCCCAGCTCTTGGAGTAGGACATTGGTGGCCACCTAACTGCTCCCCGCAGGTGTACCAGAAGCACCTCCATTTTCACCAACACACGGACCTGCTGGAGAAGTGTCAATGTCCATTGACATATCAATGTCCATTCCTCCCTTGTTTAACCTTCCCTTCTCTGTACTACACTAAACGGCAGTCCCAAAGGCTGAGTCTTACCACCTGTTTTACTACACTGCAACCCACAGTAGCTATCTATCTGAATCCAGATAGCTATGAAGGGTAGCCTTTGCCCAGTCAATTATCTCTTGATTTAAAGCAAGTCCAAAAGGGGTGGAGAGAAATAATTTCTGGTCTAGCTCTTCAGCCAGAAGGCAAGTTAAAAGGCTAATAGGCTTACCAAGAAAATCATTCTTCCGTAGACCAGAGCTAGTCCGTACTTACAGTTAAGCTCCATTTGAAGATGTTAAAAGTGCAAATAAAACTAAATTAACATAAGCAGAATGGAAAGAAATAAAAGTCCCAACAATATTTAACTCCACTCTCCATTATGACTGGATACATGCTTCTGAGCGACCATAAGATACAATCATTAATCACTGGAGAAAACATGAGAACATGACTTAACATCAAAATAAAGGAAGCAGAATGGAATGTTCTGTGGAAGAATGCAGTAAAAATGCCTCAAAACTTCAGAATAAAAAAAAATACTGGGCCTGCTCACATACACTGATGTGAAGCAGGAATAAGTCTGTCAGGACAATGATAATTATTAACAGGCTGATACACACAGGTTTTGAGTGAATAAACTGGACTGTTATTAAGTGCACAGAGTTCATCTGTCCCTCAGCATTAGAAACATCGGATAATGGAACTGGCAAGGGCTAGGGGGTGTGAGCTAGAGATGGGCAGGAAGAGGATAGGGTTTGAACTTTACAAAACTATACTGTTCCTATTAAACTTTTGATGAGAAGTGGTAATTTTGGTCTGGCAAGTTCCTAAATTGAGTGTTATATACTCAAAACCACAAATGGTTTTATCTATGTCCCAATTTACCCAAATCCTTAGTTTCAAGGGAATTTGAGAAGTATGACTTTGTCTTTTGGTTTTATTATGTAATCTGTAGCACTCTAACCCATAATATGTACATGCAATAGTTCTGACAGAGTGACCTTTTAAATTAAAGACATCTCTGGTTCCATCTATCTATACTCCAGAATTTCATCACAGTACTCCCACTGAAGTTCAGGTTCCCGCAGTGGATTCCCACTGAAGTTCATATCAGTCAGTTTTTAGGTCCAAAAATCTTCCGGACCGATCAGATGTACAAAAGCACCAGATCCTGCAGAATTTCAGGGCTCCGGATTTCAATATTACTCCATGGAAAAATCCCCTTTGTTCTTTTTTCCCACAGAAACTTAACTTTCCCTTAGCATCACTGGGTTGAGGTGGTGTAGCAGATAGAGAAGAGTGGCATGGATTAGGTCAGTATTCCAATAATACTGTCCCTGACTCCGCTGCTGTCCATGTACCCTGCTTTCACGCAGTAAACTATCTGAGCAAGAGACTGCTAGATCCTGTACACATCTTACATTTCATCTGGTCTTCAACCAGTTACCCCTCTGTTGAGTTTAATATCTTGACTAATGTTCATCTTTCAGAAAAGCAGCCAGTTTCAAACCCACTTAGACTGGTTTTGTTCAGTCTCCAGCTGAGGGCCCTCATCACCTCTCCATCAAAAAGCAGACAGTATTTTCCCCCTTTGAGGGTGCCAACGCACTGACATTGGGGTATCTCACAATGTCTATTTTGGTAAATGCTTTGGCTTCCAGCCTCTCACCAGCAGGCCCTTTTCCCTGTCGCTCTTTGCTCCAGCCTCTGCAGTCTCACCTTTTCAAATGTAGACATGCCAAGATGTTACGCACTATGCAATTAGCAGTAACTAATTAGCTAACATATAGAGAAGTGAAACTGCCCCAGCCAAAACCAGGACAACTAGTCATATAGGGAAAATTCACACTATGCCACTCTAGAGCTCATTTTCAGCTACTTCATCGGTCTGGCCCAGAAATCTTTGCCAGGGTAGCAGCTTACCAGGATATAGTCTTCTTCCTGCAGGTAGTACCTGCCCGCTTTATTCCCCTGCTCTCGACCATACCAAAACACTCTTTCTGACTGAATTTACTAGTGGATTCAAGGCACTTTATGCGACTGCAATCTGCAATAATTAAGAATTCCACATCTTTGTGTCATTTATAAAATTTAGCAGGATTTCAGAGTCCTGACTAATGTCCATTGTGTTACGGAAAGATAACAGATTTTAATGCAACAAGATGGACGTTGTAATCATTTAGTGGACTGATATCCTGCATAAAAACATAGGCCATGAAATCTCACCCAATCATTCCTGCATTGGACCACAAATTTCTTCTTAGAAATATAAACCCAGTTTAAAGTTTTCATTGATGGAGCATCTGTCGTATCCTTTGTTGAGTTTTTCTAATGTTTTCTTAGGATCATGCTGTTCGGCTCATATTTTGTCAGACTCATGCTAAAAATATGTGTCTAACCACTATATTGAATTTGTCTATCTTCATCTCTGAGCTGTTTGACATTATAATTCTATGTTCATTGTACACCCTTACATTTCATTTTAGAAATACCATGTAATTCTTTCTCAGTGATGATCATATTAAGGACCATAAATGAACACAAAATAGAGAGGATATAGTGCACTGTAATATGTCTATTGTTGATAGAAACACTTCTGAAGTAAAAACTATTTTCATATATATACTTAGCATTATATAAAATTGTATGGCTAGGCAAGAGCCATTTTTTGTCTCACATTTAGACCAAAGCTCTGTAGCTCGATTTGCAGAACACAGGATGTTTGTTTATAAGAGTAAGGTAAAAATTATTTCCTTTTTTCTTTTTTTAAGCTGCAAATAATGGTACTTGCTTTATATGGTATTTTTAAATGAAAAAAGTCTGAGATTTGGAGATATAAGCGCATGTTTCTTAATTTAGTGCTTCAGTGTCAAGCCAAGGGAGCTGTCAGTATATTGTGGAAATATTCCTGCACCACAGAAGTAAATGGAAGTTTTTACTTTGATTTACATGCAGGCAGGATCAGAGTCTTTGTGTAAAATTAAGACAGTGGTTGCTATCCCAGATCAACCAAGAAAAGAAAGATCTGAAATTGGAGGCTGGAAACCTAACCATTCTGGCACTTTGATGTTAATACATCAACTAGAGAGAAATGTTATACCAGCTTATTGAAAAAACCTATCGACTAAAGCCCTGATGCAAGATGTATTAATTTCAATTCATTATTTAAACACATGCTTAGTTTGAAACACGGGCCAAAAGCTCTGTAGGCTCTGACAGGATTTACCAGATACTTAAGGGTCACTTAAAACCCAGTTTGGAATAAAGTTCTGACTCTGAACAAAAATTTTAAAGAAGAGTCTTTGCTCCAAAAATAGTTTAAGAGTTGCCTTGCCTAGACCATGACAATCAGAAAGATAAGGGGAGATTTCAAATTATTGCTCTTAAAGATAGAAATGTTTAGTTAAACCACAAGCTACAATAAATATGGACTGAAACACGTGACGGACGTCATAAAAAGAGAGCTTTGAAAATATTTCACAGACATGCCCCCCACCAGACTCACAGCAATCTTCTTCTCTGGCTGTACTTATCTTGTGAGTCTCCCCACATATACAAACACACCCACCTCCAAGTGAGATTCTTGGAAAGCCAGTGTATGGAATATTTCTAGGCTTTGGTTTCTTGCTGTATTACAGACAAAAGAGGAGCTATTTACAGAAGGAAGCTTTACCCCAGGGAAGAGGGAGCTGCAGAGCTGAATGTGTGTGCAACGCGAGGAAGCGGTGGGAGGCTGTGGACAGCCAGCCCAGGGGGCCAGGCTGGAGGGTGCACGGGCACAGCCCAGGGGATTTTTGGATTCGAGCCTGAGGAGGTGGAGGTAACGGAGGGAACTGCCCTGAGAGGCAGGAGCAAGGAGCAGAGCCTTGGAGACATGGTTTATAGCAGTAAGGGAAAGCGCTGGCTCCGATTTTAACAGCTGGCTGTCCCAGTCCTCTCAACACTGTATGTCCTCTGTCAAAACAGATGCGTTTGCTTCATTATGTCTCAGGACATGCCTCCATTCTGAGGCTTGATACCCACTTACATGGATGCATTTACTTTTGCATCACTCCAGCATTAAAAAGGGGATTAAATCACGTAATTCAAAGTTTATTGACTCCACCTGAAGATCCCTTTTACACTGCCAATCTGTGTTAAAGACTTTTCCTATAAACACCGGTCAGGCTCATGTTTTGAGGAAATAGGATTGACTTGCTAGAAATTATAGAAATAGTATAGTCAAACAATTTCAAATCCCTTAATTATAGCTGTATGCCATTATTATACCATCTATGTAGCCTGTCTCCTGTCCTATTCTTAAAGAAGGTATTATATACATATCCTTCATCTCTTATGAACTTCCCATTTAAGAACAAAGATGATAATAGAATCATAAAATGGTTTGGGTTGGAAAGGACCTTAAAGATCACCTAGTTCCAACCCCCCTGCCATGAGCAGGGACACCTTCCACTAGACCAGGTTGCTCAAAGCCCCATCCAGCCTGGCCTTGGACACTGCCAGGGATGGGGGATCCACAATATTGAACCTCTTATTAGAATCAAATTTATAATTCAATGCTCCTGCATTTCCTCTGGAGCATTTCAGATGGCTTCATAGTAGGGGAATGCTTTCATCTTGGGATTGGATGAGACCATAATTTCAGGGAAACAAAGAAAAAAAGTTGGCATTGGAAATTCATGAATCATCTCTATGATCTTTACAGCTGTGCTTTGCACTGGGGTAATAAATCAGGAGTAAATAATAATCATTGAAATGAAATATGTACATGTTGGGTAACATTTTCTTACTGTCACCCATTAAAATAGTAATTTTGATTTTGTCTAGCAAATTGTATTGATACCAAATATTTCTGTGGTGCAGCTTTCAATTATCAGGTCATGTATTTAATTTTAAAATAACACAGAGATTTGTCTGACTTTCCTCTTTAGAAACATAATGCATTTCCCCCCATTGCCTTGCATTTCTAGATATTTGGCTTCCACAATTATGATTAAACTGATACTGTATGTACTTCATAAATTGCTCTGAAGATTTTCATCATTCCATTGCTTCACTGTGTTTCTGCTATATGCTGGTCTCACATAGGTTCTTACACTGCCTTGCACCTATAGTGCATCTGCTCACTTCCTAATGATATGCTAGTCAAAGCAAATTAATACCCTTGTGTGTGGTTTGTCCTCTTTGTCTTCCCAGGAAGAAATTGTCTGGTGGAAGAAGTCTCTCTCAGTCATAATGCGCTGCTTGACTTTGTTTGACTGTTTAGGTTTTCATTTTCTAAGGTGCATGTTATTTTGGATGGGATTCATGTCACCTAAATTCAGGCTTACGTCATAGGTCTCTACACCAGAGATAGTAAGGCAAGGTTCCTTTAGTGGGCTGTGAAAAAAAGCATGCACTTAAGGGACATAAATAATCCTATCTCTTTTAAGTACATGTATTTTACCTTAAGATTTCATTGACCATTCTCCCCATTGACTAGAAGTGTGACCAGTTCAGTAGCAGACACTTACAGATGTCTATACTAGCAAAGAGTCCACCCTTTGGTGTATATGGAGAAGACAAGGTTAGAAAACATACCCAATGCAGGAACAAGGATGTGATTTGCCATAGTCCCTAATAACTGTCCCTAATGATCCTTTTGACAGCATCCAGCAGGTTCCTGAGAGGCATGTTTTTCTCTCCTGCCTAGAAAACGTTTTGTGCTATGAATGTATTTCTCATTGTGCCACAGGGATGAAGTTTCTGATTTCAGTCTTTACCCTACACCAGCTCATTTTTGGATGAGCTGAACTAAGCCCACTGAGCCTCTTGAAGGCACAGCCACAGCCCTCACCCTAATGTGCTGTTCCCTAGAAATCATATGTACAGGGCAGGAAAGGGGCCTGTGTGCTCCCAGAGACTCCTGTTGGGGAAGAAACATGCTCCTGTGTTTCAGGCTTTCCTGTGGGCTGATGGATTTGTAAGAACGAGGATCAGTGAACGTCTATTTGTAGCTCACATTCCTCACTTGTTAGTTTAAGTTTTGATTTTGTGTAATTAGTAGTTTGTATTATTAGTAATCTCAGTTTGACCTGCAGGGAATTAGTGCATCACTGGTTATTTTGCTGTCTCTAGTGTGTGTTTTTTCTACTTCTACTACAGTTTGAGTTGTCAGAAATATTCTGTAAAGATGGCAAGTCCAAAATCTTGTCTCTCCTGCTGCTGCTGGACTGCTTGAGGGGGGATTGCCACTATATCAGCTTGTTGCCAGCATCAGGAAATTCCTCCAACATGCATGAGATGCTCTGAATGTCCATTCTATTTAAGTAGAAAAAACAGGGGGAGGAGGGATGAGAGGAAGAATGATAACAAAATTTGACAGTATTTAATGGGCCATGGTAGCTGCTCTTAACTGTGGATAGAACTTTCTTTTCTGTCTCCTGTAGCAGGAGTCAAACAGGGGTAAATGCTGCATTTTATGTAACTGACATTCAGCAATCTCCAGGAAATATTTGTTTGTTTCTAAATAAAGTAACACATTAGATGACACATGCATTTTTGGAAAATACTTCTGACATGAAAAGTAAAGAGTAGCAATTTAACAGGCTTGAATTAATGCTTTCAGAGCCAGTACAATTTTCTGACCTCTTGTGCTGGACAAAAGGGAAAAGAAGATGGATTTGTTCCTATTCAGTAACCAACAGTCACTACCCAGAGTACAATGTCTGAAGGCTAATCAATCAGCAGCCAAGGTAAGCTGCACCCAAAACCAATGACAACCAGTTACCTTTATGGCCATTCAAAAAATATGACTAATAGCCCCAAATTTCTCCTTGCCCTGTGGAGGGTTGTACTCTTTGTCGTCTTTAGCTTGTGCTGGCAACACTGCAAACTAGCGTGTGACCCAGCCTGGCCTCAGCTGGAAATTTCATGAGAACCAGCTTGTTTCCTCTTGAGGATATCACTGTATGGTCAGAAAAATAGAAGGTATGGTCTTTCCCATGGTGTTTTGGCACTATTGCTTGTAGTCTCAGCTGCAAGTCACAAGTGGACAAGCCAATGGAAATGGAAATTAAAAAAAAAACAAAAACAAAAAACATGCACACAGTTATAGAAGCTTTCTCAAGCCTCAAGAAAGGATTTGATTAAAGTGCAGCCATTGTTTCGGTATCTTTTTTATCTTGTATATTCCCTAGTCTCTGCTTGTTATATCTTTGCATGCAATGGACCCACGGCTGTGGCTGGAAAGTCCTTTTGCTGAAGTTTCTCGCCAAACCAAACTGCTCTGCTGAGGCTGACAGGCTTTATGGAAAAGTGACCGTGTTGACCTGGGGGCAGGGGGACATTTGTAAGATTGAAGGAAAAGAGAAAGAGGGAGAGAGTAGACAGAAACTTGATCTTTTTGATCCAAAAATGTATTTTTCCATTCAAATACATTCTGACAAAATTCTCAGAAGGTTTTGTTTTCATTCCAGTATAGGAAAAAAATCAATTCTGCAACCTTCAAAGTTATCATGAAGTGGAACCGCTGTTCTCTAGCCAGCTCTAAATGCATCATTAATGGACTTGGTTTTGATCTCACTGCACAGGTGCTAAGTTGGCAAGACTCCACTGTCATTAGTGAGTTACCCCAGGCTAACACCTGGCTGAAATGAGATTAAGGCCCACTGCCCTTAGACTTTCTCCAATGTACTGCATGTGTTAGAGCACACAGTGCCTCTCCCTTCTTTGCAAAGCAGAAACCAAATATATAATGTATGTCACCTCCTGACCTGTACCTAAAGTTTAGGTGTATAAGTAACCTGTCCCCTGAAAGAAAGTGCCAAATTTCCTATATAGTCAGTGGAAAGAAGTAGGTGTTTGTGAATGCTTCCAGAGGGTAAATGTGTCTGCCTCTGACTGGAAATTTTGCAGGCTTTCGGACTCTTTCCATTGACCGGTGAGAGAACTCAGGCAGTAGACTTCAGGACAACTGGTTTGCTGGGTGCCTAAAATTTAGTCTGAATCAGTTCTTGCTTTCAGTAGATGACTACATCTACTATGAATCTGAGGGGAGTAGTACCTTTGCATAGTATGTCCATTATTAACACTATCATTAAATTTATCACTGAAGTAAACAGCATAAAAGCGATGTAAAAGGATACAATTCCAAAGCCTGCTTAACTGCAGAAGTTTGTTTAAGCATTGGATCTGTTTCAAAGCTTCTGTAACTCATGATATTATGCCAATGTCCATACCTCTGCCTAGGGTGGATTTATGTCATTAGCAAGAAGACATGAAGTTTAGCTTACCACTAAAAAGTCTCTTTAGCTTGCAAAGGGGTATCCTTGGTCCTAGTTGATGAACAAGTTTTTATTTTTCAAATACAGAAAGAAAATGTCTAAAGGCAGGGGAGCAGCAATTCCATGTTCTCTGTGTTTTGCTTGATCCAAGGAAGCTCCAGTCTCAGCAGGGCCAGTAGACCAAATAATCAACAGCCATCTCCTAAAGTATATTGTTTGTTTCTTGATGATCATAAATCTTCCAGGATTATTTCCATAGTAAAAAAAGACTGCTAGAAAAGGGATGTTTTCAAATTGAAAAATATGAAAAATCCTTTTATTTCACGTTTGCCTGTAAGTCAAGTCCACCTGGTGCACAGTAGCTGCAAGTTTCTGTCTTCCAGGAGGCTGGACTGATGAGTAATGACCACAAGTGCATCTTCTGGTTGGCCTGACAGGTGATGCCTGTAAAAGATACCCCACATCAATCAATAATGGTGATTCTTCCATCACTGTTTTTGATCACCATTCATCATAAAAAAATTTCTGTTTCCAATATCATACAACTTCATCCAACCTCTTCCAGCAGAACCACCTTAATCTGTAAGTAAAGAAGATAGGCGTAGCCAGCATAGTCTTTGAATATCATTTGCCAGTTTTCTTATTTTTCCTCATCATCTTGGTTTTGGTCAGAATTGTATATAACCCAACTTTAAAAGAAAGGTAATTTTATAAAGTTTAATGTAATCCATCGTTAGCCTGTGTTACAAAAGCACCAGCTGCATGGTAAATACAGCATGTTGAAACATACTGAACTATGAAGACAAGCAGTAATATTACCAAAGTACTTGCTCCTTAATACCATCTTCCTTAAGCCAGAGTCCTACTGGAAAATCAAGCTATTATAAACTTTTGTAAAGCATACCCAGAAGGGGGATAAATTAAATTTCCATCAGCATTCTTCATTTCTGTGGTTTGTGAGTTCTGAATGTTTGACTTTGCAACCTTCACAGATTTATTTGGTGTATATGTATAATTTATTTTTTTTTACTCTACAATAACCTGTCCAGCTGTACAACCCTTCCCATTCTTAAACACATTCAGGGGTCCTCAGCAGCCTGAGACTACAGCTGCACAACCCCTTTGACCCCTGATGCTGAGCTAACACCAGCAGGTTGCAGAAGCTGTTCTCTTCTCTGGCAGGTTGTAGGTCTACTTGCCAGGGCAGATGGTTAGGTCCTGCTCCCTGAATCTTCTACACAGAGACTAGTTGAAGTGTGCCATGGTTCCCAACCATCCCTTCTGCCCCTTACAGGTTGTCTCTGCTCCCTAGTCTACCAGAGTCCCTTTGCTTCCCCCCACATACCCCCCAGAGCCTGCCACTTCTCTTCCTGCGGAGGCTTCACTGCACAATCACAGCAGCACCAGCAAAGTGGATTCCTGGGCCAGGATTTTTGCCTCCCATCCTCTGCTTTTGATATCCTTGTTGCTACTGAAAACAGGAGCATGTAAATACGTTAGGTCACACAGCCGTCAAGGGTGTGTAAAAAAAGTAATTTTGCTACTCGACATTATGCTGGGAAGGCATTTCAAGTGTGGTCCTACCAGGTTCTGTAATGTTTAGTCTATCTGATATTTTTGTTAATGATTTGGATAATGGAAAAGAGAGAAAATGTGTAGAATTTGCAGACATTGTCAAGCTGGAGGGAGCTGAAAGCTTTTAAGTGGTTAGGATAAGAATTCAAAATGACCTTGATAAATTGGAGGCATTGTCTAAAATTAACCAAATGAAATTCAGTGAAGGCAAATGCAATGCCCTATACTTAGGAAGAAGAAGTAAAATGCTAGCAAAACTAGGAGTAAAGGAGCAGGCAACAACACCAGGAGGAAGGTCACAGTGCAGGACAAATTTAATATGCATTTATAACGTGATACTGATACAAAAAAAAAGCTAATTACATTCTGGGTCATATTGGAAGGAATGTTGTATGTGAAGCAAGAGGGGTAATTATTCTGCATTACTGCTACTGTGTCCAGTTTGGGGCACTGCACAGTAAAAAAAAAGATGTAGATATACTGGAAAACAGCCAGAGGGGGAGTAACAATAACGATAAGAGGTTTAGAAAACTGGAACTATGAGGAAAGGTTGAAGGAATGGGGTTTGTTTAGTCTAGAAAAGAGAAGACTGAGCAGGGACATGATAACAGTCTTCCAATACATAAAAGGTTATTCTGAACAGGACAGTGATCAGTTGTTCTTTACGTCCACTCACTGTAGTACAAGAAGCATTTAGCTTACTTTACAGCAAGGAAGATTTTAGCTAGATATTAGGAAAGCCTCCTTCACTCTAACGAGAGTTAAGTACTAGGACAGGCTACTTTAGGAGGCTGCAGAATAGCAGCAGAGGTTTTTAACTGAAGGTTAGGCAAACATCTGTGACCTTGTGATTTGCAGGGGCTCCAAACTGAGCCAAATTTGAACAAATTTTCTCAGGGATAGCATAAGGCACACCCCTGGCAGCGGTGCGTGTTTCCTGACAAAGCCCTGCTCTCTAGTGCAAAGCAGGCACATGCTAGCAATTGTCAGAGAAACCAATTCAACTGTTTACATGCAAACTGTTTTCAAATGAGCTTTTTCCCTTAGACCTGTTCTGGGAAGCAGCTGAACACTACAGATGAAACTTTACTCAGAAAAAGATTCTATCCCAGGCAAGCACCTGAGTAATTTCAGTCTAAATAGTTAATCTGGCAAATTATATGCAACCAAAAACAGGATCTTAAAATACAGAAGGTTGGGAAACCTTAATTATAGGTGGTGTTACCAAGCTCCACACATAATTTTTATTACAGTATCGACCCAAAGATCTGGCCAGGGTCACCATCCTGAGAACTCAGTGAAGGACTGAGATGAAGGAGATTAAAAGAAGTACATGTGCTAATAACAGTCAATAAACTCACAACAATTCTTTGTCTTTAGAAGCTTGGTACACTATTCTGTCTCTTGATATGGTTGGTCCTCAGCCTTCTTCTGGAAATGGGCTTAGTTCAAAAATCTTATTTTTATTATTATATTTCTTACGTGCTTTTCTTTGCCTCTTGATCCTGCTGGATCAAGCTGAAGTTTTGAACATTTTCTTTATAAAATTAGGAGCTAGAAATACCCTGTGAAATGAAAAAAAAGAGAGAGAGAGAGAGAGAAAGGAAAAAAAAGAAAAAAGAAAAAGGGAAAAAGGAAGAAAGCTGAGACCTTCACCCAAGAACCTGCCCTGAGGAGTTAGGACTTCAAGCAAAATACTGAGACTCATAATAATAGCGTGAGAGTTGGCAGTCCTACTTAAGGGTATAATTTCTATTTCTTCTAAACCCCCTTTTTACTACCAAAGTGGTCACACTGTAAAGCAGACTAGACCCCTAATATTAGGAGTAATCCAACACTTCTCCAGTGCAAAGTAAAATTCTCGGTAGTTTAACCATTTTTCAAATGCAAAACCTGTGTCACAGTGTCTCTGACACATGTAGGGTCACAGCTGGAACTCCATTCCCAAGCTGAAGGATGGCTGCAGTCATTGAAAAGATTACATAGGATCTTTCTTAAGATATTGGGGGGCTGTAATTAGTGGAAACTTATCTCTGTACACTAGAGAAAGGAAGAAGGTGTAATTGTTTTACACGCTAAATTAAAAAGGGTGAAATAAGACAG
Organism: Astur gentilis; assembly: GCF_929443795.1. Taxonomy (NCBI): domain Eukaryota; kingdom Metazoa; phylum Chordata; class Aves; order Accipitriformes; family Accipitridae; genus Astur; species Astur gentilis. Next base: position 7,830,526 of record NC_064898.1, read on the forward strand.
GGGAGTAATAGAAAGATGTTGATTAAAGAGTAGAAAGAGTCTGAATACATGGAGTATGCTTCATTTTGTACGTTTGAACTCTGGCCATGAAAAGCCAGTGAGTGCTGGAGGCTTGTCAGAGCTTGTACCACAGCAAGACAGTAAACAGGAGTAAGTGGATTTCTCTATGGAGGGACTAGCCCTGCTGCAGCAGGTGCACACCTGAGCAGGTAACTGCAGGCACAGGCTCCCGGCTGCACCCATCCAGCGCGGAGCTGGGCACCGCAGCAAGGTCTCTGCAAGGGACTAAAGTCTGTCGCTGACTTCTGCAGGCTTTTGATCGGACCCTAGCAAGGCCGTTTGCTTAAGTTAGGCTTCTCTGCAAGAGAAGTGTTTTCAGACAAAATCTGGCCTTTCCTTTTTACATCTATTTTGCCCGATAAAAAGGAACACAGTGCCAGGCAGCATACGATGTATTTCTCTGTAAGAGACTTCTGTTCGCACATCATGCCAAAATTTTGATCTACGCATTGCAGTGGTGGTTTCTCTGCCAGGCCACTCCCTTCCCCTCATGATATTCTTTTGTTATCAAGTCATCTCCTGAATGAATGTGTGAAATGAACTGAAATTTGTTTTCTTGTCATGTTTGCAAAATATCCGTCGAAAACTTAGAGCATTTGTTTTCACTTAAAATTATTCTCATTGTGCTTAGAGCTTCAGTCCATCATCAGGACTCACACCCACTTGTTTCTCTGTAGTTACAGAGTGGGATGAGTTCAAGGAAACCCAGCCTCCATCTGAAGGATACTTCTACAGCCAACAGTCTTGAACCGGAAAGTAACTACCTTGCCAGCACGACCACAACCCACTCCAGGGAAATCAGTAGGCATGAAATCAAGTCATTCTGGAGTTTGATTCACCCTGGACTCTAAGTTTTTTGATGCAATCTGCTCCTAGAACTCAAGTATCTAACAAGGCAATGCAGAAGGATCAGGCAAGTATTTGATATTTTGATCTCAGCCTGAGTGAGAAAGGTCAGTCAGATCTCCAGCTACAAGCGAAGGAGTTTACTTCAGCTTTGCCTCTCCTACAGAACCAGGTTTCGGGGTGGGATGAGGCCCCTTAATTCCCAGTCATCCTTGAAGGAGCTAAAGCTCCTGGTGTTTCTGTGGAAGCATTTCACAGAGGAAGTTCTGGCATGAGATGGACATATAGGTGCTTTATAGTTGGGTATTTAGAGAATTTTTCATTTGTCTGGTTTTATCTTGCTATGTTCAGTGGCAAGAATTTCAGAAATCCAAGCCCCTTTACCCACATCAGGATGGAAAATGCCATAGGACAGGACTCGTACAGAGGATGATTCCAAAAGCCAGAAGGAGCTACATACTTCTTAAGTTAATGTCTAAATACCTAATTCCAGATCTGTAACTAAATCTTTGCTAGGATAGAAGGGTTTAAAATTAAAATGAGCTTTAAACAAACATTTTAGAGAACATGCTGTTGAAATGTTTCATCTTTTCTGGACTTCTTCAAGTTTCCTAGGCCAAGTATTACTTTTCCCAAAAGGTAAGATTTCTCAGTGCTTTCTTAACCCCTGAAGGGTTTATTTAAAGTATTTTGTACCTAAGTAGACTGTCCCAGATGGGTAGAATATCTTCTAGTTTGAAAGTGCTCTCCAGGATTGCAAGCAATCAAATTGCTGTTAAATTTTCAACATAATGGCTATCTTTGCTTGGTGAGCAACGTTTCATCTTTTATGCATAACCAGAGACCTGGAAGTTTGCAGGATTTCATACCACTCCTCTGGAATGCTCTCTCAACTCAGTGGTGTGCCTCATCTCCATGCTGATGCTGTGGGATTTGATCCATTTGCACAGGAACTGTGTCTCATTCCTGATGGTATGCAGCTGTATTTTACTTTCAAGGCCATATGTCTTTAGTTCTATATTAATGTTGTCTGAGATCTATCAGCTATTTGCATCATAACAAATTACTTTTTGATAGGAGATGAAATTTATTTGGAAGCACCTGTTCCTGTTATTGCAACACATCATGTTTTCATATTAGCAACAACACTTGCCTCATAACCCACCCTTGCACTTGCATGTCAGTTGTGCAAGACTTTTAGCTTAGGACATCTTGTATTGAGGTTTCTGTTCTGTACATAACTCAGTGTCGCTCCCTAAGCATTTTGCAGCCATGAATCCTTTCTGATGTTAAATAACATCATGGCGTACTGGCAAGTCTATAATGTAGAGGCAAACTATTCCCAGACTACCCCCCACAAGATGAGTAAAATCTGTTGATGTCCATTGAGATTCTTCAGTGCTTGCAGATCACGTCCATCTTCTCTCTCAATGGGCCACTTTATTCATTATATGTTGTGTCTTAGAAAATGACCTTCAGTAATGCAGAAGAAAACAACTGTGAAATCATGGACACCTTTTGGGTTAAAGGAAGCTTTCTGGATTTGGTCAAGAACTACTGAAAAAGTAGAGTGCCTTTTTCACCCTCCTCTCTGAATAAAATTTCCTTCCCCTTCTCCCAGTTCAACCATAGACACAAATCTCAATGACAAGCATCACCTTCCAGATCTCATGGAAAATATCTATATATAGTAAGAGAGTAGATTTATATTTGGAGGGGAGGAGAGGGGATAAGGACAAGCAAATGCCAGAAATTTGTATATGTTGGTCATTCAGTATCTTCACAGGTATCAAATGTTTAATCTCCAGAAGCAAAAAAACCAAAGCTTTGTCACAAGTTCATGGATTCTTACAAATTGGTGTAGATTAACTGAACAGGGCTAAAGTCACCTGTAGACCATGGAGGTCCTGTGCTAGCTTCTGCCTCCTCTGCTTGCGTGCCCCAGGCAGAGTGGGTATGTGCTGTAAGAGTCAACAGGGAACACTGCTGGTAACTTGTGATGAGGTCCTTTTTTGGCCTATTTAAAACACAGAAAAAAAATTGGAAGGTGAAGAAGCCCACAAAGCATCAAGTGGGGGAATATGCCCACTGAGCAGACCCTATGGGAACAACAACATGGTTGCCTTCTGATGACTCCTTCAGAAGCCCTCAGATGCAGCAGATCAGAGGACGGAGCTGGTGACAGGAGGCACGTAGGGAAGGAAGAGGAGATGCATAGTACCTATCTTAGAAAGAGAGCAAGTAGTTTCAGAGCCCATACTGGCTGAGGTCACACATCCAGGCCATGTGTGTTTGCTTACATTTAAAATAATGGGCTTTCCATGACCTGGAGCAGTCCCGGATCTCTAATACTCAGAGAGGATTACAGTACCTTCATTTAGCCAAGCATGTAACTGCTGTGCAAGCCTTGGACCTGCAGCATAAGGACATCTTCCTTTTCAGAGCAAAGAGCTGCAATAGGGTACTCACAGAATATGAGAACTGAACAAGTTTAGCTAGTTAGCTGGTTACAAAATTAGCAGTGGAAGTGAAAAGAAGCGTCTTTCTCTTTCACAAGCGCTTGCCTCAGAAGCTCTTTCACTTGTTGTTATACTGCCATCTTAGATAAAATCTCCAAGGCTGATTTCTCACTGACTGCCATCCAGGAACGTTACCTGCAACACAGGATCTGGCCTCACCCTAGCTCTCTCTGAAATTAATGTGAGACTTGATTTCAGTTACTTTGCATACCCTCCCTCTAGTTTCCTCCTAGTGTGGGACTAGGACTTAAAATTACTTTACTAACTACTAATGGGAAAAAGCAATAATTGCCACAAAAAAAGACCCAATGCTGTACGAGTTCCAGTGACATACCTGGGTGAGGTGGTTCCTACTTCATCCCTACAGCAAACACAAGACATGTAGAAAGGATGGGGTAATGTGGTAGGCTTTTAAAATTTCCCTCCTCTCAGTACAACATACAGTGAAAGCATTATATGGGCTTACAGACACCTGCCAAAGCTCTGACTATTCCTTCCTCTGGGAGGCTTCTGGGACATTTCTCTAACTAGGAAAAAACAAACAAACAAACAAACAAAAAGAAACCGACAGAAAAGCATCCTGTTACCATACTACCATATTTCCCAGTGGCAGTACTCAGTTGCTGAGAAAGTATCAAGTCTTCTTTCTGCCTCCTCAAGGACTGGCTCTCCCTGCTCTCTCCCTGTATTCTGCAGTAATGAACATGCCCTTCTGTTCCTCTCCCTCGTTGCAACCTTTCAACTCATCCGTCTGTCACTTGGCAGTAGCTTCAGGAGGGCTCTTCCCAGGGACATTTCATGTTTATTCAAGTGTTGCTGTGCTGTGAGACTAAAGAAGCAGATCTGTTGCTTCCAGCTAGATCTGTTTATTTCCCAACACCACAGCACCAGATATTCCCGTACCAAAGGTGGGAAGGCAGATACCAAGTTGAAAAAAAGTCAGGGGACTATTTTAATTTCTCATATTCCCTTTAGTTGCACATGGCCTTTCTATTCAGGTAGCACACGGTGAATTCAAACAGGGTTTGCAGAACCCATGTGGAAACAGCTTCTCTTTTTCTCCATTGCTGTTGTTATCCATTTGTTTTTACCACAAGGCTCTGCTGAGCTTAATGTATAGCAAGAAATTACAAACGTATGGAGTGAGGCCAGCCCTTAACCCTGTAATGGAGCCTTCAGGGACCTGCTAGACACACTGACCCCATTTGGTTATGAGCTGGGCTTGGTCCTCACCAATACACTTAATTGAGGTCCAGATGGACTAGGAGGAGCTCTATGTGCATAGCGTGGGTGCCATGGGGTTATCTTGGGATAGAAAAGCTCTTTCTCCCATGTTAAATGTAGGTGGTGGTTACTGCTGCATAATCCGAGGTAGAGCACAGGCTTTTTGTTCCTCAGCCTGCCTCATCTTATTTTCCTTCTGCTTGAAAAGAAGCCTGGGTAAGGAGCCTTCTTTGAAGTGAGGTGGCACTTGTTAGCCTGGCCAGACAGGAGACAAAAATGAGGCTGTAGATAGCTTAAGACATTGCTTCAGAGTTCTTACTTTTTCAGGAGGCTCTGCAAGGGAGCACACCCAACCCACCACTGGCTAAGCGATACCATGGCAGGTGTGCTATGGGGCATGCAAAGGCTGCTTTTGGCTAAACAGAGTAAACACTCTTGGACTACTTTTTGTATTCCACAGGGTAAGAGCCTGTGCAGAAACACCTACCGAAGAGTAGTTTATGTGCTGTGACATGCTGAAACAGCAGTTCCTGTTCTCTCTGAGCCCACAAAAAAGCTGCATGTGGAATTGCTCACAACGGCAAATATAGGAAATTAAGATAATGTTTGGCATTCGCAACAAGCCACAAGAATAGCAAAGGATTATAGCTCTCTACACGCATACAGTCCTAGGTGAGCATGTATGATATGGATACAACAGGATAACAGCAGAACTACCAGCAAAAATGGTAAAAACTACAATCAAAAAATTACTTCTATTAAAATCAAGCTTTAAAAAGGTGCACATGCTAAAAGGATGCCAGAAACTATTTCATTAGCATTGCAAGAAAACCCGCAAGTTAAACAGGTGAAATTCAAAGCTTGCAATAGTGAGCTATTCTGCATCGTGGGAATACATGAATTAAAGATTTATGTAAATATATTAGAAAAGACACACCAAAAGGAAAGCTGCCAGAAGAGGCAATAGCCCTTGCTCCCTTCAGTGCACGCTTAACAAGGTTACAGGCTGGTTGCAAAGAGGACTGTGATCAACAGAGAACGAAAGGCTGAAGCAGTCCTTGGAACAGAGACCTTCATCAAGCAGCAAGGACCAGCAACCTGCTAGGGATGTCCTGCCAGCAACCCAGTGGCAATGGGATGCACAACTACTTTTAGAAACTGCAAGAGATAAAGAACCTCTGGGTCTGAAGTACCAACACAGTAGTCTCAAAGACTATCCCAGAATAGATCTAGGTCTAGACCAGTAAAGACTGAGGATCAGCATTTAAAGTTTGAGACACGGAAATCCGAATGCCCACACTCTCTTGTTGAATGCTGGATTCATATCAAGGAATCAAAAGATTGGATTGGTAGGTAGAAGGTCAGCTGGCTGTGAATGGCTTATCATCAGCTCTAGCTAACAAAAGAGGTTAGATAAACATTGTCTTTTCCTGTGTCTCACAAACATGAAAACTAACTTTCAGCATACAAATTTACAAAAGGTATAAAAACCTGAAAGATCTACTGATTGCAGACATGGTCCCTCAAGTTTGTGAGCCAAAGCTAAAGGCAGATTGTATAACTCCTCGTGTGATTAAGAAAAACCTGTTTGCAAACAAAACATGGATTGTGGTTGCCAGTACAACCACTGAGACCATGGTAAATTATCAGACAATTAGTATAGGGCAACCCACAAGGCACACTTCCTACCCCATTATCAGTTAAAGGAGGAGCTCTGAATATTAGATGTGATTTTGTGTACAGGCCCCAGGATAGCAAATTCTCCAGTGTAACAGGAAAGGCTATTAAACCCACCCCTCACCCTTACACACAAAATCAGCTGGAATCATTCAAATATTAGAAAATAACTGAGGATGCTTTATATTGGCCCAAATGAACAGTGACACAGGAAAACTGGCATGTTGCAAATGTCAAAAGTCAAGTTAAAGAAAAGAAACAAGCTTAATGGTTCATTGAAAAACCATGAAAACAAATAAAAATGTTAGTAATGTGATTAGCTAATAGCTGGTTTTGAAGCTAGGCACCAGGTAAAGTTAATGCTCAAAGCCAGCAATGAATCTGGCTGAACCCAAATGGCTATGGTTTTTTCTGTGACTTTCATTTTGCATACAAGAACAGGCAATGTATTATCACAGAACCTGAAGGTCTGCAACTCGCTCAAATGAATAATTCTTCTCCCAGTTAGATGCAGTAAAAATGTTGTTTGTTCCCATTGCTTTATTTCCCAGAATAGCTATGATATTGCACATCATATTGCACTCTTTACATTCTTTATCTCTCCTGCTACCTGGAATCTACTCCAGGCTACTGAGGACTGCTCAGATTTGAATGTGAAAGCTGTTTTTTGTCATCTGTATTGGCAGAAAGACAGAGTTCAAATGTAGCTACACTACCTAAGAGTAGTTACACTGATTCACAGCACAGGTCAATCCAGCCTGTTGCCCAGTTCTAGCAACTGATGCATAAGGAAGAGTACAAGAACAAGGGAAACGTGGAGTAAGACTTCATACTCTCTAGACCTCAGCAACTTGCAGCTGGGTTTGTCTTGGCTGGAAACATATCTATCTATTTAATGGCTCTTGGTAGATCTTTTTCTCCCATGGATATGCTCAGTTGTGTTTGAACCCATGTAAACCTTTAACAGCCATGGTATTTTTTAGCAAGGAGTTCCACAGCTTAACTGTGTTTCTTAATGGAACCATCTCCTTTTGTTTGCTTTAAAACTGCCCCTACTAGTTTCATTTAATGATTCCTTGTCCTTATACTGTAAAAGAAAGCAAACACTTGCTACCTACCTATAGTATCTGTTTTGCTGTATCATATGCCCCATCCCCTGGTTCATATTTTCAACATCCATCAACAACATAGTATCCTCATTACTAAAAGATCCATATGCAATTGAAGCAGAAAAACTTATTCTAGTTAGTGCAGAAAAGCCCAGTAAGTGAATACTTAGTATCAGGACTAAATCTGCTTCTACCCAATTCCACATAATTGAAGGAGAAACAGTACCTCTTGCCATCTCCTGAGGGCTTAGTTCCCATTGAACTCAGTACTTTTGAAGACCAAGCTTTGAAGTGAGAAGTGTCTTCCAGACCAGGTTCCACCAGGCTCAACGTCTACTAGGTACGGTTCAGTCTGACCACAGGCACCAGATCTCATCAAACAGTAAGAGTCAGGGGTTTCTGGTCTGCAGGGAAAAATGTTTTCCCATATTTTTTGCTATATTGGTAGTCAGGCACCAAGGCACAATAAAGATATATCTGTGAGTGGTTTAGTAGATACCTTCATGTGTCATCTGATTTATAATGAAAATAAGTAAATGAAAAGAAAAAATCTTAAAGGAAAAATACTTCTGTTATCTGAAAATAATATTACACAAGTTTCTCTTTCTGGAAATTATCCATTCATTTTCTTCATAAACATTTACTAAGGAGAAAAGTATTTTATGAACATATGGCACTTGTCTCTGTTTTGGATGTAAAAACGTCTGGTATTTTGCTGATTTCATTTCATTGTGAGTCACTGTGTAGCTTTGTATAAACACCAGGGTATTTTCATCAATTAGAAATAACTGAGATTTTCAGCATAACATTCCCGTATTTACTTGTGCTTGCATAGTTCTGCTAATATCCTAGACAATACACATATAGACATATATAATGCACACAGAGGATCCCTGTTCCTAAAAAATTCCAGTCAAAGAAATAATGCCTGGGGAGCCATGATTCTGCCCTAAAACCCCACTGTATCCATTAGCAAAAACTCTACAGATTTTCCCTATAAGTGGATGTTCTTCATCAGTTACAATACTGTGGTAAAAGAAATAGTCTTTGAAAATCTCATTCCAATGGAAAAAAAAAAAAAACCCAAACAATTATCAAGTGAGTGAGCTGTTTCTTAAGATAATCAGAGCATATACAGAATCTCATCTGATTGTTTCAGAGAACTCTCTTGTTATAATATGTTCCTGAATGTTGTTGGTAACTGGACACCCAGAGTGAGCAAATTAAATGCCCTATCAATACCCCAAGAACTCAATCAATCCTGTCCCAGTTCTGGAGCACTGCAGGAGAAAGAGGACATCGGATGTCCTGCCTGCCTCAGGAAGCTTGTAAAAACCCTCACTTTAGTCATGATCCAAATCACTGGCACAACGCAGAACCGAGACAGCAGTCCAGGTCCCGGTGGTGGCATCTCCAGAAGTGGCAAAGATGTGATCTCATATGGCAGGACAAGCATCAGAAATAGGTTAGAAGCAGAAAGCGCTTATCCTTTTACTGAGGGCACTTTCGTGGGGGATAGACTATGTGGGTTCAAATCCTTTGGGAAAAATGAGTGTCTGTAGCCCAGGGCTCCTGGATAACTGCTCCAGCCCTTGAGCCAGCAGCTAAAACAGAGGTAAGAGCTGTGTGAAGCCGGCCTGTCCCATGGCTGAAATCACACTTTCTAGTCAATTTACTTCTCAAGGCAAAAGGGGAGCAGCTTCTCCGACCTCCTCACAGTGAAAACAGGCACAACCTTCGCTGTTTGTCCTCCCACGAGGTGACACTAGATGGCAGCAATTGAAGTGGCAGCAGGAGAAGGCACTCTGGCAACCGGCCGGCCACCAGTGGTTGGGGCCACCAGTGGTTGGGGCCACCTGGCCATCACGGCTGCCCTCTCTGCCTCGCCGCCCTGGAGGGTGCCACGGCGCTCAGCACCTTGTGCAGTGGGGTACAGATGTGGAAATGAAGTCACCTGTGCCCTGGCTTTCCTGCTTTAGTATTATTTCATGCTTTTCTCTACGCTGACTTGCCCATTTCTGGTTGGCCCGTTTTGCGCCTGAGGCCTCTTTGCCTGCGTTAAAATGACAACTTTTCCCAAACTACTGTGATAGAAGGTTATCAACCAGTTTATTGTTCTGATTGCGTCTTTGGAGCTGAATGGGTTAGGTTTTCCACAGCATTGTAGAAATACTCACAATAATGACCTTGTTAGTAACAAGTCTAGAATCAACAAGCACGGTAATAGGTTGATGATGTCATAACTGCTGTTCAGACAATTTGTTGCATAGCTTCCTATTTCTGAAGGAAGCCGATGGAGGAAGAATCTGAGACTCTCCAAAACATGAACAGCGCCAATATAGGATAAGTTCCTCTTGTCCTAATAAGACAAGACATCACTGCCAGCAAAATCATAGGCTATTCAAAGTTTAACAAAGATGTATCAAAAGACAATGAGCAGCAACAGCATTAGTATTGACTTTGGAGTATTCACGTGCTTCATATTCTCTGCATGCCAGTTTTGTTCAATATCTCTACCACAGTTAAAGGTCCATTAAGCTCCATTATACCCGTCTTTCCCTGGGCGGTTTATTGCCGAGTTCTGAAAATGTGTTTGGGGCTTAAATCTGGAATTCAGACTCTCAGCCTGGGAAAAGAGCATCCTTTACACAGTAATTCAGATTCCAACTTTGAGCAAGTGAAGTGAAATCCAGTGCTTAGTGACTGAAGGGAACTGCAGACATTTTACTCAAGACCTCAAAACTCAATTGCCAGCTGCAACTTCTGCTGCCGTGGTATGGGGTAGTCACCTAGAGATAAGTGCCTTACAAGACAGCCAAACCATTTACATCTTTGGTTGAGCAGTTCTGGCAGTGGCCGTGCTATCTGTCTGCCAAGCCACAGGGAAGTAGAAGGGAGGGGTGGAAACATGAAGTGTCACTGTGCATAAGCATAAAAAAGGTGGAAACAGAGACAGGTGACCTGGGAGGATTACAGAGACACTGTCTGAGTATGCAGGAACAGGGGTTTGGAAGCCAAAGACCACCAGAATTTGAATCTGAGGAGGGACATAAAGGGTAACAGGAAAGGCTTATACAGGTATATGAGCAGCTAAAGGAAGACTAGGCGAAATGTGGGTCTGCTGCTGAAGGGGGCAGGAGACCTGGAAACAAAGGTCATGGAGGTTCTCAATGACTTCTTCACCTTGATCTTTACTGGTAAGAGCAGCCTTCAGCAATCCCAAACCCTGAGACAAGTGCGAAAGTCTGGAGCAAGGAAGACTTGCCCTCAGTAGAGAAGGATCAGGTTAGGGAACATTTAGGCAAACTGCATAAAACAAGCCCATGAGACTTCATAGGACACACCCCCAAGTGCCGAGGGAGCTGGCCAATGTCATTGCAAGGCCAATCCCAATTATCTTTGAAAGGTCCTGACAATCAGCAGAAGTTCCTGACAAATGGAAGACAGCGAATGTCACACCTATCTTCAAGAAGGGCAGAAAGGAGGATCTGTGAAACTACAGGCCAGTCAGCCTCACCTCAGTCCCTGGGAAGGTGAAGGATCAAATTCTTCTGGAAGCCATTTACAAACATGAAGGACAAGAAGGTGATTGGAAGTAGTCAGCATGGATTTACAAAGGGGAAAACATGCCTGACCAACCTGATAGCCTTGTGTGATGAAATTACTAGTTTGGTGGGTGAGGGGAAAGCAGTGGATGTTGTTTATCTTGATTTTAGCAAAGGTTTCAACACTGTATCACATAATATCCTCATTAACAAACTGAAGTACTGGATAGGTAGGTCAATAGTGAGATGGAGGGAAAACTGGCTGAATTGCCATGCTCAAAGTTTTGCAACCAGTGGCATGAAGTTCAGATGAAGGCTAGTCATTAGTGGAGTACCTCAGGGGTTGGTACTGAGGCTAATACTGTTTAGCATCTTTGTTACTGACCTGGATAATGGGAAAGAATGCACCTGTCCTGGTTTTGACTGGGATAGAGTTAATTTTCTTTCCAGTAGCCAGTATAGTGTTATGTCTTGGATTCAGTATGAGAAGAATGTCAATAACACACTGATGTTTTCAGTTGTTGCTAAGTAGTGTTTAGACTAAGTCAAGGATTTTTCAGCTTCTCATATCCAGCCAGCAAGAAGCCTGGAGGGGCACAAGAAGTTGGGAGGGGACACAGCCAGGGCACCTGACCCAAACTGGCCAAAGGAATATTCCATACCATGTGACATCATGCCCAGTATATAAACTGGGGGGAGTTGCTCTGGGTGGGGGGGAATGCTGCTCGGGAACTAGCTGGGCATTGATCAGAAAGTGGTAAGCAATTGCATTGTGCATCATTGTTTTTTATATTCCAATCCTTTCATGATTATTGTCATTTTATTATTGCTATTATTATCATTATTAGTTTCTTCTTTTCTGTTCTATTAAACTGTTCTTATCTCAACCCAGGAGTTTTGCCTTTTTCCTTCCAATTCTCTCCCCTGTCCCACTGGGTGGGGAGGAAGTGAGTGAGCAGCTTCATGGTGCTTAGTTGCTGGCTGGGGTTAAACCATGACAGCACCCTCAGTAAGTCTGCAGACAGTACAAAACTGGGTGAAGTAGTTAATCATAGAATCATAGAATGATTTGCGTTGGAAGGGACCTCAAAGATCATCCAGTTCCAACTCCACCCCGCCATGGGCAGGGACACCTTCCACCAGACCAGGTTGCTCAAAGCCCCATCCAACCTGGCCTTGAATGTTCCCAGGGATGGGGCATCCACAACTTCTCTGGGCAACCTGTTCCAGTGCCTCACCACCCTCACAGTAAAGAATTGCTTCCCAATATCTGATCTAAATCTACCCTTTTTCAGTTTAAAACCATTAATTCTCATCCTGTCACTACACTCCTTAATAAAGAGTCCCTCCCCACCTTTCCTGTAAGCCCCCTTTAAGTACTGGAAGGCTGCTGTAAGGTCTCCCCAAAGCCTTCTCTTCCCCAGGCTAAACCTCCAGCCTGTCCTCACAGGGGAGGTGCTCCAGCCCCCTGATCACCTTTGTGGCCCTCCTCTGGACATCTTCAAGCAGGTCCATGTCTGTCTTATCTCTGGGCCGCCAGAGCTGAACACAATACTCCAGGTGGGGTCTCACGAGAGCGGAGTAGCTGGGAGAATCACCTCCCTCGACCTGCTGGCCATGCTTCTTTTGATGCAGCCCAGAATATGAATGGCTTTCTGGAAAGGCAATGTGAGTGCACATTGCTGGTTCATATTCAGTTTTTCATCCACAAATACCCCCAAGTCCTTCTCTGCAGGGCTGCTCTCAATCCACTCATTGCCCAGCCTGTATTTGTGCTTGGGATTGCCCCGACCCATGTGCAGGATCTTGCAGCTGGCCTTGTTGATCTTCATGAGGTTTGCACAGGCCCACCTCTCAAGCCTGTCAAGGTCCTTCTGGATGGCATCCCTTCCCTCCAGCATGTTGACCGCACCACACAGCTTGGTGTCATCAGCAAAAAAAACAAAAGCTGTGTTGTCTCTCCAACAGATACCGGGGTGGTTGAAGTCCCCCATAAGGACCAGGGCTTGTGAATGTGAGACTGCTCCTATCTGTCTATATTGGGCCTCATCCGCTCGGTCTTCGTGGCCGGGTGGCCTGTAGCAGACCCCCACTATAATGTCACCTGTCCCTGCCCTCCCTTAATCCTGACCCACAGGCTCTTGGTCAGCTCCTCATCCATCCCCCAGCAGAGCTCCATGCTCTCCAGCTGGTCGTTGACATAAAGGGTGACACCCCCTCCTCCTCTCCCCTGCCTGTCCTTCCTAAAGAGCCTGTATCCTTCCATTCCAACACTCCAGTCATAGGAGTCATCCCACCACATCTCCACAATGCCAGTAAGATCATAGCCCAGCAGGCTTGTGCATGTCTCCAACTCCTCTTGTTTATTGCCCACACTACGTGCGTTTGCATAGAGGCATTTAAGTTGGGCTCCTGATGAAGCTGCCTTACTGGCTGGAGTGGCTGGGATCCCTCTGTGCTGCTCTTCAGGTGCTCTCCTGCTGACCTGTGATCCCTCTCCAGGCTCTGGGCATCTGTTGCTGGCACTGGCATCAAACTGGTAGGAGTGGGATGGACTGAGGTTCCCCTCCCCCAGCAACTTTAGTTTAACGCCCTGTTCACCAGCTTGGCTGATACAGCAGATGAGCGTGCTGCCATTCAAAGGGACCTTGGCAGGGTGGAGAAATGGAGCAACAGGAGTTTCATGAAGTTCAACATAGAGAAATGCCAAGTCCTGTCCCTGGGGAGGAATAAGCCCAGGCCCCAGAACAAGCTGGGGTCTGACCAGCTGGAAGGCTGCTTTGCAGAAAAAGACATGGGGGTCCTGCTGGACACCAAGTTGAACATGAGCTGGCATTAGGAAAATGTTGCCAGCAGACTGAGGGAGGTGGCCCTTCCCCTCTTCCCAGCACAGATGAGACACGCGTGGAGTGCTGGATCTAGGTCTGGGCTCCCAGTACAAAAGAGTCCCTTCCATACTGGAGTGACTCCAGCAAAGGACCACAAAGATGGTTAAGGCACAGGAGTATATGTTATACAAGGAGAGGATGGGAGAGCTGGGACTGTTTAGCCTAGAAAAGAGAAGACTCAGGGGAGCTTATCAGTGTATATAAATACCTGATAGGGAGGGGAGGTAAAGAAGATGGAGCCAGGCTCTTCTCGGTGGTATCCAGTGAAAGGACAGGGGCAATGGACACAAACTGAAATACAGGAAATTTCACCTAAACATGAGAAAAAGGGGGTTTTTTGTAAGAGTGGTCAAACATTTGCCCAGAGTGGTTTCCCAGAAAGGTTATGGAGTCTCCGTCATTGGAGATATTCAAAACCTGACTGGACACAGTCCTGGGCAGCCTGCTGTAGGTGACCCTGCTCTGAGCAGAGGAGTTGGACTAGGCGATCCCCAGAGCTCCCGTCCAACCTCAGCCATTCTGTGATTGTGTGAATCTGTGATTCTGATGTCACTCATTGCCTTCTGCACTACAGAGGCCACCCAAACTGTGTGAGACAAGCGCTGTAGGGCTAAAGCAGTGCCTGCCCTGATGCATGCAGTAAGCACACACAATTATTTGCACCTTATTGTGCATGCTTGGTTTGTTCACGTTGTGATCATAGCACCAAATAGACAAGACCCAACAAGAAGTCTGTGCCGAGAACTCATTTTTTTAACGGTAGCAGGAAATGAAAAATCATCTTCACAGCCCAGGGACAAAGCATCTTTTCTGGCAGCTCCCTCGGGAGCTGGCTTTGGCTCACTGTCTTGTTTCCTCAGCAGTACAAGACACTGTAGGATCAAGAAAATAACAGGAAAAGATTAGCAGGCACCTTCTGGAGTCCTGTCTGTAAGATATCTGGTGCACTGTTGGAGCTGTACATATATGACTTCTTAAAGGAGTAATTGTGGTTCTGAGGAAACAATTACTCAAAACTTGCTAAAAATAATAGAAAATTGAGATTGGTCTAAATTTGGAGCTCTCTGCCAGTAAAACACCTTTCAGCGTGAATAAACATTTGCTAAACTGACAGAACCTATTGGCAAAACTAATTATCACCTGCACTGTGATATTAATGGCAGAGAGCATCTTGGTGATGATACTGTGCTACTTGAGACTGACAGGGCCCAGTTGTGCCAACTGACACACTTTCATCAGAAATACTGCAATATTTGGTGTTTTCCCTCAAAGTTACCACAGCTCCTAAAATACTATGAATGCTGTGAATGCATGAAAACCTTACTGAAAGTATCCGAACCTTGTAACTACTGGCAGAATCTTGAAAAGACTGTGAAAGCTCAAAAGTCTAAATGACCACAATAGTCTGGATTATTGACAATTTCAGAGAACCTGATTCATATCATTTGAACACATGGGACCAGCAGTGTTCCTTGCAGTTCCTCCTCTCAGGTATACAAGAGAAATCATCCATCTTTGCCATTGTGGGGCTCAATCATCTGCGCAAGGCCACTGTCTTTTTTTTTTTTTTTTGACAGTCAGGTAAGGGGTGTTCTTTACCTGAAGAGAGATGAAATTTTATAGTCTCCATGAAGTGAGGAGGCCAGGTGTGAAGAAACATTTTCTTACCATAGCTGCAAGTCATTTCTTCCTTAAATCAGAGCCTACAGTCACACACTGTCTAGCTTTATAAATTTATTATCATTTTTGCTAATAAATACCCCATAAGATTTAGTAGCAGCTTCAATAGTTCTGTGTGTTACAACTAGAAAGCTTTTCCACTTTCTGTCAACTCTCAACTTTATACTCATGATACCTTGTTCAACTTCTTAAGGTTTTAATAAATATTAAGCTGTGCTAGCTGTGCTAAAAATATTTTTATTTGTCAGATGGCATTTTTTAAAAAAGTTTTGGATAGAGATTTCAAACAGCATATGCTCATGCCATTTTTCCCTTTTACAAAAAAGTATCTTATTGAATGGTTTGGAGAATATTTTTGTCTGCCGATGCACTATGAACAACAGGAGACCTTGCTGACCCCACCAGAGATTAATGGGTCGGAATCTGTGTCTTTCTGTGGAATGGAAGACGTCAACACTAAAAGCTCCCTTACCCCACAGATAGCTGGTTCCAGTCCTGTTGTTTTTTCCAGTCTTCAGAAAAATCCTTGGCAAGAACTGTCATTTTTCCAGTCATCAAATTTCCAAGAATCTTCTCTTCACATCTCTTTCTTTTGATGAACTCTCTCATCATAGTAAATGCAGACCTCTTGCAGGAATGTGGGTCAGACGTGTGTGTAAGCCAAATGGCTTATGCCTGGAACAACAGCAAATGAACAATGAAATCCAGCAACGAGATGAAAAAAAAAAGATTTACAAAGATATTTTTTTTCTCCATAAATGTTTCTCACTTTTTAATTGATTTGACTCAACTGTGCAATTAGATCTGGCCCACTGGATAGCCATCTGATCATGTGGGGTCACCATGTCCTGTGCCACCTTATAAACTTTTGAAATTGATTTGTCAAAACGGGCAGCACTGCAGAAGTTTTTTCACACTTTAACCTAAGATAAAACGGGCAGAAGAAGGTTTTTTTACCTTTTTTTCTCAGTCCAGATATATTAAAAAAAACCTTGCTTCTTCTAGTTGACCACTTGACTTCCAATAAATGAGTGAGCATGTTGTTGCCTTCTACTGACTGACCTATATAAACTAAAATGGACCTATTACTAAGTTCTTTCAATAGTATTGGTCCTGTTAAAATGGCAAAGAGTTTTGATTTTTTGTCTGTCCTTCAGGCGTGAGGCTCTGATTTATAAAATCAGACACATGTTTTTAGTGTAAAGTCTTGATCCAGCAAAATGCCTTAGTAAGCATTTAATTTCAAATCAACTGCACTGCACAAACTCTTAAACTTGAACATGCTTTTAACTGCTTTAATAGTTAGAGACCTCATTTGAGGTGTGCAGTTTTAAGCAACTGTAATCTGATTTTCAGATATACTCATGAATTTTGTCTTATATTATTCTCAATTTTTTCCACTCCTCCGATGCTGTCCTGCCTCTGGTAAGTTAAGAAATGGAAGGCTATCTGTCTTCTACATATAATTGTATCTCACCAAACATCCAAAAATCAGAAATCCCAGGTTTTAGTGTATGCGGATGACTCTAAGGAATAGTTAACGGATCCCTAGGTTCTAGCCCTCATATTTACATCTTAGTCCAGACTACCAAAAATTAAGCATTCCTATATATGAAGAACATTAGTCAGGCAAACATAACTTCAAAAAAATGGAGGAGGAGGGGTACTACAGAATAGTCAGCATCACCTTAGTCCCTATAAAGATTACGGAGAAATCCTCATAGGAGCCATTTTCAGGAAGGAGAAGAAGGTGACTGGCAACAACCAGCATAGATTTACCAAGGACAAACTGTGCCTGGCGGACCTAATTGCCCTCTACAATAGGATGACTGATTTTGTGAACAAAAGGAGAGCAGCACATTCCATTTGCTTCAACTTTAGCAGAGCTTTTGACATGGTCTTCCATAGCAGCCCTAGAGACAAACTGGGGAAACATGGACCATGGGAAAATTCCAAGATGGGTGAAAGACTTGCTAGACTGGTGGGCTCAGAGAGCAACAGCCAACACTTTGAAGCAATGATGGGTTAAGAGCAATGTTTCTCAGAGATTGATACCAGGGCTGATATTGTCTATCATCTTCAACAACTTGGGCAATGGCATGGACTGCACCCTCAGCAGGCTGACATCAATTTGGACAGGGAAGGGTTGATACACTGGAGACCGGGGTTGCTCTTAGAGGGGCTCAGCAGGCTGAAGGAGCAAGCCAACAAGAGCTTCACAAAATGTGACAGACAAACGCAAAGTGTTGTACCTGGGAAGAACAAACGTGATGCACGAGAACAAACTGAGGACAGCAGCTCTGCAAGAAAGGACCGGGCTGGTCTTGGACAAGTGAAATATGAGCAAGCAGTGCACCCTTCAAAGACTAACCATACATTGGCTACATTAGCAAGATGGTAGCAAGAAGACTGAGGGAAGAGGTTACCCACTCTATATGGCATTTGTGTGGCTCCACCTAGAGCACTGAGCCCAGCTGGGGACTCCCCAGTAAAAGAGAATTTTTGGCAAGCTGGGAATATCTCCAGCAGAGCTCAGGGGGTTGGAGCAGCTGATATTTGAGGAGACACTGAAGGATATGAGTTTTTTCAGCCTGGAGAAGACTAAGGAGGGGTCTAACTGCTGTTCTGAACTACCTAGAGGGAAGTTTTAGAGAAGACAGTCTCACAGTCCCCAGAGGAGCACAGGAAGGGACAAGAAGCAGTAGTAAGAGGCTGCAACAAGGGAAAATCTGACCAGATCTGGTGAGGGTGGTGCAACACTGGAACAGGGGCTCAGAGGGGTGGGGGCATCTCTGTCCCTTGAGGTATTCAAAATGCATCTGGACTCTGAGCAATCAGACTCAGGTTCTGTAAGTTAGAATCACAGAACCATCGAATATCTCAAGTTGGAAGGGACCCATAAGGATCATCAAGTCCAACTTGCTGCTTCTCACAGGACTACCTAAAACTAAACCATACGACTAAGAGCATCGTCCAGACGCTCCTTGAACTCTGACAGGCTTGGTGCCGTGACCACTTCCCTGGGGAATCTTTTCCAGGGACTGATCACCCTCTCAGTGAAGAACATTTTCCTAATGTCCAATCTGAACTTCCCTTGATGCAGCTCTATTCCATTTCCTCGTGTCCTCATTAGCCCTGATTTGAGCAAGATTTTTGCCTGGATGACCTCCGAGGTCCCTTCAACTACAGTTATCCTGTGTCCATGGCTCTAAGAATACTTTAGGTCCTGTTTCCCATAGTGCACTATGGAGCAGCAGTTGTCATAGCCAGGACCCTAAGACTATAAAGATACAGGACCTAACATCCTTCCTATCTATAGAAATGTCTCTCTAGTCATATTTTAAAACACTCCTCCTTCTTTACTGCTCTTGGAAAGCAGGCAAAATCCAGTTTAACAGCCTAACTGGGAAGGACTGGAAGAATTCCTCAGTGCAGAAGGAAGGAGCCTGGGATGCCACAAAGCCAGTAAAAAGACCTTTTTCCTCCTTCCTGGTCTCCCATGGAGTGGGCTGTAAGTGCAGTGGAGCATGGCAGGGCACAGGCTGCCCCTGGACCCAGGGCACCAGCCGGGCCACTAGCAGCCCCCTTCTGCAAAGTCACCCCATGTCACACCACCCACAGCCACGAGCAGGCGATTTAGGTCAAGCCGGCCCCTTTCCACCATCACCATGCTCGCTTCCAACGCAATAAATAGAAAGGCTATTTTGTCAAGGCCGGCTGTTTTTATTCAGGAGCTTCTCGGAGGAAGCCTGAGTGCGTAAACAGGAAAGCAGGGGCTGTTTTTACTTCGCCCATCTATAGCCGGTACACGCGGGCTGACATCAGGCGAGGGCCAGCTGCACCAAGCGCACCCAACAATTTGCTCCCGAGGCAGCAGTACCAGTGCTGGAGCAGGCATGGATGGAGGAAAATGCAGGCAAACACGCTGCCCCTCCGGAGCCACTGCTGCCCTGAGACCCCTGTGCCCACCCTGGCTGCCCCTCCAGGTCCTCATCCATGCTGGGGGCAGCGGGGAGGTGAAGGGGTACCTGGAGGAGCACCCTCACTCCTGAAATTCATCAATAAGATACTTCTGTTGTGCAAGAACGCCAACCTCTTGGTGCAGCTTGCTAATTAGGGGGGGGGGGGGGGGGGCCTCGCTGCAGTCCCCCAGCACCCCCGTGCTGGCGTGATGTGAAACGTTGCAACCGGGGAGCGCCGGGCACCTATTTTTAGTCCTCGTGGACTGGAATTGCAGGCTGCGCTGTGGATCTCCCTGCAGAAACACTGGTGGGAAGGAAAAGCAGCACCACGCTGTAATTTTGTCTCTAGTGATGGGGTTTTCTTTCTAAATCCTGAGTATCAGTTTCATTCACTGCTCCAGGCTACAAGAAATACTCTTCGCCTACAGCCATAACATCTTCTCTCCTGCTTATGTGTCACCGTATAATAAAATGTGCAGCAGTTTTACAGTCACTGTAGAGTTATTACATGACATGTGTACAAAGCACGCTGGCTTATATGACCACCCAAGCGATTAATAAAACTGGTTGCCTGCTAGAAGTGATCTTTAACTAAAGGTTAAACAAAATTGGTCTGGAAACCTTGAGAATAATTCAGAATGGTTGCTTAAATCACAGAGACACAAAGTCTGCAGGAAGTGGATCTTCATGCAGCTTTCATCATTAATATTTTTCTCTCCATGGTCTCAACACCTTTAAATAGAACATCCTACCAAATAATATTTATGTTAATTTGTTTATTTGCTACCATAGAAAAAAAACAACTGCAACAACAGTGCTAAGGGAACAAGCATGAATAGTAGTGAAGAAGTGCCTTGGTTATGAGTAATTTCTGTCTCTATTTTAAACATAGTGAATAAATTCTGCTCAGTTACACCAGGCTAAATTGGAGAAGGGTGAATTCTGTGAGAATTAAGGACAAAATTTAGCCCACGAGTTCAAATTACCTCTTCAGAAAATAATGAAATCAAGTTACTAATTTTATTAATCACTCTCAGCTTATTTTATACTTTGCTTGTAGTTAGTTACATGCATAAACTGAACATAAAATTCATTTCCTCGTTTGTTTTCCTACTTGTTAATAACTTGAAAGCCACAATAGCAGTGATCTTAATTTATATCAGAGAGTATAACAACATTAGCTCTGCAACAGAAAATGACAGGAGGTGTGGAAACAGCAAGCACTGCTCTGTCAGGACAGTACCACCTTATGCTTGATTTTAGTGTACAAATCAGGTTGTAGTGTGGAGTACAGCGAAAACCCTCAGATAAACAGACTTACCCACAGCTTTCTGGATCTTCGGTTCACTATAAATAGAACTGCACTGAGACTTTTGGGGAGACATTAGTTTTTCTGCATTTATCCTATCAGTAAGGGGGCTTACTCATTTTCTATCCTGTCTTTAACATAGAAAGGATGAAAAATAGGGAAATGGTAAGTTTCAGGCTAGATCTTCTCTGCTGTCGACCAGCTGAGTTCATGTCATACTGGCTCCCAGTCAATGCCCAGCTGCCTTTTCTAAACTCCCCTTCTGCTTTAACTCCATACAGTCCATCTGCCAGGCAAGAGTTGTATACGATTCCCAGAGAGTCACTGGATAGACTTCAGCATTTACTAACTTTATTTAAACTCATCAGGGACCACTATAAAGAGCTGTACAGAACTAACATGAGTCTTGGGTATTTGATCCAGGGTTTAATGTTACAACTTCCAGCAAACACATGGTTTTGTGGGGTTTCTTTTACAGTAAAAAGGCAGAAAGTTCTGGGTTTGGCAATGCAAATTGAATAGGTGACAATAGACATTGGCTGTTCCAGCTGAGTTTGAATTTGCTGAATTTATATCATGGAAGTAAGTAGCCTTAGGCAACTCCTCCTAGGAGTTCAAGTGGTATAAATCAAGTATAAACTATACAAAATCAATGGAGTTACTTTGATGCAAATGAGAGTAGAGCCAGACTCAGCATCTCTTATAAGCAATGCAGCAGTACTCTCCAACATCCTACCGGTATGTAAAGGAGATGGCTCTGTCTGTTCATATTGACATCCAATGAGTCTCTGCTAGGTGCTTTTCAGGGCAACTGCTATGTCACAGCTCTCTCAGTCAGAACAGAGTGATTTAACCAATTTTCTATTTAGCTGTGTACATGTGTTAGAGTGCAGGTAGAGAAGGTAAACAAGCTCATGCCTGGCTGTATTGCAGCATCCTTCCCAGCCTCCTTCTGCATCAGCCTTTCAGAAGTGCAGTTATTGAGCCTTTTCTCACCCCAGCACAGGGAGACATACTGCAGTGGCAAACTCTTATTTTCCTGTCTTCCAGGATAACACGATACAGCAAGATTTCAAGAGTCTTTGGCTTTGTCTCCTGCTGACCTCCAAAAGCCTAAGACAAGGCATCTCATGCCTTGTTTCTCTGAGCATGGGAGGGAGGCAGAAACTGCCATTTTGCTGTGAAAAGTCAATATTTCAATTTAAAAAGGAAAACAGTAAGGCAGATCAATAGATCTTGCCTAGTGCACATTTATGAAAGCAATCAGTTTGTTTAGGAGAAAAAGTTGGGAGGTTAGGCAGTGAAGCCACAGACTTATCAGGGGGACACCGGGACAGAGCCTTTTGCTGCCTCAGCCTGTAAACTTTGAGATTTCATAAAATCCTGCCCCCTCCAGCAAAATCAGCTCATATGCAGGTAAATAAGAGCACAACAGCACACAGTAGGAGAGAGAATCAGCTCCTACATATTCAGGCAGGCTGAAATTTGGAGCAGATCAATTGTCGGTTCGTGCTCTAGGGAATGAAAGTTGTGTGGCTTTTCTGGGTCTGGGAATAAGAGATTTGCCAGTGTGAAAACAAAGGAAGATGTGGTAAAAAGCTAGGAGCTACCCAGAGAGTCCTGAGGTACCTTTTTTCAGAAAACAATCAATTCTGGGATGCAAGGGAAGAATTAAAAAACTCCCTGGAGCTCCACTGCAGTGCTCAGTACTGTTCCTCATGGTACAGTACAAATAAAATGTGAACTAAATAGGCCCATGTAAAGCATATTGAAGCTCACTTTTTCCTTTCCTTTTAGGTTTCTCTTTCAAGTCCTTTTTCTTTGATTTCTGAATGAAATTTCTGCCTTGCCTTTGTGGCCAACCATGCCAGCCATCTAAAGGTCTCTTGAGAAAGAGATTCTTTTCAAGAGTTGGTAATCATGTGCGAAGAATTTTGGTCATAAATACTTCAGGGATGTTGTCAAGAATAAGATGCAACAAAAATAGGCAAGTTAAAAAAAAAAAGCAGGAGCAGTCTAACAGAGCCAATTGTGCTTCCTTCTGTCACACAGTCCTTCATGTCTCCTTCAGCACAGGCCAGTTCAGAGGATCCCAACAATTTCATCTGCAGGAATAAGCTGCTGGTCATATCCTCAAGCAACACAAATCTTCCTATGCTAATGGACACAGTGCTAAAATTGACATTTTAAAGACACATACAACCCATCTTTCATGAAGTATCATCAGTACCACAAGTAAGTGCCAAAGATATTTAAGAGACAGTCCCTAGCTAGCAAACGCCACTGACTCAAGCCTATACTTACAGTTTCTGAAACTACTATATGCTTTCTCTATTGGCAATGAAAAGGCATCTCCATCTGCACTGAAAAGGAGGCTGTAACTTGGAAGATCACAGCAACAGTGTGCCCATTTGAATGATAACAAAACCAAATGCTCAGCCTGCCTTTGCTAGTAGTCCGGTATTCTGTGCCACACCTGTCAATACGAACGCTGAAGACATCCTTAAACCATCATTCTCCCCTACCAAATAGGCTGTGGGATTCGTTGTCGCTGGGTAGCATCCTACAGCCACCGCAGCAACAAGTGTGGCCCTGCCTGGGGAAAACACATCATGGTCAAGCAGAAGGACCTTTGCGGGAATTCAATCAGCCTCTCTGCAGTCCAGCGAAGTTACAGCCAAAGGCCGAAAACACGGAGGTGTTACATCTTGTTTAACACTTCTCACCTGCGAAAGAGTGCTTTTTAACGGCAGAGGATCCTTAGGAAAGAGAAGCAAGTCTCTAAGCCCCTCAAAGAAAGTATTCAGCATTCCTTGTGACAGTGCAGGATGTCCTTTTCTAAACAAATATTATTTCCTTTCTTAAAGCCATCAGATTTCTGCTTTGTATTAGTTTACAGAGACTCCCGAAGTATCCCTAAGCAATTTTGGAGTGGTGAGGTTATACGAAGTTCCCTCTGTAGCTGTGGTTTTGTCTGTCACTAACAGATGAGGCAAAGAGATTTTTCCCTCGGTTGTTTCATTCCACCTGAAGTTCTAGCTAAATAATGTACCTAAATAAAGCAGTCCTGTACCCTTTTTTTCCCTTTATCTGTTGTTACGATGGAACAGAAGTTCATTACTGCTGCCAAAGCTCCAGTCATTACATCATGACTGAAGTCAGATGGGAAAGAGACGACATGTTTGCTATTAGGCAACACCTGTGCACAGAAGTGGGGTTTGTACCAGGCTTTGGCTGTGGCAAAGCAGGTAGTCACTATCGTGAGAACTGATGGCTGGAGGGCAGAGTTCCTTTCCAACAACTAGGAGTACCAGGTGAACTGAGATACCCTTAAGCATCTAAAGAAACAGACATATTTAATGATCAGAATATCCTTGCAAGCAGTCTGGGAGGCCAAGTGAGAGTCAAAATCCAGGAGACACATTTACAATATCCAGTGCATTTCCAGCGAATCTGGTTCATACATCATAACCTGAAGGCAGAGCAAAGCACTCAGTAACTACTGCACTGCTCAAAGTAACAAATGATTTTTCTCAAGGTTTGGAGAAGTAAATAGATGTTCTTATTACATGTTTATATGAATCATTTGAAATGATTTATTGGTTTGTTTTGTCATTAAAAAAAATTACAATGTCTGAGTATCAGACACTCAGCTTCTGTCATATGTGTTAAATTTTATCAGTCACATGCACTTTAATTTGGCTCTATTAATGGCTCCAGCCGTTCTTGAGTTTGAAGAGACCACAGGGAATAATGCAAGGATCTATTGTAAGTCTATAGCTATTTTCTATTTTGGCAAAGAAATAACTGACAGTAAATAAATATCATGCCATGGTTTAGATACATGTAGATGATTCTTGATGGCCTTACGGAGTCCAACAAAATAGGAAGAAAAAAAATCAGCAGCCAACATAAGGAAAGTGCAAAGATGAGCATAATACCATTAAGCTGCTAGTAAATGGAAGTGTGGCTGTATTATGCTAACTTGAACAAACTATTTGATCACTTCTTCCTGTGTTACATTTTCATACTTGAGTCCAAAATTAGCTGTTACTTCTGGACTCACTCCAGATCTAGGGCCTGCTTCTTGAAATAAAAGTGTTTATGATATTTTATTCACAATGCAGAAATTAGGCCATTTCTAGATTTTTTTTCACATACTTCATCTACCAACATCTTAAGTACATAAGGATGCATTTAGAAATCTGGGTCTTTCTGCACCACAGCACACCTCTCCCATTGTCCTATCCTTTCAGTCTAGAGATGGACCGTGGCCCCATCTCCACCCTGATAGGAAGGAGCAGCCATCTGATAACTCCTTTGCTGCTCATTTTCTGTGCTGCCTCATCAGACCTTAAAAGCAGCCACAGTAGTTAAGGCCTCCAGCAGTGCCCAGGAATAAATACCTAGGGAAAAATCCAAGAAACAAAGGTAGAGTGCAATCCCCATAAATTATTCTCTTGAACTTGGAAGCCACCACTACCTTGGAGACATCATCCCATCAGGAGGTGGCATTCGATCCTTGGTGTTATAAGAAATGCAGACAACTGTGCATATTGACCTTCTCTCACCCTTTATGATTTTATACAGTCCCTTCTTTCCTCCCAAGCAACAGGCCCAGTAATTAGCACTCTTTAAAATACAGAAGGCAGTTCCCATCTTTCAAGCAAGCCCAGCATATGCCATCCCTTCCTCCTCCCTCTCCCCACACCACAACACTGCTGGGCCAACACAGCCACGGCCTTTTCGGGACCACCCTGTAAAAGGTATCAGCAGAGTGGTCTGTGGTAAAAATGTCCTGCCATCCAAACCCCTATATGGTGAGACTCCAATCTAGCAACTGTGGGGTTAAATCCTGGTTTACATGAACTAAAGTAGACATCAGTGTGTGTGTACCATTCCGGCTGAAGATTTCACAGCCTTTAAGGCTACGCTTATCCTTTTATCTGATTAGACCAGTCTGTGGACATCACGTGATAATAGATGCATGAGTTAAAGTGCTGCTTTAGTCTTTGAAAACCTTGTGATGTGGGGCTTTATTTCCCTTCAGTCCACCCAGGTCCTACTCTACTCATTTCCACAGAGGTCTTGAACCCCTACTTCACCAGTAACCCTCAAAACATGGGAGAGTACAAAGCTGTGAATAAAGATCTTGTTCATCACATACAGGTAACTAAACCAAACTTGATGCTTCATCTCTTCAAAGTTTGCCTCATCTGCTGGCAAAGTAAAAAAAAATTACTAAAGTCTTACCTCTTTCCAGGCCACTTTAATAACCCATTAGTAGAGAAATAACTGGTTTAAGGATATGCTTTTGTAAGGATGGATGTAAGAAGGAGCACATTAGATGGGGGGTGGGGGGTGAATTTATTCTGTTGCATTTTCTATTTCACCCATTTCCCAGCTTGTCCTTATCGCCACCAAGATTACATCAGTCTTTCCCCTACTAGGAATAGGGCTTGCTTTAGCTGGTAGTGCTCCAGTTAATGTTATCATTAACTCTAGAATTGCTAGAATTCCTTAGAAATCCTATGTGAGATGATATTATCTTATTTAGCCAATACTTTTAGAATATTTGTTTGTTTTCAGTCAGAATGAAATTTTCCGGCCGTTATGCTATCATCTGGTGCATTAGAGATGACCTCACCACCTCCGCTCCAGAAGACATCAGGACTGGCAAGGTCTACCCACAGGACAAATTACCTCCTCCTGGGCTGTGCTGGTGACCTGCCCAGCACAGCCATCACTGCTGTCATTGATGGTGCCACACCGTTCCCTCCCCATGGCAGAGCCAGCCGTAGAGATATCTGAGCAAGGTCAGCTCTCAGTTACGTGAGATTGTCCGATAATAAACGCAGAAGCCGCTTACACATTTGTTCTTGTGCTTAGTACTCCCCCACATTTTCTTTGCTCTATTTCTCTACTTAGAGGTATTTTACTGTATCCATTGCTATGTCACACCACAGAGAAAATCAATGTTTAGCAGTAGTCCTAAGAGCTGAAGCTCTTGAATATAAATCAAGAGTTAAACCTGCAGTAGGTACAAATTGATATATCTCCATTGATTCCTTTGGATATATGCCACTACTCTGGTTTTCATCAGGACATCTAGCAGGCAAACTTTCAGATTTGTTTTTTTTTAATACTAAGACATAGCAAAATAGTCCAGCTATAGATCTCTTCCATGGAACTGTCTTCATTTTGAAACACAGATTGTCAGCTTACTTTTAAAAAAATAATATAACAGCCTTTAAGTTCACTCACAGGTTACTTTTTTTTTTTTTTTTTTTTTGCTACTGAGGTTTTGGGTCATTGGGTTGTTTTTTATTTGTGGGATTTTTTTAGAAATCTCATCATCCATATATATCCACACCTTTCAAAAATCATTCTGTTGTTCTGAAGGAACTTGCTTTCAAAATAAAGAACTCATCCACATGTCCCATCCTGGTGCTGCAGTTGCTGGAGTGGAAATCAGAGCTGTAGCCAGTACACTTTAAATCTTTTTTTCACTTAACAGATTGCTTAGTTTACACAAATTGCATACTTGCTGGTTTCACCTGTCCAAATTGCAAAAACAAGCATCTACAAAAGAGCCAAAGTAAAATCCAAGCACACATTCAGAAGATGAATGGCACCAAAATGTAGCTGTTTGTGAATGGAGAGCATTTATACTTGCGTTCAGTGCAGAGTTATCAGTGTGACAGCTTCCTTTTGTTACTGTTATGTACTGGCTTCGATTACAAACCACCCCAGAGCTGAGGACAAAGAAAAACTTCCACATTTCCCAAATTACTTCTGGAACACATGAAGGTCTAAAGGGCAGATTCTGCTCCACACCCACCAGCCTTACACCAGTGGAGTGGCTGTATTGCAGGAAAGCAGGCTGGCCTGTGCAGGATTCACCGAGAGATTTTGAAGGAAACTTTTTGATAGTCAGGTTACGCCAGTTTACCTAAAATGCTACAGGGAAAGAAAAAAAAACCAAAACCAAATTCTGCTTATACTGGGTAAAAAATCTCCCAATTCAGCAGTTACAGGCTTGAGTGCTACAGGAGATCTTTTTAATAACAAGCATGTTTTTCTCCACTGGCTATACCTCCTGTATCTCTGTGCTCCCATGAAGCTGCATCTCCTCCCTAGTCTCAAAGGACCATGTGTCCTTCCTCTTTAGCCTCCACCACCTTGTTGCATCTATTCCTCTCCTGCTGTAACCGTGGCTACCAAAGCAGCTCCACAGCAGGCATGCGATCCGCACCCAGGGGAACATCACAGCTCTGGAACCCCTTCTGATACCACACATGCAGTTTCCTCAGTCCTGCTGCATTTTAATATATTTTTTTTTCCAATCTTTCCCCTCCCACCTTTCCCCAGGCTCTCTCCCTTCACACTTATTGCAAAACACCAGACTTTTCTACAATAAAGCAGGAAGAAAACTGAGTCCATCACTAAATGCAAGCACTGGCTTTATTCCTTCTGCCACTGGACCCCATGTGCGCCTTGCACTTCACACTCTCGTGTAATGGAGGGTTCAGGTGTTCCTGATGCTGCTGCCAGGCACTAAAAGCAGAGTGATACAAATGTGAGCTAAAAAGGATCCTTCGATCCCTAACTGCAATCACGGATAAAGCTGGGAATTCTCCAGCACACGCCGAGCAGCTGCTGCTACGAACAGGCTCCAGGGATGTACTTCGGTG
Organism: Astur gentilis; assembly: GCF_929443795.1. Lineage (NCBI taxonomy): Eukaryota > Metazoa > Chordata > Aves > Accipitriformes > Accipitridae > Astur > Astur gentilis. The sequence continues at coordinate 7,859,039 of NC_064898.1, forward strand.
CATTCCTGGCCTGACTCAGTGCCTCGCGCTAACTCAGTTTTCAACCACAGTCATTCTTGTACTGGCTCATTAGTATAGCACCGTAAAAATAAAATGTTTGGACAGTACTGAAACTTCCTCCTAGCTGCTGCTCTCGTTTGCATAGCAGGCTACTATTCTGTACGATGAGGTGGCAGTTGTTTCCATCCTATCGCTTCTCTGATTTTCCAGTCAGATTATGTTTCCATCTAATGCCCTTCGTACACCTCTAGTACAATTAACAGGGTGGTTACTTGATCTCTGAATAGCAAAAGTCATACTCAGCTCAGCAGGAGTTGAGTAAAAGAAGCATAAGGTCTTCTGGACTTGATCTTGTTAAATGACCTGCTAACTGAAAGAACATTGAATTTTAATATTAACAATGTTCCTACGTATTTTTCTTGCATTTTTATGTTTCTAGAAAAAATCATATTATTATATTGTAACAGTTAGGAAAATACATGTTTTCACGTGATTAACAACTTTGTAGGTATTTATGCACCTAAAGGGAATTAATTTGGTACATATTTTAATTTGGGTACTAACAAGCTTTTCAGCATTTAATGGAGTGAGTTTTATCTGCTCTTGACAGATATTTTTATGGAGTGTCACACATTTTTGTTTTCTTTCAGTTTCTGAATAAAATGGATGGGAAAAGACACAACTACTAGCAAGGCATTACAGTCCTCTCAACTATAAAACTCTCTGGCTTGTGAAAATGCTCAGCAAATGTGGATTCCTCCTTCTGGAACTTGCTCAGCAGCACACTTCCAAAATATGTTCATTCTCGTTAAAGCCACTGATTCTAGTCACTCCAGTGAAGGCCTTCTGTTTAAAAAATTAAGGAAAATTTATTCCTTCACCTTTATTTCATGTTTGCATTTCAGTTTTGGGTCTCAATGGCACCTTTGAAGCAACTGACGCTTTCCCAAATCACCTTTAAGCAGAGATCAACAAAACAGCTTCTTCAAACAGAAACGAAAATGTAGAGTTAGATGAGAACCTGTGTGGGAACCATGAATGTCTTCTGCAATACACAATCTTTTAGGACCAGTCCTCGGTGTTTTCCAAGCTGCATATAAGACTGAGAGCCTCTAGCCTAGGAAAAGATTTGACATACTAATTATTGTCGGCTATGTCTAAACTGGGGGATGCAGGAACACTTCCAAGCTGAGTTTGACCTTGTGGTTGCAATTTGACTTATATCAAGGTGAATCTAAGGTATGCACAAGCCACCCTGCCTGGATGTTTGATTGCCATACAAAGGACACCTGGGTGAGTATGTTGGAAGATACTCCCACCACCCTCCTCTGACCAGACCTGGACAACTGAGACCCAGGCCTTTGGGTCAGTCTATCCGTTCTTGATAAGGATTTCAGGCAATGTCCTCAATATCATCATGATATTAATCCTCCAAAGATGCTGCAGTGCAGTAAAACTTTTATTTTGCCATCCTTATTGGTCCAGAACAAAAGACATTTTACATTTTATCCATATTGTCTTGGGCAGTCCATATCTATAAATAAAGCAATGAAGATGCTTACAAAAAAAACAGTATTGAAAAAATTGGAAGCAAGTTGGTTTTCACAGTGACCAAAACCAGATTGTAAAGGAATTAACTGTATTTAAAAAGAGAAATATTGGTGAGAGTTCAAGTGAGATATGGTCTCAGTTTTTGGCCTGGACTGCTTTTGTTTTCAAATAATTGTGTTTGCTTCCCAGACCAGGTGAGGAATAGGAATGTGGAGAAGAGTGATCAAATTTCATCAGGAAAAGTACTGAGGAATAAAAGCAGCCATTACATTAATCCTCATCTTCAGACAAATTCTACTTCATGTCAGCAGTTGGTAAAGGGAGTGGGCAAAAGGTGACAACTGGGTAATCTGCCCTTTCCATGTCCTTAAGCCTCTTGAAAAATCCACTAACGCTGTCTCTGCAAAAGCTAGACTTTTAACCCTTCAGCTGATGTAGAGGAGTTACACTCTTTTTCATAAAAGGAGAAAACCATGCTTTCCCCACCTGGAAGCTGCCTTGGCACCCTGTTAGCATCCTGACGGCCATTTGTGTCAATGACTGCGCTAGGCCTCTCTTTTGACTTGCAGGTAAAAACTCTGAGTCTCTGGCCCAGAATCAATTCTTTTTTATCTTGGTGGGAAGATTTCTGTCAGACATCTTGGAAGCTAGGCACCTCATCCAAGCAGGTGGCCCAGCTATATGTGATGGGGTTCATCCCACCCCAACCTAAATATCTAACCTGGCTTAACTCCAGAGAGGCCTCCCTCTTCGTACTGACTACAGAGCAGGCTAGACCACTAGCTTAAACCAGACCTGCAGCTTTTAGACAGCTATTGCCAGATTAAATGTATCCCACCTCCCTGAATTGTGTGGTCTTTATACAGCCTCCAGCTGCTCTAGCTCCGTTTTGTCTCGAGTGTCCTGACTGCTGTATGTTGGGAGCAGGTTGTACTTATATTTTTTAAGCGGATGCCATGGCACTACAGACCAGTGTGGCAGCAGTAGCATCTGCCTATTGAACCATGCTTGAAGTGGTCCTGAGGCAATTTACAAATCCCTGTTCCCTTTTTAGGCTATTTTTATAAAAAAAATTACATCAGAGTAACTCTAAAACTTTCGTTAATATTACCTGACGTGTTTGGGTTACTCCTGACCTTTCGTAAAAGGAGCATAAAGCAAACAAATTTTTGAAAGACAAGTTCAGCAGAGCCTGTTTTCATGTAAGTCATATCTATAAAATCTCTACTAAAAACAGAGCACTCACTGACTTGAAAGCCATCTGATTCTTAAACAATATCCCAATCCAAACAAACTGATCTTTAAATTGGACCTTGTAATTCCTTTTGCAAAATCAGCCCTAACATTGAGGTACATCTGTTGAGCATGGAGTCAGATTATTTTTTCTGTGCAGGAGTATTCAGTAATTTTGCAGATGAACTCTGTAAGCCCTGATGCAATTTAAAAGCTGTGCACTGAATATGCTCTTTTCAGGCCCTGCCAAACTCCAGCTCACTGCAAGATTAACATATACATAGTGTTCAAGCCATAGGATACCTCTGAAAGGACACTTCAGCATAGTCCTTAGACCACAGTAGTGCCATAGGACACCTTCTAGTCACATCTAAGCCACATCAACCTTGCCCCCAATTAAGCACAAGTGAACGAAGACCGGAGAGGGAGGGGGCTAGTGACCTAGTTGTCTAGACCCTGCCCAGAGACAACAGAGGGAGACGAGCACTGCCCCGGGGTAACACATCTTGAATGGGACAGGATGGGATGGGAAGATCACCTTCACCTTCTGGAAGTGCCTCTTCACTGTTCCTTGTGCACGGACTGAAGACAACCATTTCAGGATAGACCTCTGACTTTTAGATGGCTAAAGTCTGTCAAGATGAAACCTATCCATCCCTGGACAGGAGAAGCTCACATTCCTGTTTTTTTCAGCCAGCTTGTTTGTCTTTGCCCTGAAATGAACTCCCATTAATCTCCGAGTAAGTCATGGCTGAGAAGTTGTCTGTGAATCTGCTTTTTCTCTTTACCACCTTTCAGCTCTCATTTACCAGCTTCCAGCTCAGCCCGGGTCTCCAGCCATGCCCATGTGTGTAGGCATGCTACCAGGCGTGCCAGCACTCTTGTCAAGATATGGAGCTCAGCCACCGAGCTGTGTAGACACAGCCTTTGGCATCTCGTTAAACAAAGGGCAAGAGAAACTTGATATTCATGGAATGGCCTTCCTTACTTATAAGAATATCTCAAGTGGTGCTTATTTTCTTGGGGTTTTCTTCCTGGGACGACTACTCGCTCTGTTTTTATTCACTCATGAGAAAGGGAAAAGAAATAAATGCCATAGTGATAGGACATGAAGAAGTGTATGTAATTTGGTGAAGACTGTCTGAGTGCTGAACTCAAGTACTACTGGAGCCATAACATTTACTAAGCTTTATATTCAGGGCAATACCCCAAGCTCTATTTTCTCTGTATTATGTTTGTCCTGACTATTAATAGCCTATATGACACCCGTATGACCAAATAAATCTGGCCACTGTGGAGGACCCCATGGAAGTGGCTTCGTTGTGCTGTGTGTGGGCTGAGTTTATGAGCAGGTTTTGAGGAAGCTGTTCAGGGGTTTCACCACCCTCCGGGGAAGCATCTCACACAGCAGCTTTTGGGGGAGGAGAGGAGAGGAGAGGAGAGGAGAGGAGAGGAGAGGAGAGGAGAGGAGAGGAGAGGAGAGGAGAGGAGAGGAGAGGAGAGGAGAGGAGAGGAGAGGAGAGGAGAGGAGAGGAGAGGAGAGGAGAGGAGAGGAGAGGAGAGGAGAGGAGAGGAGAGGGACCCCCTGGATGGTGGCAATACCTTTGGCTGCTGCCGACCCGGGGCCAGAGTGGGTCTGGGACCTCTGCAGTCCAGCCCTGGTGCCTAAAAGCCTTGTCCTGGGGGGCGAGGGGAAGCAGTCTCTACCCCTGAGTAAGAATTTAATTATTTGTTTGTAATTTTGCTTCATTCCATTTTGAAGCAGTGAAAGAGTAAGACAAGATGGTAAATAAAATCTGGAGTTGCTTATTCAGTTTTTAGTTCTTTTCAATTTGTCTCCTAAAAACTAAGGGCAAGTTAGTCTGTTAAGACTAAGGGCTTGGATCATTAGGCTTTTACAATTTTTTTTCTCATAGCAGCAGAGTAGATGCCAAAGTGTTAATAATATTCCTTGCTAAGGTTTGAAAATACCTATTTTTTCTGCAATTAAGTACGAAATTTTTTTCCATTTTACTTATAAAATTGGTAATCGAATTAAAAAACAGTCTGTTCTTTGCCTTCTCCCAAGAGACCTTAGCTAAGTACTACTTCAGATAGTGGCAAAACATACAAGTAACTTGCTAAAGGGACTATCCCAGCACTGAATTTACTGCAGAACAAACAAATGTGACATAAGCAAATAGGTGAACTCTTGAAAAGGGGCTGGGCAGGGCAAAGACTTGAGGGTTTTTTCATTGGTTTCTCTGGTTCAAAAGGCTTAATTTCTCAACAAAAAACTAGCAGTGAATGGCCAGGCAGTAGCAACTAGGCATGTTAACTAAACAAGCAATTTTAAACCATTCAATCAAGCTAGCCAAGGGGAGTGGATGAAAAAGGTATATTTAAAAGCCATTCCGTGCATTTGAAGTGTCTTTTTTCATTCCTCTGGTCTCCAGATTCCAGGACACGTCTTTGCATGTCACCTAAATCTAGATGAAATCTTAAAGACTGAAATTCTCTGCTGGGGGCTTAGGTGGAACTTGAGTGGTCATAAACCTTGAATGGGCTGCTACACCAGAGGAATTTCATTCAGAGAATTCCTTTGCCATTTTACTAAGTAAATTTTATTTACATTTTGTAACTGTATCTTCTTCCTCCTGCACTACCGAAACCTCTTAGCAGCTTTTCAGCACTGAATCTTCTGTATAATGTTCTTTTTAAAGCTTCCTGAAATTAACTCTTCACACTGTATATATTAGAGAACTAATATTGTACTAAAACTCTCTTTTGACTGTATGTTTTTCTAAGGGGTAGAAGAGTTCATTCTTCCTATGCCTCTCAATGGTATGTATCTCAAATCATCTATCATGTGCAGATCAGCAAGGTCGTCATCAGACTGAAGAAATAAGAGTTTTAAATTGCAGTCCTACCACCTGAGAAATACCCTGGCTTTAAGACTTAGCGGGGTGTTTGCATTCCTGTCGTGTAACCTTGTGCATCCATTTAAGGTTAAGGCTCTGTCTGAAATATGGCATTCTGCAGGATTAGCTATACAGATCACAGCATGGCTGATGTATGGATGAAGTGGCATTTTTGTTGCATTTCTTATGTTAGAGGATCACTCTGATGCTGGAATTTTGCCATCTAAAGTGTATTTTGTTGACAGTTCAGATGAGCAATGCTCATGTCCTCTAAGAATCAAGTTAAATTGTCAGTAGGTAAAGGCACAAGTATATGCCATGTTGATATTCTATGCGGATAGGCTTGGTTGGACTGGCTGCATTTCCCCAGTATGATCAGACTGTACTCACTAGCCATATAAATGTCAAGAAGAAATAAACTAATTTTGCAATGTGATCAAAAGGCAAGCATTTCCATGGCATGGTAATGTTCTATGAATTATAGCTTGCGTATGACTTACTTGAAAATTGCTACCTTCAGAGGTATTTTATATGGGAAATATATGAAGATATCATTTATAGATATTTCAGGTGAAATGTTTGAAAAATATGAATCCATGCACACGAATAGAACAAAATTAAAACAGGGGCTTCTGGAAATCCCCAATAAATGGGGTTCCCTCTCTGTATTAATTTTTCTGTGTATTCTGGAGCAGGTTTCTAAAGGCTGCCACAACCAGCAGGCTCAGCAGTAGCCATAGTTAAGCCCACTCAGGTAGAGAATTATGCCATGTTCAAATAGGTTCAAATACATTCTGTCCAGCTCCGTTCTTGGCATCTGGCATCCCGAGAGACATTCATACTGGTCCTTTTTGAGGTTTCCTTTTCATTCTTCAGTCTCATACTTTTAATGCTCTTGTAACTCTCTGCCTTTTCCAGACTCAAGAAAAAGCATCTCTTGAATTTGGCAGAAGAGACTAGAAACCTGTAGTTGCTTTTACTGCAGAATGTTTTCTGTAGTTCTAGCAAGGAGCAGGCAGTATAAAACTATATCAGCAAATCTGTTCTGTTTCAAACTGAGTCTGTCTTTTCTTTCTCTTCATGATATTCAGATGTATTTAAACACCTTATGGTTAATCAAAAGGTTTTTCTCCGTGATTCAAACAATAAAATCTTTTTTTCCTAAATTCAACAGAGGCTATATACTGGACATATATGCTGCTTGTATATTTAAGCAGTATGTCCTTAATCCAACCATCACACAAGACCCAATACAAAAGTAGATGCCACTAAAAATCAACACCTGCTAAACATTACTTCATTACATAAACTGAGAGACAATTTTTACCAGCCAAAGGGCTCAAATATGCTACGTAGTGTAATAACTGATGGCAAATATTTATAAAAACAATCCTAAGCACAGGACATATCTGTAATATTTCCTCTTTACCCTTTTTCTTTCCTTTATCTCTGGTCTCCCACTGTCCCAAACACCTCCATTCACTCCTCATGGATTTCAAGATCCTGTTCTAACCTGCTTCCTTTGCACTTTTTGAAGGGGGTTGAATTTCACCCACTTCATATTGCATGCTTTGACACTTGGGTTCTACAATAGATGATGGAAAGTAGGCAAGGCATATTCACAGATCCTGAAACAAAAGAAAGCGGTAAAAGACATTAGAATTGTAAAACATGGCAAGAAAAACACATTATTCCCCAAGGGGAAGGAACTATTGTTTTTATCTTTGTGTGGAAGAAGGTGAAGCTGCAGTCACCTAACACATTGGTAAGATTAAAGGCTGCTGATATTACTCTTTGGCAGCATTCCGAAGGTGAAAAAGGCACACAACAGTCATATGAGGAATACAGAAAGGTGGCAATAAAAACATCTGCATAGTTGCCACCCTAGCTTGGAAGCCTACTGGCAAAATACAGAAGTTTTTTTTTACACTAGGTAACTCTTGAGCTATATTCTGCTCAGCTATACCTTTGCAAATCCTGTCACTGAGATAGCTGCTAATCTTTTGCACTCCTGTAAGCCAAACTGGAACCCACAAATGTGTATTCACAGCTTTACCTAAATAAGAACTAGTAAACTCACCCAAAAATAAGATAGAAGCCAAAAGCCATTGTTCAAACTTTTGGGGCATAACCAGCCACAAGAAATATTCTCAAGATTTTGTTCTGATTTTTATGTTAAGCCACACAGAAATAAAGAAATTATAAAGATATATTAGGTAAAAGTGATCATATTGCAAAAGGAGAATAAACCAAAACATGTTTGTAAAATATTGGTTTTATTGTGCTACTTTTTTAATATCTAAAAATAAAGCCTTGTTTATTCAGTTTTGATGATAACATTGACTCATCTACCACGCAGCAAACCAAAGATTTCTCTATTGTGTTTGTTTTGCAGAAGTAACTTGCAAAACAAGAAGTCCTTTTAGTGACAATAATATTTTATAATCGCAGAAGGGCTGTCATTTTTTGGATTGGGAACATAAAATAGCACTTTATGTTTACCATGTTCATACTCATAAATGTAAGTACCCTGGAGTGGAAGACTTGAAAGGCTTTACATATAAGCTGCCTCATATGGCATTGCATGTGTTCCCTCATTTGATATAAATAGCTTCTGCTTTCCCCTGGGTTGTTCTTTCCTCTACTTGGCTTCACCCCTTCTGAGGTCAGATGTATTGTGCTGATCTCTGCATGATGAGGGAGGTCAGCCATGGCCATTTGGAGATGCAGAAGCTGGCTCTGTGCATGAATCACGCTGTAAAGAAGAAGACAGTCTGTCCCTCAGCTTTTATTCAAAATTCTCACTGACTTCAGTGAAGCTTCTTGTTAACAGCAGACACTTTAGAAAAATGCAAGTGGACTAATCCTGTGGCTTCTATTGAGACTGTATGTCCTTAAGACAGTGAGAGAAATATGTCCCCGAGGTGCCTGATGATATGCTTTAGCTGTATAGCCCTGCAACTCCAAACATTTCAGAGTAGTAATAGGGTTTTTTTAATTTCTCCTGATTTCCTGGGAGAACAGCTGCAGAAGCAGATGAACTGAGCTAATAGAAAGAAGATGATTAGACTCCTTCAACCTCTCCCAAGCCAAGCCTTTCTCAAACCAAAATGGCCGGCCAGCCATAAATAAAAGTTGCATGTCTGTAACTGTATAGCATTTGTCCCACGATGTGGGATGACACATGGGAAAGGCCAAGTACACTGAAATCAGAGGAAAGGTTTGAAGGTACGGTTAACCTGAGACCAGGAGAGCTGGTTTCGGTTCCTGGCTTTGCCACAGGCTTTTTCTGTGACATCAGATAAATCACTCAATTTCCCTGTGCTCCAGTTCCTAGACATTATCATCAGGATAAGGCATGGGGAGGTTCACAAGGACAGGGGGTGAGCACAACACCGGCTGCGGTCTCCCATTAGCATATTGTCACCCTGCAGCTCACACACCCGGCAGGTAACACCGCACTTGAGTCAAGCTCTGCTGCTTTTTCTCCTGCCCTCTGCTTGCCTGGCTCCCCCAGCAGCAGGTCCACCTGGGCAGCAGTCAGCCCTTCCCACATGCAGTGCCAAGGCAAGGTCTGGCAGGCACCCTCGTGCCGTAAGCAGCCAAGAGGACCTGCACGGGGTCCCATCTGAAGGCTACACCATGACATGCCTGCCCTGCTCCTGTAGGCACACACAAGGGCCATGTGTGAATTTAGGGACGTAATGAACCACTGAGCAAATGCATACGCTCAGGGTGGCTATAGCAGAGTCCGCTACACAGAGTAGCGCAGCGAAACAGGTTCTCTAGGTTTGGCTGATGTCACTACACGAGGACCATTGCATCAGTGTCGTTAGTTGTTAGCACCAGGCAGGCACCTCTCTTCTCCCGGCTCAATGTTCCAGCTCAGAAAATAGGTGTGGGGGTGTGAAACGGGCAGTTGAATCCTACAGTGACAGCAGCTACCCCAAGCTTTGCAGGTTTGAAGAGGCATCGGCCAAAACACCTTCCTTAGGAAAACTGCAGCCCTGAGTGCTTAGAAGAGGAGAATGCATGCACACCCTCAATGCAGGGGAGGGGGCTTGCCTTGCAGCCTACGCAGCACCTGCAAATACATGGGAGTGAAATTCAATTGTTGAACACCACAATCGTCTCACTTATTCAGTTGGAAAACCAGCCTTCAGACTAATCCTCCTTAGAGACTAGTTACAAGGAAAGTTTCACCTTGTAATGTTGTCATTTTGGTTATGCACATGAAGACAAAAAAAGGAACAGCTTGATTTGAAGTGTTCAGCACCTGCAGCTCCTATTGACTTCAGTGGGATTCCTGACTGCTTGACACTTCTGAAAATGAGATTGATCATTTCACAGCAGAAAAGGATTCTTTTTTTCTTCTTTGTAACCAGCATTTGTGTATAAATCATATACAAACTAGGAAAAAAAAGCTCTAAGGCTGAAATCATGCAGATAATTTTCAGCCAAAAACTGTAGTTACCAGCTTATAAATACACCGGTATTTGTAGGAGTCCCCACTTACGCTGCAATATGATGTTCCACTGCAGTACAAAAATAGAAATGATACCAGTATGATTATTACTATAAGAAGCTATTGTAGCTGTAGTAAGTGATTACAACAGTTAGCAGATTGTTAAAGACTCATTTTAACTTTACCTCCTCTCTAGTTCCTCCGGGATTTTTTGTTTTGTTATTCTTTCAAGTAAGTACAAACTGTTTTTTGCCTTTTACAGGCCCTAATGTTCAACTCCATTTTTATATCTCTCAAAAACAGCAACTTCTGATTTAAATGGCTCTGAGCAGGCATTCATAATTGAATTCCACTACAATTTTTGAATAAAACCACAGATAGGCTGTTTGTTTTTTCAAGCTAAAATTAGTTATAGCCATCAATACAAATGGTCTGCATACATGCAGGTTTGTGTGGTGGGCTGCCCACAGCACCCGCATGGTGCCAGATACAAACTTAAACTAGTAATTTGGAAGGATTTCAACATCCACCTTCCCGATTTCCCTGTCTAGGGGCTTTCTGAGTAATTGCCTGGCTCTTGCTGGAGGCCACCAGTGCATTAGCTAGTATCAACATTGAGCTTTGGAAAAGTGTGGCTACCTGTATTTAGTGCCTGTATTCCATGAGTTGTGAAAGGGTGACAGGGCTCATGGTAGGGAAGAAGAAGCAGTTGCCACACACCTTGCCATCAGGGAGGCTTTGCAACTGCTCCAGGGGATGATCTCAAGAAAACTGGGAAAAAACTAGAGGAAGCTGTCATAAGATGTATGCAAGTTTTATCCGAAATGCTACCTTCAGAAAGCAGTTTTCAATACTGCTCTATCAAAATGAAAGGACATCCTAAAGCAAGGTCTGCTACTGTTCCACGTTTTTGTGAGAGAGGTGGGCAACTCAGTATAATGTGTGTTTGAGTTTGCAGATGATATCAAACTGACAGAGGCTGCACGTCTGTTAAAGGATAAGCATTCAAAAGTATCTTGAAAAATACAAGGAAAAAGTAGTCTTAAAAGAATAGAGTGCAGTTTGAGAAGGTACAAAGTTATAGAGTTAGGGAGCAATAGAAAATCCCTCGAGTATGAAAGTCTGATGGGCGATGGCAGTTTAGACAAAAATTCCTCTGAAGAATATCTGTAGCCTACAGTAGGTCATAAGGTGAACGCTAGTGAACAGTATCATGCTGATGTAAAAAAATAAATACACTGAAACACATTGTTGAATTATATGCAAAACCTTAATTAATTTTCCTGCAGTCCTCAGAAAAAACTAAATGGGAATGTTCTGTATAGTTGTCAGCCATAAAGTTCAAGGAAAACACGAAGCAGTGGAAAGACCTCAAAGGAAAGCAACGAGAATCCCCAGAGGCACACAGTCTCTGAGGGACAGTTGAAGGAAATCGGGCTGTTTAGGGAGGAGAAATCTGGAGGGAGATCTAATAACGATCTTCAAAACCAAAAAGATAATTGCAAAGAAGAAGAAAATAGATTGATTTCCTTGTCCAACATGGAAAAATAAGAAAGAAAAGCCAACAAAAGTCAGATAAAAGGCTGGGAAGATCTTTCTAGTGAGAAAGTTGCTTAAGTCAAGGAACAGACTGTCCTGGACACAGGTGTGGGATCTCCACCACTGAAATGGCTGGGAGGAGGCTGGACAGACATTTTCTAGGAATAACGCAGATCCTGCCCTTGGGTGAGGAAGAGCACTCTCCCTTGTGTTCTCCATGGTTTCTGTGGATGCCCAAGGCATTCTCAGCCAGCTGACAATGCACAGGTAAGAGTTAGAACCTCAGCTTCCAATGACTTTTAGTTGTATGTTGCTCTCGAAAACTTGACAGCAACTCCTAAAACTACACCCTACTGCAAGTCTATGAACTGCTTGATATTCCACTCCCTCTAGTGTGGACTTCTTCATTCACTGTGACTTCTCAATGCAGTTGTGGTACAAATGTCCCTGAAAAATATATTTGGGGTTGACTCCGAAGATCCTTAATAAAATAAGCCCATATGTTTGGACGGATCCATGGAGCAAGCCTTGGGCTAGTATCTTCCTTCATGATTAGGTAACTTGATCAATATGACTTTATTATATCTAGTTTTTAACACGATAATTGAAAGCACAGCTCCTTGGATGGATGAATGGATGCGTGGTTGCCCTAACAGACTATTCATAACTTCTTATAAAAAATTTAGGTGGAAAAAAGTTCTGGGAACTCAAATGCCTTCAGACTGAAGGCATCACACAAAAGAGAGCAAAAGCTGGAAAATGAACTGCACAAGGAGAAGATAACTTAGACCCACTTCACCACTTCTGCTGTGAGAGAAACTAAGCATAGACTGGCATGAAAATCCTCCTACATCAAGGACACCAGGGCCAGGGTGCAGCCAGGGGGAGAAAGGAGAGTAAAGAGAGCCAACATTGCCAGTGGGAAGACAAGAGCACATGAAAATTGAAATTAGGCCAGTGCCATTTATTATTGACATGTTTCCTTTTAAAAAATACCACCTTCTTATTTGGAAAGAGCCTGAGAGTGAACAGTAGTGCTTATGGCCCTGGGGCTGGGAGGATGAGAAGGTGGGGAAGGGAACAGAGCTGGGGAGGTGGGACAAAGTCCTCAACAGGGATGTGGGTGAGAGAGGGTCACAACTGTGGCTGGGGGAGGCACACACACCTCCCGAGGCGTGATGGCAGTGTCCAGCCTCCATCACTGTCACTAAGCAGTGAGAGTGCAAAATAAAATTAATTCATCGACCTAATTTTCTCCTAGCAGCTGATACACTGCTCACTAGGAGAGTGTGCTGAGTTCTTATGTACTTACATAAGCATTTATAAAGACTGGTATCTAAATTCTTACGAAGAGGCAATTTTGTTTCCAGGCAGGAAAGGGCAGATAACTATTAAACTGATAAGCTATAAGCAAGTTTTCATGAAAATGTCCTCATACGAGTGGAGCAATGCTTGCAAGATACACACCGCATCTATTAGCAGATGGTGGTCCTGCTGGGGAGGGGCTCAATTCTCTGATCAGTCAGTAAAAATGTCCATTTCTTATCCTAAACTGATATAAAGATGGGACCATGTGAGCACAAACATCAAAAAATCCTGTGCTGCCATGCGTGTTATTTGCTTTGAATTTCTTGTGAGAATATAGCTAAATTCCCATAGAGGTATAAGCTCTTACCCTTTTGGACTTGTGCAGTAAGGAAGGACATGCTGACATGATGTGCACCTTCTGCCCAGGGCAGGGGAATACACCTATTCCGACTTCAGTTCATTGGCCGCTCCCAGCACAGCAAGCCATCTCCTATCAGCTCTGACTCGGTTTGGGAAGGAGTTTTGGGAAAGTTTTCCTACAAGACCTCTTAGAAGGCATTAACCAGTATAACCCGCAGCAGGTACATCTCAAAGGTCCCACTTGGCGTTCGATCCACAGAGGCACAGTCCTGGAACAGCAGGTAGAGTCATGGGGCAAATGGGAGCGGTGGGTATCTAACACCCCCATGAGCTGTGTCCCAGTAGGGAAGAACAAACGCCCTGAGGGCCCCAAGCTGCCCCCCCACCTCAACCCCCTTAGCAAATATACTTCTGCCCGCTTCAACCCTGCATCTTTGCCGTTCAGCTCCCTCGTGACAACCTGGAGAGCCACAGTGCAGGTAGGCGGCCGCAGGAGTGCCAGGTGGGACCCCTTTGCTTGGGGCACCTCAGTCACCCCATGAGCACTGCTTGAGGGCCACCTTGGTGGACTGGACACCAAGGGCATGAGCTCTTTCAGTCCCCAGCTACGGCTTGTCAGCTCCAAGGCAACAGCTCGTGGTTTTAGCTCTGGCGTTCCCCTTGTACATCAGAAGAGACAAAACCCTGTGTTATAGGTGTTATTCCCCTCTGGCTCATTAAAGAAGACCCCACACAGATTCACTTTATGCTCAAAAGCTTTTAGAAAACACAGAAACCTCTAAAATTCCATATGAAATTACCTTCTTTGGTACTTCATGGTAGCATAAGTGAATTTTATTGGTAGTTCCATTAATGAGGTTACTATCACGTTATTTTGTTAATTGTCTCCAAAAGACTTGCTCAGATAATGCAAAAAAAATGAATTAGCCAAGATCATTATCAAGATCATAACATGTATTCTTACCTGTTTCTGTCCATCCATAATATTAACTATCCACAACTACTCAAGTTTCTCCTGGTTGTTCTCATGACACTTTGATGAACACCATGCTGTATAAGATGCACGAGCTGTTCAGCTACAGGACGTGTTTTGAGGGCACACTACTTGTTATGCTGCAGTTTGAAGTGTTCCCATGATCCTGTCTGGCTGCAGAAGAGAATCAGTTGATATCGTTAATCTATACTCAGCTGTCCAATGTTGGGTGCATTAGTGCTGGGTAACAAATAATGCCCAAATAGCCTATTAACAGAAGCCATTAATAACTAATTGGAGATCAGAATCGGTTCGTAGATCATTCATAGGTACAAATAAGGCCTATATTTGAAGTTGCTAGCATTTATAACAGATAATGTAAGTTCCATTCTCAGCCACTTTCCACAGACTCTGGAGTCCCACTGATTCCCAGCTCAGTGTCTTTTGTTTTCCATTTTTGGTATGAGCCACAGGAAAAGGGTGTTTATGTGAAATAAGGCACCAAATGGTTAAAATCTAAATTGTTCTCTGTCCTGTAGTGAATATTAAGTGGTGGCTAACTTTCAAAGGCTGTAAACAAAATACTCCATACTGCATGAACTGCTCTGCAAAATGCCATTTATGCAAAAAAAGGATGATGCTGCTGTTAGATCAGTTTTTTACAGAGTCCTCCAGTCGTTCTCCCTCCCCTTTCAAATGCAAAGCATGTAATTCCTGAAAGTCAGCTAAGACACCAAGAGACATGACCCTTTGGTAAACTCCCAAAGCGCTATATGGGGAAAGTACTTATACCTGAACATCCAAACCTGGCAAATCTGTGAGTAAACTGTGAACTCTGACTCGGGGAAGCTTCATACTGTATTAATGTAATGTGATGTGATATAGTACAGAAATTTAATGAGCTTCTACTGGAAACAGAGGAACCTCCATTTAATCCTGGGTTGAGTAGGTTGCCTGTCCTGCCATATATCTCACCCAGCAGCCACAGTCTGAAGAGAGGCAGTAGCAAATACATCAGAGGCAGGTACAGTTAGTCTTATTATAAGTAGCTAGAAGCAAAACACCAAAGAGAAAATTTCTTCCTAGCCCAAACCCTATTTGTATAACTTTAAAGACTTTAAAACACCTGAAATGCAGAGACCATAGTAATGGGGAAATACATTCCTTGTATGATAGTTTTTAAGCATTTAATATTATGCAAAGATGCCAACATTCTAGGATTATTTTTACAAGTATTTAGAGGTGATTACTACTTACTAGAGTCTGCAGGATTTTTCCGCAAGGGGATCTTTGGCTGAGAAAATTAACTCCAAAGTCCATAGTTTGTAACAAACGATTAAACAAACCAGTGCAATGGCACTGTGAGATTGGTGTTGGCATTAGGATCATCACTGGTAAATCCAACTTTAACATGGTGGAAACTTCTTAAAGAAAGCAGATTGACTTGATGATTTTACAAATATTTGCATAAAAATGAACATCACTACTGAGAAAATTGTTTAGCTAATTTATTACAACTTGTAAAATCCTTTAGGTATTAAAATGTAAATATTTACCTAGCCAGAAGTGCTTTTCCTAAGTCTCTCTTCAGACAAAAACAACTTATACAGCTATTGTTTGTTATATAAAAATAGAAAGCACATTGGAACATTCAGCAAACTGCTCTCAGTTACCCCTGTGACGCTCAGTAGGTTTAGCATAAAACCTTCAGACAGGAGCTGGCAGGAGATATTTCATTGCATTTGTGTGACATTCTTTAACTGGTTTTCATACACTCCAATTTCATGTAAATATATCCATGTAGAGCTAATGCTGCGGTACAGGTAAATGCTTTAGACTCTGCAAAGATTAAAGAGATACCGTTAACCTCACTCTTGCCTTTAGCTGGAATATTTCCTGAATTTTTTGAAGCTTTTATGTATTTTTTCTATAATTTAAGAGCAAAAATAATTAAAACGGCTCTTTTTCTGGCAACTCCTTGTCATTTGAATGCTAGAAGCCACAAACATATTATAGGAACCGAGTAGCCTTGACATTGTGATACTAAGAGTCTTAAAATAAAGGAGAAAGGAATAAAATAACCCCTTGAACCTCATTTCAATTCAAAAGAGAAAAAAAAAATCCCAGGCTTGTTAACATAAATAGTATGTGCAAATATGCATAAGACAACAGCCCCTTGGTAACATTTTTCCCACAGGAGGGAATTCCAGCAAAATTGTAGGCTATGTGCAGATACTTTATTTTCTAAACAAAAATTGCATTATGCCAAAAGACATATACATTTCAACTACTATTAGAGTGTAATTAAATTATGTTAGTTATCTTTGTTTGTAATACAAGGAACAAGATTTCTGTTGAAAGCACAAGGCGCTCCTAAGTTAATATCCTTTCATCTCACTAAGTGTCACACTGTAGGTGGTCTGCAGTGCTTTCTTTATACAGAACTTTTCACAGGATTTGCTTGATTCAATGCTACTTTTTAGCTTTTGGGTCAAGTGAAAAAAATAGCAGGAAAGCCACAAGAGGACAAATTCGCCTTTCACTTACACCGTGTAAGTCCTGTTGAATGGGGAAAGCAGGACAAAGACTGAATACTGTGCCTTTGACATAAGGAGAAATACAAATATTTCATGAACAGGGCAACAAATGTCTTTGAAATTTGCAACAAAGTAACAATTTCAGTAAAACTGCAGAGCCCATTATTTCCTATTCATTGAAAACATATGTTGATGCTGTTGCACATCAGAAACAATCAGAAGTCATTTTATTTCTTATTTCAAAGACTAAAACAGTAGCTTATTTTTTAATACATAACCAATTGTTACAAAACATCTGGTGAGCTGTACCTTTCATAGTTTATAGACAAATTCTTTCTTTAAAGGCAAATTGGAAAATTTTATGCTTTCTTTTCCCTATAAATGTAGTATTTCCTCAGCCCCTGTAGAACTCCTTTGCCTTGCTTACTCACTATTTCCATGCCGCTGGTGGATGTGGATATTGTGTATATGTCTTTAAAAAGAAAAGGCAGATTTTCTAGGACAAACTCTTCATCTCCCCCTCTTCACTTCCCACTTCCCTGCTTTCATTGCACCTCTCTGTGTCACATTTTTCTCCCTCAGTTCATCGCCCAGGATGCCACGCAGAAGCCTCGCCGGCTTGCGCTGTACGGCTACTAGCACAAAGTCTTCCATGCATAAAGAAGAAAACTAATGCCAAACAATTCCACTGTGAAATGTGCAATCACTTTTCTTTAAGGAAGGGCCACTAAATTTTATGTACTCCAAGGTCATAAATGCTAGGACATGTTACCCAGGTCTCTCTTATGGTATTAAATCTTAGAAGCTGTCTGCAATGTTGCATTTGCCTCCTAAATCTCATCCTAGAGCCAAGGATTCTCATATCTGATGACCCTACCGCAATTTCAAAACTTACCTGCTGACTCACTGACATGCAGAATTTGAGTTTCCTGGAGGTTTACATAACGCACTGAGGCCAGATGTGCTGAAGTAGCAGCCTCCGAACACGCAGAGCAACCTTTTTGATTGCTAATGATGCCACTAAACTAGATTATCAAGGAATAATCCAAGGCGCCCAGCCATGTCTTTACAATTGCCAAGGCCAGAAGGGCCAGGAGGTATGAAATGTCAGGTCTCTGCTGACGAGAGGAGCTGCCATTGCAGGGTACTGCAGTGCTGCAGGGACACCTCGTCAGAAAGCAGCATGCAGGGAGCAAGGGAGAGAGGACACACTGTACAGCATCAATCTGACCGGTAACCCGGAAAAGAGTAGAGGAAAACAGATCCACGAAGTGAAAAGTATGGGCTCGGTAATCATCCAGTAGCAGAAAGAAAAAAATCCTGAAGAGAGAAAGATGTTAAAAATTATTCCGAAACAGGAAAGTGCAAATGGCACCAAATCCACGTTTAGTTGTAACATGAGCAACAACCAGAGGATGTGGTTTTAGCAAAGACAGACGTTACGTAGAAGGATGAGGCAATGGTTATCTAAATACAGCAAAAGAACTTATGTTTCCCGAAGGCCCAACGTACACCAAGTTGCGCCATAACCCAAAACTTTAGTAATCAGCTCAGATATGAAAGAGCTCTACTATTGACAATTTTCTCTTGGTACCATCTGAAACAGGTACACGTCAAAAAATATTAATTACACATGAGGGAAAGCAGCAATGTAATCTAGAATCCATGGGCATATCACAGCTCATAACAATATAGGTAAATATGCGGTTTGCAGGAAAATGTGTTTGATAGATTTGAATGTGAAAACAAGGAACATGAAAAATAACAGGAAATTATGTTATAGGTACCTTAAAATAAGAGGAAGACCTTGGAAGTGGTGGTTCAGCAGAGAAGGAAAGCATTCAACAGATGATGCCAAGAAAGGCCAAGTATTTCATGCCTTTTTGCTTTCTGTTGTTACTAAAATGGCAGATGACACAACTACAACAATTGACAAAGGTAAAAAAAAATTGCTAAAATAAGGAATGAAAAGTACCTAGATAACTTGTAAATCAAAGGGCCCTGTGAAAGTCACCAAAAGATGTCTGGAAAACTGGTTCATACAATTTCTGAGACATTATCAGTTATCTTTGGAAAGCTGTAGAGGACTGGTGACATTCCAGGTGACTGGAAAAGGACAAACACGGTGCTTATTTTTCAAACAGATGCAAAAGGGCAGCTTGGAAATAATGGGCCAATTCAGCTGTAAGTCGCCTTACAGTAATGGAACAAATAATTTCCTAAAAATACACCAAAGAAAGAAAAACAGAAGAGAGAGGGAGAGAGAGAGAGAGAGAAAATGGTAGCAGCAGACGAGTATTTGTAAACTTCCAACCTTACAAAATTAATTTAATTTCCTGCAATAGGCAAACCTGTTTTTCAGATGAGGGGAGGAGTGTGGGGAAAGAAGACAAATAGTAAATGTCATACAGCTTAATATGTTTAACATATAGCTCGACATTAGTAAAGCTTTTGACACTACCTAATATGACATTCTCATAAGTAAGCTCAAAGTGCTCTGCTCAAAGTGCTCTACTCTAAGTGCTATAGTTCACAACCAAATGTAGAAACAGACACAGAGCAATTTTCAGTGGTTCACTGCCAAAAAAAAGAGGTGTATTGAATATGGTCTAGGACTGTCAAATATCTTCCTGAATGACTTGGATGATGGAGTAAACATACATTGCTATATATACATATATACACAAGAGAGATGCAGGTACATTGATATATTAATATCTATAATGTGTATCTGAATAAAACTGCAGGTAACAACAGTTACAAAGAACTGGAAGCTCAATTAGGGAGGGGACTAAAGTCCAGAATGATTTTTTCAAAAACTTGATACAGATCGCAAAAGATTAGGATGTGATTAAATAAGGACAACTACAAAATTTTATAGGTAGGTAGAAATAACCAATTACATAAGTACAAATAGAGAATGAAAGGAAAGCATGGTTACAGGAAAGCAAAAGTGGACCATGAGTCACCCTGCTGAATTTCTGCCAAAACCCAAACCTCACTCTGGATGTACTGGCAGAAGGGGTCACTCCAAGGCATCTGAAGTCGTTCTCCCACCCTTCTTGGAACTGGAAAGACATCAGGCAGTCTGAGTTTGTGTCCAGTTTGGGGCACCACTTTTCAAGGAAAACATGAGCTTTTGGGTAGATTATGATCGGAGATCTGTCCACAAAAATGGAAGAATTGGTGCTATTTTATCTGAGGGAAGACATGAGACACCATAAATTTTGGCAGAGGAAATTCTGAAAAAAAATCTAATGTTGCAGATCATTAATAACTACAGGAGATTACTTTGGAAGGATGCACTATCCTATCACTGAAATTACTCAACTTGTTGGACAAGTATCTGCAAGAAAAATTTAAGCGAATTGGTGCTGACTTTAAGCAAGGGAATGGACTAACTGACTTGCTGACATCCGTTCCAACCCTACTGCCTGGGATTTTGTACCAGGGTTTGACGTGGAATTGATATCATCTGCCTTATCTGTGAGTAAGTGTCTGATCTTGCCTGACTGTTAATTGTCCCATTTCTTGTTTTGCTAAAACCTGGGCAATTTTTTCTCTGGTATGTCCATATACCATGTAGACAACCTTATAGACTGCCTTGTTCATGGAAGAGTTACATCTTTACTGACTTTTTCAACCCTTTCCAAAAGAAGTCTGAAAAACAAACTACATAATCCAAAGCATCCCCTGCTGGGCCCATGAACATCTATCTGGTCCTCAGCCTTCAGAAAGGAAGGCAGCCAGTTGTCTGGTGTGCTCTGAAAGTGGCTGATGGCTCCATGGTCAGTGCTTACCATTACCCCATTTCACTCTCACATTCTCCTTGCCTGCGTTTGTCCACCAGCTCCGCTCCTGTCCAACATGCAATGAGTTCTCTGGGATTAAGCTGCCTTTTCTTCTTTTTGTTCACACAGTGGCTAGCAGGATGACTCCTGAGAGAAATTCCCAGGTGCTACAATTAATTCATCGTTATTGATTGTAGTAGTATTAATATTTTCTGTTTACAGTTACGTGTAGTAATTACATACATTCTTACTTTCAGTTTGTACAAAATACACATTTTGAGAGCGAGAGGTGATATTTAATCTTTTCTAAATAACCTATTTTCAAGATTATTTCAGATTTTCAGATATGAAATATCGTTTTCCTTCTACATGAAGCACGACATTGATTTGGGGAAGGCAGAGGTAAGGGAAGGGACAAGGCTTAGGTCATTTGTTGTCATTCTTAAGTCTTCAGTGAACTCTTCTAGGTAAGTCTTACTCTACTTGTTATTCTTATAGCAGACAGATAATAATTCTTATCTTGCATCCACCTGCTTATCTACCACATTACAGAGGGGTCCTGCCCACATATAATCTACTGGTTAAATGCCAGTTTAATTCTTCTATGCTGTAGGCCACAAGAAATGTGTTCAAAGGACAGCCCCTCATATACACACCACAGTATAAACAATTTAATGAAAGAGAATTTTTTGTAGGAGGAAAAAAAGTTCCTTTGCTTTGAAAATAATGAATAAGCTCTCATTGAAATGAACCCTTTATGTATATCTTTATGTTTCTGATCTGGCAGCTTTGAAGAGCTGATATCATCAGTTTTAGAACCTGGAGTCTGGCCACTATTCTCTGAAACATGCTTTACAACAGAAAAGACCGTTTGAAAGCAAGTAAAACAATACAGAGAAAAAAATTCAGGTACTTTTCAAAACTTGCAAATTTTTATTACTATGCAACATTTTTCCTAACGTATGAACCATTCTGTGTCTCTCACTTACCCATACCACTGCACTGTCACTTTGCCACTGCATTTAGGATGCTAGAGCTAGCAATGGCAGAGTTTAACTGCAATTTTACTTTTCCATTGGAAACTGTTTCTGTAATTCCCACTTCATGATGCTGTGCAGTTGTTCTTGCCAGTTTACACTGCATCATCCCAAGCAAGTAGATATTTCTTCAGTTTGTAAGCACACTGGTGTAAGTCTGACTGCACTGAAACCAAAAGCAAACTCGCATGTGGGCTTCAGCGGAGATGGGAAACTTGCTCTAATAGTGCTCATCCTTCACAAAGCACTTGTCACAAAAGTCACCTCACTTCATAAATTTACCTCTTTTCTACAGACAGAGGAACTGAGGCAGAGGCCATAAGGCTCAGCAAGCCTCAAAGGTTGACCACTGAATTCAGCGGGAGCAAAGACGGTGCTTTTGAATCCTTTCCTCCCTTGACCCACACAGTTTACTCACCCAAAGCCGCAGCGAGAATCAGAGCTGGAGTCAGGATTAAAGTACATGGTGTTTCTGCACACAGACTGTAAGCCATGACTGACTACATGCACCCGGAGGGCAGCGTTTCAGATTTTGAGCCGCAGCACTCTCCAGCCCACCACTGGTGCTGATGGTCCCTGCTGGTCCCTGGCTGGGCTGAGGAGAACCAGCCTGACCCCCCCGCAGACTCCCAGTGCTCCTCCTCCTGTGGGAGCTCACCCTCCTACCACCACAGGGCTCCCAGGCACCCGTCGCTCCAAAACTGCCCCAGATGGAACTGGGGTCTCTAAACATAAGAGTAGGTTTAAACCACCCAAAAATGCACCACAAACTGAGCTGCCACAAAAGTTTAAACCATCCAAGTGTTAATAGGCTTTTTCCTTATAATGAAAAATTCAGAACCAATTTCATTCTCCTTTTATAATCATTTCACAGGCTTCCAAAAGAGCAGAATCTGTATCAAAATGTCCTCTGGATGCTCTTGCAACAGATGCTCATTTTGAGGGTCCCAAGTCCTGAAAGGCACAGCTCCTTTTCTGCACATACTGGTGAGATACATGTCAGAAGACAGATAGAAGCTTTCAAAAATAGTCTTTAAATCTTCTGTGGAGCCAACAGGAGACAAAAATTGGATCAGCTGTCTGAAAACAAAGTCACAAGAGGCTGAAGAAAGACTTCTGGTGTAATCCAAGGAGACACCACGGACTCCAGCAACCCACGTTCTCCAGTGAATCTCAAAGGCCCTGGGACATGGACCGTCCACCTCTGCTGACAAACTGCTTAGTCGCAGCAGAATTTAAGAGTACTGAAAGGCTCCTCTGCTTTCCACAGCTAGCCTTATCCTGTGGGTGCTTGTGCAAGTGGAGGGTCAGGCAGTGTGGAGCACAGCTCTTCTGAACTCGCACGCTGATTATCCCACTCTCAGCAAATCCCTTCCTCCCACTTAAGCCAAGGGGGAGGGAGCAGCAGGCAGAGAAGGTGGCTCCATAAGTTCAGTAGATCAGAGTCCCCATGAATATTCTCTGGATTTATAGTCACAAGTAGCATCTAGCATTGGGACCACAGGGATTAGTCTCTGGGGTCTGCAGTCCCCAAATTTCAGAAGGTTGTTGTGTTCATGTAAATGCTTAGCATAACAGACACTGGATTATTCCACTTGCAATCAATTTTAATAACAACCCTCTAATCCTGGGAGCAGTTAAAGAGATCACACATGGCAGGTTTCAATATATAGCACTGTTCTCTTGTACCTGAGGTTGTTTTGTGTAACCAAGCTCTGCTCTGAGGCATCAGGACTCTGCTCTTGCCCACTAGTTTGGTATGAACCTGGAGATGACCCAGGAATCCTCATATGCCCTCTGCTCTGCATCCCACAGCAGTTCTGAAATGTGCAAAACCATCGCGTACTCTGGAAGGAAGGTAATGGGCCAGATGTGGCTGGATTCATCTCCTGTCGTGGTGCTGGTCTCTCCACCTCAGTCAGTCCCACCTCCCACAGTCATAGGAGAAGCAGAGGCAGTGCCAGAAAACTATTCCTCCTATACGTAAGACATCTAAAACTGGCCAGTTGAGTTTCTCTCTCACCCAGAAGGAGAATCAAGGCTCAGATGTAGACATCAACCTTTGGCCATGTGAACCCCACACAATCTCTCTGAGCCCTGAGTCCCTGAAAGCCCCCTATTTCCCTCCCTCCTTTGCCCCCCCTTCACTCAACAGCGCCTGCAGCCTACAGAAGCATCAGACCTACAAACACCGCTGCATGAAAAACACAAATGAACATGTAACTCCCCCAGCCTGCAACTGCTTGGTGATATTTTCTTCCACCTCCCATGGATAGAACTCATAGCAGGACCGCTTCGTGCTCTGTTCAGCTCCTGCACACAGTCCCGTGTTGGTCTTTGCAGGAGGATTATGACCTTTGCTTGTAGCTCATTTGCTACGTGCATCTCTATGTAGGGTGGCTGACAGGCTCCACGCAAGGAATAAAATGGCCTGTAGTGCATCAAAGTCTGCTGGACAGCCTCCAGTGTTTTGCTTTAACCAAAGTTCATTGTTACTAGTTCATTTATCTGAAGATCCCTTCTACCTGATCATGTAAACCCAAATTATTCTCTCAGTTGCCATAGTGGAAGTTATGACAGTAATGGATATGTAGTGAAAAAGACAATCAGGGCTGTGGTCCCTGCTGGAATAACAGTCTTGTTGGCCATCCTCAGACTCCTTGCACCTCTGCTCCCTGCAAACAGGCAAGGCAGAGCAGTCCAAAAGGCAGCCCTAAAAAGCAGGCACACGATGGGTGCAGTCCTCCTCTGAAACATGGACTAAGCAAACATGATCAGTCACTCCAGCAGAGAAGACATATCCAAAAAACTGGAAGGATCTGCACAAAAACCCATGACAAGCTGAGCTGCCTCAAAACATTTTCTGTGATTTTCCAGAAAGAGAAATAAAAAAAGTCCATTATGATTCTGGTCAGTTATTGGTTTTTTTCTTCCATTGTTCCACTGGCCTCACTCAAACCCTTTCTTCTCCCAGATCTCAACTAAAACTGCTCAACCATGCTTTTCCTTTAATAATACTTACTTCTTATTTTTTTCAGTGCAAAAGTCTGCTCTTTTTACACTTGCTTTACAAGGCAAATTTGGCATACAGTTCTGTTGCATATCCTGATGTCGGCTTATTGAAGGCAGGTGCACACTTTAATATATATGGGCACAGAGACCCCCTTCCAGACTATAAAAGAATACTGGGCATGTCCTCATGTGCAATATCTCTAATTTTTTTTATTCATAAACCTAAAAATATGAGCTGTTCTTTTGCCTACACACATTAAAAGTGTGTGTGAACAGGCAGGCACCGTATTTCTGCATCACATAGAAGCAGTGTTAAAATGGCTCCATTAGTGTTTTTTCTAGCATATTGTCTTTATGGTGACAGTAATGGGAAAAGGAAACATTACTGTAATGTTGCACTTCCATTGCTAACAAGAGACAACCAAGCAAGAAATTATAACAGGGCAAAGTAGCTTCAGCTAGCCCAACTGCCATCGTTTTATTTAGTCTGGAAAGAGGTGATACAGCATGCTGTCAAACAAAAATCCTTCACTTACTAGTCAGCATTTTTATTACATTAATAATATACAATGGACAGTAAGAGAGAACAATTATTCTGTCTGTAATGAAATAAACATGGTCCACATGATGCCTTCCTCCAAGATCTTTACTTTGGTGTCTTTTTTATTTTGATAGATCTGTGTGTAAAATGAGTCTACCTGTGGATGTTAGAATAACATTTTTTTCTTTCTAAAAGTCAAAGAAAATAACAGAGACTAAATGGTTTATATAATTTCATTCCCATTTTCTTGTGTTCACTCAAACCTCTCTGAAGGCCAAATCTATACAGGCTGCAACCCCATTCAGCCCGCACTGTGGCTGTGCCCTGTGCCAGGCCATCTCCTGGTCACCTAGACCAGGGACCTGCTTGAACAAGGAGCTCTTTGTGTCCAAGGCATTTGCTTATGTTTCTGTCCGTGAAAAACCAGGATACAAGGAAAATGGAAAGAGGCAGTGGGGCTGTGCCCACGTAGGGCTTCCCTCAGCGTGGGAATGGGGTACAGCTGGAAATCTGAAGTGCCCCAAGCTCAGTTATGTCTGAAGATATTCAGTAACATGTTTCTCACTGATTGCGGGGGCATCTAAGTATCTTAGTGAGCCTATAAGGGCAACTGCACCAGTAACTGCAACAGGTCTACGGGCACCACAGTTCAGTTGTCCAACCTGCTAAATTGTTAGCATGGTCTCTGATATGGATTCAGCCCGTGCCACCTAGCTGTTCCCAAAAATGCCCAAAGTTTGGGAGTGAATGTGAGTTGGGGACCATTCCCAGAAGGGAGCAAGAAAGCAGCTCCCCAGGTGTGGAGCAGAAGAGAAGAGAACCACATCTGCACCTGCCCTTCAGTGCCAGGTATACTCAGGCCCAGAGGGTGGCTCTGAGCACAGTCACAGCCTGAGAAATTCAGGAGAATGTGTTCAGAAGTAGATTTGGTACTCAATATTGGGGGTTTTGTTTGGTTTTTTACTGGGAATTCGTTTGAGAGCTAAGAGCTGTGACTGACCAATAAGCCCCTACAGTGGAAGAAGGTGCAGAGGAGATGGGCAAGGACAATGTGCCCACGAAGCTCAGAGAATAATGCAAAGCAGCTGACTTTATCTCAACACAATGGGGACCAGAGTGGATCTTTGTTTTAGATAAACAGCTATCAACAGTTGAGTGGATCAGCTAGTGGTGTAAATGTCTCCCTGAGGTATCCAGTATGGGGGGAGTGAGCCCAATACAGACTATAAAAAATAAACAACTAACAAAAGAATCTCAAAGAGAACAATGGGCTTCAACTGGCTTCAACACACTCATTCCTTCCCAGCAACTGGGGATGCCCAAAGTTGTGACAGTGAGTCATAGAATCACAGAATCATAGAATATCTCAAGTTGGAAGGGACACATAAGGACCATCAAGTCCAACTCCCTGCCCCTCACAGAACTACCTAAAACTAAACCATACGACTAAGAGCGTCATCCAGACGCTCCTTGAACTCTGACAGGCTTGGTACCGTAACCACTTCCCTGGGGAGCCTGTTCCAGGGACTGACCACCCTCTCAGTGAAGAACCTTTTCCTAATGTCCAGTCTGAACTTCCCCTGATGCAGCTAGTACAGTGAGCGTATTACAGAGACTAGTAATGGGAATCACATTGGTATTGTGACTGAACTGTGTATTGCAATTGCTATATTTTGCTAAGTGTGACTTTGATTAGTATTGTGTTTTCAGTATATTTTGTATCACTCTGCTAAATCGGAAATCCCATGTAATGTCAAATATCTTCAAATAACTAATTTGATATTAAACAATATGCCCTCCACGTGTGGAATATCTAAAAGAAGCTGGTCAGAGAGTATTGGACTCTGCCAGGAGGACCATACCTTTTGCTTCCACATAGCAAAGACTGCAGCACCATGGAGTACCCCCTCTGAATTTGGGCTTAGTTTTATCAGCTGCCAAGATGCTTGCACTCCTTAATCCTTAAGTCATACTAAATAGGGAAATGGACTTCTAAGGCCCCTATGCATAAATACAAGTTATACCTATCGTCCTTGAGTCAATCACCTCTTAATTCCAATCAGTTTGCCTATGGTGACATCAATGCCGTGTTGTGTTCTGGTTAAGATGGTAATTACTTTGTACCACTTTAGGAGATTTTTTTGTTCCCCTTCTCAAAACCATATCTACAGGACAGTACATTTCTCTTAACTCATGGGTTGCAAGGGCATCCCATTATAAAGTCCCATACTTCATGGAAAGCACAGGGCTGTACACAGCAGACCTGCCGTGGATCTCTGCCAAGGAGCAGAAGGCCCCTGTTCTGGCCTAAAATTTGCACTCGAGCACAGACGTACACCCACGCAGCATGGACAGGAGATGAACTTGGGCTCCAGCCAGAGCTCAGACCCAGGCCGACTCCTTAGCTGAACATACCTATGATTACCATACCATTACATTAGATCAAAACCAATAAACTTCAGCATAAGCATTTCATCCAATTCTCAAAAGATTTGGAGGTCATCTGGGGACTGAAAACAGGCAGAACAGCCTACTCTTATAGAAAACAAATGGAAAAAAGTGCTCCTGTACCACTGTAAAACCTGAGGAGTGCAGCCATGATGTACCAGCTTGCTTCCCTACCACATTGCTTCTGTGCTTACACCTCCTTACCTGCTGTACAACTCATGTGAACGATACTAGACTCTTCTGATAAATACTTGATGATATCAACTGTCAAAGAATGGGCTTCTTAAAAGAGCTATGTGGTTCAATATTTGTTCTTCCACTGCATGCTGCAGCATTCCTGCTTATGCAGCTAATACATGCAGTGAACTTCACAAAATTTTACCCCCTGCTTCATTATATGCCTCACAGCAGTCTGATGGGAATGTCTTACTCAAAAAGCTCTGTCTACTTTTTTTGCCTTTTTTTCCTGCATCCATTTTTTTTCTCTGCTAACTGAATAGGCATGTGTAAACAATTCATTAGCTGCTCCAGTGCTAAAAAAGTTGTATCACTCTTCCAGATCTCCAAGAGTAACAAAAGGAATAGCAAAGACACAGAAATTAAAAATTCTTGGGTTTAAGTATCTATCTGAGGCTGACAGAATCAAGATTGGAAAACCTGTTATTCTGTACATGCATAATTCATGAGCCAGAAAAAGTTGCATCCTTGATCTCTCACCACTCATGCAAAATGCAGAAAATATTTTGTAGGCAAGGCTTCCTTGTTGGTATCTGTACTCCTTAGCAATGTTAGAAACTTGTCCTTTGAAATCCCATGAATTCTCCATTTTAAACTTTGTGCTATGTGGGAAAATGCATTAAAGCACAATTCTACTCCAAGAAATTACTCTAAAATCAGCACCTTTTCACTCTGCTTATCTTCCCCATGCATGTATTCAGAGACATCTCTTCTTCCATTAGTGATAATGGGAGGTTTTTTCTATGTTTTATTCCTTTTATCACTGCAGAGGTCATACTGGTAAGATAGCTATACATCATTAACAGCATTACAAAGCCAGGCACTAGCTCCCACACGGAGTAGAGACATAGAAGTACAAACTGGAGACAATGGGGTGACATAACCCGAGTATCTGAAAGGAGAATTTTGCCTGAGCAACATTGTCCTGGGGCTGAGGAGGTTCAAGACAATAGGACTAGTTTAGCTTTCACTCCCCTTGTTGAGTTTATAGATCTGATTGTCAGAGAGAGCAGAAAGAGCTTGTCTCTTCACAAACTGGGAAGTTTTTTAATTAGAAATATCTGAGTTGCAATAATATAAAATGCCAAGAAATCCCTTTAATCATTTTTCTGATCAAAGCTGAGCACTCGAAAGTTAGACCTGAGACTGTCCTTGTCACCAAAACACTCTCTCTGCTTCCAGAGATGATCCCATTTCTGAGCCGAGCAGAAATGCCAGGCAACAATTTCATGGGCAGCTGACCCAGAGCAACATCTCATTTCCACTAAAAATAGGGCATTTTGCTCTTTTTCTCTGTTCACACTCCTCTCCCATCCCTTGTTTCACTCGAATGATTTTCCACTGGCGTGGTTGGTTAAATCAGTTCACAGAAGGGCCTGATGAGCCAGCACAAAGTAAACAGCAAGACGATGACCAGGAGCAGTTGAGGAGGCTGGAGGAAGGAGGCACCTTACCCTTTTAGCAACAATAAGCTGTTAAAACATTCACTAGCTCTCAGGGAACCACAGCCCAATTAGATGTGAAGAACTGGGCAGTGTCTATCTTTTTCCACTGACTCTAGGCAGATCCTAGAGCACGGGCTTAGCTCAGACATTCAGCTTTTAGACAGCTACACTTAGGTGAGACCAATCCCCACCAGAAGGATTGAACCGCCAGGACAGGGTGGACTTGCTTTGTTTTTATCACATTTCAGCCAGGGACACGTCTCTGGGTCCTTTTCAGTCTGCACTCAGGTGCACTGCAGTGATGAAGAAAAGACTAAATGTAAGTACACATTTACAGAGGACCCTGGGATTTTAGCCTTATTCTGGAGTACCCTGAGTGCAGTGCAGGCATCCCCAGTAGGACACTCAGAGGCCTGACTGAACTTGCATCTATTTTCAATTATTTCTCTTTTCATTGATATTTTTACAGGAAAATTAAGTCCATACATTCAACAGAGTTGAACAAGATAAGACAAACAAGTCCACTATTTCAAAGGAAGAGAAGGCTAGTGCCAGGAATGAAGGCGTGCTGACTGGCATAGTGTGTGGTAGGGCCAGATATTTAACAATTTATGCACTGAAAGCATGTCAGATAATTTGCTAGAGATGAAAATTTGCCCTTTGGACTACTCCCTTCAAAACCACTGGTCTGTGTTTACTCATCTGATTCAAGTGAGTTTACTATGAAAGTACTGGTGGAAAGTAAGGAAATGAAATACAACATCTTTTGTAAGTATACACTTGCATTACAGACTTGGATTTTCTCAAGATGGAAGAAGAAAGAAGAAACTGCACATCAAACCTGCACCTCTTGAGGCTCTCTCAGCATAACTGCCTCTAACTTGCTGAGCATCTTGGGAACTTGGACTCATAAAAAGATGTTCAAGGCATTTTTGTGTCAATATAATGATAGATCCACGAAAAGACCAGTGTGTCATACATGAAATGGAAAATACCAAGAGTTCAAACGCGAAAGCAATGGAGTTCAAGTGAGCAGAACCAGAAAAAAAAAAAAAAAGGTCCAGGAAATGCAACAAGCACATCTTGGAGAAACCAGTCTTTTTTGATCTGTGGTCCAAGTGCAGTTAGACTGCCATTTTAAGGAGGTAGCCAGATACTATGTGCTAAAGTGGATTGTCCTGGAAAGCCTTGTGTGGTATTTTCTGTGACTCTCCTACAAAAAGTATTTGCAGAACACTGATTGAAAATCTTCTACGCTGTGGAAGATAGTTCCAGAGTTCCACAGTTCAGGCTGTATGCACAAAAATACTTGTGATTACCTGAATCAAAGGGGGCCATTCTTTATTGAAATTATTTGGTTTGATGCTAATAAACCATTGATACTTTTATTGTTAAACACTGCAAATATCTTTTCCTTTTAAGCACAATCTTTTAAGGGAACTGTTCACAACATGCCTTGGTAAGAAACATTTTTCTTGGGTTTTCTCCAACCATTCTTGCTAATGTGCTAAGTTCTTCCATCCATTACCTTAGGAATAGGCAACGCGCTTTAATCTAGAAGGTGGTTTCCTGTCCCTTGATGATCTGGTTCTTTAGCAAATCTTTCTGTGTTAAGCTTTGTTTTTATTACTAACTGACTACATTAGGGCTTAAAAATTTTGTACAGCCAAAGTAGGTGTGGTACTATTTATAAATCAAGGGCAAGTTATGCAGTTTTCATAAGGTGGTTTATACTGCATATTTGAAATCTGGAGGTGTTTCAGGAATGTATCATAAAACCACCTTCCATAAACTGTCTCTCAGGAAACAGTAATGATAACAGAGGCAGACAGATCTCACTTTAAACAAGTTACCTTGTACCCTTGATTTACTAAATTTCTGGAATTGTTTTTAACCAGATTGAAAATCTTTCCAAGCTTTTGAAGTCTTATCAGCTGAGTTTTCAGAAGATTCACTTCACTGCTAAGATTTCCAAACACTCAATAATGTGAGGCTATATAGCCATATAAATCTTGCCTCATAAGTTTTACAGATTTATGAAAATCCTAATTGTATACCATGTACTGGATAAAAGTAAAAATAATTCCATGTATAAAATAATAAAAGTACACATATTAATTAAGCTGCCAGACCCCAAAATGGTGAATTTATAACTGCCAGAAAAAGATTTGACACCTGTGCAATTTAGTGAACATGAACTATAACTGCTCTGGATTTTACCTCATTTCTTATTTTCACAGAAAAATGTGTGCAAAGCTTCATGGCTGACAATGTGGGTGTCAGAAGCCTGAAAAGGGTGAAACAAATTGGAAAAGTAGAATGAAAATATATAAAAACCTGTAAAATTACTATGTTCCCTGACTGCAGGCAAGAGCTATATTTAGATCTGGTAACCATAATGGGACATTGGTCAGAAGATGAAGGACAAATTTCAATACATGTTCATTACTTTAAAGAAATTACACCTTGGAGTAAGCCTGTTATATTGAAAAAGTACAGTAGTAAAAAAAAAAAACAACTTTTGTGCAGAATGTAGTTTACCTACTCTATATTCTTCTGCGTTCATTTTCCTTCTATTGAATATATCTGTGTAAATAAGAAATGGCTTTCACAGCCAAGATTCTCCATCGGCTCCATCCTTCAGGGAAGTCAGTTCACAGCATCCTAACTGGTTCTTCTGTGAAGAAACCCTTGGAGAGTTTTATTTTATTTAGCTACCCTGAAATATTTTTCTTGCTTGTTCATTCTCCAAGGTCTAATAAAACCTATCTAGCATCTGACATTTATCTCACCAGGGTTTTTTGTGGAAGTCCTTGAAGGCCCAGAGGAATGGCTAGGAGACCACAGATAAAACACAGATACCGATTTTTCACAAAGGAGCATTTCTTCCAACTGCTTCCTAAGTATTTGAGTTTAATGTGTGTTAATTGAAATGCAGCACGCAAATAGAGCACAAACTAAATTATTTTGTTCCTCTACACAATTCTAATTGCCTTTTTTACACTGATGTCATAATCATATTGACTACGTCAATATCTATTTGAAACCATCAGGATTTGTAACATTAAATACAAACACCCATAAACCAGAAAATAAGCAGTAATAAAACCAAACTTTTCCAGATTCTTTTACAACAGACAGGAACTACTTTTTTGAGCAACACTTTGTGTAATGGTTTAGAGAAATCATATTATGGACTTTAGATTATAATATATATATCAATACAGCTTGAAATTAATATGTTATGAAAGACACCATGTCATAGCTGCTTAAAAACACTAATAATGAGACAGAAATATTAAAAAAAAAAAGAAAAAAAGCTTCACTGGGACTGAATCTGGTCCAACAAGTTCAGTTTCCGTCATGATGCACTTGACATGGAGACAGAACAAATAGTAAAATGTCCAAAAGGAGGTGGTTTATCCCCCCACCTGCTCTCCCCGCTCTCTGTCTCCCATGGGCCACCTCTGAGGGTTGCTTTAGTGAATTGAACCGGAGAGGTCTGACAGGAGGCAGAGACAGCTCAAGGTAAAAGTCAGGAGTGGGTGGCTAAGAGCAAGGGGGTAGCGAGGAGCCAAACTCTTGCCTTTGGGTAGGATGGCCATCCAAAGATGGTTCCAAAGTGAAACCACAAAGACTTCTGGATGCATAACTTAATGAAATTAAAATGCACTTCGGTCTCAATGTGCCTTACAAAGAATTTGGTAACCTTACACTTCCTTACAGGTGGGAAAAATAAGACATAAAGAGGTTGTTAGGGTAGAGCAGGGACCAGAACTCAACATGACCTGAAAGCTAGTCCTGTTCTCTGGCTGCCAGGCCAGAGTTATCATCGTGATTAGGGCTAAAGAGCCTAACACAGCCAGACAACTTAATCCTGCTGCTTCTGGCAGAGCCCAAAGAGGCTAGGGAAAGGACTGGAGGTGGTGGGCCCTGGCCCTGCTGTTGTGACACTGAAGTTGGGTATGACTCCTCGTTACAGGCAAGCTTACACGTGACTGCCAGGTTCCAGCCTGGTACGGTCCTCTCCTGCCTCTTATCTTTCATCAATGAGGCATCAAAAGAAGCTACACAAGAACTAAAGTGATGAACAAGAACCAGGTACTCAAAACCTGGAAATCCTTTCCCAAAGTTCAGCAAAAAAAAGTTCTAATATCTTCTCCAGCTTTCATGTGATGGTTTGGGCTCCCTCTGGAGAGCTCAGGAGGTGGAGGAGGAAAAATCCCAGCGGTGCATCTTGTCAAATCAGCAGTGCCAGCCTACCATGCAGCTGAGAGGACTGTGACTGCAGTCTAGCCCCTGACCCTGGGGCTGTGTGGAGGACAGGTACGCTGCAGCCTGTCTTCGATGCTGCTTGCTCGGCAGAGGCCACCCAACCTCTGGGTACGGTGAAGGACTCGCCCCGACTCAGCTGGGCATCTCCCAAGGAGCTGGGGCTCCCATCAAAAGGCTTTGGAGTGTTTTCTGTCTTGGTGTCCCTGTGTAACTACACCATCAGGGCTGGTTGCTTCCAAGGGGGTGAGGAGCTGGGGGTTAAGGAGTGACCCTGGGAGTGGCTGCACCCTCACTTGTGGGGTGCAGCCCCACAGGGATGAACACAGTGGACAGAGCTGTGGGCTGGCAACAGGGTCCGTCAACAGTCCCCAGCCACGACCAGTGATGTCCTGACAGTCCAGTCAGGAGCAAAAGGAGATGGAGCGAGAGACAGGCCGGAGGCAAGTCTTCAATGTCCCATCCAGGAGACAAGTGGCCTACGTGGTAGGGCCGAGGTCTGTGCTGGGGGCAGTGCCAGGGACAGGGCTGGAGACCAGCACTGCTGTGGTGGTGCTGGAGCAATGTTGATGTTGATGGATGGAGCAATGATGATTGTTGATGGCCCCAGGGGGATGAAATGGGGTCCTGGGCCCTGGGCAGGGTTGCGGGGAGGGACACACGGGGTGCTATGAATGACATCTCTGGGTAGCAGATCATGGCTTGTCACCCGCAGACAGGGCATTCCCAGTCACAGGAGTCATTTCAGGTGGGCAGCAGATGGAAGACGTAGCCGTGCACAGGGCGCTTCGCTGCAGAGGTCGTTCACGGCTGGCCCTACGTGAGCTGTTGGGGCTGGGCTGAGCTGCTGGTGGCTGCAGGTCCTGCGACTGCTTTCTCTTGGCTGAAAACACAGAAGCAAAGAAAGGAGGCTTCGTAGACAGGTAAATATTTTCTGAAAGTTTTCAGACCTAAGGTCCTATAGGCCAGGTTGGTAAATGAGAAAGATGAACAAAAAAGCACATGATCTTGAAGACTGTGGCAAGGAAGTGACTGGGGTAAAAAAAAAGAAAAAAACTCTTTTTTAAAAAAAAACCAAACCAAGAACAAAAACAAAACCAAAAACCTTTAGTTGTACAGGAAAAGCAAAGACGTAACAGGAAGAAAGAGAAGATGGGTGTGCAAGCATGAAAGAAAATGTACCTTGTCTCAGTTGAAGATACACCAGGCCCAGGAAGCCCAGTGGAAAGAAGTCTTTAAGAGAGAAGACAAAGGAAAGAAAGGTGACACAAAACCTGAGATGTAACACAACATGGGCAAGAAGCAGAAGCATGTGTCTGAGGACTGCTTGCAAGGAAAAACCATTAAACTTCTTAAGAGAATGAATCCAAAGAGCAGTGGTATGCCAGCTGCCATGCAGGGACCAGGGTATGACATAAGGCAGCTCTGTAATTGTTGTAAAGAGAAAGAATGCCAGAAGCGCGTTATGAAGCTGAAGTTAGAAGAACTTCAGCCTTTAGGTGCAGACTGAAGAACAAATGTTCCCATCACCTGGAGGACTCAGATTTTCTCAAGTGAACAGTGGAGGGATTTCTTCACCAAAGAGTCACTTTATCAGCCACAGCTGATCATGTTTTAGGCCTACAGAAGAGCCTTTCATAGAAATTAGCTTGGAAAGTAGCGATCATAAGGCAATTCTGGTTTACACACAATGGGAGTTTGAAAGCAGGTCAACAATTCAAGTGTGGCAGTTTAGGAGGGAAGAGTGATGCATCCCACAACTCATCAGCCTATAAAGTTTTAATAAATGGGCCAGCTATTTTCAGGCTGCATCTAAGGGATGCCCTTAGGAAAAGCTGACATGTGGATAGACAGCGGCACAGGCAGAGGGCTGGCAGACTGCCTTGAGGTAGGGCCCAAGCCACAAACTGAGAACTGTGAGCAGGCAAGGGTTAGGGAGAGGGGATCAGCCCAACGAAGGAGCAAAGCATTATAAGACCCTAAAGGACTAGTGAACCCTTGAGTATACTGTCCACCAGGCTTCATGTTTTAGTAGGACTGGAGGAGGGATGGGACCTCAGTGACAGAGAGGACAAAAGGCTGGAATGTTAAATGCCAGCGCCGGGGTGCCTACCCCCATGAGGGGGTGCTTCACCTGCTGACGGAGACTGTGAGGCATCAGGAGGATTTTGAGGAGCCAGGTTTGGGATAATAACTATACCAAAGAGGAGAGGGGGTGCATGGTCATCACAGAGATTTGGATTATCCATAAATCAAGGAGCAAAGGGGAGGACTCTCCAGAAATTGCATCCCAGCAAGTTATAAAAAAAACCAAAACCCAACCTGTAAAAAAATTGAATAATCACAGGAGAAGAATACTAGGAGCAAGAAGAGTGAAAGAAAGAAGAGGTGCAGAAAGCCAAAAGCTCTCAGAATAACAAGGGGATTGTCGAAGTGCAAGTTCAGTTTGACCTTGCAATGGGAATGAAAGCAAATGGCCAAAAAAAATGTATTTCTACAGTAGAGAGAAGGTAGTAGTTGACTCTGCATTGAGAGGACAGAGTCAAGATAATTTGTATATTGCCCAGAACTGTGAGAGTATCTTGCCTTCTTTTCAGTGCAGCTGGCAGTGCAGATCTGCTCCATGATCAAACAGGGAGATGCATGTGGTCATCAAAGTGGTGGCCTCCACAAGGGACACAGATCCAAGCACTGAAAACACCCCTTGTTATTCAGTTAGGTGCAGGCAGGTGGAGAACCTGACAATCTGTCTTCTGCCAACATTTTCACTATGCTGAGAAAACTGGAACATAAAAATGCAAATACAGCATAAGACCCTGGTAAATCCATCATACCAAAAAGTCCAAGAAAGTAGAAAGCATAATCCTTAATGTGTAGGGAAAAGGAATGATCTAGACATTTGGAACCTCATAGTTTGAACTCAACACCATGCACAACTTGAAAATAAAACGTATTAAGGGAATAATTAAAGACATGGAGATAAATAGAAGATGGGATAAAAGGTTACCATGCCAGATTCAAAAGAACTCTTCTTCTGAGAGATTAAATTTAAAAAATTAATTTATGTGGGAGATATAATCTTTCTTTGTAAAATTATTCTGGAATAAGTGGGGATTAATACAAGAATTGTAAGGTGCACAAGGAACCAACTAAAGGCAACCAGCAAGTGGGGAAGTACCTTGCCACAAAAATGTTGGCTTGCTAATGAAATTTTCTGATAACAGAAATTTGGAAAGCGTTCTTATTAGGGAGGAGAATCTGAATAAACAGGAAGGACTAGATGACCTTAAGGAGTGATGCAATTGAAATGGGATAACATTTAATGGTATCAAATGGTATGCTCTGTACCTAAGGATTTATAAAACCTATTTAGACAATAAATTAGGAGCACATCAGTTTGAAAGGTGAGGAGAACACCCTGAATGTGCTAACTATCCACAGGATCTGTTGCCAATGTAACGCAACTAAGACAAAGGTAGTGCAAACCTAAAATGTACCAACAGCCATTTCTAATACAGTTAGGAAAGCATTGGTGGTATCGTTAAAACCGTAGGAGATCATGTTTGGACTATTGTATATTGTCACAAGGAAAGATTTCTCTACCCTAGATTAGGCATTTAAAAGTTAAGTATTGTAGTATGAACAAGTCATCCAAGACTCCTTTATATATGGTGAACGGAAATCAGAAAGCCATTAATCTCAGCCTGTAATAGTGTCTAATACAAGTCTATTGTAATGGCTTCTGGAGGTTTCTCTCTTCTCTTTCTCAACTTTGAGTGTAAGGGTGGTCAAGGCTGAACACCTCAGATGTGTGAAAATAGGTGAGGTGAATCCAGATCAGGAACAGAAGCTAATGAGTGCTGTCTGAGCCCTGAGATTAATTTCACCAGGAATAAAAAGATATAAATTGGCTTGATAAAGTCTGAAAATAAAAAGGTGTACCATCACAGCTATGAGGGTTCACAGCCGTGATGCAAAAAGATCTAACAGGTTTTAAGATGAAGACCAGTGCTGAAGAAGCCTAGCAGAGAAAGAAATGAGATTGAATTACTCCATTCAGTCCCATGGTGCTACATTTAAACCTTGCTAGTTATCCACTCATTGATTAATCAAATTTATGCTTTACCAGCTACTTAGAGATAGTCTTTCAAAAGTATAGACAACTTTATGACTTCTCAGTACTTGCAGTATATTTATAGCATACGCCTTCCTAAAGTAAAACACTATGTAAACAAAATTGTCCTAGACTAGCCTGTTTGTATTTGTCAGTGACTGGCAAACCACAGTGTTTGTCAGTTTGCTAAAGTCATCTTTGTTTTACCACTACCTTTCTTTCTCTCACCTCTAGTCACAAATTGGCTAAAATTCTGGCTGAAGTATCAGTACTAAAATGTTGTGAAAAATATTGCTAAACACACTCTAAACAGACGTATTGTCCATGTCAATAAATGTAAATTTTTTTCCAAATAAGCAATATAAATCTTTGAAAACACCCTGCAGAGTAAATGACGGAACTTCAAATAAAACTGTCCTGCTTGGTATAAGGCTGTTCCATTATTATGAATTGTGTATCAGCACATATGTTTCTCAAATACTCTATGTTTCTGCACATGTGTTTCTCAAATAGTGTGTGTTTCTGCATTACTTTGCAATCCCGTGACCTAGTCTAGCATTAAATCATAAGAAGTTCAGCAGCTGAGTTTTATCCTTGCCTGTAGAGCACACATACCATTACTGTTTCATAAATAGAAATAAGGCATTTAAACCTCCACACTATATATCCATACAGCTATTTACATTTTGCCTCTTTCTTAAATATGACATCTAACATGTGACGTTAAGAATCATCAGATTCGTGTATCCTTTCAACATCTCGTGATTTTCAGAAAAAGGGGGCACTAGAAGATTTCCTTGTGATCACATCCTTCCCAAGCTCTAACCACAGAACTGTCCTTCTTTGGCCAAAGGACTGGGATTGAGTCTTCTACCTCCTGTACTTCTTTCTTCCTAATGCAAGCTGAGATATAAAACCACGGATAAAGCCTTCTTTCTAGGTATACAGCAGAGCCCTTACGAAGACCACAGTGGGGTGGAAAATTCCCAGAAAACAGATAATGTATTTGCTGTGGTAGCTTCAATATTCTGCCTGAGGGTGCCCATGCTCCCTCATGCCTCCCTGTCATGGCTGACCCATAAAAATCCTGCCAACCAGTTACAACTGGTGGATAGTGGAGCTATTGCTTGACCTCAGAAGTAACAAAGTGCAAGGTATTTATTCTGGTTTTTTAAGAAAATCAAGCATATGTGATTGCAATGTCAGGCTCTCCTGATAACTCCTGAAGCTACTGGCCAACTTCAGCCAAATCTGGAAGAGCTTCAGAAACAAATTAAGTTCCTGCAAGTCTGCGGGGGAGCGGTGGTGAGATAGAGAAGGGAGAGCCCCAAGGCTGTCCCTCTGGAAGTGGAAGGGGAAAGGGCAGTGCAGGGGAGCCGCAGCGTTTGGTAGCGTTTGCTGGGGAGCAGCAACCTCCAGACAGGTATTCTGACAGGCAAAATCCAGCACCATCTTTCACTCTTAGAAGCCAAATTCAGATCTGATCTGCAACGATGCACAACAAACAGTCAGCCAATGGGAAGATCTGCTTAGCTAAAATCCCCTACAGAAAGCTGCAGCCCAGGCAAAGCAGGCGCTGGCACCTCCAGTGTGGCCAGTTTCTCCTCCCTGGCAGCACTGGGGGAAGAGCAGAGAGTGACCTCCCTGT
Source organism: Astur gentilis (assembly GCF_929443795.1). NCBI lineage: Eukaryota > Metazoa > Chordata > Aves > Accipitriformes > Accipitridae > Astur > Astur gentilis. The sequence goes on from NC_064898.1 coordinate 7,898,450, forward strand.
CTTAGCATCGCTCTTTGGTATGGCCACCCAACTGGATCACAGCAGGATAAATAACCAGATAATATGATGACTCCTTTCCCCTTTTGTTTGCCTTACAAGAAACAAAATTCACGCCCTACTGAGGTGTCCCCTCAAGAAGTCACTCTCACTACACTACGAAGATTGTAGTTTCTTCCAAAACTGATTTCAAATGCTACAACATACACCAGTGATACCGTGTTGATAATGGCAATCATGATCCACTTCTGTGGAGGTCTCTAACAAAAAATAAATTAAATCATCATAAGAAAGCAAGGTCTAAATTCCAGTACAAATTTGAACCACAAATCCAGAAGGTGAAGCTTTCTGTACTTCTGTTTTTAAGGAACAGTCACCCATCTTTCCTCTTTTGTGAAAGACCATGAGGCGACTGAATCGGCAAAGATCAGCATCAGTTTTCAGAGAATGGGGTACAAGATTTTTGCATGTTCAAGGCAACCCTGTTTTACAGTATGACCAATGAATGAGCAGATTCCAAGGAATGTCTGAAAGAAGGATCCTTAATTCCATCTCCAGTTTAATATGACCAGATCTTGGATGCTTGTGGGTGTGTTTAAACTAAGCAGAGTTCTCCAGACCTGCAGAATAGGGAACGCTTGTGTCAGCTGGATTCCCATATGATCAAAGTCTCCTTATTTCATGCAAATATTTCTTTCTGTGCAAATTAAACATATATGGTTTAGCAGACTGAAATTTCTGTGAATGCTTCCAGTTTAGGGACAGGATTAGAGTGAACTCCTGAAATTTATTACAAATACCAAAGGCCGAAGGGGGATGAGCTATACCTCAGAGGTGGAAGGAAAGAATCTCCCAAGAACAAGCCACAATTAACATGTCATCTAGGCAAATTAATATCCCTACTCCCAGACAGAGAATTTTTTTGAAAGGGAGGGAGAAGGGGTGCTATTTTGATTTATAGGGATATTTCAGAATTCAGGGCTTAATTGTACTTTAGCCAAGCAAGCTTGTTTAAGATATCGCATCTTCCAAATATTTCAGACCTTCCTTCCTTGAAAGCTCACATCTTCAAAACAACATCTAGTAATGCTTTATAAAATATGTAAGAACAAACTGAGATAGAAGTCCAGACTGCAAACACTGAGATTAAGATCATTAACACGAAGAAAAACATAAAGCGTGTTCCGCTCCCAAACAAACCATTTGTCCTTTTAACTTCCTGATTCACCTATCAAAGATAACTGGGCAGGAAAAAAAAAAAAAAAAATAAAACAATGTTTTATACCTCCACACTGGATGCCGCCCTCAGGGCAAAGGCCTGGCACCTTCCCGCAGGTGCCACTTTCCTGGACCGGTGTCAGACACTCCAAGCCAACAAGGAAACCCTTGGGGAGAGGCAGCCCAGGGCAGGGACGGGGCTGGCGCTGGCACGCCAGCTCTGCGCCGCCTCGTACCCCAGCACCAATCCTTCTCTCTGCCCTTTGCGCGCCCCAGGGGTGTTTTTCTGAGCAGGTCGTATCGTTAGCGTTGGGGGCAGAGATTTTTTTTTTCCTGCCATGTGTTTGCACAGCACCTAGCAGATGGGGTCTGTATTTCAGTAGGGCTACTGGAATAAAAACTTGAAAATAGCAAGTAACAATAGAGCTGCAGATAACTCGTTCGGCACATTTACCCTCCGAGTCCGGCAATGTTGAAAGTTCACTGTGTTGCCAGGGAGTTCCTTGAATGTCACAGCTCCTTGCTCTGATAAATTAGTGTCTAATCCTAAAGGTGGCTCATTGGTTTTCAGTATTAGGCCCTTAATCTCCTTCCCTAGCTCAGGAATCTTCTCACCCTGCACCCGCAAAGATCATCAGTCATTCTTTGCACAGAGTTACCAAACAACATCCAATATTTTCGTAAAGATGTCAAAGTGTCTGTCTAAACATCTTCTGGTTTTGGCCTGAAACTGATACGGGTTGAAAGTCTCCAGCTCTTCCCTAAATCCTGACAGTTAGCTAACAACAAATAAAAAACAGCCCAGTGATTTACTGTGTCGATGCCACATTGTTGTGCTCTGTGTTTCTTTAAGAAAGGTGTGAGTATATGTGTAAGAGTCTTGAAATACAGTGGTTGCCATGGCAATTATCTGTGTTTAGAGAGTGGAGGGGAGTAAAGTTCCATGTAAGTGGCCAGAGTAGAGTGCAAGTTAAACATGCCTCTTTGCAGGTCTAAATTATGTACTTTTCTCCCCCCTCCCCGCTAAAAATATTTGTGAAAATATGCATAGATTGTCTGATGAGCTCCAAACTATTCTTGCAACAACGCCAGCTGGGTTTTTTCCCCCTCAATATTCCCACTTGCCTGTAAATCCTGGGAGAATAAAACATAAGCCCATGGGGCAGGGGAAAGAGGAGTTTTTCTGAACAGACTTTGCAGAATTGCCCAACCGCGCTCCCATCCAGGAGCTTGCTTATCTGGTTCATTTCTCCTTAATCGGATTGAGTGCATTACTCTTACAAAACTAACAGATCAAAAATACAGGTATAGCTAAATGGCTGTAAATTTAATTGGAAGGCAATGTTATGTAAGTATAAATCACCAGGACAAATATCCCTTAGCATTTATATTGTGCTTTACATTTTCTAACTACTCTGCAGATTTGTTGTTTTCGAACAAATGTGCATTGTGCCTGGAGCTGGAAAGTCTATACTCCATAAATCTTTGTCCTCGCATTCTCTCTTATTTTCATTTATCAACCTCGATTTTTTCCCCCTTTTCTCACCTTCACGATAAGGGTATGATTCCCAGCCTCCACATGCATGCACGCAGTTTATGTATTTATTTGCCAGGTGTTCAGCTCTCGATGCTGGCTGTAAGGCCCCACGCAGGGCTCTTTTGCTTTTGCATAGCAGTATTCTACTGCTGAAGGACAATGATCACAAACAGAAATTGTGCAGTCTGATGGCTGCCTGCTCTGATTTCACAGGGATAGTGTTCACCTCGGACTCCACAAAATGAACAGTGATTTTCAAAATAACCACAGGCAAGACTCCATTCTGCCACACCACTTCTCCAAAAAATGGTCTGTGGTGGATACTGGCAAGGTAACAAAACTAGAGCACACACTTTGCAGTAAGCCTGTGTAAGGAGCAATGGTAACACTAGGAACAAGTCATTCTTTAATGCTTCTTTAGAATTCACATACAACACTTACGTGCTCCACTTGAGTATCTAGCAAATTCAGCAAAGGAATTGATACCATTACAGTTTGACATAGCTGCTCTTGAAAATGTGTTGCTAGGGGCTTCTTTAAATATTAATGGATAAATTGCAAGATGGAAGTACATGATCAGGTCGTTTTGAAAAAGTGGATCCTGAGGCTGTGCTAGCTCCCAAGTAGCTGTTAGTAAAGGAGCCATGGATTTCAGCAGCTCTGAAGTAAGGAAAGGGAGCTGTATTTACTCCTAGATCCAGCAGTGCCACATGGGATGACATTGAACTAATTTCATCCCTCGGTTTCCCTCCTTTACCAGTGTTTTAAAAGTTACAATAATCTTCCTCTGCAAAAGAATGGTGAGTTTGTTTGGTTTTTTTTTGTGAGGTCAGGAGTAAGCTTTACCAGAGAATCAGAAATTATTTAGTTCTTGCCTCACTGTGTTTACTCTTCAGTTTTACATATGAGGCAATTGGTGACACTGATAAACAATTCAGTTGATGAAGCAAGGAAAGCCAAAGATTACCAAAATACAATCACAGTTAATTAAGGTGTGTGACCAGCATGATGGCCCCAACAGCAGGGTGGTTTACTTGGTAAATATACTCCCTTTTGGTAGGCAATATGGGAAGAGTGGCATTTTAGGAGGGACCTAGGCAAGAAGAGGGTGGTGAACAGCTGGAGAATAGATGTGGGAAAGGTCTTTCATGATTACAGGTGTACTACCATCAGCAGAGGAAATACACCATATGCGTAAATTGTGTCCTTTGACACTGCGATAGGGACTGTATTTCCAGACCCTGAAGAGCAGCAGATCACAAGCATCACACCATCTACTCACTTGCAAAGAAAGCACTGCACCAGTATGAACTTCCCTCTGAGCTAAACTTACCCAGTAATGCAACCACCCAATTGAAAGGCTCTCCCAAAACCACCATCTCACAAAAATCACATTTTAAACTAGGCAATGCACTCTCTTCCCTACCATCTGATTTCCTGCTCAGCTATTGCTCTTCAGATTATTCCCTTGACATTCCTAGCTGATTCAGTGAGCATGGGAGCATGATGTAGACTCACTGGACAGTCCGGTGAGGCTGGGTGTCATTGCTTAGAGTATCTTAGAGCATGTTAGATGCTTCTCAGGGTCGATAAAGACCCTGCCCTGTAGATCCTGCTGCCTAATTGTTCCATAATTACGGTAACCTTTATGAAAGCTTAGCAATAAATAGCACTTTCCATGAGGCTAGTTCTGTTTCAAAAAATAATTGCCTGCATATGCACAGCATGACTGCTTTCTCCATAAGCTGAAGTCTCATCGTCTCCTCCACTTTGCTCCCGTAGCAGCGCGCAGCAAGCAGCCGTATGCTAGTCTGTGGTTTAACCCACTTTCTGAGGACACAGGCTAAATCTGTATTGTTCTGCTCATGTATATGCACGGGGTCTGAAAATATTCAAAAGAAAAAAGTGCAGGAGCCTAAGAGGGGTAGAAAAAGACAGTGTGGCAGAGAATAAAATGGGAAAACTGTCCTGGTAACCAGGCAGTCCCCACATTGCCTGGGGGTACCTCAGACTTACCGGTTCTGTTCTAAAGAGGCAGGATAGAAATGCAGAAGGTGTCTTGGAGAGGGAAAAAGTCCATCTCATCTCAAAAGTATTCTGCACATTAGCGCGATTCAGTGAAAATGTGTATAGCTAACTGTCCTCTTAGACTCAGGAAAGAAGGTTTATGAAACTCCAGATGACCGTGTTAGCGCAGGGCCGTGTGTGGTCTGGCCCCCTCCACCATGCGCCTCCTGGGAATTCCATCCTGCCACGCTTGCCAGGACTGTGGGTCAATTTTAGCTTTAGTTCACCCTCGCACCTTTGCAGCACACCCAAGCCAGGGCTTAACCCTCCCGTGGGTGCCGTGTTGGCAGGCTGACCCTGCTAGATGGACCCAGCGGTTTCCTTGCTCCTGGGGGAGCCTTAGAAGCATTAGTTATGGGCAGTTCAGCCCTTCCTACCCCTCCAGACATGAAGCTATGCACAGCCCGACATACTGCTCATGTGCGGCTCTTTCCTAGACCTCAACATTGGCTTAGCTTTATGGAAAGTATTAGCTATTACAAAATAACCCGCAGATGAGACCATGACATAAAGAATCTCTCATTATTTCACTAACTATCAATTCCTTAAAGTCCTGAGCGTTTTGGCCCAATCTTGCAAAATACCTACAGCGTGTTCTGCAAAACATTTGCAGCCTTGCAGGGTAAGTTCTGGGTTTTTTCCAAGACTCTTTGCATGCTTGCAAAGTGCTTTGCTGGATTGGGCCCCAGACACTCAGGTACTCTTTAGCTCGTTCACGTGCTATAATGAGGTAGTTTGCATTAGATTTTCAATTTCTTTCTAGGACTTAGTCCTGTTTCAGTAAACTTTCTTCATGAAATAGGTAATATAAACTAGAAGCATTACGACACCATGACCGTGAAACATCGAGTACCTGCATTTCGGTCTACTTTAGAAAAGAAATAGTGTCTGTCATTTGTAAATTTTACAATAAATTAAGTACAGTGAGGAAGGCATTAAAGAGAAACGCCTTAAAAACAAATGGGGAAACTCGGTCTTTTTCATTCTGTGAAGAGAGTGTGACAGCATATGGTACATAGTGGGTGGTTGTTCTAAACATAACATGTATGTGTTCGACCTAAAATGTTTTATTGGTTCCTACTTATGAAAGCAGCAGCTAAAAATGACTGATGACTGTTCTTTCTATATCAGCAGCATGTAAAGGCCCAAGGAAAAAAAAAATTAGTCTTTATATCCATAAACATTTTTAAACAGCCATAAAACTCTGTTTAACATGTTTTTCTCCAACATACTCCAAGTTTAATGTTTTCTCTTTGTGAAACCGTAACACTACAGTATTATTAATTATTACTATTATTTCTAGATCATGCTAAAATATGTCCCAAAAAAAGGGGGAATAATCTTCCCTTCCCCCAGAGTTACTGTAGCTCTCATGGGGACGATATCCTTTGAGAGTATAGGTACCTAGCACTACACACCCAGGTTAGCTTAACACAAGGGAAAATGCAAGTCACGATTACAAGCCTCCTAGATCTATAGGAGAAAACAATTATACCCCATCATCACTGCGACCGAGTACCTTATAATTGCAAAAGTTGCGCAGAGAGCGAAATTTCACCATTGTCCCCTCCTTTCTCCCCTCTGAGAGTTATTATCATGGAAGGAACTGAGGGTGAAAGTGGGAAATCTTACACTGTGCTCCAAATAAGTCCAGTTTGTTACTAACCTGTCCTCCTGCGGCAGCGATTCCTGCGTCTGAGGCCAGCTGCCAAGAGTGCTCCCTCTTCCTCCCACACAAGTTTCATCCTTGTGGTCAGCTGTTTCTTGGAAGCTGAGGAGCATAATTGATATTGCAACTATCAAGCTGTGTGCAGAATGAGCTTACACAACTCCGTGAACATGCTTTTCTTGCCCTCTCCACCCACCTTTCTCTAAAGCTATGCGTTTGTTGGTAAAAACAGGATTCAGGTGTCAGTTTTATGGGTGGAGCTCAGGTGCTTCTGCAGACGTGTGTCCTAATCCCACTCCAGGGATCAGGCTGGTGACCCTCCGCTTTGAGTGGGCTCAACCCAACGGCACGAGGGGCCCGATCCTTGCGCCCCGCACCATCAGCAACACCGGCGTTACTGGCCGGGAGGGACCTCGCAGTCCAACGGGAGCCTCAGCAGGTAGCCTGCTTGCTGGGAAAGCAGAGAAGAGGTTGCACATGTGCCTTCTGAACCTGTCTCACCGCTGAATTTCGCTTCCCATGGAGCTGTCCTGGTGTCTATGGAGTCCCTTTGGTTACCCGTGGTTCAGAAAGCCAAGCCTGCCCTGGCAGGCGTGGGATAATTCCTTAAAGCGCTGGCCGTGAAAGAGATGAAGCATATTTTGTGACTTTGTCCCAAAGGGACACAGCAAATTTAGGAGGCACATGGGCTCTGGAACAAATTCAGAACTGTTTGGGGTTTGTGGCTCGTTTTGCGGGGTGTTTTTTCAGTTGGCTGGGTTTTTTGCTGCTTTTCACCAATACGCAAGCCTTTCCAAGGAAAGGACTGCAGAGCTGTTCAGCAGACAGCGCCTCTTCCCTCGGTGGGACTGGCCCCTGACAGCTGTGCAAAAGGATTCGGGGGAAAAAATTCTGCTTTGTGCTTGCGCAGTCTTACCCCTGAGAAAGGAGAAAACTCACCCAACCTGCTGTAGTAATGACTTTTACCAGAATTAGAGCATGAGAAAATAGTTCTTGTCTATCCTACTGTGATTTGTCCAAGTTTGGAAAAGGAGACACTGCTGAGATATTTTGTTCTTTAATCGTTACTGTCATAAGAACCTAAATTCTTCTTATTCATTAAAAAATATATCCAGCCCCACATGTAGAATTTTTATTAAAACATTTTTTTTAATACTAAATGTTGTTCTGACAGAACTTTCAGATAGCCTGAGTGTTATGAAATCTGTGCATCCTAATTTCATTATTTATGATGTATATAACCTCAAATGCTTGTGAATGCTGCTGAAAATGCCTGAGATATTCTTGCCCCCAAAAATGCTGATCTATGTAATAAACAAATCTCTGAGTGAATATATGCAGATTATTGTGTGAGAAAAGCAAAAGAAAAACAGTCACAACAAAGACAAGTGTGGGAATTTGGTTGCAATAACGTTATGTGATCCCTGGTCATACACACATCATCTTGTGTACTTTCCCCAAATGAATTAGGTAAGTTTAGATTTATATAGCACCTTTCAATTATTTTACTGATGCTAAATGTGTTTACACAGGGGATGTCTACAGAGCTACACTACACAGCATTGCAGTACACTGGGGAGATAAATCCTGAGTATACAGGACCAGCACTATCCCTGCCTATTGCGGCACTGGGAAATGAAGTCACTTACGATGTAGAAGGAAGCGTCAGGTCACAGAACACCTCAAAAGACTGAGGAGACAAGAAAGGCTGTCAAAGAGCATTCATCTTCTTAGAAACTAATCCCCTAGCTATGTAATATTCAGTGATAGTAAGAAGAATCATTTGCTTATAAAATTCACTATGGCCCTTGGTAGTGCGATTATGAAAACAGACAGAATTCAGACTCACTTTATTATAACTCTGAGTGGTTAATGACAAAATTTTCAGTAGTGTTTCAGAGATGTTGTTTGAGAGTATCTGTCTTTCTGGCAAAGAGTTTGTTCCAGTGCTTTTCTTTAGTGGGATTAAAGGAGGTCTATATTAAAAGTTTTATATTTTGATGGATATTAAAACTGAAGTCATACTTTATTAAATCACTGTAATATAGTAAATGTAATGAAACATGGTTTAAATTAAATTGTTTGGAAGGAAAATCTGTGTAACCATTGTCAAACAAAATTCTCTTCAAAAGCAAAATTGCAGTTTTAATATACAACTCTTTCTGAGTCTTATATGAATTGTCCAGTTTTTCTGTATTAAAAGACTGAAGAAAGCATAGAAAGTGTTCATGTGGAAAGTATTCTCTTTCTTCATTTTTAAAGCATTTTTGTCTAACTAGTTCAAATATTAATTTAAACTGCGTAAAACTGAGAGAAAATCACTGAACATCTGCAAACAGGGAAGAACTTGATAGGTGACATTTATTGGATGTCCTCAAAACACACAATTATATTTTTCAATGGAAAAGGTTACAAAGCAGCATAGATTGCCCAGCTGAGGGAATGCAGTCAGCTTCTCTTGAACCAGTCACAGCGGATGAGGCCTGACATAGATGTTTGTTTTCTTTTAATAGGTTTCTCCAGGATCTAACCATGATTTATTTCAAGTGGGAGGACTGACAGCAGTTAAAATGAGAGAAAAATAATTTCACAGTTTTATTGGACTCCATCAATAACATTGGGAGAAATAAATTAGTACAACAGGCATTTAAAAGCTAGTGAAAACAAATTATGCACCAAATCACAGATTTAATGGTTATTTAATGATACACTGCACAAAGAAAATGTGTTGTATTTCTTCTGCCTGGTTTCCACAGTGCCACCTGGTATAGTGCCACACTGGATGGGGATGAGCACAAAACCCTTGAGATGGGTGGAGGAGAGGCTCACGGAGTTGTTTGTGCGTTGTGCAGGTCAAGGAAGCTGCAGACCCAAGGGAGAAGAGGAGCGGAGCTTTGCGGCTTTTGGCACGCGTCTCCGTGCGGCAGTGCCGAGGACGGCTTCAGCACAGAAAGGAAGAGCACGTTAATGAAATCCACTGCTGACACGACGCTGGGAGGCATCTCGCATGTATAGGAAAGACGTTCTCCTTAAAGGGGTAGGGACCGCTCAGAAGGTCTTGTCTCCACTACGAGAAACATGGGCAGCAGCATTTATAACGGGCAGTGTGGCTGGATCGGTGGCTCAGCACTTCCAGAATATGGCTAACTGCTGCCCCGGGGATGAGCTACCTCCTGCTTGGGCTTCTTTCTTCAGGATCCTCTGTGATAGACTCTGTCTATCACAACACCAGTTCTTCCTCCCATCTTCGCAGCCCGGTCAGTCGAAGAGCTCTCAGACATAACTGACGGGCACTTGGAAGAGTGTTTGTGTCAGTACTTCCCAAGCCCTCTCCTTTATCAGGTACTCAGAGTTAAGCACATGCTTAAATATGTTACTGGATCCAGGCCCGTTCTCATGCACATAAACCAGACAGGGACAGCTAGAAGTGGTCAAGAAATGAGGGGACAGTGATCACCAGGAGAGCACATGAACTGCCATTAAACAGGGGATAAATTGCAAGAATTCGAAAAACACTGATGCCATGATCCAGCTGTTCAGTGACCAGGTTCCCAGTGTGCACACACTTCCAAGAAAAATGAAAATATGGACATGAGGCAAGCAGTTGTCCAGTGGACTGCTGAGCGCACGGGATTTGTATCTGAGTAGTTAGTATTATATTACACTCACAAAGTAGTATCCAAATATCAGCAGCTGTGTCTCGTATCCATTATTTCTCTTCTTTCCCAAATATAAACCTTCCTCACCTTTTTAATTAGAAAAGCTGTTTATTGACTATGACATGGAAATATTTTACATGTTGCTGTCCAAAAATGCCATCATTAAATAAGCAGGAAAATATGTTCAGTGGTAAATAGAGATGACCTTTAAAACAATGTCAAGCCCACGCACCCCATGATTTGTGCGTAGGTATGTGTTACTTTAAGTCGCTGTATATTACCAGCAACGTGACATAGAAGGCTGCTATGGAAAGTATCCTTGGTTAAAGAACTGTAGGGTAAATAAATAATTAAAAGCTAAAATGCATCGCCAGCTTACCTAGTAAACTACTAAATTCAAACCTGTTCGTGGAAGGCCTGGCTTTATATTCACGGCAACATGGAGAAAAATCAACTTGGGTGTTATCTTGAAAAATATTTTATAGCAGTTAACTGAGGTCAGGACATCTCTTACTTTCTTGGCTGACTCATTCATCACTTGTACAGCAGCTTTCTCATGCATAACAGAGAAGCACGGGTGTCACGCAAGGAGACAAGAGGCACTGAGAAACCCAGGAAGAGAGGCTGAATTCACCTGTGTAAAATAATGTCATTTTTCGGAAAACATCTACGGAAGAAAAATTAATTAGGCAAGAGTGCACCCTATCTTTCCCCCATGCCATTCCAGTGAAATGGAGAGGCTGTGTGGGATTATTACAGGAAATCAGCAAAGACTTTTGCATTTCATTATTGTTGCTGTTGCCATTTGTTGCAGTTTCAGTTTGTGTTCAGAGAGGATGATGAAGAGACAGAGAAGGAAGAGCAGGAAAAGCTGTCTTTAGGGCAAAACACTTACTTTGAGTAGTAAATTATTTCAAAACTATTGTGAACTTTTACCAAGAAGCCTCAGCAAGCTGCTTTTATGTACGTGCAAATATAACTAAGAGACCCAGAGCCTCATGCCTCACATGCTAGTGGCAAACCCCGGGTCTGTAAGAGTTTTCCAGGAGTCACCACAAGGATATCCAACCACAAAGTCTGTGCTGCTAGGCATCTCGGCCAACATGTACTTCTATCATTATCAAGAATAGTCACGTAACTCTATGGGCATTTTATTTTGCTAGCTGCAAAGGATGGTACTTGTTGTATTTGTTTTACTTCCTTTAAAATGCTGTGGCTGGGTGGAAGAAGCAAGGCAGCTTGTTGCCTTGGACATCGTGTGGTAAGGGAGGTAAGGGAGGGGACCCTCTGCCTACCCAGGAGCACGAACACATGGGGAAAGCAGGGGAAAGCACAGGATCAGGCAGCCGGGAGACCAGGAGAGCCACAGATTGGTATTCCACGTGTGCTGGCACTTTGCAAAGCCATGTTTGGGAAAGTGCTGCGAGCAGCATGGAGCAGGCATCCACCAGAGATAGGCGATGGATGGGTGGATGGATGGATGGATGGATGAATAGATGGATGAAGAGATGGATGAATAGACGGATGGATGGATGAGGCTCACTGTCATGACACGGACAGGCTGTGTGGTGTCACAGCACCTCCAAAAGCCACCAAGCTGGTGGTATGCAGCCAAGCCTGCAGGAGAAGGCCCATCTGCAGAAACTCAGTATGCAGAGGAAGACCAGTTCACAAATCTCTTATTTTCACTTTGTCTCACCCAACAGATTTTAAGCTTTATTTTTAAAAATTTACCTGCTATCATTCCTGTTCAAACCACCCTGGATTTTGAGTTGAAGAGCCCTTTCCATAGTTCTGGTGCGCTCTATCTTAGTGAAAGCTTCCAGAAAGCCTGATGACCCAAAAGCTCTGGCTGAGTCAGGGTCCCACCACCTTCACTCTCCACTGCAGACCCGTGGGCTGGCCAGGGTGCCCGGGCTGTGCACGACTGCTCAGAAATCACTGTAGGGATGAAGCCATGGGAGAGCAGGTCGGACGGAGCTCCAGCACGCCTGGGATCTAACCAGACCCTTGTGTAAGGAAGGGAGTGCCAGGGTGTGCAGGTCCTCGCAGACAGACTTCAAGCTCAGCGCAACCCTGATGCAACAGCTGAACGTTTTACAGGATACTTGTACCATGGGAACCTCACACAGAGGGCAAGGGTTGATAGAAAGAGGCAGCAAGATGTAAATAAATAAACGTTCTTTTTTTGTAAACTTGAGAGGTCTGTGGAGAGAGGGGCAGCAGGACTCTCTCAAGGGACAGACCAGAGGGCAGTGCAGGTATGTAAAGGCAGCCTCTTTCAGGTACTTCACCAGAGATTTGATGGAGAAGTTTTCAACTGAGCAATTCTTTACTGGAAAGTAGAGATTCAGCAAAATCACTAGTTTTCAGGGAAACTTATGCATTCTGATTAAAGTTTACTCAGAAAGGGGCTCTGAAACACTAGATGAAATATGGGGACAAAGAAAGGGAAAAGCCCTTGCAACATGTTGGTATTCAAAGCATCGAGTTAGGAGGGGAAAAAGGTTTGGCTCAGTCTAGAGCAGAAGCTTGAGCATGAGTTTTCCTCCTCATGAGTGAGTCCAGTGACAACCACGAGATCCAGGAGAGCTCTTTTTCTGTGCTTTTCCCAAGAAAAGCAGCAATATATCTTGAGGATATGTCAAACTGGAACTTCTTTTAAATCTCAGAGCTTCACGGGATAAGATCATTTCCCAGCAAAGATATCTGATCTCTGGTAATTTTCGTTCCACAGTGCAGTGTGCGCATCTCTTTGAGCAGGCACCCAAAAGCCACAAACAGCCCATTCCCATGCAAGAGCATTCTAGCTGGGGGGAGGCCATGCAGACCCTCCTGAGGTGGGTGTCCCCAGGTCCCCACCACTCTCCAGATGCGCCCATAGCGACAGCAAATTTTCTGACAGCTCCACTTGGGCAGTTTTGAATGGCTGCAGGTCTCGAGGGGCCAAGAAGGAAGAGTTTTAAGCTGTAGGCTGCATCTCAGCACACGGGGCAGGAGAGCTGCTTGTACTGACCCTGAGACAATGCAAAATTGCTCAAATTTCCCAAACGAAGAAGTGAGTTTGGAGGGGTGGTTTCTTGGTTCCACAAATGGCCTGCATTTTGAACTGCCCAGCTCCTTTGGTGGACATAATGAACTACGCTCAGATGCAGATGAGATGAGCAGAAATGAGCCATTGGTGTATGCTGTGCCTCTCTCCTCCTGCCGAATGGCTGTTCCAGTGGGAAGCACCAGCTCAGGAAGGGGCAGAGAGGTAGGAGCAAAGTCCAGGACCAAAGGCCATACCCTCCAATGCACAGCTCATGGGAAATCCAGCAACAATCCAGGAGTAAAGGTTGAACCTTGGACTCCTTCAACAGCACAAGCTGTGAACAATGACACAAGGATGACAGCCCATCCTCCTGTATCTGTGTGGCTGTTATTCCTTCACTTACCTGAAATGAGTTTTAAGCGGCCCTGTGGTCAGACCATCATGGTCTTCAGTTGATAAACAGAAAAGGTAGAGATCCTGCAAAAGAGCTAGGGATTTGAAACATTGAAAAACAACTGGACTTAAATTCTTCATCTGCTCCCCTCCCAGGCACTTTGGTTTTCATCATGTTTCTCGTCTCAGTCACCCCAGAGATCCTGGACAACCCAACCACATCCTCCTACCACCTCTGTTGCCTTTGCTTAGGACTTTGCGCCTTGTGCCTTACACCCCACCACCCCCACCCACTTCCAAACACCCCGGTCTTGGTCGTCCTTTCCAAGCTCCGCTTCCCAGCAGAACAGCCCTCCCCAGCCACTGAATGTCATTGCTTTTCTTCTAGAAAAACAACCTCCTCTGCAAGTCCTTCCTATCTTAGTTTCTTCTCCATTGCTGCTTCCACACCTGAATTTTTCACCTGTTTTGCCTCTGCCTGTGCTAAATTATACACTCTACTGCGAACAAGGACTCGTTTTATTTGCTTTGTAAAACATCCACATACATGGATGGAGCTGTATAAATAATTAATACATGCCTTAATCTAAAGATTATGAAGAAGAAGGTGGCGATTGCTGCAGAAAGATTAATGTGAACGAAATAACTCAACCAGACTATAATTTTCTCTGGCGACCCATGAAAGAATTAACCCAAAGGAGGCCCCCTTAAGTACTTTTGCAGATAGCCCAATGAATTCCAGGTATGGCTTTGCTTTGCATTCTTCATTTTCCTCTTTCTTCCAAGATATGTCTGCCTACCTTAAATGCAAGCATACATGTGTCCTTGCCTGTTCCTCTCTGGATAGTTTCTCCAAGGCATTTCATGCTGTGGCTCCTGCTAAATAGTGTAATTTTTTCATGGTGCAGGCAGGGTAGCTGAAGAGCAGGAGGGGCATTTACCTACATCCCTTCTTGCAGAGATCTCAAATCATACAGTATATGGCTCTTGAAACAAGGACTCAGAGCTTTGAAGCCGGGTGCAGAAACTCTTGCTGGTCCTAGGCTGCTTATTTTCCAAATAGATCCTCAACCCTTGAGCTCAGCTCCTGCTGGGAGGTAGAACAGGCAGACCAGTACAGGCAAGGTCTGCCAGCAAGCTGCACAGATCTCTCCAAGACAATTTGGTCAGCCCAGCGTTTTGGCCAAGTTAATGAATCTTGCAGAGGGACAGGACTCATTAACAAGCAGTAGCCTGGTGCCCGCCAAGCTACTTTGCTTCCCAGATCCCAAACTCAGTACTTTTGTACCTACCAGCTTATTTGGATTCAGCTCGGATCTCCCTGACTCTTAGAAGACTTGAGACACCTCAAGTGGGTGGGAGCTGTGTGTGTATCAGAGTGCAGAGCTGTTCTACCCCCCAGCCAGAAAATCTCCAAGATCTCCCAGCACGACTGCTCAGCGACCACCAACGGCAGCAGAAGTCCCAGCCTTGCTTTTTTCCTGGGGTCAGCCCAGCGTTTCTTTTGTAAACCTTCCATTTTCTCTGTCCTTTCCTCCGAGAAGCTGTGAGAGCAGAGGCTGGATGGGCTGAGGGGACTGCAATGCCGGGGGGGACACAGCAGGGAAGCACCTGCGGCTGGGGCAGATGAGGCCAAATCCAGCCAGTCCAAAGCAGCTGTGAGGGGAAAGGTCTCTTTTCACCCTTCTGTCTTTCTAGCAATGCCTTACAGGGAAAAAGTAATTTTATAATGGCTGGAGCTTTCCGATGCCAAAGACAAATGAAGGAAAGTTACTTAAAAGCCAAGAGCAGGCTTGCACCAGACATTGTGGTAGCAGCAGCCGAGTGGAGGATGGATACTTTCCACCTATGGAAAAGACTTCATAAGGAGCAGGACAGAAGTGGTTTGGGCCCTCAGGGCGGGGAGAAGAAGCTGAGCGCATACAAGCCTGAGGTTTTATGCCTAGGATGGGACCTCGGTCCTGTTAAGGACTGTAGGGTGGGAACCTGGGGAGACTGTCCACTGCTGGCTTAGGTGTCTCAGTGAGACACAGCTGGGTGTCATCTGATGATGATGACAAAATACAGAGGACGGGAGAAGCTGGCACAGAGAAGGGCCAAGTCTGAAAGGCTTTCAGGTACCCCAGCAGGCCTTTGCACCCGTTTGCCTCTGGGTCCCTCCATGAGGACATTACTGTGGGTCCCTGCTTTCTTTCTGTCAGTGCCAGCTTATGCCTGGTGGAATAGTCAAACGTGAAACTAGATATAATCAGGGACTGCAAAGAATAATGCAAAGCACTGGGGGTTGCTTCCATCTTTGCTAAAATTCATGGGTTTTTCCCAGGTTAGACCTTCCACAAACTCTGCTCCACGTGCAGACTCACGGCATCCGCACACCTTCCTGGGCAGAAGGGAGGAGCAGAGCTTGCTCTAGGGAGCAGGGATGGACACCTGCTAACCTACTGGGGACATCGTCACCGTGAATCTGTCCTTCTCCTGCCCTTTGTGAGGATGGGGAGGAAACCCAGAGACCTCACAGTGTGGTAACTCACCCTCTCCCTTCCAGCCCCTTTGAGTCCTTCATTGCTCAAATGTCTCAGCTTGCTTTTTTCTCTCACGGGATTTTGACCTTCCTTCCAGCTCTTTCTAGAACTTTCCTCTGGTGTCACAAAACCACCTCTGGTATTTTGAATACAATAAATCACCTCAGCCTGCTGACTCAACTTTTTGCAGAAGACATTCAACTTCCATTGATTTCAATGGAAGCTGAGGTTATTCAGTGCTTTGCAACATCAAACCTTAAAAGCGGGCTTAACGGTAGTCCCTGAAGATCAGCTTTCTCCTTTGCTGTACATCAAGTGATGATTATCATTTGTTCTCTTTTTCTATAAATTTGCAAATCTTCACCAAAGATGCTGATTTTCTTGCTGGTATAGTCACTGCATTCCATTTATTAACCTATTAAAAAAAGATGGATACAGTAATTTCATATATGGATTAGGTGTCTCAGATAATTCCCACATACTGCTTTTCTATTTTGCAGATTTCTGTGCTCACCTGCAAGCTCTGCCTTGATCCTTTTCTCTGCTTGGCTGCCGCACGTAAAAAGGGAGACTCAATTGCCCAAACACACATTCCTCAGTAACAGTTTACATTAACGTCTCTCTGCTTATCCTGTAATTGCAGTGTACTACTCTGGCTCTTTGCATTCGTGTTTGTGGAAGTAGATGTATCTCATGTGTACCTGTTTTATCTATCATAACAGCAAGAAAACAGAGACACTTTGAAGTACACATTTGGAAAGCGCACAACCAAACTGTTTGCAAACATGCTGGTTAATCACTTCATCCACAGGTGAAAAAGGCTGCCTTAGTCTTGAGAAATATGTTGGGTGTACAGGGCATTCTGTGTTACTACTTTTCAACTTCCAGAAGACAGATTAAGCTGTGAAGATTGTTTGTACATATAATTTTTGGCCTTTAGGTTTACAATCAGTGCCAGTGTTTGGGATACAAAAGAGTCACCAGCAGTAACAGTTTCTGATCACACATGAGTTCTCATGACTACACAATAACTGAACCATGCTGCAGTTTCAATTAACGTGATGGTCTCTGTCTCCAATTAAAATACGTTGTCCAAATAGTGGTGCACTAAGTTAACTAAACTGAATAAATAGATAATGGCATTAAATAACTGCTAGAGTGAAAAAAATGCCTTTTAAATGAAATGAGAGGATCGATGCTCCCTATGTGCTTGGCCATCCTGTGCATTGCAGCATGCCTATAGAACAGTTTAGGATAGAAAGATTTGATCCTGCCATGTGCTGCGTGTTCTGGACGCTCTCCAGAAAAGCTCTAAGCGCAGTCTTGATTTCAACCAAATTAATAGGCCCCCCCAAAAATACAGCTACTTATGCACTCTTAAGGATGAAGGCCGCGGTTCCCACAATATTGCAGCATCCAGCCCTTGGCAAGGAGAAATTCAATATGCAGCAGTGAGCACCGCAGGCTAACGTCGTAGGGAGCCGGGGAGCGGGCGGGAGGGAGGGACCTGCCCCCAGAAACAGTCTGTGCGCAGGCTCCTGTAGAAGTCAGCGATCCGGGATCAGATCAAAAGGGATTTAAGCTATAGCTGAAAAACAGATGGGAAGTTGGTGAGGTGGAAAGAGAGAGAGAGAGCAATTAATCCAGACAGCTGGCACGGCAGCGAGGCGGACCTGACCACCAGCGGTGGAAGGGAGCGAGGGGAGAGCCGGGGGACGACCGGAGCAGGGATGGGCTTGCACCAGGGTGCAGGCACGAGAGGCTTCAGAGCGTGATTCTTGGAGTAGAAAAAGAAATCGCTAAAGCTCACCTAATTCTGAAAACCTTGTTGCGCTGGCAGCGGGAACCTCAGATATCAGTCATCCCCCTAACTCACTAACTAACGTGGGGGTCCCTGCTCGGGCAAGCGGGGAGGGATGCAGCAGCCTCCACAGCAGCCTGGCGTTTGGGGGGGGTCTGGAAGAGTGCCCGGGGAAGGAGCAGGAGTTAACAAAAGCATGAAGCGTCCAGCGGTCAAACAAGTGATCAGCAGAGCGTACGTCAAAGCCGGGGAGCTGGACCTGCAGAAAGGCAGCTTGCCTTGTAGAAAACCAGAAGTCCCTGAAAGCATCGTCCCGTCACCCGTGTGCTGGGGCTCGCACAAGTGCCGCCGACACTGCAGCGGGGACTTACAAGCAGAACGTATGTTAAGTCCGTGCTGATGTGGGGATACGAAACACCGTGAGCAAAATCGTATGCAAGAACCTGTCCGCCCGCAGGGAGCTGCCTGGTGTGCCAGGAAGCCTGTGGGCTTTCCTGGCCCTCTTGGGATAAGCCTTACCTCCCGACACCCCGAGCAATTTTTGTACGGTAGAGTTTCAGCCACCACTTTCATAAAGCAGGCAGTCTGGGGTCCTGCCGGTTATGGAGAAAAGCTTGAAAACTCCAAATCAAGAGCTTCAGAATCCCAGTCTGGGATTCTGGATGGCTTCCTTGCCATGACTTGTGTTCGGTGACATGATGGGGCTTGTGGCGGTGTGGGAGCGCTGGGGACAGGCGACAGAGCAGCAGGCAGGAGGCTGAACCACAACCTCCTACCGCAAGCGTGTGGGCAGCGCGGCTGCGCTCCGGGGATGGTGCCTGGTCATCTGTGCACAACACGAGTCTGCAAAGCAGCTCCTGTCTTTGGCTGTCCTGGGCAACAGAGCAAGCTCTGATTAATCACATTTTAGCGGGTGGAAGGATGGTTTCCGCTATTCGGTAAATATTAGCTTCAGTCAGCACGGACTTCGGTTGTTTTTCTTTTTTTTTTTTTTTTTTTTTTTTTCCTTCCTCACTTTTTAATCAGGAATGTACGTGCTATACAATTAGGTTGTATTCAATATCAAAGGCCCTGCAGAGTGGAGAATGCTTTCTGAAGACTTATGAATCCCTTTTGAAGGGGAGTCTGTGATGTGGTTGCCTGCGGTAGTGAAGACTGGATTCAGTGACCTTAGAGGTCCCCTCTGGCCCTATCTATTCCTTCCTCCCTCCATACAGCTTCGTTCTGGGGTATTTTATTTTTCAACACAAATTCTTGAGAAGTTTTTGTGCAACATTTAAAAGCTGCTGAAAAATCTATGAAACCGCAGATTGTGATCTAATTTGTGAAGTGGACTTCAAAATATGCGCATCCCATCATCTGATCCACTAAACCAACTCAGCTAAGTCCAGTCCTTCAGCAGTAGCAGCAGAGAATTATGACACTGTAAGACCATTAAAAGGTATCTTCTTGCCTCATAAAATGACGTGCCAAAGCTAGGGAGAACTGGGAGACAACAGTACTGTGAGGATGCAGTTAAGCATGACTTCACCTCCCTAGTACTTATCACAGCAATGCTATAATGCATGTTAGCTCAAACCAAACTATCTCTGTGAGCTTCTGGTTTCACGTGGCTGCTTTTGATAAAACTCTCTAGAATTCCAGGGTCCAAACACAGTTAATTCCATTCTAACTAAGGTTTTTACTGGCTGAAAGTCACCGTATAAATATAAATGTTTGGTTACATGTTATTTTAGCATTCTGCAGTAAAAATAATTTTTTGGAAATAAATTAAACAAAATAAACCCCTTGAGTCTAAATTATTAATGCTTTGTGCCAGTACAACTGCTGAAAGCAGTACAATTAATCCAATTTTCAGCAGTTGTATGGTGTGAAGCAAAGCATGTATTCTAAGCTGTTAAATCCTTTTCAGTAGTATAAAAATTAAACTTAAGCAAATTTTCTTTTCTGCCACCTCGATGTAGAAATGTTTATTTTAAATTAAAGCAGCTGAACTCAACATTGGAGGTTTTTTGATACATAACTTAATTCTAATAAATTATAATGGCAGTTACTTTTCATATGTAGCATGTGGAACTTGTTAATTAAAAGCTACTTCCTTGTGTTAGGTCTTGATCACGTTCCAGCATCTCATACTTAATGTGCTATTAAAATCACTCTTTGACAGCCCAGACCTGGGAGGTGCTGGATACCATCAACTCCCAGTGAACTTTCTCGGTTGCTTTGCACTTTGGAGGTTTTCCATGGGTTAAAAGTCAGGCCGGACTGTTGTGATTGTCCCAGCTGGATGAACATCTACCCCTCGGCTCTACATACTCCCGAGGTCTCAAGTCCAGGGCTGTTCCCTCATCAAAACTAATTTTTGAGTAGTTAGGAACAGGCATAGAGTACACAGGTGTTAGCCACACTTACCAGATGGCTCACCGGTTTTGCTCTGGGACTCCTAAAAGAAGAACCGCAGATACTGAACTCGGACCTCAGAGCTTTTGAAAATAATAGGATTATTTTATCAGCTACGGAAAAAAAGTTTGGGGGAAAACAGACTACGCAGAAGTGCAGTTCTCTTACCTTCCTCCACTGGTAGCTTGAGGACATTTATATCCTTTGGCTCCTGCAGTGGCTTATTGACATCATCTTGGTACCCTCTGCCCACGCGTAGGTCCCCAATGACTGTTCCTCCTCTGCAGAGACAGGGACTCTCTGGTCAGAGTGCCCGGTCCTCAGCAATTCAGATTTAAGTCCTGACTGCACAAACCAATGGAGGACACTCAGCACAAAGTCTAGCCAGGTTCCCAAGATGCCTCTACTCCGACGCTGCCTTTCCATCACTCTCTGCAGCTTCTGCTCTTTTTTCATCCCTTCCTTTCAGCTAGCCCAAGGCTCTGCCAGAAGCAGAAGTGAAGTCAGGCTCAGTTATTCCCGTGGACAGGTCGGTGTATGGCATTCCCAGACCGTGCCAGAGCAGCCCCAGCTCTAGCACACTGGACTTCTAACTGGAGTCCCCCCATAAAGTTCACCACAGAATTTACCCTGATGGTTCCTCAGTCAAGAGCAGTATCTTTCTAGGGAGACCACAGACAGTCTTTTAAGGTTTCTAGTCTTGATTTAAAGCCTTCAAGTGCTGCATTCTACTACATGTCCTTCATGAGCCTTCCCAATGATTAATTGCCTGTGCCATTAAGATGTTCATCGTGTATGTGTTGTTCTAGGAGGTTTCATCTTTCCATTTCTCAATTCTACAACCTTAATTATGTGGTTTTAGTGTATTTTTCTACATGGCTTCCTTGCCATTTCAAAAAGGAAAATCAAGTAGTTCTTTATCTCAAGCTGTTTCTTCCACTTCTCCTTTACCCTTGTGGATTTGCATTCTTGGTCCTCTCTGTTGACTCTCAGACATTCTCCCTTCCACCATCCCAACCAGTTTTCACCTTCCCTTTTTTCACTGTGAACCCAGAGCTCCGGGTGCTCACGCACACTGCTCCCGCTCTCAGGTCCCATCTTGAACTTGGAGCTACTACCAGTGGCACACTCAGCACTCCATGTACAGACATCTGAAATGCAACTTTCCAGCCCTGCCTCGTACAGCTACTCCAACTTGCATGTTCTAGTTAATCCTTGTGCTGGAGAAGTGTGGTTACAACTCTGCAACCTGTTCTTAGCGCCCTTGGAAGCACTGAAAGCTAGATTCAGTTCCTGCTCCTGTGCTGCTTAATATAAATCTATGAGATAACGAAACAGAAATTCAGGTCTTTATCTCAAATCTCTTCCTGCACAGGTAAATAGCTTCCTCTCTAAGGAAGGAAATGCTGCGTGAAATCTTCTTTAATTAACTCAAATTTGGAGGTAATCTCAATTCATACCAAGGAATGAATTAAAGACTCTTTGCCCTTGCAATTTGAGGAAAGGGGGTCGATCAGCATCTACAATCTGCCGATGTGCCTTCCTCCCTCATTCCTGCCTTCCCTCGCTTCTGAGCAGTTCGGCTTTGCTTAGCCAGATACTCGCAGAGCTGGAAGACCAGCAGTGCCTGGCGCAGCCAGATATATTTCGTGGAAGCCCGGCTGTGCACTCAGTGGTCCTCGGCAGCCAGCACCATCCCCAGGTCGGTGCCCGCTGGCCTCGGTGCAGCTCGGGAGGGACTCTGCTGAAATGAACTGTTTTGAGGCAAACCTGCGGGTGAGTGCTAAAGGTCAGGATGCTGGCAGGGAAAAATCTATAGCAAAGCATAAAGGAGCTTTTTCTGCGGAAGTGCTCTTGGAAAAATATACTCAGTTCCGAGGAAATGCCAGAGTAGGCAGCAAGGGGACTGAAAGCCATCCCATGGACCAGGGAAGAGTCCCGACCTGCCTGCGACAGCAGCACCCGGCAGGGCCACCCCAGCAGAGGGGCACCCAGCTGCACGGCCCCCATCAGCCCAAGGATAAAAAATATTAGGAGAGCTTGAAAGTGCCAGCGGGATCGTCGGGGATGTGCTAACAAGTGAGCTCCCAGCATGGAGCCTCCAGTGGCCTCCAGCCACTTAGCAAGTGGTATCAGATAGCGATGATATTTGCTTACTGCTGAGCTGCGCTGGATTCAAACCCTCCTCCCAGTGCGCAGGGGGGCTTCCTGCCACCCAAAATCTTTTTTTTAAAAAAGGAAAGTAGTCACCAAGACGTATTACACGTGGCAGGTTAAGATTAATGCTATCGTTTTTACCAAACAAATAGCCATGCATTGCTAAAGGTCAATAAACTGGCAAAGGAAAATGTACAGCTAGTCATAAAGAAGCTTTTCTGTGAAAGTGTTCTTGGATAAATAAACATGAGTTCTTGTAAACACTGTGTACTCTCCAGATGTAAATATTCAGAAGGTGTGCTCGAAAAGCCTGAGAACGTTCCAGCTCAGCATTTTATTAATAGGAGATGGTGAATTTTTGGTCAGCTATTAAGTACAACTTAACGTGAAAAAGTGTTTGTTTGCCTAACAAGACTTACTGCTTACACCAAGCTGCCTCCAAGATTTTGATAAGAGTATTCAGAACAGTAAAAGATACTTTGGATGTTAGCAAACACCTTGTGCAATATAGTGAGATTAGATAGGGAGCAGGTCGCAGGAGGCAGGCTGCGATGGAGAACCGGGCGGGGGGTGGTTTACAGAGTTCAAACAAGGGTAGGACGGGTTTGGTTCTGCGATATTGTTTCGTATCATTAGAAAATTGTAGGCTAATTTTTTCCTTTTCCCTTTCGAATTTGAGCCTACTCAAGCCTGGGAGTTGTTTCAACCCAGGATTTATACTTGCTGTGTGAAAGATGGAAAATTTGTTCACAGGACGGTGAGCCCGCTGGGCTGGGAGGGCAAGGTGAGGCGGTGTTCCTTTCAGGAGCATACCTGAGGGGACAGATTTGAAAACTCGGGGCTGCCCTGAGGGTGCAGAGGAGGTATGAGGCATCACCAGAGCACACCAGCCCCTGCCATCAAAGCAGCTGCCTCTTGAGGGATGGCACCCTCGCCACAGCCCCAAGGGTAGTGTCAGGAGGGGACACTGCCCCGTGGGCGGCCAGGCAGTCCAGCCTTATTAAACCCAGCAGTTGTTTTCCTAACTTGTCCTCAGAGTCTTAATTACTGTTGCTCTAAGCATGTCCTCCTTCCACAAAGCTGGACAGAAAGCACCTGCTGGGGTTAGGCGGTTCACCTCCCTCCTGGTTTGGGATTACTCCTCCTGTATGCTTTCTGGCTTTTTTTCCCCCAGAATAACTCCAAAACCTCTAAGCAGCAAGGCTTCTGCCCCCTCCTCCTCAAGCCTGGTGCCGGGGGCTGGGAGAGCACACTGCCTTTTCTGCCAGTGCGAAGCTGGGATTGCCCACCCTGTGAGCTCTCAGCTTAAAAACGGGAGCGTGGCTTGCATCTCAATGGAGATGATTGTGCAAAAAATAACTGCATGTGGTTGGACTCCAAACCAGCATAAGATACACATCATACGTAGTTCGTATGCAGTCTGGGGCTTAAACGCAGGGTGGGTGTAAACAATGCAGAAATGCATTGCAGAGCCTTGTCATGCACTGACATCCGTGTATGGCCTCGCATTACGTCTCCTTCTCTGACAGGAGAAATTCAGCACACACATGCACCGGGCTCACCCCAGTACCTGGAGCCTGCTTTTCCCCTCCAAGCAGCACCCAGGGGCTCCCAGCAAAGGCACTGCCAAAGGGCTGAGTCCCAAAGGGGTTGGGGGGTGGGGGGTGAGCCCTGGGGGGAGTCCAGCTGTGCACAAAGCCCTTTAAGCGGCCTGGGTCAGGTATCATATAGCAACATATCTAAGGCAACTGCTAAAACGCCTCTGGCCCCCATCGTAGCTGCTTTCCAAGCCACGCACAAGTCTTTCAGTGACCAGAAATAAAGAGGCCGCTATCCTGCGCTGCAGAAAGCTCTGACAAAAGACCAACCCGGTGTGTAACCTGGCCCCGAGCACAGCCCAGAGCAAGGCTCTGAAGATGAGGGTCCCACTGGCGCTTTCGGTGCCCACCCTCTGGTTTGGCTCCTGCTGGCACGGAGCTGTGCCACGGACCTGCTGCTCCTGCAGCAGCGGCTCCCAATTTGCTGCCTCCAGCCCCTTGCTCCCATCCAGGTCCTGCCTGGGCACCACAAAACACCCTCACATCACTCACCCCCGTACCCCTGCCAGGGCAGACCCAAACGGCAGCGGTCTCCCCGGCGCCCGGTGCTGCTCCTGCTGCATTTCAGGTGAGGGGAGCTTCCCCGCTCCTCTCTTCCTTTGCTGAAAAATGGGGGAAGAGCAAACTAGCGCCGTCTCGGGCGCAGCGTGAACAGCTTTGCAATGTTGTCTCAGAGCCCAGGAATTTCCCCCAAACACACTCCCACGCAGAAGGAGTCCGGGAGCGGGTGGGGAAAGCGTGCCTGTGGGAGAGGAGGCTGAGCCAGCCGCCTTGCACGGCAGCCTGAGATGCCCAGCATGGATGCCGGAGGAGACACAAGAACCCACCCCACGCCACACGTGTCCGGCAGGGAGGCCGGGGGTCCCTGCGCAGAGCCCTGAAGTCCTCGGCCGTCAGCCCTGTTTGGTGCTGCAGCAGAGCTGGGCGGCTCTGGGATGCCCAAAGCCGCTGCAAAGGGCACGTACTTGCCAGGAAAGGTCTAAAAACATCTACCACTCCTGCAGCACAGGCCGGGTCTCCTTTGCAGTGGTGGTTGACCTTGGAGGACAGAAGTAGGAGGAAAACTTGATAGACACGAGCTCAGCTTGCTCTTCTTCTTGCCATGTACCAGAATGACTTTTTATGTTCTTAAATCCATTTTTATACCAGCCAGAATGGAGATTATTTCCTTACTGCTTCTCTGCTGTAAGAAAAACTCATCTCCTTCCTTCTTTTTCGTCAGAGGCCAAAAATATTCACCAAAATCTAAGAAGAAACTCACTGTTCTGTTTGATAGAAACATCTATCTTTACCTTATGAAGGGTCATGCTGCCAGGGGTCCCTCTCCAAGGTAGGCTGAACGTGTGATACCATCCCATTTGTTCCCATCTTTGTTCTCAAGATGAGAGGACTTCAGCCTCAAGGCAGGCTCAGTATAGGAACCTGCTGAAAAATGGAAAACTCTAGCTAGATCTGGAGATTTAACAGAATTGCACAAGTCCTCTTTCGCTCACAAGCTCACGTTTGAATTGAAATGAATTCTTCCTCTCTCTTTTCCAAGATTAAAGCTGAATTTAGGGAATGCCTATAAAATGGAAGAAGGAGAAGCAGAGGAAGCGCAGTCCTCACAAAGAGCAGCAGAAGCTGGAGGCAAAAAACCTGATCATTTCTGAAAGCCAGATAGCCTTCACGCACTGGTTATATATTCGGGCCCTTTTTAGATAGCTGCCTCCGTCCAGCTCACAGTTGTTCACTACCCGCCCGAACATCATCCTCCCCCTCGATCTGGGGGACTTTCCATTTCTTCCTCCCCACCACGGTTATGTGACCTTTCATCGCCAGGACGAGCTGCCTTCCTCCATCTCACTGCAGATAAAAACCACCGGGGATACCATCCATTAGCCCAGTCTCTCCTCCCCTCCTCCTCCTCCTCGGAATGCTGGCAGAGGCTGCTGTCTCCATCCTTTTCTCCAAAGCAGGGCTTTTCTCCAGAAAGGGGGTCTGTCTCACTTCAGGCATGCCCTGAAGGTACCTGCCTGAAGCAGACTGAATTGCTCCTCAGTTTGAAGCCTGACGTAGCCTAAAGCAGACAGCAAGAGCCACCTCCCTCCTATTTTTTCCCCTGGATCATATATTGGTGAACTCCAGACATCCCTTATTATACTACTTTACTTTAAATCATAGCATTCAAGATTTTTTAGTTTATTGACTGCTGCCACAAATCCTTTATATACTGTGGCATAAGAGACAGGTTTTTGGCTCATTCCTCACTTCTTTATGTTTAGAGCAAAGAAACAAAGGAAGGGGAGGGTGGAGTAATCTTTACACTGTCTATTTAAAGGCAGCGATGGCTGCGTGCAAACCAAAGCACACAGCAATGGGAATTACATGGCTGGAGAAAACAGTTGGATGGGTGTCTTCTATGATGATTTTTTTCCTAATGTGTAGCAAAGGAAAAGAGGCGCAGAATTCGCACATCATGCAAACTACAAAAATCGTCGAGAATGTACTAATGAGAATTAAATGCTGGTAGATGGTCTCAGGTGTCATCTGAGAAACTGAAGTGGTGAGTACCAGAAATAGGTTGCCAGCTGTCTCTGGTCATATTCTTTGTACAAGAATGCTAACAGTTCCCCCTCCAATACGCCCAGGGACAAACTCTGCCATCGTGTAAATCCATGCAAGCCTCCAGCTTCTCCAGGACTGCACAGCTGTAAAAGGAATCTCACAGTTTTATTAAAGGCTGAGAAAAAACACTTGGCACTGCTGCCTGCTGTCAGCTACCACCTTTCTGGGAAGCACTAGCAGTCCCAGCCCGGCTTGCAGCATCTCACCCACCCCCCCCCCCAAGCAGGCCCAGCACATTCAGCACATCAGGATGGTAGTATTTTATCTCGCCACAGTATGGGCAAAAATGCTCCACACAGGGCAAAAATGAGATGGGTGCCAGGCACGCTGAGTGTAAGTCAGCCAGGTTACTCGCAGCTGGTTATTCCCCGTGCTTGCTCTCTCCCTGGGTGGCTCAGCCTTCTCCGTGCTGCACTGCAGCTCTGCTGTGCTTTGCTGCTGCGTGGGGAAACCCATCCAGGTCTGGCAGAGCTCAGACCCCGCTGCTGCCTTCTCCGCAATGCCCGGCACAGCAGACGGAGCTGTCTCAAGATGTGCATCCTCAGGACCTAGACCCACATGCATATGAGAAAGTTATTGCCAAAAGCCCCATCGTTCTCCGTGATGACGGTGCCAGCTCGACTCTCACAGTGGCAGACCACATATTTAATTTTGGAAAAGAATATGCTCTGATTGAAGGCTGAACTCATTATCTTATGAACACTATTTCTTGATACAGATTTACAAATGTTTCCACAGTAATTGTATCCCTGGTTTGAAAATTGCCTAACCGGAATATCCTCTGCCACTAGCTTGGTCCCAGTCCTCCTCTATGTACAAAAGATGCAGGGATAATTTTCAATTTTACTTTATGGTTAACAATTAATGGAAAAAATCCCCCTTCCTCTCCTGTAGTTTCACCAATTATTTCTGCTTCACACCCCATTTCTAAAGAATTTGCCATCTATGAATATCCCCTTTCCCTCCGCCGTTCTTTAGCACCCAGACTTTTTGCAGCTTGAGTAAGTAGCCAAACTTCAGTGTCCTACATGTTGTTCCCACTGGGAAGAGAATGACGCAAACAAGGATTTCTTTTCTTTTCTGCTGTAATCTTGTTTATTTAAAGACTGTGCTAAAGTCCTGCTGTCCCGAACCCAGCAGGGCTCAAACCTCCGGAGATGGTTTCTTTGCTGACAGACCCAGTGATTGCCCCATCCCCCAGGGCACCCCAAAGCGTGCCTTGCCCTGGTCCCTCAAAGGCATCCCCACTCACCCGCAGCCCTGGGCCCCTTCCCCACCGCTCCCCTCCGGTTTCCATTCCTTGTCCCATGCAGGCAGCTGCCCCCACCCAGGTTTGCCCAACGTCCCCTTCCTAGGTTGGCCCTCCCCATCAGGGACGTTAAGCCTCTTCGTCAGCTCCCACTGCTCTAGAAATCTGTAAGCAAAAGCCACTTCGTTCTCATGTTAAGCTTGAATTGTACCTTGTTACACCCACCAGGAGCAATAAGGCTTCTCCCGGGTTATCAATTAAAAAAATATTATCTGTATTGTGTTGTTCACCTCCGTTTTCCTGGTGGCTCATGGCTGTGTTTACTGGAGCCCTAGTGAAGTTCTCAATACTTCAGAGTTCATGGCAAAGGGGACAGAGTTACCATGGTTGGGTACAGCCTGACATGCTGGATGCTGTATCAGCTCCCCTGGAGTCAATCTGACATTTTTAGAGGCAATGAAGGAAGCTTGTACTGGGCAAACCGTGCACAACAAGCAGGAACCTTTTCTTCAATAAAAACCTCTAACAAATGGGAAGTGGAGGAAATGTTGCCGAGATGTTCTTTTGAAAGTGGAAGTTGCTGCCTCCTAAAATTAAATTACACAAAACTGGACAAAGAAAGATAGTAAAACACGTGCCAGATGAACTGCCACTCAGCTAATACATTACTTTCTAAATATAAAAAGAACCTACTGCTTACACTGAGAGTTCAGCACATGAGCAAGAAGAGAATGATGTATAACACCAGACTGAGCTGAAGCTGCAGAAGCACATACTCGTCTTAGTTTGCCTTCTGTAGTTACTTATGAAAGACTGCTAGGGAGATGGGGGAGAACATGTCCAAAGAAGAGGAGCAGCAGCACAGAGGTGGCTCAGCTAAGCCCCTTTTAGCCACAGAGGTTGTCGAAACCCACAGCTGACACCAGTGGCAGAGGGACTTGGGACTTCTACCCCATTCCCCCCCAAGACAATTTCTTGCCTTGTTTGTTTATGCAGCTGCTTAGAAAAAAAAATGCCTATAAGCCACTGCAGTACCTTCTGACAAGCTTGGCCATGAAGACAAGCCTGGGCTCTCCCCAAAGTTATCCTGAAACCCATTTGTGGAGAAAAGCAGGGTATAAAATGCCTAGATGTTCATACCCTTCATTATCCCAGTTGGCTCGTTCAGCACTGCAGATAACCTTCTTCTGTCTTAACCAATGTCAAGTATAGGACACCCTGCAGATTGACAGGTTTCTCATTTTATTCCAATTCCCTAGTCTCATGCAGCCAGAGAGTAAGACAGTGAGAAGAAGAAAGGAGCAGATAATTTTCTTACTCCTAGTTCTGTAACCTTAATTTCTCATCTGGCCAGCCCCTCCAGAATGCCATTCCTACACTGGGCTTCTCTTTCCTTTTCAAATTATAATAAAATCAAATCGCTTGTGTATGAAGTTATTTTTAGACCTAGTTGAAAAAATAAAAATCCATCTGTAACACTTCTTTGTAGTTGAATTTTATAGGAAAAAAAAAAAAAAAGCATTCTGGGAGATCATAATTCATAATACTGATGCTCCCATAAAATCCTATTGATTACCTAAAAATTTATGGAATTACTTGCACTTTTGTTTGAAATTTAAAGCAAAACTTCGTATCTTGGGAAACCTTGAAGATCGCTGATCAGCTGTAAGTATGTTGATGCAAAATTAAATCCTTTTCCTTTAGGGGAGAAAATGGATTCACTTTGGCTGGCAATTCATGAACTACTAGATTTTACCCTCATGCTGCTCCAGCATCATCATACTTTCTCCTCCAAGCTTCAGCTCTCAATACATTTTCAAGGCTGCACCCTGAAACTCCGAGAACTAGAAGCGTCATGGTCACTCATCAGCTCCAGTAGCTGTTGTGGCAGCTAAAGTTGGGTTAAACTGAGAATGGGAGCTGAGAGCATTAAGGGAGCTGGGAGCAGTCCTGCTTTAAAGTGTATGCTCTTAACAAAGGAAGGTAATACATTAAAATAGATTTTACATAGGGCTGAATTTTAGCATTATAAAAATTAATAGTTCACAAAACCTAAATTAGGAAGGTTTCTATTTGTCCTTTTTTTGTGTCCCTATGCCAGCCAAGCACAAAACCACACTGTGAACCTGAAGGAAGCTGAACATGAAAGCTTTTGCCATGCCTGCGCTTCAGTGGCTGTTTACACAGACAGGTTCTGCCTGCAACTGGGTCTCAGTGAAGCCACTTAGGTCTGGAGAGAGAGGAAACATAGCAGCTTTCTGAATATTCATCTCTTGAAATTCCAGGAAATTGTGGATACTTGACACAATGTTACATGGCAAAAATGTTGAGAAATTATTTTGATTAATTAGATATCTCCTGCATTTTGAGGCTCAGCATTGCATAACTTGTCTGGGCTAGAAATATTTTGGTACATTGGGACAGATAACTTTCAGGATCAGTTTTGACAGAGCAGAAATGAAAAATCTGCAGCACTGACTTTCTAGAACCTTTTCTAGTGAACAAACCTGAAAAAAACGAGTTTGGTTTCACAGGTCCTTTCAGCAGCTGGATCCCCAGCCAGCCGGAGTGCTTTGTATTAATTTCAAACGCCTGCATCATGATTCGAACATGTTCCTATGCCAAGTGGTTTCCACTAAGTTAACAAACAGAAGTATTCAGCCCCGTGCTGGAAATCTATTCACATTCCAGAGGACTTGAGTAGATGGGCACCGGGTTGTCATTCACATACTCTGTCTAGCAAAACAACGTTCCCAGCTTACTTACACAGAGCAAAAGTGTTCTAGGAATTTGCAAGTGTGGTGTTCTTAGAAATAGCAACCTGCGGCCACTTCTCCTGAAAGCGCAAGCATTACTGGTGGGCTGGGGAGAGATAACGTAGGGGAGACATCTGCATTGGCAAGGTCAAACAAGTAAAAGGGGTGAATAACTTCGGGAAAGTCATAGTGCTACTCTTCCCCCGGGGGCTATCTCACAGGGTCGTTAGCACTGGACGCAGGATGGTTCATATCAAGATGAGGCAGGGGGAACTCTCACCCCAGATGTCCAACTTTCTGTCCGTCTAGCTGGAGGCTGTAGGTGAGGAGGGGTAAAACTTGATGATCCCATAGAGGAAATACCACACCTATTCTAAAAGTAAGTAGAAAGATACTGTCAAATGGAAAATATTTGAAGATAAATCAAACTCAGTAGGGAGCTGGAAGGAATGAACTGTTCGTAGCACTGAGCCCTTCATGTATCTCGGACTCCAGACGCGCAGGTGTCAGCTCCCTGCGTTTCCTTTTTTTGCAGCTGAAATGGCATCAAAGCAGGACACATCAGATACACTGCTGCCACGTTCAGACGGTTCGCACTTTAACGTAACTGTTCGGCCTGCGAGGGGGAAATGCCACCTCTTGTTTCCTCCAGTTTTAAAATAATGTTGCATCAGACAGTAACTCACAGATTTGCTCCTTCTGGTCTGCCATAATAAGAATAAGAAAACAATTCAATACTTTGCGACTCAGTCCTTTAGACCTTCTTGTGGGTTGCAGGAACTCCCAAAATCCCCCTGTGAATTTCTCCACCTTGTTTTGTCCCCTGTGGAAGAAAAAGGTATGTAAAATGAGAGTAGCATGCATGGCCTTCCATGAGCTCAGACTCCAGTCTTACTGAAAATGTCTAACTTAAATATTGTCCAAATGTTACATATCCAAAATATATTTTCCACACAGGAAATTTTCCACACTCCTCTTGAACTGTCTAGCTGAGCTGAAGTTTTCTCACTGAAGATTTTGGTTACTATTGTTCTTCCACTGCTAGAAAATGAGGACTCCTATGCCTCTGAGATGGAGTCTTTTCATTTCAGAGGGTTTAAAATGTTAAAAAAAATCCAGTAAGACATAATCCTACCTGTTGCACAGTGTCCTAAGAAGATTTTTTTTTTTTTTTTTTTTTTTCATATCTGTGGTACATGTTTTCAGATATAGTGTGTCAAGTTCCAAAAAAATATGCACAAGTTTGAAGTAAGAGTAACCTTTGTGTATATTTATAATGAAACTATTTGGTAGAGTATAACTTGTATAGCTTCCCTCTTTTTAGGTACAAAAAAGAGAAACTCAGACCTTGCTGAAGCCAACAGCAAAACTCTGACTGGCACAAACAGCAACAGGCACTCACCCGTAATCTATATCATAAAACCATAATCGGCCGTCTCCATTAGGACTAAAGTAAGAGGAATGTTGTAGGTCGGGACGAAGGTGTATTTGCAGCCTGCATAGTTTCTGCGCACATTAATAGTCCTTCATGAGTATTATGTTCACATTTTTCAGAATGTATTTGTGGTATTTTATTTGCTAAAGCCTGGTCGGGTGGTCACTGCTGTCTGAGACAGAAAACTATGGCAGTCCGTGGCCTAATCAACGAAACTAAACAGTGGCTGAGCTCGCTCGGGTTGCTCAATAAGCCATACCCGGTCGGGAGCAGTGCTGCCCATTGAGTATCTTTCTCTATCTGTCTTAGTTAGGACACCAGGAATCAGAGAGGAGAAAAATCTCTTTGGGAAGGATGAGAAATGCTGAAAACGCACGGTATCTACAGCAGCAGAACTGTACACTTTGCTTAATTTGCCTCTTTTTCTGTCCCAGCAGGAGAGGAAGCTGAGTTGACAGAACGGCAACTACCTAACAGCAGGGAACTTGCTTAGCCGAATCCTGACTCACGCTGCTGGTCTTCCTCGGGGTCAGGAGCTCCGCTTTTGCTTACTCACTGCAGCAGCAGTCAAAGAAAATCAAACCTGGCGCATGAGACAGGACTCAGTGTTACAGCTGGCAGCTGTCATAACGTTCGACTTCCAGGGCCGAATCCCCAGCCTCAGCAGGTATTTTTTGGTGGCGAAAAGAAGGGCAAACAAAGGGTGCCCCAAGCAGGAGCTGAGCTGAAGCCCATCTCCAAGCCTTCGGGACCCTTCCCAGTGCCCCAGCCGCATCCCCCCAGCTCTGCCCCTGGGCTCCTCCAGCCCCTTGGGCACTGCTGGGACGGGGGGTGGTGGGTGTTAAAGACCACTCTGCGTGCTGGCCTCGAGCCTCAGGCTTCCCTGAGCACCGAGGAGCCCGTTTCCCACAGGCAGGCTCTGAGAGAAGGAGCGTTGCCCACCTTGGGGGGCCGCAGCATCGCCCACCTCAGTGCGGTGTGCCCGGGCTCACAGGTACTGCCTCCGCACCAGCTGCGATGGGGAGTGAGCAAGCTTCTGTAGCACTAAAGCAATAAATGTCACATGAGGGGAAATTATATTTTGATCTATTTCTCTGTACTTTGCTTTTCAGCTGCCTTTTCATGCTGTTCAGTCAGGTCAGTCCAAAAACTGGCAGTTCAAAAACTCCAGTAAAACCAAGGCATGTGAAACAAAATGGGAAAAATTCCACAGTAAGTATGGACCCCTTTTCAACTGCTTCTCCTCAAATATGTGTTGTCATGAACACAAATTAAAACCAACTCTGCTAGCTGCAGATTAATTAACATTCCAAATGAGTGGTTTTGTTTTCAGAGAAAGGATTTTGCTACTGAAGGTCACTTTGCTCTGAAGGAGCCAGGAAGAATGCACTCCGCTGCACCATGCTCTGCAGCGAGTGCAGAGCTTTAGTCCTGTCAACCAAGCACTTCTAGCAGATCTCCATCTCTTAATATGCTTAAATAACTGGACATGATGCTCTAACCTAATACTTTAAAGCAGGGACAAGGAAGAGGATGAGGGTTCAATAATTGCATCTCGTGGTATGAAAGGGACTTGGCTCATTGGAGCGCCTTTATTTTTAATAAAGGAGATGGGGCATGTCTGCAGTGCATAAAATATGGGAAATGCTGTGCCCAGTTTTGTACCATGCGCATACAGTTCAAGAGGGTTAGCAAGAAACCAGAGAAGGTCTAAACTGAAGAGTTGCCAAAATAGTTACAACAAATGACCTGCAAGGGCTGATGAGCATCCTACAGCTACCTGAAGGGCAGGGATGATAAGACCTGAGCCAACATGGGAATAGAAAATAAATCAAGGAGGAGCCAAGGGGCTTCCAGGACTGTGTAAATAAAATAGCTACTCAGTTAGCTGAAGCAGAAGGGTCCGAACGGCAGAGCTGCTGCCATTCGGACCCTTCTGCTTCAGTTCACCAAGTAGCTATTCATTTTACTGGTTGCTGTTTAAGTCAACTTTCCAATGGCTTAGAGACTTTAGGAGAAAGTGAGCTGTTTCTTATGGATCTTACAAGAGTTTAGATGCTGAATGCTCAGCCCCAAAAAGATTAGGAAAAACTTTAAAGCCAAAACTTTGAAAGGCCAATAACTCTTTCCAGTGCTTCTTTATTTCAATATTGCAGTTTGGGGTGAATTTTTTAGATTTATTTTGTTTGACTTCAGAAATTGAATATTCTGCTATGTTTTCATTGAGGATATAATGGTTTTTTCATTATTTCATTAAGCATATAGTCAAATACGAGCTGTGTGGTTGCAATTTTAAACAGCTGCCTACCAAAATTAATTACAAAATACATTCAGGGATTGGCTCATCAACTATCGTTCCAGTCCCCTTGCAGTGATTCTTTTTGTGCAAGTTATTTCCAAAACTCCTATATAACTTATTAGTCACAAAGTGGGAACTACCTGTGTGTTTTCACAATTTTTGACATGTCCCATCCATGTCTTCCCAGAACCAATGACTACTGCAATCCTTCCTCCTCAAAGTAAAATGGAGCAGGCAATTGCATGTGGTTCCCTGTGATTTTCAAGGCAATTCAGGGCCAAGTTCTGCTCAAAACCTCATAGTCTGATATATTTAAGATTGCTATCAAAACTAATGTTCCCCTATTAAAGATCAGGGGCCCTTCGGCTCTGTTGCTACACAAAGAGCCATAGTCTGTTTAGGCAGGGTGACAATCCGCTATTTTCAAGCGTAGTCATGTGGGGCAGTTTGGTGGCTGTCCTGTGACTTTGCTTCCCAAGAACAGCTGCAGGTGAACTGCTAAAATACTGCCAATATACTCTAAAATACAATACACCAAGCTGTGTAGAAGACACTGAGCCAATCTCAGTCTTTGAGTTTGATTTATCCTGCTGTTACCTCAGCGTAGTGAGTTTGTATTTCCACCAGTTTCAATGTCATACTCTTGGTCCAGGCTTTATTTGGATGTTGAGGAAAGGGAAGAAGACCTCATGCATCTTAACTGGAGCCGTTCTATTTGGATGAGCAGCATCTCTGCCTGCATCATGGAGAACACACACCTTTTAGCCAGGACAGGAACAGCAGAATGATGCTTCATGGTCACGGCATGAGCAGCAACATAAGGTTCAATAGATGAGGCATCACCTGCTCTTACAGGAGGTGAACAGAGAGGTAGGGAGTACTACAAGATTGCTGTAAATTGTAGCTCCTGATGAGGAAACAATACCAGAAAAATGCAAGTTTTCAGCTAAGGTCTAACGGTAGATTCTTTGTTTGCTTGAGGCAGAAGGATCAATTTTTAAAAGGTGAATTCATTGTCTGGAGCTTCTATAAAATGTAACAGGTGACAAGCTCCACGCTTCTGATATTTCCCAGCATCATAACAAACACCTCTGAGAAGGAACAGGTGGAAAGCAGAAGCGTTTTGCTTCCAGTTCAATAGCTGGTTAGAACCCGAAGTGATAAGACACTGGTATACTTGATGGTCAGTGTTTGGAGAGATTATAAAAGGACTCTTTCTGCCCTTTGGGGAGGCACAAGCAAGTCAAAGTGCCAGCTTTTTTTTCCTTAACCTCACATCTCCTGCCTTGTTCCTAGAAGAACCATGCTGCGATGGATTTTTGTTAGTCTTTAAAGGCCCTAATTTTGGCATTAGCCTTATGGACATGATTAAGGCCCTGTCCACCCTAATTAGCCGCAGACACAAATTATCGGTTTGAGAGTGGGAAGGAGAAGAGGCAGAGACAGTTCACGGACAGCTGCTGTTTGGCTGGGTTTTACTAGGAAGGGTAAAACACAAAAAAAACCAAGGAAAAAAAATCATTGACGCAGGGACATGCCTGATAGCTTGAAAAAAAGAACACTGGGACATAAAATTTCCCATGTATCTTAATCAAATCTTAACTCCAAGAGAAACCCCCGTTTTTAAACTGGATTTTAATTCTGAAATCTAGGGAGTTTTTGCTGAGAGAGGGCTCGAGGACTGATGCCAGCACTGAAATGGCTTCGGTCCTGCCCGCCAGTGCCACTGCTTGGGTGCCTGGAGGCTGGCAGAGCTGGTCCGTGGTTCCTCTGAAGCAGAGGGCCACCGCATCCCTCCTGCACCAGCCCTCGCCCCCAGCACACCGGGAAGGGTGAGTCGTCAAGGGCAGGGAGACTGCCCCAAGGGGCGCTGGGCAAGCAAGAGGCAAGCCGCAGGTCCCTGGGACAGCAGTGGTGGAAGAAGCCTCAAGTTACCAAGGTGTTCTGCTTCCGAAATTTGATTTTCGGTTCAGCCAACTAGAACTAACCGTATCTTCTTTTCATGTTATTTTCACCCTATGTGATGTTCACAATGTTGTTTTCATCCCGTGTATTTATTTCTACAGCAAGCTACAGCTCCAATAATACATTCTAACTGGCTATTGGAGACCAAGCAGTGAATGAGCATGACCCCAGCAAGAGGAACACCTCTGCAAAAACCATTGATTTATGTCCGTGACGATCAGCACTATGGAAGAAAGGAAAACTTCAAGGCTATCCTATCTTCTCACGCTATTAAGCCTGATTCCTTAGTTGTATCAGTTATAGTGATCATACAGGTTTTCGTTTCCTCCAAGCCAGGGCTTAGCTCCAAACTCATTTATGCAAAGATAAATTAAGAACAAATTGCCTGCACCTTCAGTAGCTGCCTGTGGCCACCTGGGGATTTTGCAAAGAAGGAGCACAGACGTCTCCTGACACCAGGCATGGCCCCTGCTCTGCAGACACCCTTGTTGTCACCACCACAGCCCAGCAGACCTGGGCAGACCAGGCTCTGCAGCACCCGCTCGTGTCAACTCTGAGGCTGTTACAGATCTCAGGGCCCCCTAACCCCGGCGAGGCAGCTCTGCTCGCAAACCAGTCCCTCTTCTGTGGTCTGAACCTTTTTAGTGCCGCTTGAATTATGGAGCTAAACCTTGAGATGATTACTTATTAAACGGGTGCAATGCATGATCTTCTGAAGTTGCTGAGAAGCACCAGTTGCTTCAACTGCAGCTCATGATAGCTGGAAAGTGAAGAGGAGCGGGTGTGCTTGGGGGCGAAGGGGCAGATAACGGGCAAAGCAGGGAGAAGAAACAGAAACATTTGCATTTCTGCGTTACGTACGTCTCTGTCCCTGCTTCCAGCCTGTGCTAATTTTCCACTGGCAAACCCAGGACCTTCCCTCGTGCCCCTTCTTAGGTGAACCCTGTTCTCTCCGCTTCTCTCTTCGCCGCCCCTCTCTCCTCTCGGCGGGGACGTGGTTTCCCCTCTCTCCGAGACTTTCCCCGCGGCGTGGACAAGCGCCTCAGCCCGTCTGAGCCAGCACTTTGCCCCGGTGGAAGTTCAACCCTGCAGCTGGGCGACAGGCGGCCGAGGGGAAGGTTTAATGGGCATCTGCAGCAGGTGGGTAGTAAGCACTTTTACTGTGCATTAGAGGCTCCGCATACCCGTGTAACAGCTGAATATGGTCTCCAAGACGACATTTCTGTGAACAAATCACATTTTCCATCAAGAAAGAAACGGGCGTTCAGCTGCACGTTGCTTCATAAGCAGTGGAGCAGTTACCGGACTATTATCACAACTGAAACTATGGCTACAAGTAACACAGCTTTGAATTCAAAATTTCAGTTCAAGAGTTTCTTGGCTGATTTTTAATTGGTTATTTAAGTAATGCAGGAGAGGAACTGGAAATAAACTGGTTCGCATGTACTCTGAAGCCTGTTGTTCACCTAGATTGTTTTGGGGGTTTTTTAACATGTCACAGCCACCAAGTTTATATAGCAAAGAGAGACAACCGAGACAAGAACTATTCCTGTTTTCCACGACGCTGCTGCAGGAGAGTGGGGATACTCCTGGGATGGAGTATCCTACCTTAATTTAACCAAGAAGGCCTGTTTGTCTTACAGAGGAGGAAGGCTACGAGATGCTTCTAGCCGTCCCTGGGAGAAGATGCAGTGTACCTGGGTGTGTATGTACCAACACAAAGGCAGTCCAGGAGGAAAATACCAGTCTGCTCAGAACAGCCTTCTGGCATACACCAGCAGCGCAGTTCTCAGATAGATAATAAGGCCATAAAAATAGAAACATTAATTAAGTGCATGGAATATGGGCCGAGGTGGGAAAGATAAGAGGTGCAAATTCTACTGAAGCCAAGTATGAATTCCTTCATGTGGTCCTGGAACGAGGAAGTTGCTCTCTTCTTGAGCAAACTCCTTGCACAGTACAATAAACCGAGAGACAGCATCTTCCTTTCTATACCAAGCAGCAGCCTGGCAGGCACGCTGTTATGGAGGCTGGAACAAGCAGGAGACATTCGACTTGGAAAAGAGCAGGCTGATCTCAAGAAGCAGAAATTGTCAGTGGCCACAGCAGTGTGTAAGAACGTCCTCTTAGCAGAGCTTTCCAGGAGTTCATTGTACATGAACTTCATAGACATTGAAAAAAGCTTTTGCTAGGATGGCAGATGACATCACTTGGAAAATAATGGGACATTACAGAACCCCAGAAAGATAGTTAAGAGTATGGAAATCTTTTAAGAGGGATCTTAGCTTGAGCAAGTTCGCATTCGCTCTCCTTCAAACCCACTTGAGATAAGGGGTAACAACATGTAGTTTTCTTTTTCTTCACCATTTCTTCCAAATTTTTTTTTACTGGATAAAGACTGGCTTGACTAGAAATGAGAGTACATTGGACCCAATCACAACAATTACAAAATACAGGTTTCATTGACAGTATCTACCTCAACACCCAAATCACACAAAATTATATTAGTAAGATTAAGGAGATAGGAAGAAGCAGCTAAAAAAACTGGTTGGAAGAGGATTTTTCTTTATTAAAAGGAAAAGAGCTAATACAGGAGAGCAGGTGATAGAGCAGGCCATTTGGGAGTGATTTCCACGCACACTGAGGAGGCCAAAAGAACTGCTTTCCTCTGAAGGACAGCGAGGTGGACTGGCGCCAGTGAGGAAAATATCCTTACTGGAACTGGGGATGTGTACGTGAATTTCATTCTTCAGAGAACACTTCCAAGTCTTACAACAAAAGTGATTGACAACCAAACTTTGCATCTTTAACACACATGTCAAATCATTATGATTAAATGAGTTGCAAACATGAAGTAATACAAAGTGGCTGATGAAGAGATTTCAAATTAATAAGGTGATGTCTATGATGGACTTTAGATATTAACTGATCTTAACAGATAATAAACAAGGGCTTACAGAGAACACTCTGTGGAAGGAGAAATGGAAATGGATATGCCACATCTGAATAAATGGACATTATATATGGAACAACCTTCTAATGATCCTATCAGGAACATGGGGGAGATAAAGACTGAAACCGTCCTGAAGAGGAAGATAACGAGCACCAATTCCATCTGGAGTCAAACCAAACAATGTCTTAAGGATGAAAATGCACATAGGATTGTTACCAGCAAGTCTTCTGCTTCCCTGGAATTAAGATAAAACGGGATGCACAGTCTTACCATGCAGGTTCTTTTTATTCAGTCACTGAATAAAAAAGACTGATTGTAGCAGGAAGAAGAGAAAAGAAAAAATAAGGGCCCTAGCTGAGAAGTTACTGCCTTGCCTGCCAAAACATGAAAGGTCCAGAAAGAGAAAATTGGCTTAACCAAAGAAGACAGAGGTACATAATTTGGCTGTAACTAAGTCAATGTGTGTAGGACATTTATAACAAGCACAAAGGTTTCTAAAAAGTAATAGAAATAAGATTACATAAGAAACATAAAAGAATAGTATGCATTCAAGAGCACAGCTGTGAGGGAATATTTCAAGACTCTGTTTCAATGTTTACATCTACTCTCGCAACAGGAGTAGAAATAAGAATTTTAACTAAAGCTACAATTTGCAGGGGGAGGGGGGTCGTTGTCAATAAAATCTATGAGTCACAACATTACAGAAATGCTCTTTTCACCTAGACTTACTGCCTCCAACAGTAAGATATACATAAATCCAGGCCCTCTGGACATGGGAAAAAAAAAATAATCTACAGGGCATATTTTGCATATCACCATAATTTGATGGTCTGTGATTTCTCAAGAAAACTGAAATGTGAGAAACATGTTGACAGTTCAGTCTAATTCCAGAATTCTTTTGACTGTGTTGTAGTTGCTACTTGTGAGTACCGCACATAAAAATAACTTCCCTCCACATAGAGAAAAAGGGATTTTTCTTTTAATTTTTTTTTTCTGTGAGGTGAAACCCCTCTGCAGCACTAAGCAATATGGACCTAAAAGTTACTTTATACGCTGCTCGCCATGACAGGATATTTGTGAGCGTGTGTTCAAGAGACAGACGAGGGTTTAATAAAGCTGGCATGACCTGAGGATCATTTGAGAAGATCTCTCCTATGATAACAATAACATACGATGCATTAAGGCACAAATAATGCTGTAGCCCTCCGTGTGATAGCTACAATAAGACAAGGTCATGCTATGGACTATACCAGCTACTCTGAGCGCAACAGCAGCATCTTTGTAACGCATGTGACCCTCTGTCCCAATCCAGGATCACATGGCAACTTTCCTGCCCCGGGGTTCAGACCAGAATAACTGTGAAAAATTATACAAAGACAGCTGGACTTCAGAAACAATGAACGAAAAAAAAAGTCTTTTCCAATACCATCAGGTAGAAGAAAATGCACACAAGCTACTAAAGACACATAACCATTAGGGAAAAAGGCAACAAGACTGGGTTTTATAAACTCCTTTGCAGGTGGAACTTGATTACTATTCTCCTTTTAAACTTCCTGAACATCAAGAAACATTTTCTGCTTTCAAACTTCACGCAACTAAGCTGACAAGACACCTTGCGCAATAGCATTTCTTTGTTTATAATCACTGATTGTCTTTCTTATCCTTGATGGAAAAACTTTATAAATCCTAAATTTAAGATGCTAATTAGCCGTGCCCTGTTCCCTTCACAATGCCAAACTGTTCAGCATCAAACCCTAGGGCAGGCTGTTTCAGCTTCCTGACAAGAGGAGATGAGGTTATACTACTGGTACTTATTTAGGGGCCAGATGGCAAAACCACCTTGTAGTGTTAGGGTAAGGTGAAAGATAACACCAGCGCAGGACAGAACGGACCTGTGCGCAACCCATGGAGAGCTCTAAGAGTTTAAGAACAGAGATAAAAGTCTGGAAAACAGAAGTCTTCTAGTTTCTATTCTCAGATCAGTAGATGAAATGCCGTGTGGAAAAAAACATTGAGGACGATGTTGTTGGTTACTTCTTCCCCCAGATTCCCTACCTACAAATACGGCTGCCTACACATACACAGCTACATGAGCAGGGGGTGAGTTTCCAAGGTTTCATGAAAATTTCAAAGACTCGAGAACCTCACATTTCTGCAAAACAAACTGCAGTTGTAAGGAGCCTGGCCATATCCCTATCTTGATGTTTGCTAATGTACCTCACAGGGACCTTGTGA